>NC_134704.1:37114254-37714254 GCF_043290135.1 Rhipicephalus microplus | reverse complement strand
ATGCAGCATCGCTGTAAAAGCTACGCGGGCGTTTCCCCGTGTACCTTCGCGGTTGTAGAGGGGATGACTGATCCCGTAATCTGCATTATAGGGTCACCTTACAGCGACAGGCACTCGTTACTCTCGCATGATAGTCTGCGGATTCTCCTAGTCACTCTTGTCAAAGAGGCGTGCGTTCGCACGCTAGCGCAGGAGTTTGCCGAAGCTTGCGCAACAACCTTCGACGTTTGTAAGACTCAACAGGGCTTTCTTCGTGGAAGAGGAGCGGGTCCCGATTTTCCGAATTTCTATTGGTTTCGCATACCCGCCAAAGCCTCTCAGTTACCCGAACTCAAGCCGTTGTCCGTGTAGTTGGTATCCCCACGGAAGACATCTATGCTTATTCGGCGGCGGTTTATATAAATAAGGTGCCAATACGCCATTCGGGAGCGATGGCGAACGTGTCGCGAGGCTGTATCACCTCACGCGCGCTCCTGCTTGCGTACCTGAAACCCATTTCGAAAGGAGGAAGGATATGCAAATGTGTGGTCCGCGTGTGCATCTGGAAAAGCACCCTTGACTTGAATAGGTGGAAAATAGGAACCACGATGCGGGCACACCCTCGTAATACGGGGGACGACAATACTATCATGGTGAGCATATAAAGTTCATGCTCAAAAGTCAAGACGTGCAAACACGGACACGAGACACCACAAACGCCGACTAGCAGCAAGAAAGGCACACAACGGCGGTAAAGAAAGAAGGCGCGAGAACCGTGTCTTTCTTCTTTACCGCCGTTTGTATGTCCGAACACTGGTGTATTCTTTTGCGTTAAGTTTTGTCCCTCCTCGGACGTGGATTATAGGGGCCACGAAAAAAATTCGCGTGGTTGCCTTCACTTACTTCATCTGGCCGGACAAATGTCGGTGCTTGCCATGTTGTGGACACTCCAGAAGACGTGTACTCATTTGTAACTTCGTATTTTTAGCGTCCTATACATGTACATTACTTACACGTTCTCGTCTAGGCATCTTTATTTTTCTCGTGGTTTGCAGACGTTCTGGGGGCACGTTCTAACCTCGTTGTAAACTTTCAAGTTTTATATTTATGGTCTCATTCTATCTTTTATAATGTTTTTGTCTTAGTTCTTGTGCTTGTTTCTAATATCCATATCTTCGGCATAACCAGTGCAATTGCGAGGCTAAACTTGTCAATGTGAAGAAAGGAAATAAATAAAACGTGGTGACTCAATTTTAGCTTCGTTAATTCACTGACATTTGGAGTGCTGCAAAGTTACATACTCTTTCAAAAGAAAAGGTAGATGTTCAGGGCAAGGTGGGAGCTTGAAGAAATAAAAAAAATCGTGAATGGGGTGGGGGGTGTCTCTGGAGCTGACGTTTCGACAAACGCACAAGCCTTCTTGAAGGCTGCACCTCAAACGTGGATCCCAGTGACAATTCGTGTTGAGGATTTCTCCCCTCGTCTCTTCAAAGTAACGCAGCAATGGCCGAATTTACACTACTCTGAGAGTGTTGAAACTCGGTAGCTTACTTACCTCGTAAATTACAGCGTGTCAGCAGGTGGCGTGTAGACACGGCGCTGCGCCCTCTTCTTAGAGAGAGAGAGAGAGAGAGAGAGAGAGAGAGGTCGCGCAGATTCGTTTAGCCGCCTGCCCTCTCCCCTCTAGAAAGAGGGCGTGCGCCGATGTTATACGTCACGCGCTGGTGCATGGCAGCGCGTACGTGTGGTCAGGCATTAATCGCGCCTATAGCAGGTGTAAGCGTCGCCTTTGCGTCTTTCGGAACATAACGAACCGTGAAAACTGCCGGCACATTAAACGAATGCGGCACTTATTGTTAACGCAGCACCGCCCACGCCTTGCGATATCCCAATCTCACTCAATGGTTGGTGCTTCATTGTCGGTCGTCCCTTTAACTGCGCTTGTCCGGTCGGAATTTGCTCATGTTTCACGTACGGGACGACCTTTGACCTTTTTAACGGCTTCGGCGGTTCTCTTCCTCTTTGCGTCGCGTCGAGCACCAGATGCGTCACACAAGGTATAGACAAAGCGTGCCGTGTTTGCCCTCCGTTCGAACAATCGATTTAGTCGGAGGCTTGTGTCGGTGCGTGGGACGCGTCAGGTAGAAGAACGCTCTGCCACGACGCTACCGACCGATGGAATTTCCTGCGCGCACCGAAGTCTGTAGTGTTTGTTCTTTTGTCTTTCAGGAAGCTGGTAGTTTGCTCCCCGTTATAGAGTTCGCTGCTCATTACCGTATACGTCCTCAAGCTCCCATTCACTTCCTGATTGGCGCCGGTTTTCCTAATTTCTTAATCATGCCAGATCTCTTCGTCAGAATGTCTCGGCGTGGATGAGATCTCACTTATCTAGTTGCGAAATATAACTTTTCTAACGACACCGCAATTCTACCTGAATGACCAATGACGTCATGGCAATTGTAGCATTCGTGTCACTTTTGTTATTTGCTGTGTTCTCGCGTAGTTTTACCCGGTTCTCGCAACCGTGTAGTTATCGACCGCGTGCGCGTGGGTGTGACTCGTTTGAGAATGTCGCTGAATGTCATTTGCCGATACCTGGGATGACCTTTCCAGGCGTTGCCCTTCAAGATGAGCTGGTTTGGGGCGTGTGGCAAACAGAATAACCTTTATAGGTTGAGCGATTAGCACAGTTTGACCGATACATTTGGCATTCTAGCTGGCACAGCGGTTGGCACGATCTACAATACGCGTGTCGCTTTTGTTGATGACTATATTGCGAGATGTCAATGCTTTTGACTTCGTCTGCATTCACGTATTCTATCTGTGCTCGCTCGTGCTTATTGGGTTGTAGGCATAAGCTGTGCTCGAAGCAGAGTGAAAGGTCTGCGAAGTGCTGCAGTGTTGTACCGCTTGCTTCGTTACTCCCGAGGGCACTGTGGTAGAGCCAGCTATTGTAAATTCCCATCTGCTTGTTTGAAAATTACCAGCTGCTTGTAGTGCAATATTAGTTGACTCGCTTGCCACCGAGAACAACTACAGAATTGGCGGCGTTTTGTGGTTGTATTCGAAAATTGTTGCAAGGCCCTTTTAAACTAAAACGCTAACATATTTATCGTTACCCCGCCGTGGTGGTCTAATGGCTAAGGTACTCGGCTGCTGACCTGCAGGTCGCGGGGTCCAATCCCGACTTAGGTGGCTGCATTTCTGATGGAGGCGGAAATGTTGTAGGCCCGTGAGCTCAGACTTGGGTGCACTTTGAAGAACCCCAGGTGGTCGAAATTTCCGTAGCCCTCCACTACGGCGTCTCTCATAATAATGTGGTGGTTTTGGGACGTTAAACCCCACATATCAATCAATCATCAATAAAAACAGATTTATCGTTAGATCTTGGTAGGTCCATGGTAGATCAAAGGTTACGGTGCGCGCTGATTACCTGGAATTCGCTGGTTCGATGTCAGTCTTGGCGATCGCACCTATAAGGAGGTGCAATTGTTGGAGTCCACGCATTGTGTGATGTCAGCGCGCGCTAAAAGAACACCAGATGGTCAAAGTTTCCGGAACCCTTCACTGCGGCGTCCTTCATAATCATATTGTTGTTTTGGGACGTAAATCCCAGATAACTTATCATTAAATTTTGGAAGGAGTTATCAATATTTTTTTTCTATTTGACGTCCCGAAAGCACGACATCACACGAAAGCCGCCGTACTGCAGGGCTCTTGAAATTTAGACCACCCGGGGTTCGTAAACGTACACCTCAATCTAAACAATCGGCCCTCTAGTCTTCTATTTCCTTTCAAATGTGACTGCTGCCGTGGGTAGGAGTCGAACCAACAACCTGCGGGTCAGCAGCGGGACGCTGCAAATACCGAGCTTCTCGTCGATCTTCGTGTGATATTCCATCCGCCATTTCATTCATTGCTTCGCCCTTGCTGCGAAACTGCGACCTTTTTATTTGACAAGCTTGGTTGTCATTGGCTAGAGTGATTTCGGGCTAAGACAGGAAGTGCAAATCGCCAGAACAACATGGCACTATGAAGGGAAAATAGGTCATCCGGTTTTCAGTCTTTTTTGTTTTCTCGCTCGTTTTAACTGTCGCTCTGTCTTTCGGGTCGAACGAGCCGCCGTGGAAAGACGTTCCGTTGCGGCGGCCTTGCATGCGAACTGTCGGTCGCCTTTTCTGATGACTCGTCCCATTTCCGGCGCCCGGCCTGTCCTGTCACCACATTTCCTGGGTTTAACGCGGACACACGCGTGGCATGAAAATGCAAAAAAAAAGAGAGAAAAGCACGACTACAGTGAATTGAACGAAGAATAAGAAAAAGAATATCGGGTTTCACTGGGTTGGTGTACGGAATGGGTACACGGGTGATGTAAAAGTGTAGTGGACCATAAAGCGTCCGTTAGAAAAACAACTACCCAAGCCAGGACAGCGGTAGTTGATACACAGTACAAAAACATACAAATACGGCTTTCTGATGTAGCATTTTTGATGGAAACAGGGAAACTGACCTTAGCATACTATTCAGGCCACACACACACACACACACACACACACACACACACACACACACACACACACACACACACACACACACACGCGCACGCGCACACACACACACACACACACACGCGCGTACGCACACTCGCACACACACACAAACACACGCACACACTCTGACTGACTGACCGACTTGACTGACTGACTGACTGACTGACTGACTGACTCACTCACTCACTCACTCACTCACTCACTCACTCACACACTCACTTTGATGTTTAAGCGTTCGCTTTCCACGAAAGCATCAGCTTATTTTTTTCTTGGCGTTCGTGCGTAAATATGAATGAAATGTAACGCTTTGTTCAATATCGAAACGCCCTCACAAAAGTTCACCATCACTAATTATGGTGACTCATGTGTTTCGGAATTTACAAATCAGCCTGCCATGTAGTGCGATAAGTGTTTTTTTTTTTTTTGAAAGAGCATTGACAGAATTGTCAAAGTCCGCCCATGGTCGTCTGCCCTTTATTGATTTCTAAAAGGCACCTCGATCTTGTCGGCGTTGCATTGACAGGAGAACGGGCACCGTCAGAGCTGTCTACTTGATTAGCAACAGTTTTCCAATTAACGAGAAGCTGGTGAAAAAAAAAACGATAAAATACTGTTTTACCTCTTTCCGATTCCCTTTTATGGTTGGTCGTTTAAGTAATTTTTTCTTGTTTCAATGAAGGATCGCATGTGTTGTAGCTCTGAGATTGTATGAAGGTGTGCAGGCGGTGAAGAAGTGCTTCCGATTAGGGCCGTGCTCTGTAAGCTGGTTTCCAATATTGCTCCCGCCCTCTTTCTGATTGGTTCGAAACAAAGGCAAATCCAGAGATACCCACGCATGTTACTTTTTGTAATTCTTCGGTTAAATGATCTGCTTCTCTCACTATATAAAAATAGAGGCAAAAAGATACTTCGGCCACATGGAAGGACTGAATTTGCGCTTGTTTGCCTTTCATGTCCAAAGTTTAGGACAGGTATCGGTCGCAGCTTTTGAAAAATAAAGATAACCTCTCATTTGTGTTACATACATACATACATACATACATGCATACATACATACATACATACATACATACATACATACATACATACATACTTACATACATACATACATACATACATACATACATACATACTTACATACATACATACATACATACATACATACATACATACATACATACATACATACATACATACATACATACATACATACATACATACATACATACATACATACATGCGTACATACATACATACATACATACATGCATACATACATACATACATGCATGCATGCATGCCTACATACATACATACATACATACATACATACATACATACATACATACATACATGCATGCATGCATGCCTACATACATACATACATACATACATACATACATACATACATACATACATACATACATACATACATACATACATACATACATACATACATACATACATGCATGCATGCATGCATGCATGCATACATACATACATACATACATACATACATACATACATACAACGTACGTACGTACGTACGTACGTACGTAGCGCTGAGAGCTCTGCAGTTGCTTTCGTCAGATCGGCTGCTGCAATTTTGTACTCCCCCTCCCCACCCTCCTTCCTTTCAGTCATCGCATGCTTCAGAAAAGTGCGTGCACGTACGTCGAAGGCTGGACACGCTAGATGCCCATAAACCGTACCGTCGTGTTGGCTTGTGTTTCGTCTTTTGCTGACACTGCTGTCGGCGCCCTATTCATTCTACAGCAGATAATTATTTTATCGCCATTCGCTCGTGCCGCAAGGGTCGTGTTCTTGCTGGAGCGCGCGTATGAATTTTTCATTTCTGCTTCTCCTAACGCTTCATGCAGTGACTGTGCTTGTAGCTCTTTCGTGCGTTGAATGGTTGAGATATTAGGCAACTTCACTTTATTTAATGGAGCGTTCGCGGCAGTTCAGCGGACTCAGGCCGCCCGCCGTTTCCCATGGCAGCCCGGGTCTGTAGAGCTGCTGTGGACGTCCTACTAAAGCTGCCAGATATCTTCCTTTACTACTGCCGCGTTTCCTTTATATGCTGTGCCACTTTGTCATGTTGACGTGGGTAATGGTCTCAATCGTGCATTCCAGCTCCCATAACCGCTGCGAGAATTACCATTGGGCCGTATGCTTTATATATGGCTGTGAAGGTGCATCATATACCACGTTGCGCATATGCTTACACAACGCTGTGTGCGAGTACATCTATAACAGGATTATAACAGTCTGCCACCGCGCGTAATCGTGTTGCCGTTGCATTTTTGAACTTGGTGATGTTTCTCACTATGAGATAACTGCTTCATATATCACGAATGCATTTTGTGTACGCAGATATACCAAGGCTACCGTTTTACATTTCGCGCATTTTTTCGCTCCTAGTATTGTACGTTCGCCTCGTTCACGAGCGCGAGTGGTGCAGTGCGATTGCGGGTAACAGAAGCGCCCAGCTTTTCGGTATTACTGTTTAATACCTTCTGTTTTGCAATACCCTGCTCGTAACAACTACGCAGTTTCCGTGGACGTTAGCACATCAGCCTTATAGTTGCCATTTGATGCGAGTAATTCTGGATGTTCAAACTTTTTGTGGCGCTTCTTGCAATATGCGAAACACCCAGCTTACCCTGCTTCTGTAAAAAAAAAAAAAAAGCTCCATCGTGTAAAGAGCGAAGAATTTGTATTATTGGTGGTAAAACGTACCCTGCTTCGTCTCTTACAACAAAGTACAACGGGAATCCCGAACGCATCTTAGCATCAGATCGTATATTGTTCGTTATAACGTGAGTTTATGCCTGGAAAAAAAGGGTCGCCTTCGCTGGCGCGCAAAGTACTGCGTAACGGACAGACGAGATGATCGAAAAATAACCGAGCTTTTTTCGCAGACTCAGCTCTAATCTCTATTTTATGATGTAAGAAGCACCACACGGCCGAGCCTGGTCGATTGAGTCGAAAATCACGACACACTCTTGGTCTAAGAGTAGTAGCTGTGTGTATAGATGCCAGTACAAGCGTCCACTAGGAAGAATCAACGAAAAATTCGATATCACTATGCAGTGGTGTATCTAGGGTGTGGCGCAGGCCCGTGCCCCCCCCCCCTTTTCGCTTTTATTTTTGATGTTTTGGCATACTGGCACAAAATGACATTTAACCACATCTGTTCTCCCTCCCCCCTTTTCACTACAGATCAAGGTGGTGCCCCCCCCCCCCCCCGTAAAAAGTTTCGAACTGCGCTGCGCTCTTCTCTTGTCACTATGTCAACAAGTTAGGATACGGGCCTTCTACGAGAATAGTGTACCCGTAGAACTCCACCATCGAAACTGGCTTATTGGCCAACATTCAAGACGAGGCTCAAGCTTGAATCAATCAATCAATCAATCGATCGATCGATCGATCAATCAATCAATCAATCAATCAATAAAAGTGCAGACAGTTGCTGTGAGAACCACCCGACGGCGAAGCCTTTAGCGGGTGAGTGTATGTGAATGACTGTCGAGATCAATTCGCCTCTATAGATTCACAATCAATTTGAGATCAATCGGCCACAGACGAGATAAATTCGTCATTAGACTTCCTGCCTGTACTGGCAGTTGATACAAATGTCTGCAGCTAGTGCCGCCAGCTTGTTTCCTGCTTTCATATGTAGGGAAATAGCACCGCCGAAGTACAGGTGGGGGGAGATCTGCGAGGCGCTGGCGCCTTCTCTTGCGCTGCGCAAGAGTCAACCGCATGTGCAGGAGGCATAATTGGCAATAATAAGTAATTATTGTGATAAGTTCCTAGATATTGAAGTTAATTATGTTATTTTAGACATTGTCGAATCATTTTTACCCGATTTCGAGGATTGTTATCCGCACTTTTAGGCCTGCAGTGAGCGCTTGATTGTGAGCGTAATTCGCCACGTGAGGTCTATGAATAAACAAGCTGGGCCCTGGAAGTCCTACACTCATAAAAAGACAGACAGACAGACAGACAGACAGACAGACAGACAGACAGACAGACAGACAGACAGACAAACAGACAGACAGTGATAGATAGATAGATAGATAGATAGATAGATAGATAGATAGATAGATAGATAGATAGATAGATAGATAGATAGATAGATAGATAGATAGATAGATAGATAGACAGACAGACAGACAGTGATAGATAGATAGATAGATAGATAGATAGATAGATAGATAGATAGATAGATAGATAGATAGATAGATAGATAGATAGATAGACAGACAGACAGACAGACAGACAGACAGACAGACAGACAGACAGACAGACGGACGGACGGACGGACGGACGGGCGGACGGACGGACGGACGGACGGATGGATGGATGGATGGACGTACAGATAGATAGATAGATAGATAGATAGATAGATAGATAGATAGATAGATAGATAGATAGATAGATAGATAGATATAAATAGATAGATAGATAGATAGATAGATAGATAGATAGATAGATAGATAGATAGAAGGATAGATAGATAGATAGATAGATAGATAGATAGATAGATAGATAGATAGATAGATAGATAGATAGATAGATAGATAGATAGATAGATAGATAGATAGATAGATAGATAGATAGATAGATAGATAGATAGTGAAGAAGAGAAGGGGTCTTCAATAAATAATCAGTGAAAAGGTTGGAGCTTAACCACGGCTCTGTACGCCTACAAACGCGAAAGCAGTAAGACCAGGGTACAGAAGAGCGAGTCGAACTGCTCTAGTGTCACGTTTCCCGCTGCTTTTAGTCGGTTTCTCGAGGTCCTGTGCTGTTTATTTTTTTCTCGGCTGATTTTGTTGTACGGCCCCTCCGCTTTCATTACACTTTGTCGAGTTCGCGCGGATGGCGTAAACAACTTTACTACAGCCAACCCTACGTCGAAGCTAACGAAGGACATGAGGAATGGGAGAGGAGGGTGCGTGGGGTCGTATTGCGCAAGCGAGGTAAAGGCGACGCCTATAATTTAGCCTAGGTCACCCTACTAATGCCAGCCGAGACATATATAGCAGTACGCTTCGTCCAGACCTAATAAGGCGTTGGCTTTCACTCCGAACCGCCGACTCGATAGTACTACGAATCGTCCCGTCTTTGCTTTCAGGTCGTCTGCGTTGCTAAGATCAGCGTCGTCCTTTCGATGAATGGGCGTTTGCTTTCTCTTTCTTTTCTTTCCCCATCTTTTTAGACGACAAGGACATTGTGCACTGTTTCGCTCTACCCTGCCTTGCCTTTTATGAGATCGATGTTGTTATCGTAGCGGGAAAATGGCCCTCGCTGTCTTCGATCGCGCTATCTTGGGCGTGTCGTTCGCTCGAGCTCGTTGTGAATACGAGCCAATCCGTCCTTCGGCGTATAGGAGGAAGAAAGTTTAAGCAGAAAGACAGGGAGGTTAGCCAGTTCTTAGACCAGCTGGCTACCCTGTGCTGGGGAAAGGGGTGAGGGTAATGAAAGATGTTAAAAAGAAATGTTGCGAAGAGAGAAAGAAATTACAAAAAAATGCGACAGAGGAAAGGCAACATCAAAGAGTATAAGAGACTAAAGTCTGTCTCTGAGGCCAGTTGTCCGCAAAAAGCGTAGCAAAGCTTTCAAAGCCTTCTGGGCTGAGGATGGTCTTGGCCAATGACCCAGAATCCTTTGTTCCGACAAAGGCCGATCGTCTAGTCTATCCAGAGCTGCAGTGAGTTCTTGTCTCTGCGGGTTGAAATGGGTGCACTCACACAGAAGGTGCGCGATGGTTTCTTCGCAGCTGCAGTAGGTGCATGTAGGACAGCTCGCCATTCCAATGAGATAAGAGTACGCGTTCGTGAAGGCCACTCCAAGCCACAGGCGGCATAAAAGAGTCTCCTCAGCTCGAGATATCTTTGGGGGAAGGCAGATCGGGATCCAAGTTATGCAGGCGCGCTTTGTGAAGTCTGTTGAGTTCCACTGTACCAGTGTGAGGTAACGTGCAAGCGAACGAAGTCTTGTAGCTGCGTCGGTTCTTGAGAACGGGGTGGCTGTGTATTGGGTACCATCGTGTGCAGATCTAGCGGCCTCATCTGCGCGGTCATTGCCATATATACCGCAATGACCTGGTATCCACTGATACACTATGCTGTGCTGTTTTTCGATTGCTTGGTGATGAAGAAGCCTTATTTCAGCTACTAACTGTTCATTAGGTCCATGGCGAAAGTGTGACATAAGACATATAATAGCTGCCTTAGAGTCCGAGAAGATGAACCAAATTCCCGAAGGTTCTTCCACTATAAACTCCAGAGCTGCACGTATGGTGGCGAGTTCTGCAGCTGTCGACGACGTCAAATGCGATGTCATGAACTTAATTGTGTTGTGCCTCGCGGTAATAACCACCGCCCCTGCAGAGCTTACTGAATACAACGAGCCATCCGTGTAAATGTGAAGGCTTCCGTCGTGCTTATCTTGCAGGAAAAGTAATGTGGCCTGTTTCAGGGCTAGATGCGACGACTTTTTCTTATTTTGGATGCCAGGAATTGTAAGAAGGGCTTTGAGTGGGTGTAGGCACGATAATGGTATCGGCGGCCGTGCGGCATGCGTGAAGTGCAATGGAAGCACTGCGCAATGCTGAGCTACAGTTGCGCTGAACGCTGAGTGGGGCCTAGAAGTTCGAAGTGAGGCGAGGTGATGAGATGGAAGCCAAGCGAAATGTCTTATGTGCATTCTCAAAGCGTCTACGCGGATGTATGCGTTGACTGGATAATCACGCGCAATAGTGCACACTTGCAGTGCATGGGAGGGTTTCTATTTTGACGAAACCTCGACAACCTTGGTAGACAGCTAACAAAGGGGCTGACGCGAAAGCGGGGTCGGATAACCACATCGTGCGAACTACGGATGCTCAACGAATCTTTTGCCCTTTCATTATTCTTTCAGAAACACCGAGCTTTAAATATCTGGGGTTTCACGTGCCAATACGATTGTGAGGCTCGTCATAGTGTAGGGCTCCGGAGATTCCAACCCTTTGCTGTTCTTTGACGTGAACTGACATTGCACAGCACACTGGCCTCTAGCATTTCTTATCCTTCGATATACGACCATCGTGACCGCGTCGGTTGCCGAAAAATATGGAGCACCCGAACTCACCAAAATACTGTTCACCCGAACTGACGGCTTGATCTGAGGCTGAGTGAGGCTGAGTGAGGCTGAGTGAGTTTGCCGACCTTCGCGTGGCCGGGATCGGGACCTTAGAGTCAGTAACCGACCACAGTAATCACTGTACCTCCGGGGTGGTGTAACATTAGGCCTGGAGTGTCTTGAGTGTGTCCTTTATGCGAACGTAATGATCTTGGTGCACCCTAGCAGCGGCGCTGTTCCACGTCGCGCCTGTGTGGTCTGCAAGTATATCCGGTGTCACGCAATGGCAGGTTCCCTGTATCACCGCTAAGGGCGCTTGCGGTGATGATGATGCGACGATCATGATTTCATCAGGCGACCACAGACACTCGCGGCCACTAGGGCACGCCGCGCTCATACTGTCCATCTAACTAATGGCAAGCTATGCATATACGCCCCGCCGAGGTGGTCTAGTGGCTAGGGTACTCGGCTGCTGACCCGCAGGGCGCGGGTTCGAATCCCGGCTGCGGCGGCTGCATTTCCGATGGAGGCGGAAATGTTGTAGGCCCGTGTGCTCAGATTTGGGTGCACGTTAAAGAACCCCAGGTGGTCTAAATTTCCGGAGCCCTCCACTACGGCGTCTCTCATAATCATATAGTGGTTTTGGGACGTTAAACCCCACATATCAATCAAGCTATGCATATACGCCGTTTACCACGGGCTTACTGTCAATCGTCTTGAAAGACAGACAGATTCTTGAACAAAGCGTGTATTTTGTTTGGACAAGCCATATATGTTTTCCCTAAACATTGACGTATCCGCAAGCTTGAACAAATGAGGGGGGAGGGGGTGCTCACTCAAAGACGTACATATAAATGAAATGGGCAAACCGAAACGTCTCTGGCTCCACTTTCACTCTGAAGCAACACAAAACATTGCTCGCATCAAGTTCAGGACTATTCGGGAAGATGCTGGTCCTGTTGAGCCTGTGAATTCGGATCCCATTGAAGTGCGCACCGCCACTTTATTTTAGACGGATAAACTCAACTCGCTATCCCAGATGAGTTGAACAAACGTTGGCATCGTTAAATCATCACCCTGCTTCGTCGTCGCAACAGTGTACATCTCGCCCCGCCGCAGTGGTCTAGTGGCCAGGTAAGGCCTGCTGACCCGCCGGTTGCGGGATCGAATCCCGGCGGCGGCGACTAAATTTCCGATGGAGACGGAAATGCTGTAGACCCGTGTGTTCTGATTTGGGCGCACGTTAAAGAACACCAGGTGGTCCAAATTTTCGGAGCCCTCCACTATACACGGCGTCTCTCATATACACATGGTGGTTTTGGGACGTTAAACCCCACATATTTTTATTTACAAAAAAATCAACATATCAATCAACTCACAGCCAGTCCGAAGAATCACAGCCAGTCGCCTAAAAAAGAGAGAGAGAGAAGAGAGAGAGAGTAAGGGGGGAGATGGAAAAATAGAGAAATCGAAGTTAGGAAGCTATCGATCCATATAATGTTTTTGAACGTTCGACGGTATCTCACGTTCCGCGACACGCTCTCCACGAAACTCGCGGTGACGCGTGATATTTTCGCGTCTAGTGGTCATTTGCACGTCGTTAGCGATGGGGATGTTCTTATTGACGCCAGGTAACACCAAATTACATGGCTGGTGTGCGTGCGTGCGAGTGTGTGTGTGTGTGTGTGTGTGTGTGTGCGTGTGTGTGCGTGTGTGTGTGTGTGTGTGTATGTGTGTGTGTGTGTGTGTGTAGGTATTGTAGAGGTTTCTGGTTTGCAATTATACCAGCCCTAATTAGGAAGCGTGGAACGAACGCGAGTGGCCAGCGATTGGCGTGTTTCTAGAGAAATACCCGAGCGCTACTGCTCGATCATTCCATGTAGCCGGTGTGGTTTGACGATGTATTTCAAAATAGTCAATTAGATAGGACTGTAGAATGCCTTACTCGGCAGCCATTTTTTCGACGGGTTTCGATTCGCTCGATTATATAACTGTCACTCTTTCTCAGTGAACTTTTGTGAATTGCTAGATTGCACACGACGTCATAGAGACAGTCTTTAAATGTACTGGTTTTTGAAAATGGCGGCTATGAGGACGCCAAGGCTGCAATATTGCGTTGCGGTTAACGCGCTTCAATGTGTTCACGACACTGCCGGGTCGTTATTGGCTTCTGAGGTTGCGCATCGATACAACTTGCGTGCCATGTACTGATAAGCACTAATTTGACAATGCAAACATCGCGTCCCGCCATGCTGGTACTTGAACACGGTTTCTTCAGTGGCGTCAACCCAAGCCATATCAATCTTTCCAGAAGATTTGTTCTCAAGTTTGCTGTACCCGTGTACCGCATTATAAAAATTTAATGAGAATGGAAATATAGCTGTTTGTTAGAGAGAAATAAAAGAAAAGACAGAAAGAGAAAGAAAAAAAAGAAAGAAAAAAGAAGGAAAGAAAGAAAGAAAGAAAGGAAAAAAGAAGAGAAAGAAAGAAAGAAAGAAAGAAAGAAAGAAAGAGAGAAAGAAAGAAAGAAAGAAAGAAAGAAAGAAAGAAAGAAAGAAAGAACGAAAGAGAGAAAGAAATGGTCCTACATATACGGTGGTTCTTCCGTGGGTTTCATGCACCTTTCATTTCTCCGATGTAACGATATATCCAACTTAGGTATTATGGAAGTTTTTGTCGCAAAACTTCTTTGGCGCGTTTACTTAGTTAATTTTCACTTGCGAAGAACGAGTGCATTTCCTGTGTTTTTTTTTTTTTGTTTTGTCAGGAGGAAACGACTGGTTGCATTTTTACATGTCGCCGTTTCACGATTATATGTGAGAAAGAGAACCTCTCCGAAAGCGGGTACTTGAATTGACAGAACCCGTTACTCATTCGTCTCGCACCACCTCTCAGCGACGACGACGACGACGACGACGACGATGATGATGATGATTATGGTGATGATGATGATGATGATACTCCTTGGTTCATCGGCACCTACCGATTCGGGGGGATCGGTCAAGAGTCGGGCGGATTACATAGGCTGCATTTTGCAGGTGTTTGTTTCAAACGTTAATTACGATTTTGCACAACTTCCCAATGACCAAAAACAATTATATTCGCAGAGACATTTATTCTTCGTCACTGAGGTATTTATCATTGATACAAAAATACCATCTTAGGGTTCTGCCGGCTTTCATTGTTTCGTTACTGATAATCGGCAAGTAAAATAAATATATCATTTAACTAAAGCATGGAGTCAAGTTTCCACATAGACCTTAATGGAAAAAAAAAACCCGCCCACTACTCAGACAGTCCGCTCCATTGGGTATGTGCCGCGGTCATAAATATAGGACAGCAACAACAAGTTTAAGTACACGCTCTGTTTCCACTGAAAACACCAAGAGGCACGTGGGTGCAGCAAGGAAATTAACTGAACCATAAAACAGCGTACGTCAGCAAACATTCCGAACTAATTTTTACTGTTCGTTTCCTGTTCGGAAAAGCAGCAGTTGATACGAGTAAGGTTTGCTTGCACCCACTTGAGACGAATGCAATGGCTTTGTTCCTCGTAATTTCAATAGGGCATGCATCGCATTGGACAGGTTTTAATGCGTGTTACGTAAGCAAATGAAATTTCAAAGGGGTCGCACGAAACATGATGTTTTACGAAACAAAATGTTTTGATCAAGTGCCGCGTACGAACTGTAGTTAACATACAAATGCGGGAAATGATGGTGGTAATACGCCGTCTGCAACCGTTGCTCGTCAAAGCGATGGCACACCGTGCAGCGGGCTTACATCGGTCTCCTCCACATCTATGTTTTCTCTGTTGTTTTTTCGCTACCCACTATACGACGCTACAGAGGCGGCATTTCAATTAAGGAAATAAGCCTGTTCTGTCCTGCAAATTGGTCACGGTCGCAACAGTCGTGACGGTAACACTAGCCCTAACGGGACGTTGCGTAAGTATTCACGTTAAACGCGCTCCGCCCGCGTTGTTCGGAGGGGAAGTGTAATTATCGGTGAAATGTTGCTCAACAGCATTTCACAACGCGACCGTTCTGGAAAGCAGCGTCCATGCTGCTCGCACTGATGAAAACGCCGTGTTTTCAATCTCCACGCCGCATTGCGTAACTATATTTTGTACTGTCTGGACTGTCGATTTGCTTATAATTTTACCCGTTTTGGTCGTGTGCGTCTTGTATACATTCGGCGTGTTCGGGACGGCTACTGGAGAACAGCGGTAACGAACGAAAGGAGTTCCGAGAGGAAACGTTTTAAGATCCCGTGCTTTGCGAGAAGCGGCGCAATTGCATGCGAGAAGATTAGTTTGCCCTTTTGATTACTGCTCACTCCGCCACGGTGAGTCGGGAGTTACAAAGCTCGGCTGCTCAATCGAAAGGTCGTGGCTTCCATCCCAACTCTGACAGTAACATTTCGGTTAAGGTGATATGTTAGAGGCCCTTGTTAGGTACGATGTCAGTCCACGTTAACACGGCATGGTTGCGATTTCCGGAACCGTCCACTAGGGCGTCCGTCACAATTATATCGCCATTTTCGGACGTGAAACCTAAGATATTATTTTTAATTAATTTTAAGCGGTGCATAGCGTAACGCCCATAATGAGAAGTGTCCAGTCTGTCCCTATGCGGGATCCTTTGTCGGTAATGTTTGTTGCTCTTTCGCTGGAGTCCAGCATGCTCGAAAAAAAAAATCCCGCACCTTCACGAAGCCAGTGATGACGAGTGGCCGAAGCAAAGTCCATAATGTCTACGTTTAAGTCGTCTAATGGTATAAGGCGCTTGTACTTCTAGGTGTCTTATATTCTTCTGTCGCAAGTAGGATGAATATTAGTTTATTGTTAAACGTTTTTGTCTGACATCCTACGGATCTCCGCTTGACGGACGTAGACAAGAATATGCCCTAAGGAGCTTCACCCCTAAAATTTGTTGTAATAGCAATTTTGAATCTACATAGTTTGCACTGACGTAACTATGGCCACCATCTTAGGGAACCAAGCTAGTTGAGATGCTACGTGATTTCAAACGGTGACATCAGATTAGTGCCACTGCCGCTTCCGTTCCTTTGTGAGCTCCCTTGGCGTGGCTCGCGAAGAGAAGTAAATGGGGACAGCCCAAAAGAACGCCGGGACCCAACGACTATGCCTCCTCCTCTGCACTGCCACTCTTGAATGAGACAAAATGTCGTGGTTTCTGCCATCTTAGGGCACCCTGCGCAGATATCCTGTCTGTGACGTCACGTTCAAGCTATGTATACACCCCAACACCTTTGGTAAAGAATTTTCGCAGAACCACTACAAATCGGCTTAATGGTTGCCGTTGTACCAAGATGTGATTCAACAGCAGTGGTATCAGAAACTTTGGTAGGTCACCTAAAAAATTAGAAACCTGAATTCTCAGGTTCTTCTATCAAGGACCCTCAGCGCGAACATTGTTTTTTTTTTCTTTTCACTCTGCGTTTTATTGCTTGAGGCGCCGTGCGAATAAGTCGAATGCCACGAGATTGGTTCTTGGCGTCGTTAATGAAATGACCGTGCTCTAGCGACACGTGGCGTTGCGCTGATTTAAGGCGGCGCTCGGTGGCGCGCAAGGAAGCTCATCATTAACGTTTATGGAAGGTTCATCGCGTATTCAAGTCACCCGCGCCCCGGAGGGAACCTCGTACGCCTCCGCACCCGGTGTCCCAGCGCGGCTTGTGCTCGCGCAATATGTGACTACGTGGCTGTCCTCGTTTCCTTTACCTGCTCTTATTGTCCTCTTCTTTCGCCGAAGTCAAGAATGCGGGCATTGCTGCACTGCATCGCCGCCCCTCGTCATCAACTTCCAAGATTGCTCTTTCACGGCTGGCCGTCGCTTGCGGCGATAAAGACGGATCTCTCGGTCGTCAGCGCCATTAAGCCACCTACTGCGAGCGGTGAAAAGAAGGGGGCCCTATATTTAGGCCTGGTTGCTTCGATGATTTTCGCGAAGTTGTTTTTAATGGTCATGAAAGTGAGCTTATTCTAATACTTCTAATATGCTGCACGAAGTTTTTAGGGCAAATGAGCTTGGCTTGCGACAAATGCGTGTACACCTAAACATCGTTGTAACAAAGTCGCACATCATGCAAGAATAGCTTTGGTGTACTAAAAATAATAACGTTTGTTTATAACATTGTATTTATGACATCTACTTCAGTATAACTAATAATGAAGTAAATAAATCTTAATTTATATTTGTGTTCGTTACATTGAAGTTTATACGTCGGATGATTGAAAGGGATGTGAAACAGTTCATGTGGAGAAGAAAGTTTCATAGTACCTTTGCGCAGTCAACAAACTATAGTTTACTCTTCAGCTTTACATTATATGTGTCATGTATAGCTTCACCTCATCGATTTCGACTGAACTTTGAAGTGCGGAGCCGTAAATTAATGAGGTAACCGAAGACGCGATGTTTGAAAATATGTAAGTTTGTTCCCATTCAAATGATGCAACGTTTTTTTTTTCCAGAATATAATAATACAGCCCGCTGAGAACAATTTAAATAATTTTGAGCAAAATTGAAGGTGCGGTTTTTAATATAACTTTTTGATCGACCGACAAGGTTTTTTTTTTGTGTGTTATGAGCAACAAAATTCATTACATTGAAAATTACTGAACAAAGTAAAATGTAGGCGACAATTATTCACATATCAAGGCTGTAAACACGAAGAAGCTACGGCGTTCACAGAAGTAGAAATTAGGCCCCAAATACTAAGGAGTTTCAAAAGCACGGCGTTTTTGGCGAATATATAAAAAAACTTAGGTTGCCCAGAATGAGAAAAGATAAAGTGAGCTATTTCTTCATTACTTCTATTTGAGCTCAGCGGAAAGATACTTGTGGTATATAACTTGCATCGCTGTTAGCATGTTTGTGAATTCACGAAAACGCACTCTTCGTAAAATGACCGTCGTCAACCGGCGATGGTTTTCGATTTTTACTTGGTTAATGGAATGGAATGAAAAAACTTAATTTTTTTTTACTTCGTTAAAATATTTTTATATGAAAACGAAATGTGATTTTGGGCTATTCGGTCACACAGGCATAATATACGAAGTTATGAGCAAAATCGGGGATATCAAGTATACCTCGTTTTTTTTTTTTTTCGTGGAATCGCCCAGCTTCAAATTTCTCATTCCTTGGCTGCTTGCACAGGGTGGCATAGTTGATTCGCCCTTTTAGGTGACCTTTCTGTCTTTTATCTTCTCTCTTTCTCACTCACTGTCTTCTTTTCTTCTCTTCCTTACTTTAGAAGTAGCTTGCGCGAAAAATTGTCTGAATTTTCACGTCAAAGCCATTTCATTGCAAGTAGCACGATTCCGGTCCCGAGTGCATCAGCTAGCTGAACAGGCATTAGGTGCGCGCCGTTCCGAGATTAGCAGGTTGGCGTACAAGAACACGGCCGTGCGTAATATGAAGTCCTGCCATGGAAGAGACAAAAAATTCGAGCAAACGAACAGGAGCCCGGGGCGTATTTGTCCGGGCTCGAACGAAGGGCCCTGATCGATCTGGTCGATGCGGCGGTGCGCGCGGACGTCAGGTGCAGGCCGGGTTTGTATTTGTCGTTTTCGCGCGCTCGTATACGCGACGCCGGGAGATTAGCGCGCGCATTCCACGCCGCTCGGAGAAAGGCTTGAGTGGCCCATTTGCGAGACGCCGCCCAGGTCTGGCACTTTCAGACACTTCCGGAATTGAGAGGCGGGAGTCGGAAAGGGGGAAGGAGGATTCTCTTGGCGCGCCAGAGATGCGTGGTGTATTTGTATTTGTTCTCGCAACTCTTACGCCTTCCGCTAGCTAAAAATAATGGAGTACTTGACGTTCTTATTTTTTGTGTGTTTTGTTGGGTGAATATCACCAGCCTGCACGTGTTATGTGGAATAAAAAGAGAAAGGATAAAGAAAAGGAGCGAGAAAAAAAATAAAAGTTACGAGAAGAAATGAGCAGAAAGACAGAGATGTTAGACGGTTCCCAGGCCGGCTGGCTGCCTTGGGGTCGTAAAAGATGATTGAAAAGAGATCCTATGAAAAGATGGAGTGAAAATGAAGAGGGTAATAAGACGCTGCCTAAAGTCCTTCTTTGAGACCAGTTGTTGGGCCAGGCAAACCCCGCCTATTGCAACATCACAACCACCACCACCCGTAAGAAACGCAGAGGCACACTCAAAGCATTTCGTGCCAGCATGTCAAGACACCTTTCCTCCAACAACGAAGCTCCTCAAATTCACCTAATACCTTAAAGTTATTCTGAGGGTGAACTGAAGCGGGGACATTGACAGGAAAGACAGGTGACTGTTTTCTCGAAGTTATAGTAATCGCACGCCGGGCTGTTGGCCATTCGGATTCGAAATGAGATAAAAAGATAAACGGCCTGCGGAAGTATAAGGAAGTGGCCGGAAAGCAAATGTGCATTTCGCTTGCCTGCTACTCCGCTCTCTTGTTTCTATAAGAGAGCAGAATCCCACTCCTTGTTGGTTGTCAGATATAGGCATTTTTCATTATTCTAAAGCAGCTGCTAGTACTTGTTCCTCCATCTAACCTTGATAGAACGGTAGCTTGGGCTAGCTGGAGATTTACCATGGACATATTTTGTGCAGCTCCAAGTGAACCAGGGCAGTTGAGAGGACGGCGCTGGTGTTGCGACCTCTTATCCTTTCTGTTCACTTATTGCTGCACAAATATGTCGGTTTTCCGTTTGAAGAAAGCAAGTACAAGGAAGAATAGTGATATGACAAAGTACACACACAAACACACTCGGACATGGGTGCTACACTCTAACAAAAAAAAATAGCGTGTGACTCTTTTTCTGGTATTCCTTACTTGCCATGTATATGACCCCTTTTAAAGAAGCATGTTAACTCTTTTGTGGGTAACACTACTCTCAAAAGAGAGTGTAATGACTCCCACAGGGAGTTCACGTGCCTCTCTAAGCCAGAACGCAAAAAAAAAAGAATTTGAACTACTCTTTTTTATATGTTTTGGTACACGTTTTGGCACACGTTTTGGTACACGTTTTGGTACACGTTTTGGTACACGTTTGGTACGTCTTGGTACAAATTTGTTTGTTTGGCCAGAAAGCTTCCCAATGTGCTTGTTTTCGATGATGGCGGGATTATTTAGTTTCGACACTCTTTCGCCTGCTTCGCGTTTAGCTGACGATCGCTGTTAGTTTTATAGCTGATAAATATGATGTTGCGAAAGTTCTCATTAAATATTCTTTACCTTGAGGTTCGCGCGTGTCCGCACTTTTTATGTGACAGTGCATATATTCGCGGTCAGACTTGTGCCATTAATTTGGAGTGGAATGAAGTCTGGGCATCATGTCGTATAAATTGGAGGCAGCCATTACTGTCTCAAAAAATGGCTGCGGGCTTCTTTCTGCTGCGTCGCTGGAGTCGCGCGCCCATTGAACTAAACAGAAAGACGCAGCAGAAGGACTTGTTCTTTTTCTGCGGATGTGGGAGCAACACGCTGCGTGCTATAGAGCGTATTCCGCAGCACATTACTAACACTTTATTGCGATAACAATTATATGGACACAAACACCGAGATTATGCCGTCGCCGTCATGTGCATTATTCAGTCATAATCGATAATGCCACCCCGCGCATCGTATGCTATACGGGCGAGCTGCGTCGCTCGAGCAGCAGCTGCGAACTTAGCTCTTAAGGGCGTGGTCTCAAGCGCTGATGCGCGCTATATCGACAGACGTCGGGACAATGCTAGCAAACTTGATGTGCTCTCACCGCTCTTTCCGAGTTCGGAGGACAGGCAGCTTGAAAACCGCTTCGGTTCCTGGGGCGCCCGTATTTTCTAAAACCAGCGCTTTGTTCAGTTACGGAAAACCGAAACCGAAAGGGTCAGCGGTTAGCCTAACTTCGTATAACATTCTAATTTGTTGTTATTGCACTCACTGCTTAGCCCTGCCGTGGGTACATGCATACATACATACATACATACATACATACATACATACATACATGCATGCATACATACATACATACATACATACATACATACATACATACATACATACATACATACATACATACATACATACATACATACATGCATACATACATACATACATACATACATACATGCATGCATGCATGCATGCATACATACATACATACATACATACATACATACATACATACATACATACATACATACATACATACATACATACATACATACATACGTATCGTTTCTTATTTATGGCGTGATTTGATATGCTTCTCACTCTTTCTTACTTTTTGTGAGACCCTCTCTCTCAGCACGATTATTATACTGTGCGACTGAAAACAAGGATGGTGCTGTTTACTGTTACTTCTATCCAAATTGATCATTTCTCTCTATACCCCATTTTCCCAATTTCTCGCGCGTAGCACTTCATTCAATTTCACCTTTTCCTCGCCACCGTTTGCTGGTCTTTGGGACGCTCGTTTGATCCAGTTGATCAATTCTCCACCGCACGTCGAAGACATCGACAAAGCACGCGATGCCAGCGAACTACACAGATCAGCCGCTAAGCAGCGGCAGGGCAACAGCGCCTTCCCGTTCGAGACCTGTAACTCCCGACAACGGAAGGATTTACGGCGAAGCTCCTCCAAGGGCCGTCTAGTGGGACCGATCTTTTGTAGAAGGAAAAGAGGAGGTAAAGGAGGAGGCGAATGGAGCAGTGACTCGTAATGATCGCACGCTACACAATAGGAGGGGGAGAAGCAATTAGGAGTCGGCGTAGCTTCTCTTTTGTTTTATTGGAGCGGTGGAGGCCTGCCACTTTGGCGAGGCCGTGCATCGTTTCGACTCGGGCTGCGAGCTTCCGGTCCGCTGTTTATTTGACCACCGCATAGGGTCCCTGATGGCTTATAGCCTTCTTTACTCACACTATGTATGTATGTATGTATGTATGTATGTATGTATGTATGTATGTATGTATGTATGTATGTATGTATGTATGTATGTATGTATGTATGAATGTATGTATGTATGTATGTACGTACGTACGTACGTACGTACGTATGTATGTATGTATGTATGTATGTATGTATGTATGTATGTATGTATATGTGTGTGTGTGTGCGCGCGCGCGCGCGCGTGTGTGTGTGTGTGTGTGTGTGTGTGTGTGTGTGTGTGTGTGTGTGATATTCTACTGATCTCGTTTATCGAACCTATTCCAGAGGCGGGAAGTCTAACAGGCCTCCTTTTTTTCTATAAAACTACATCAGTACATTCGCAAAATGACAGTATGTGCTAGAAGGCTTTGCCAATCGACATTTAGTACCGAAGTAATTGTTACTAGTGGAAAATTCAGGGTAAGACAGGGTTGCCAACAAGTCTGATTATTTTCACATAAATTGATCACACAGTAGCACGTCCGATCTTTCGAATAACACAGCTAACTCACTCACTCACTCACTCACTCACTCACCTCCTAGGTCTCTATTACTTGCACGACTTTTTGTGCCCATGTTTTGAAGTCTGAGAATAAAAGTAGCCAACACGAACGACAGCAATATTCCACGGACATGCACGCACAAGAATACAATCAAATGTCGAAGAGCACCACGTTACTAACAACATCGTCGACAGTTGGGTCAGTTGATAAGTTGGCCAGCATTCTGTTGACGGTCGAGCTTTGTGCGGTTGTCTTTTTTTTTTCTTTGTCTGTTTTGCAGGTTATATCTTCAAGTACATTACCGTACTACGTTTTTTTTTTTCATCGGTTCTGTTCGCTAGTCCAATTTCAGCCTTTTCAAAAGGATGCAAGTTCGGCCACTCAATTGTAGCCTGCCACGAACGCGTGTGTACGTTTGGCCTCGTGTTCACCCGCTTGGCGTTCGTTGCCCCCCCCCCCCATAAGAAAAAAAAAGTACAAATAATGGTTTCGTTTGTGAATGGTTGTTTTCGATTGCGGAACGACTCGGAGTGGCGCTTCCTTTTGAATACCGCAGTCCCACTTTCCAACTGCGCTTCTAACTCGGCTTCGGGCCTCCTTTGAAATGGCAGCGAATGCGGAATTGGAGGAAGGAAGGAAGCCCATATAGCTTGCCCACAAAATGATGCGTTTCGAAGTTGTCGTTTCGCAGGAAAAATTCGCCACGCTGGGCAGCAACACAGCCAGCCATTGAACGTAAGGACTACCTATCTTACAGACACTGCCAAAATGGAGACCTTTTTGTTGGTCCGGGGAAACAGAAAGTGCTCGCCGATTTCGGGAGCTACAGCATGCGACTTTTGAGAACATTTCGCATGGAGAGTGCGGTTGTGAAGCGTGAAGGAACGGAATAAAAGAACGGCGCAACTGCAATCGTGTAATCACTAGGCGGCACTTCGACTCATTAACGTTGTTTTCAGTGGAGTTTTATGACTATAGTTCTGAGTACGTATGTATTTAGCTTAAATTAACCTTGATTTCTGGAAACGGGTGCTTTGCGAACGAATGTGAGCATGAGAAATCTTTCGCATAGGTTGTAGGGGTTTTCGAGGCTACTCGACCCAGAACACCGCAGTGAAAACGCGGGGCCAGACCAGGAACCGGGTTTATTCCGCTAAGCCTCAGCCTCAACTGTCCACTGCCAGCGGCTGTCCAGAGCTACGTCGAGAGAGAGAGAGTATGAAAGGCGATCCGGTACGGGAGGCGTATGCAACCAGATCTTCTACGGGGACGTCACACCTCCCTGGGTGCCGGGGTCGCCAGCGTTCAACGACTGCTACGTGGAGGAGTGGCCGCCACCCAGACGTGAGAGGTACGGGCGGCTACAACGGCAAAGGATGAAGCAGCGAGACGTTTACTACGACCACGGCACCGTGCAATAATGTCAGCGCCAGGAGGTCTACTTTGGCTACTTTGGGCCCGCTGTCTCAGTGGCACGCGGCAGCTGCTGGCAGCGGGCAGTTGAGGCTGAGGCTTAGCGGACCCGGTTCCTGGTCTGGCTCCGCGTCTTCTCTGCGGGTTTCTGCGCCGAATAGCCTCGAAACCCCCTACAAGGTGTAGCGGAGTGATGCGTAGCATGAAGAGTCATTCGATTGGTTCGAAACGCGCGGTTCCAAACACTCTAAGAAAGAAAAGTAGTTTAACCTTTTTTACTTGTAAGTCCTTGCTGGTCATGACTCTTCTTGTAGATAATTATACCCTCGTTGCAGAGTCATGAAAATCAAAAGACATTTAACGTATTTCTTTAAAGAGAGCCATGTATATGGGGCAAATCAGCATCCTTGAGAAGAGCAAAACATTCTGTTTTTTTTAACTTCTTCACAAATCACTGAGCTTCCTTGCACACTGCAATAGAGGATCCAACGCCCCAAGACCCTAACTTTGGTACAATTCTTCAGTATTACAGGGACAATAGAAAACTGTATCCAGCACCGCATAAGAAACTCACATCAATGGAATCGGTGGCATTACGCAGAATCCAAACAAACACATACACGAACTTACACAGGCTGCATGTATTCTACCCCACAGCATACAAAGATATATGTCCGTGGTGTGGGGCCACACCAACTCTGCTTCACATCACGTGGGAGTGTACGCATCACAATGAAGAACACCACAACATGAACAACACAGAGGAACAATGGGAGGCACTGCTGTCCAGCTCGGCCATCGCTGATCAGCGCTGGCTGGTCCAACGGGAAGAGATGATGGCTAGGGCCAGCGGAGCCCTGTAATAGGGGCCCGACCATTTGGAATGCTCCGCGTTATGCACAAATAAAGTTTTCTCTCCCTCTTTCTTCAGAATGTTTCGTGATCTGTTTTAATATACATGTACGTTAAAAATACACCAGTTTGATTCAATTGATCTAAAACCTTCCTGTACGAGTTATGATTGTCCCAGAGTGTTTCCTTCAGACGTGAAGCTCCAAGAATTGCTCGAGTAGGGCTGACAGCTCAACATTGCTTACCAAGCGCACTGTTCAAATAGAAGCTGACGAACTGCGTCAGGAAGAAAGCGTTAGTTTGTGGCGCGTAAAATTGGGGCGCGCCCGTGCACATCAAACAAGCGACTTGTTTGTTTTAGTAATGCATCCGTGTCTATTTCGATTCGCCTCGTATCGCGCGAATCAGAACGCTGGCTACATGTGTGCTATCAAGAGAGATAGCAAATCTCAATTTTTGATACCGGAGGACACCACGTTGTTTGTACTTTTCTCAGCGTAAGTAACGCAGCAACGTCAAACAGCACTTCCTATTTCGCAGTTCCCTGTCGTGAGCTCTTGTGGGGCCATTAGTGTTATTATTAGTAGTGTTAGTAGAGGCTAGAGTGTGGGGAACACGCCTACGCTGAGAGATTGCTTAAGAAACGGGTAATTCTAACAAAATAGCTTAATTTCATTAGCTTACGCCTGTTAAAATAATTATAGTGATGAAAAAAAAAGAAAATTAAGTATGAGAAATTGACGAATAGAAACGATGGTTATAGAAAATGAAGCGAATAACTTGAACAAAAAAAAATGTGAAGCAACTTCGAAACTAGGAATTTAGAAGTAATCATATATTTACAGCCTAAATTTCTTTGAACCTTTAATAAACTCCTGCAATGCATCGGAATCCTTCTCGTCATTGTATTCTAAGGACAAAGCAAGGGCGAGAACAACCGGAGACATTCTTCTTTCTATTCCAGACGGTAGTCACGCCTGAATATTTACTTCCTGTTTCGCGAATATTCAGAAAAGTTCTCTTTAAAAAAAAACCAACCGCAGCGCTTAATATAGTACTGATTGTGATGTAATCTAGCGCCAATTTAGCCATCTTAAAGCGTTAATGTGGTTATTGGGTAGCTCCCAAAGCAGTTCGAACTCCCACGTTAAATCCTGCGTTAATGTCGCACTTCCGTAAGACTCAGTGTATTTTCTAAATCCTTCGCTTAATGCATCTGAAAACTTAGCCATGGCTTATCACCAACAACCCAGCAATTGCCGACGCAATCGCGTGCTTGCCGATGCGGTGGCGCCATCTCTCGCGTGGTGCGGGTGTCAGCTGAATGTTTCAAGAAGCTCTTTTCGCGAATTTTCGGTAAATTATTGCAGTTATTTCGTTGTTATTTCTAAAGTTTGTGTTATTTTAGACCTTGTTAGTTTTATTTTGCACTTGTCTTGAGCATTGTTAGCACTTGTTTAGGGGGTCATATTGACCACTGCGTGACCATGCGACATGAGACGATGTATAAAAGACGAGCCTGGTCCCTAGAGCGTTACGCACCTAAAACAAGCGTGAAATCTTTGGTTTTGGTTAAATTTGAGAGTCATATTGAATACATATGATGTTGAAGCAAGAGTTTACCTAACATAAGAGCCATTTAACTGTCATTTTAATACGTGAAAATAGATCGATCGACCTTACTGAAAGGGCAGACTTTCTTTAGCAGTTGGAGTCGTAGCGGCACCAGTTCGAGCAGATCTCAACCTCACGCTGCTTTGTACGTGACGTTTGAAATCCACTCTGGCGGGTTGACGAAAAACAAAGTTAAACCAACGAGTATGCCAAGGCGCACGGGCACCGGCGTGTGATTGCCAGCACCAGACAACTGAGCGAGGGCTCGTTTTGGTCGCTAATTGTACTTCTACGTTTGTAGATATGCGTTTTGGTTATAACGACGTCGATGTCACGGTGGTCAGTTATTTCACTACGTATTGAGCCGGAGGATACTTACAGCGTTCTCACGTGTTTCCTCTCGTTTCCACTGCGCAGGTGTCGATACCCGTATGCGATTCAGCTTGGAACCGGGGCGTGGTGAATCCGGCTTTGCCCAGTGGATGGACGCCACGAAAATCGTCGTCCGGCTACCCGACGGCATTCCGGCAGAGTTTCGAAAGAAGGTGAGCTTCGTGCTGTTGCAAATGTGCGCATACGAAAAATTGGGACCTCGAAGGTGCGGTTGCCGTATGCGTATTTATAGGCACTGTTTTCCAATATTTGATGCTCTCTCAGTCATGGACCTGTGCGTGCGTGCGTGCGTGTGTGCGTGTGTGCGTGCGTGTGTGTGCCTGCGTGTGTGTGTGCGTGTGTGTGTGTGTGTGTGTGTGTGTGTGTGTGTGTGTGTGTGTGCGTGTGTGTGTGTGTGTGTGTGTGTGTGTGTGTGTGTGCGGGGGTGTTTGTGAAAGTGCAGATCTGAATTCCTTGTACTTAGCATTTAGGAGGGTGCAGTGGGCTATGAGAAAGAAATAAAGGGGGATTGAAAGGAAGAAAGAAAAAGAAAGAGCGAAGGAAAGAAAAAATAAAAGAAGGTATAAATTAAAAAAAAATAAGCGTGCTGCTTACACAGGATGCTGGAAGTATTGTGACAGAGTTTCGCGCTTGTCTTGTGCATACTTGCGTGCTCGTTTCGTACGTTTTGCTTTCTGTTCAACAGTGCGCTGTAAATGTCGAGCTGTGACAGTTGTTATTCCGCGCTCGTCTTACGTATGCTGATTTCTTGCGTGCTTCCTGCTTGTGGTGTGCGCTACAACTTTCGAGCTGCTTGCTGTTCCTAACGTGACTCTGCAATTTGTTGCTGTTGCTGAAACAACGCGCAATAAACGCTCAAACACATCTGGGAAACGCTTTTCATTTTCGTGCTATATCGATTCCTATATAGGGGGATCGGCCACGTTTTTGAAATGGTCCAAGAGTAGAACCGAAACTAGCTCAAAGAAGGCTCTAATAACCCATACATACCGTCAAATTTCCTCTAAAGCAGTACTAATAAATTATTGATAATGATTAGTAACCTATTGTTGCTGTATTAGAGGAAAGTTGAGAGTATGTATTTATGTGCCAATACAGCTTTATATAAGGTAGTTCTGGCTCTATATTTGGCTCCATTAAAAAAAATTGGCAGATCCCACGTACAGTGGTAATCGATGATATGCGAAGCACGAATGAACAAGGTTTATATGTCACTTTAAAATCAGCACAACGTTAGGAGGCGGAGGAAAATTATGCCGCAAATGACTTTCATGTGTTATCACGTTTCGACGTGTTATTTACCTTCGTATTCTATTCACGTTACCTGATACCAAATTTGGTATAAGTGGAGCTAGCGAAACGGTCGTGAGCGTGCTATGAGCGTAGCATGTGGTTCAGTTTTACATGACACGCATGTCATGATTATCATGTTTGGACGTGTCATCTGCATTTGTCGTCCATTCACGTTACGTGATACCAAATTTGGTATATGGGTAACTAGTGAAATGGCCGTGAGCACGCTGTGAGCGTAGCATGTAGTCATGTTTTACATGACACGCATATCATGATTATCATGTTCGGACGTGTCATTTACCTTCGTCGTGTATTCGTCATGTAATACCAAATTCGGTATATGTCGAGCTAGCGAAACGGCCACGAGCGTGGAATGTGGTCAAGTTGTTACTTGACACGCATCTCATGATTATCATGTTTGCACCAGTCACCTTCGTCATGCATTCACGTCCCGTAACACCAGATTTGGTATATGTGAAGCTAGCGAAACGAATGTGAGCGTACCATGAGCGTGGCGTGTAGTTATGACTTGTGACTTACGTGACATCCATGTCATGATTTCCACGTTAGCGCCTGTCTCTTGCGTTCGCCATGCAGCCATGTCATACCATGCCAATTTTGCAACATGTCGTGTGAACGAAACCACTGCAAGAGCAGCAAGTCCATGAAATGTAAATCATGACATTCATGACATACACCTCACGATAGTCATGTTATGACTAATCAATTATGCTTGTCATACGGTCAAGTTATGCCATACCAAGTTTGGTATTGATTCCAATAACGAAACGGCCAGGAGAACTAAAAGTCGTAGGCGGTCAGACAGACAGACAGACAGACAGACAGACAGACAGGCGGACAGGCGGACAGGCGGACAGGCGGACAGGCGGACAGGCGGACAGACAGACAGACAGACAGACAGACAGACAGACAGACAGACAGACAGACAGACAGACAGACAGACAGACAGATAGATAGATAGATAGATAGATAGATAGATAGATAGATAGATAGATAGATAGATAGATAGATAGATAGATAGATAGATAGATAGATAGATAGATAGATAGATAGATAGATAGATAGATAGATAGATAGATAGATAGATAGATAGATAGATAGATAGATAGATACGCTCGAAGTGCGCTAAGAAATGCTTCGCATTAAAAAAAAAGCTCCTCAAATAGGCCTAAAGCTGGGAGATTAGCTGCGTCTGGCGATCGCAAATGCAGCCGCAGGGGAGGAACAAAGATGGCCATCCAGCGTCACTCAGACGCCTTCTCGCAGGCTCGATGCTGCCTCGGGAGATGAGAGCATCGTACGGTATCAACGGTCTTAACGCTTTAGCGCATCCGTGCGCTAAGTCCCCCTTAAGCGACGAGCGCAGGTTGGTATTGACTCGAGTGGGTGTACAGATCAAGGGATCACCGGGCTCAAAAGACGGCCTCGCTCCATTAGGCAACGCTTTGCTTCCGCTTATGGCAGTTAGTCGGGACGAGGCTTCGTGTAGAGCTTCTAAAACCATCGCGAGCTCGAAGAAGAACGAAAGCAAAAAAAACATTTAGGGATTCGACTGCCACGCATTGACATATAAAGAGCAGGATTTCCGTTCGGAAAGTTTTATGAGACCGTTCTGAAGGCAGTCTGCGTGCTGTTTCCAGCGGGAGGTCCTGCTTTTTTCTAAAAACACGTGCTTCACCCCATTTATGGTTCGTTAGCGGTATAAAGGCGCGCCGCAGCGAGGTGCTTCTCAAACGATTCGAAGACGACGAGTGAACTTCGGCTTTATGAGCGTGCGATACGCGTAGTATTTTATATTTATACTTTTTTTCTAATGCGAGAACGCGTTTATGTTGTGTCTTCGTGTTGGTGTCTTTTGTAGCTCTTGCAGTGTGCAGCTTTATGAATTTTCAGGCAGTGGACTCAGGCAGGTACTTAGCGGTAAAAATTGGGGGCCAGGCGGACGTGTTGCATTTTTTTTTTGCATCAGTATAGCAGGCTGAGGATTCGTCTTCTGAACACCAAGAGCAAAGCACACTTTTCAAAAGCCATCGCAGTTGCTTGTTCAGCCTGTTAAGGTCGCGGAATCGAACTCCGTAGAAGCCAGAGTAAGAATAAGCGGTGAATAATAATAATAATAATAATAATAATAATAATAATAATAATAATAATAATAATAATAATAATAATAATAATAATAATAATAATAATAATAATAATAATAATAATAATAATAATAATAATAATAATAATAATAATAATAATAATCTGGGATTTCCCGTCCCAAAACCATGAGATGAGAGACGCCGCAGGGAAGGCCTCCGTAAATTTCAACCATCCGGTGTTCTTTAGCGTGCACTCACATCGGAGGCCTCTATCATTTCACCTCCATCGAAATGTGACCGCGGCAGATGGGATCGAACCCGTGACCTTCGGTTCAGCAGCTGTACACCCAGCCACTGATCCACCGAGGCGGACGATCGAGTTCGCGTTAAAGGACCCCAATGGTTGAAATTTCCGAAGCCCTCAACAGTGGCGTTTCTTATAATCATATTGTGTTTTTCTGGCGCAAAATTCAAACAATTACCAATCAATCAAACGATCAATCAATCAATCAATCAATCAATCAATAAATCAATCAATAATTTATTGTGTCCAGGAACAACACATTATCTTTGTGTTGGCGCACGCAAAAATAAAATAATGAAAAAATAAACAATCCAATACAGACAGTCTTTATATAAAAAGTCAAATAAAGAGAGTGAATACGCACAGACCAAAGGAGATCAACGCAATATGGGAAGAGTAAAAACACAAGACGAGAATTATGGAATAGGGATGAAAAATAACGTGGAACATACACAGCTATGTGGAAGGCCTTGGGAAAATGAAGAGTCTATACATTGTGAAAAACAATGTTATGATAGTGCAAAGCTCACATAAATACAAACTGGGGACTATAAACATCGAGATCAAGAAAGTTAACATTATAGAGACTTTGTATTCTGTGAACGGTAGAGTGTTGCAAGAAGTTGGCGGGTACATGAAGCCTATACTGTGCCGTTTCTCATGCTGCGCGAACACGTAGAGAGACATTCACTGCCATTTCGTAGGCTGATTTTCGTGCCTACCAAATAACGTTAGGGCATCGTTTAGTTTAGTTGCCCTTAATGACGTCTTCCGTTCGCAGTTTGATTTTATTGTAATGCTCTTCGCAATCTTCGAGCTTCAGGCGGGCGCGAGTCTTTCAGCTCAGTATGGCGGCAAGGGCTGTGAAAAGACACATACCCACGTTATCTTCCGGCTAGATTGAGTTCAACGCGTCACTTGAAGTAGAAGGATCACCTAGAATACGACGCGACGTGCGTGCTGTCCGGTCCCGTGGATGGTACTCGTGTGTGATTGGACACCAGCACTCTTCCCGGGAGAAATGGTCCATCCTCGAGAGGAAAGCTTCGTTTGGTGATTGAAGTCGCCACTCGGTGCGTAAAGCAGCTGCAGCTGTTCATACTCCCAGCAGAATTGGCAATAGACTCATTTCCGGAACCCCGTATATAGACGGCCTTTAGCAATTTGCCCCGACGAGAAGTGGCGCATTCGGTTGCTTGCTTCGGTTCGTGACGCTTGAAAATCTTTGCTGGGCCACTCTGCGAAAACGATAGACCTGTATGTTAGCTTTCCGTCGTTTGAAGAGCGTGTACAAACCTCAATCAGAGCCAGATATGTCTTCGCCAAACGAGAGTTTTGCCCTTCGTCGTATATTGAGTACTCCGAAGCTAAAAACAACGATCGCCTCCCACGTACACTTTTCGTATACATTTTGCGTATACTTGGTTTCACATACCAGGTATACATTTCACTGTCGTATATTTGGTTTCGCTTGCAAAGTGTTCAAAAGCGACGTTCCTTTTCGCGTTTCATGAGGTGGCCAAAGCATTTGCCTACAAAAAAAATCACAGCATATCCACAGAGTGAATGATCATGAGTGGGGTGAAGTGTCCATCAGTGCGTCCGTTCTTGCGTCCGCGCGTCCGTTCATCCGTGTGTCCATCCGTGCGTCTGCCTGTCCGTCCGTTTGTGCGTCTGCCTGTTCGTCTGTCCTTCCGTCCGTCCGTCCATCCATCCGTCCATCTAGTGAACCCCGCGAGTACCACAATCTAGCATCTTTTCATCATATATTTATCATACACAACTACCAACATCCAGTGCACATTTCATGACTAAACAACAGGTGGCTACCTACTTACTACTACTACAACTACTACTACAACAACAACTACTACTACTCTTACTAGCCCCGCCGCGGTAATCTAGTGGCTAAGGTACTCGGCTGCTGACCCGCAGGGCGCGGGTTCGAATCCCGGCTGCGGCGGCTGCATTTCCAATCGAGGCGGAAATGTTGTAGGCCCGTGTGCTCAGATTTGGGTGCACGTTAAAGAACCCCAGGTGGTCTAAATTTCTGGAGCCCTCCACTACGGCGTCTCTCATAATCATATAGTGGTTTTGGGACGTTAAACCCCACATACCAATCAATGAAATCAATTACTAATCTTACTACTACTACATACATCGGGGACGCACGACCCACGGCGTAAGGAGCTTCACACCTAACAAATTTAGCAGAGTATGTCGCTGCGGCAAATGTTGCGTCATGGCTTGCTTTTGTCAGCGCAGCAATAGGCTTATTCTCTTATTATGTTATTAAAACATTTCGCTCTGGCGGAATTCTTTGTTGGACGATTTATCATCACTACAAGCTTCCTTGTTGCTTGTATTTGCAACCCTTTACCCCCTTCCCTCCGCTCAATTCTCTTGTTTTTTTTTCTTTCCTTCGTGCAAAGAGCATGAAATGACGCTCGACCACATCTGCCAGCCCGGCCCACACTTCAGATCAAAGGAATGCCCCCCCCCCCCCCAAAAAAAAAAAATAACACTCTGCTTGCGCTTCTGAAAATGTATGGCTCAACCTAAAAATTTTCCATACGAAATTTGCGTTCGCCATCACGTCGAAATCTATTGACCTGAGCTGATCTGAAATTTTCCACGTTTTTCGGGACAAGTGCAGCGGCTTCTCGCTGTAGGAGATGCGTCGTATATAACACGCATTTCTTTTACTTTGATCATTCGCACACCTCGAAAGCAGCGGAGGCCGTTTTATCTCTTCCGATCTCAGACACACGTACCGCGAGAAGTGCGCGGTATAGACGTCTGGCGTTGACGTGCTTGGAGGCGATGCTACGTGCCCCGCATAACTTTCCCGCATTTTTGTTTGGTTTTTAAGCTATCTTGCCAAACATGTCAGAGGAGAAATTTGTCTTTAGGCTGAGTTTCGTATCGTTCCACTTTTATTTTGTTTAGTTTTTTTTTGTCTCCACAAAGTTCCATCTATAACCAAGTACGTCTTTATAGTGGTGCAGTATACGTGACTTTCTGTTTACCATCGCCTTATCTTTTATTCCGAACAAGGATTGGTTTGGCGTTGATCGCATACGTGCACTCTTTATGAGAGAAGTTGCCGCATACCGTTGGCCTTTCAACATCGCTCCCGTTTCACTGAGCCTTGATTCTGTCCGTTGCGCGCGCAGAGGAAGCAGTCCGAGTTTGTTCGTTACATTTATTATTCATATATAACACCATTGGCACTTACATTGCCCTTCACCCCCACTTCGTATTCTTAGTCAGCTCATTTTGCCATGCCCTGCACATTTATTCTTGCTTCATATAGATTGAGGAACTTACTTATTGAGACCGCTAGGTAATTTTATTCCTGCGTTTTCTTTGAGAAACGGTTGCCTTATATTCTCACGGAACCGTAAGCTCTTCTTTCGGATAATCCTCCTTTCCGGTGGTTTAGACAAATCCCCGACTATAGAGCCTATCTTTCTTTCTTTGTTTTAAGTTTTCACTCACCGTATATATATATATATATATGTATATATATATATATATATATATATATATATATATATATATATATATATATATATATATGAAATGCAAGACTCCGGCGCGCAGAATCGAACTTGGATCTTCTGCGTAGTGAGTGCAAGACCTTAACCACTGAGCCACCAAGGAGCACGTTGTCCACCGCTCAAATGGCAGGCTATTTATATCTACTACTTACCACTGCTCACGGGCATCTCGGGGGAACTATCCTGTTTTCAGCATTACCAGCAAGATGGCGCAATGAGACGGCGTGCACTGTAATCTTCCGCGCGCACTTTGCCCCGCTTAGCGAAGGTCGAGCGACGCTCCCTCATGCGCCTTTATCTCGCTGTGGGGAGGAACGGAGGATCGTAGGTCTTGCCTGGCATCGGGCTTTACCTGGGACGATTCTGTTGTAGTTACCGGGCATACAAAGGTCACTGCAATCATTGCAGTCTCCGTTTGCGAAAAGCGCGCGCTTTTCAGACACAGCTAAATAACAACAGAGACGCTTACTCGCGTGCATCTGTACCTGTGAGTACGTTTCGTGCGTTCGTTGTGCGTGAGAAACTCGGGGCACATTTCGATCAGCTTTCCATTCTGCGCGTGACCTTCCAATTCGTTGCTATCGCGTTCATTGCTTCGCCTAAAGCTGTGACTTTTTTTTTTTTTTGAAAGAAAAGAGAAATGCAGGAGTTGTCACCATTATTGGTAGCAGCAACCCCTTTCCACTTGGTTGATGGGATAATAAATGTTAACAAATATATCATATATATTCTATACAATCGATCGTACATTTGGTAAGTTCCCAAACTCTTTTCAACAGAGCACCCACAGAGTACACTTTCAATGTAGTTCGCTCAATGTTTATCACAGAGGCGCTCATAGTTCGTGAGGTGTGTTGCCGTCTGTGAGCAGTGAAGTACTACGCCATGACACTAAAGAGCACCGATAGCGAACGATTAGGCGAGGACTCAGTTAGAGGGTTCAGGTGACAGCGATGAACGCTGGCCGTGATAGCATCGAAGGGTCGCCCTCTGAGACGCAGTTATAATATCTTCCTTTTGCTATGTGTTTGCGTATGAAAGCTCATGGTAGGCGTAGTGCAGTGTTGACATGCACCAACGATGTTTCTCAGCCGCCTACTGTCTCGAATGGGCTAGCGCCGACTAATAAAACTGCCGCAATAAGCGCCGCAGATAGGCAACGATGTCGACGGGCGAATGCCGTGTCTTCTTGGAGCGAGACACAGGCCTGCGAGACGTGAAACGTGTTCACACTTTAGCGGCTTAAGCTACGAATCTCTACCTCCTGGGTTGATGAGGTGCAGTGTACTATAGAGCATACACCTTATTACTCTGCAGCACACAGCGCCGTGTCTCTCAATTAAAGGTGCCTCGAAGCAGTGCATATCAAAAACCTAAGTTTATCATGTGCTTGTTGATGCCATCCTTGCGCGGTATTCGCACATGTTTAGTCCATGTATATGTTAATAACTTCAGCTAAGACAGCGGTCAAATCATGATCACGGGCGTTAGCCGTCGCAACAATGGAGGTATGCCACTATACGCGTCAACGCACGTGCATTCATGTCAAACAGCGCTATAGCTGACATCGTACAAGCTGTCATAGATAAATAAACAATAAACTACTTTTGTGAAGACACGTTGCACTTTCGTGTTATACCGATTCCTATGACAGAGAGATCAGCCATGTTTTGTTTTCTTCTTTTTGTCGTGGCAGAAGTCCCAACACATTAAAATAAAATAAATTAGTGCGCGTGATCCCTCTTTCAATGTTGTCGTATTGTCTCGACAAAACCTTGCAACTTACAGATCACTTCAGACAGGCAGACAGACAAAGAACTTTATTCAGGTCCTGAGGAACTGCGTTGTAACGGCTCCGTTTAGGGGGAATCCGTAGCAGTCGCGGGCCGCTCCCACGTAGGGACCGGAAGACCGTGGCCCTCCGCCCTCTCGCAGGCCCTCTGGACAGCCCGAAGTTGAACGAAGAGGTCGCCGCTGTTAAGGGCTTCCTCCCAGTCCTCTTCTTTGTTGAACTCTGCGTCACGTAACGCAGGACATTGCCAGAGCATATGAGGTAATGAGCAATACGCCTCTCCGCAGTCCGGACAATGCGGCTCGATGTTGGGCGAAAAATGACTGAACCTGCCTCGCGAAGGGAAAGACCCCGTTTGGAGCATCCTGTAGGCCGATGATTGCGGTCGCGTAAGTTTAGGATGAGGAAGTGGAAAAGCCCTCCGAGATAGATGATAATGAGTCATGATCTCGTGGAAAGTGAGTAGCGAGTCCCTGTATCTTCCGGCGTCCCCGCCTGCGAATCCGCCGGGACCGCCGCGGTGAGCGATACCTCGCGCACGGTCATGGGCAAACTCATTGGCGTTGGGGACATCAGGATGTACGTTGGCCCCCATGTGGGCCGGGAACCATGTTATGGTGTGAAACCCGGCAGCCCCCTCACAGCCGAAGATGGCCGCTGCCTCACGCGAGATCGAGCCCGAGGCGAAAGCCCTAGCTGCGGAACGCGAATCTGTAAAGACATTAGGACGCGATGGGCCCTTCATTGCTATGGCGATGGCGATTTGCTCAGCCACCATTGCCGAAACCTTTCTAACCGAGGCAGAGCATAGGAGTGTGCCACTATGATCGACCGAGACCACTGCGAAGCGATCCGAACGCCCGTACTGGGCTGCATCGACAAAGGTCGCGAGATGCGGTCTGTTTGCAACTTCAGAGTCCAAGTAATTATACTTTACGGAGAATATATAGGAACAGCACATCCGTGACCATTTGCGTATACATCCTACAATAAACTAAGCTCGTAATGGTACATAAAGAAAAGTGTGTTGGGACCTGAGGCTAACCTTGCGAATAAAATTAGGCAGTGCAAAATGTGGCTGCTTCATGAGTAAACGTTAATTTCACCCGTCAGATATAACGCGTGCTTAGCACAAAGACTCTCTGAATAATTATATGTGTAGCCTAAATAAAAAAAAGACTTAATGACAACATAATGTTCCCAAATATTGCTCGTACAGCCATTACGCTGCTTTTACGATACCTTTCGGTAAGTTGTATATTTCTATTGCTTTTGCTTTCTTGCCTTTTATGCACGCATTCGTTCATCGGCTGGGAGCTTTATGGGTCCGCTGAACCTACGAATGGAGGGCTTGTACGGGATGAACCTGTTTGCAGTGGCATGTTTTCATCACACCTGATGGTGGGCTTCACGGTTCCTCTACCTACGTAGTATACAGTTGATGGTTAGGGAGCATTAAGCTTTATATGCACAATGTCATCACGTTGGTAGTTGCCCCTTAATGCATGCTTCTTAGCCTGGTTGTGTAGGTATACGACTCCCGTATTTATGTTCCCAGGGAGTGTTGAAATGGTATGATTCAATAACCTTTTTTGTAGCCGGCATTTCGTTTTTTTTTCTAATGCCTGCCCGAGTAGAAATTTAGACGTTTGTTTAGAACAATATTTATCGCGTCTGCGTTGGGCTAGTGCACCCGGCGTAACGACATTGGCTTATAAACGTAGCTGTAACTTCACTGAACGCCTAAAACAATGTAGAATTGTTCCAAGCGCTAAAATTCAAACGTGTAGGACTATTTCAAACGCTGGTCGTGGCTCGGTAGCTTTTAGTACACTTTAATGTTTTGCGAAACTTCATCTCTTGGTTTTTAATACGGAACAAGGTCTACGTGTAATTAGAAAACGGCAGATACCGACATCCAGAAAGCTGCCCGTGTACTGAGTGGTTAGTCCGTCTTCTTAAGCAGTGGATTTTCTAATGGTACCTTTTCAAGCGGTGTACATTTGGCACGTGCAGCAAAACAGCTAGGTGTCGGCATTGGATGCCTTTGTAGGCGTCGTCGCCATTGCCATTATTTTTGTTGTTTCGCTGCTGTCAAAAAAATTGAGGTAAACAGAACCTCAGCTACTCCACTTCTGCGTGGCCTGCAGCAAAAAAAAAACACGAAAAAGCAAATTGTGACTTTAAAGCAAAAAAAAAAAAACAAGTATATATATAAATAATTATAGAACACGGCAATGAACAAGGGTGTCTATGCAGGCTAGTTGGTATTTCATTGATATATTGGGTGTAGCGCCACGTACAAAATTGTAAGAAAAAGTAGTTGACAGGAAAGAGGTGCTCCTTTCCTGTCAACTACTAGTTCTTACAATTTTGTACGCGGTGCTACATCCAATATTGCAAAGGCCTTGGACACTTCATCAACTGGACTTCACTTTTAACTGGAGGGCTCATAGACACGCACTTCTGTCCAAGTGCGTACTACTTATTTTTAAACGCAAAGCCCTTAAGAATGTTTTTTTTTTTTTGCTTTTGGCGGATGCGGCTTTCTAAATCTTGTCCGAGTAATCTTCGTAATGTGAACGGCCGGTGTGTTTGTCGTTGTTGCTTTTGTCGCCGCCGTCGTCGTCGCTGTTGTTGTTCCAAGCCCTTTCATACTGCCTTGATATCTCTCAACATGGCATTGAGAACGGAGTTGTTTGGAAAAGTGGACGCCGCAAGAAAAGTTCGACAGAGTCGGTCGTCGGCACAATGGCGAGCGTGATCGTGACAGGTCTCGCTGGGGCCACGTAATCCCCCTCCCTGGTCACTGCCTGCACAATAGGCCGACCAGTTGATGACGCTATTGTTGAAACTGGGGATGATCGTATACCGTCCGCGTCATTATCTCGAGGCGCATTTTGTCCTACGCGGGTCGAAGTCCTCCACCTCCTGTCCTTTTATTCGTCCACTCGCCGCCTTCCTCTCCGTACCGATCACGTTAAGCTTCCGCCTGAGAATTGACTGACCTGATTTCCCGTCTCTGCCTTTTTCAATGTTCAGCCGTTTTTATTTTGACTTTTAAGCTGTCGGATTAGTTGCGGGTGCTCCTTATTTTCATCTTTCCATAAGCATTCGTGGACTGCTCTTCTTTTTACAATAGTATCTTTTTCTGTTACTGTTCTCGTTGGAACACCCCGTTTCAATTACTTTCTTTTTTAGTTGAAACTTTATAGGGATAAACAAAACCAAACTTCACAAACTCGTCACAAGGGCGTAATATAATTTTTATATTTTGTTTTGTCTCGTGTGTGTGTGTGTGTGTGTGTGTGTGTGTGTGTGTGTGTGTGTGTGTGTGTGTGTGTGTGTGTGTGTGTGTGTGTGTGTGTGTGTGTGTGTGTGTGTGTGTGTGTGTGTGTTTCACTATTATTTTGATCATGATGAGGTGGCTGGCTCTAACTTCTTAGCCTACTTTTTCATGTTTTTTATATATTAAAAAATCACAGCTTTGCCGCAAAGGTGAAGCAGTCAGTGCGATAGCAACAAATTAGAATCTCACGCGAAGAATTCCAAGCATATCAAAACGTTTCCCGCGTTGCTCACGCACAAACGACGCGCGAAATGTACTCACAGGTTCATATGAATGCGAATAAGTGTCTCCGTTGTTACTTCGCTGTGTCTGGAAAGCCCTTTTCACAAATGGGGACCGTGCAGCGGGTGCAGTGACCTTTGTGTTCTCGATGACTACAACAGAATCGCTACGGTAAATGCCCAAGGCGTACGATCCCCCCCCCCCCCTTCTCCGCGGGGCAAGTACGGGTGGGAGACGAGCGCGTCGCCGCGTCGTGACGATCTGGCGAAACGCGCTCATTGCGCCATCTCACTGGGAATGCTGAAAACACGATAGTCCCCCAAGATCGGCATCGCCAGCGGTAAGTGGTAGATATAAATAGCTTGCTTTTTCAACGTTGAAGGCGGTGCTCCTCCATCGCTCAGTGGCTAACGCCACGCAATCAAAATTGAGAGGTCGGACGTTCAATTCCGCCCGCCGGAGTCTTTTTCTGAATTATTTCTCATTCTTGCATTTCACACACACACACACACACACACACACACACACACACACACACACACACACACACACACACACACACACACACACACACACACACATATATATATATATATATATATATATATATATATATATATATATATATATATATATATATATATATATATATATATATATATATATATATATATTGTAATAGAAATAGTTGTTTTCCATTTCATTTTATTCTTGAAACAACCACATGCACTTATGTTGTGTACTCCTGTAAAGCGTGCTCTGCTGTAAGACTGTTAAGCTTGAGGAGAAGACGCGCTTCATACAATTGTTTCTGGTGTATGCGCTGGGCATAAAATAAGCTTGCTTGACAGAGTATTTGGTAATAAGTAGAAAACGTACTACCGTGTATATATATATATATATATATATATATATATATATATATATATATATATATATATATATATATATATATATATATATATATATATATATATATATATATATATATATATATATATATATAGTAGGAAAGTTCAGTGGGTCAGGTACGTATAAGAGAAGAAGCTGGTACACGTGCGAGAAAGCAAGCAGTTCCTTTATATATTTACGTTTTGGCCGTGGCACGGCCTTTGTCAGAGAATGAAAAGTGAACAAGCCATATGCCGCTTTTAGGGGCCACTGATATCTCAAAAAAAACGTCAAAAGTTCAAAATCAAACGTCGGTGACAATTCATTTTGATCTATCACCTCGTGAAACAAGATAAGATAAGTGCTACAACTTGAAGAACGTTCCTTAAGTTGTAGCACATACGGGGGCCGTATGTTTCAGCGTCTAAATAACTTTTTTTTATTTATTTATATTTGGCAAAAAGTGGGAAGGTAGGCTACGTTATTGCCGGCTATCCCGACATCATGACAGATATGTACAACATAAACACACAAACACGAAAAATTAAGAATAAAAGACGAATAAACTAATCAGAAGCACTAAGTGCATACTATGTAGACTATAGGGCTTATTATGCATGAATGAGCACAGTATTTACGGGCATAGTTCACTTCAAATATCGGGATCACATTGCGTACAGATTCCGTACAAACAGTGGCCATGTATATGAACTAATGACAGTTAATTAAACTTCTCTTCAATAAAAAATCAGGGAGAATGCTCACTACGTTCCTTTGATTATCAGTATGTGGACATGATCCAAGTATTTTTCCACTCGTAAATTGTCGTCTGTCGAGTCGGTTGACGCGATCACTCAGTTCAGCGCGTTGTTGATGAACTGTTCGGAGTGCATGGGAGGTGATTATTTTTTCTTTACTTGCATTTGAAATAGGCAGCCTAATAGATGTGTTTTTTTTTCATAACATTTCATAAACTATTATAAACGATTGTTTTGTTTTCCCCCTTATTCTGCTTAGATAGGGCAATGTAGGATGTTTTTTTTTTTCAAGAACATCGCTCCTAATTTTTTTTAAATTTTTACTATCGTTGAATTCGTCTCCTTTATTAATTTCGCGTTAACCTTTGGAAAATTATGCACTTCACAAAGGTACATCAGGACATCTTTGGAAAGCTCCTCGTTTCGTGATAATCAAACTCTCGGGGTGAAGCCCCCAGCGAACACTGCCAAGAAAACTGTATTGGCAGATAAATTCTCTTTCTTTCTTCTGCGGATTTTTTTTTGTTTTTCTTCTTCTTGTTCTTTTTGTTTTTGGGGTGTAAGTAGATTAAGCCACTGTGATGAATGTAGGTAATGTGTTTTGCTTCCATCTTCAAAAGTTTCTGAGATGGATTCCTCTTTTTGTCCCCTTTTATGTGCGCCCCTGGTAACGCGCCACAATGTCTGTACAAGAGCTAAAAAAAGTTTGCGAAACATGACGCAAGCTGAAAATGGAAACTAGTTCCAGCCTGTGTCGCGTTTTTTTTAATCCAGTATGTGGTGACCAAAAGAAGCAGCAGTAAACTCGTTCCTGTGTGGATTACTAACTAGGTGCATCAGGAAAAAAATAAGAGCTAATTAGTCAAGCAGCCTGTCAAATTATAGTTAAGTTGGCTGGTGGATAGTACCTGCTATACAGGGGCTGTATCTGAGCGGGCTGTAGTAACATGCTTAATCAACAGATTGCGCGAAAAAAGAGGGGGGGGGGGGAAGAGACCCTTAAGCTTCAGAGTTCGATGCAATGGCGATATCCTGTCCCTAATGCCTATTTCAACTACTTAGTGCATAATTTTGATTGCTTGATGCTACTCGAGAAGCTTAAATTGTGGATTACCACAAAGCAATTAATAATGTTTAAAGATGCTCATGTCGGTGAAGCTCGCTGTATTCTGTGTAATAAGCAGCATGCTTTAAACCGCGAGCCATTACGCGTGTGAAATGTTTTCTGAACTTGCTATGTGCCCGCTACGTGGTGTCTTCTTTTGTAATGGGCAGCCGGCTTTAAACGACGAAGTCGTCATGATAATCCCATGGTATGACGCCCGATGACAATGTACTCTTGTACCGTGCAATATCACTTCGTTGCTTCGATAGTACATTGTTGTGTTGGGACGCCTGTATCGAGAACGCGTGTGTTGGCAAAGCATGCAAGTTTTCACTGCGTTTCCAAGCAGAGGAAAGTATTTTAATGTAGACGCGTGGCTGTATGGTAGAACACCTGATTTCCACGCAAATGGTCCGAATTAGGTCCACTCTCGAATCCGATAATCGTTAATTATTTATTTTATTTGCATGTTTGTTAGTTTTTCGGTCACGGACAAGATGATGACTTTTTCGCTAACAACCAACGACGTCGACGCGAGAATTTCGGTGGAACGAGCTCCTTGACGCTTTCGCGTTAAAATGATAAGACCAGAAGCGAACAGTTACAACATACATGCACACGTTTGATGTGTTTCCATCTGGTCCTCATGTGTTTCGCGCTACCTTCTCATTAAGCTATAGATTTTGTTTCAGCAGGAATAAGTGCCTGAGGCTGGTTGGCCGACGTTTCGATAGGTCGACCTATCTTCGTCAAGGCGCTTCATCCTCAATGGACGTGTTGGTTCCTGAATTGTTAGTCTGTGACGTCACGTGACGTAGTCTCAGTGTAGATAATTCCTTTCTTCAGAAGAAGGTGGAAAGTACAGACAGTAGCACACCGTAACGTAACGTAAACAACTAGCCTTTTTTCATACTAACACGCTAAGGATGATAAGGTGTCCTTAACAAAGATAGTCCCACCTGCCGAAGCGGTGGCCATCCTGCCTCAGGTACGTGTTCCCTTTCATGCAATCTCACGGGAAGATGGTTCGATTGCTCGTTTGTTTTGTTGGACGCTTCCTATAATGAAGCCAACTGACAGTGAAGATAAAGAACATGTGGGGAGTATTATACTTGTATTTGTTTGAACTGGAATGTTGCAATTGGGACGTGAATGGAAATTAATTAAAGTAGATAATAAGTCAAATTGCCATCGGCAGGGACAAAACATGCAAGCGTGGCCGATGCTATAATTGAGCCACAGAGGTGGTCACATTTTCATTCACTGTATTTCGTATTTATGGTTTCGTGTCTCCCTGGCAGTGTTGCCAGCGCCACTCGCTGCCACAACGGGGAGTGCGCAACACTCTTTTGTTGCCAGATTGCGCCAAATAGCACGCCATCTTATTGCGAGCTGGAAGCTGAGCAAGAAACCTTCGAAATCAACCTGTGGGATCACATCTATAGAAATAGGATTCTCGCAACAAAACACGTTGTGTTTACAACCGTGGGTTCCAATATTTATGGGGGACGTCATGCACTTCTAATGTTCACAAGTTGTGGGGAATACTGAACATTCAATGTCTTTTCTCTTTTTTTTTTCGTATTCGTGCGCAGATCTGGCTTACGCTGGCGGAGCGCTACCTGGCCAGCCGAGACCTGGACTGGGAGGCGACGGCGCGGTTCTGTTTCAACGAACGCTGCAACCCTGACGACGACAACCTTGGCGTGCAAATTGTCAAGGTGGGAACGTCCACCATGAACAAAGAACGCTACAGTGTTATGATATTTTGCGTATTGAACAAAGGAAAGACGCCTGACCAGGCTGTGAGGCCAGGCTGCCTGGATTGCTACTTTGGTGGCACTACGCTGTTCGCCCACTGGGACCGCACCCCTACTTTGGCTATCTTGTTCATATACTTACGAGCGTATAATGTCTGTGTACTGTATTTCTGTGTTTAGGCGAAGAGAGAATTGCAGCTTCTTTGGGCTGCAATATGGGCAACAATGAGCTTCACACTGCCAAGAGGTTAAGCAGGACAGCACTGTCCGGACGCCGCATAGGCGTGCTCAGCGTGCACTATCAGGAAAATACGGGAGAGGAGAAAGGGGCTTGATTGAGTATCGCAGCACCCCCTCCCTACTAAGTTAATATACGCAGTAACTTTCGCGCCCCACTTCCTTCTTTGCGCATGTTGTATGGATAGGGGAGCTAAACCACAAGATCAGTCACACGGGTTTCTCTGGAAGAAACCTTCTTAGTTGCCGAAAGATTCGTCCGTGGTCGCGGAATCGAACTGGGGACCAACGCCTTTCTGAGCTGTCCCTCTACCAATTGAACAAACCAAGAAGCTAGTAGACGACTTCAAGTTTTTTTTAGTAATTCATTGCCGCACCACCCATTGCTAATTTCCTGCACTGGCTAGCTCAACTGGTAGAGCGATCACCCTGTAAATGCGTTGTCCGGGTTCCATCTTCGGACTTCGACGACTCTAGAAAGTTTTTTTTTCGGATAAATTGGTCTAGGTTTCTTTGTTGTTTCGTGCGACACACGTATGGTGTTCAACCTCCCTTTATCAGGGCTGTTGATGTCATTGTACCCATGTCAACGTATATCGAACGTTTTGAAAAACGTGTGCCTAATAGAATCGCGAGGGCTCCGGGAAGACGTGCTTCGCCCAAAGGAAGCGAACGCAAAGCTTGGTCTAGTAACTGAACCAGTGAGTGAGAGAAGTGAGCAATATATCATAGGTGGCACTAGATTCCGGTTCATCGTCCCTGTGCAGGACCTCCACCGTACGGGCTGCAGCCTGTTCAGCGGCGACCAAGCGGAGCAGAACCAGGCGCTACTCAAGCGGGTCCTGCTGGCGTACGCGCGCTGGAACAAGTCCGTGGGCTACTGCCAGGGTTTCAACCTGCTCGCCGCCTTCGTACTTGAAGTGGTCGAGTGGTGTGATCAGGATGCGCTCAAGGTGAGAGCTTGTAGTCCGAGGGTAATGTTCATTTAAACTCATTTTGCGGGATCTTGACTAAGGCAGCAGAAGCAGCCGATGCGTCACCATAATAAAAGACAGTATTTTCCGATCTCAGTATGGCAAAATCTTCTGTGGTTATGAACATATGGCGTGTGTGATAATTACCCTTATCCTCACCGATGGCTGTCTGTCTCAGCAGCGAGGGCCAACACGCTTGCGCCCGAGTGCGTATGGGCTTTATAACCGGGAACAGTGAAAGCCCAGGCGAGAGTGGTCGGCGAGCGTTCACGAGGTCTGCGCGTCGTACGGTTCATCAGCACCAGGATAAAGGAGCCAACGGGAACATTTGCATCCTGAATATTTTATTTTGTTGCGACAGAGGTTTTCAAGTTTTGTTAGTAAAAAAATAGTTTTCCAGATTACCCCGACTACGACGAACGTGCCGTTTTTTTTTAGTATAAAAGAAACCTCTGCAATGTAAAGTCTTCACAGACTCGTCTCCTATTTCACTATTTCATAACCACTTTTCTCTTCCCAATCATAGGGTAGCAAACTGGACGTCTCCACCAGTTAACCGGCCTGTTTTACTTTACCTTTTCCTCTTCACATATATATAATCAGTTCCAAATAGATGCTCTGCTTGTTGCAGCTATAACATCTTTTAATTATGAAGGAAGGGTGCAGTTTATGTGAGGTCCACTGCTTACCCAACGTATGTTAGCCGTTGGGTGATGTTGCCTAGTGTAAACAGACGTTGGCTAGTGCTGCATTCCTATCGACTAATACTGGCTATTCGCTGTTCATTAAGTTGACAGGCGTGTTTTATTGTCATTTTGCTTTACCCTACTACATACACGTCTGGTAGTTACCCAGGAAGTGACGATGGTGGCGATGTGTGTCTGCTGCAGATGATGATCTACCTCGTGGAAGGAGTGCTTCCGGAAGGCTACTTCGCCAACAACCTCCGCGGCCTCTCTGTCGACATGGCCGTGTTCCGGGAGCTGCTCCGGCTGCGGCACAGCAACTTGGCCACGCACCTCGACAGGCTTCAAGCGGGTGAAAGCAAGGCCGGTCAGTGGGCTTGTATGCTCCTTTACAAGCTGGATCTGATTACACTTCCACATTGTTCTTACTTGCGCAGCACGTCTACCATTGTATTACGGGGTCTGTAGTATTTCGACCTCTATAGCATCTCGTAATATGGTCTGTGACACATGTGGTCAACTCCTTAACCTTCACAACTTGAGAGTATACTTTGAGCTCTTCAACTGTAACTTTTGCACGTAAAAAAAAAGCCTAGCTGTGCGGTTGCCGTTAACTTGGTGCGTTCGCTCTTCATCTTCGCAGGTCTGAACTACGAGCCCCCGCTGACGAACGTGTTTACGATGCAGTGGTTTTTGACGCTGTTCACCACGTGCCTTCCGCGTTCGCTGGTAGTGCGCGTCTGGGACCTCATCTTGCTGGAAGGAAATGAGGTGCTCCTGCGCACCGCCATCACCATCTGGGAGGGGCTGGCAGAGTGAGCACGCACCGCTTTACTGTTATCGCTTCCGTGGACAGAGATGTAGTCTTGCAATCGAAAGTGTGTAGCAGCGTAAAAAGGGAGAAGGTCGTGGTACGACTCGTTTTCTAATAGCATGATGCAGGGATTGATTGATTGATTGATTGATCGCTTACCGCAGCATGCACTGACGTAGGGCCGTCAATACATGCGGCTAGGTTAATCGTCGGCACATTATCGCGCCTGGATCGTAGTGGTGATGATAATAATTTTCTCTTAAGGTATAGTGTTGTACAGCGTGCCATGAAGCTCCTTCTTATCACCCTGCTGATGCGTGATGATGTTTGGAAAGAGAGGAAATGCTAAAATCAATACTGAGTGGAATCGCGCCTATGCTGCGACAACTATATGAGGAAGATTCGAATTCCAAGAGGTCTAGCATCTGGGCTGGAAGGAGGCTGGTTCTGGGCAACTGCCGCCAATTCGCTTCTTGCAGCCACTTTAGGCGTTGCCAATGGTTCAGCTACGGCAAATCGCTGATATCTCAAGTTGACATAAAGCAGGAAAACGCGATGACGTCTCGTGGCAGTAATTCAAAAAAGACCGAAATTGCGTGCAATTTGAAAATGCTACGGTTCGCAGAAAGCTTTCCTGAACTCAGCTGACTGTGTCTCTTTGCAGCATTCAATAATTGTCGCTTTCATTGCATGGTCTCGGTACTGGCAGCCGCATCATGACCGTGGGAAGCGCAGACGAGTTCTACAGTGTGATGGGCGTGCTCACCCGGGAGATGGTCGAGTTCGGCGTCAAGGACCCCCACGAATTCATCGTGGTGAGACTGACTCCGCTGTTGTGGCTCCTATTTAGCGTGTCGAGCATGTATACAGTGCGTCGCAGAGGTGCAAACATTTGGCACCTATACAGGCGTTAACATCTCACGACATTACGGTTTGTGTTTTCGATGTTTTCCTATCGAAGAGACCCTGGGTTTAGAGATGTGTCACGTGACCATCTCCGAAACACGTCAGATTCCGTGAGAGGCAATGTTGTCTTGCACAATGTTTTATCCCATTTGGCCCGTAGATAACGTCTTAGACATTAGGACTTTTTAGGCTTTACACCGAATGCCTGCGCCACAGGCCTGGTAGAAAGGCTTGTCCGATATACTGGTTTAAAAGTCATCAGAGAGAGAGAGGCACTAAGCATCCTTATTCATTATTATTCAGGCATCGTGTTGAGGGGGATCAGCCCCCTTTGTGGAAACCATCTATAGACTTCCGCCGCGGACCCCTAATTGCTACAAGCTGGCGCTGTTTTTAGAGGATGAGGCTGCCTTACGGATGGGTGCACTAAGAGGTGATTATGTACACCTCCTATCATACGGTAAAGCGTGCCCTGTGCTCCGCAACAACATGGGACAGGACTCCCAGCCTCAACCCGTCCACTAGTGCAAGCCTCCAAGTAGCTGGATTACAGGGCACGCCACAACCCCCGGCAAAATGTGCTCCGCGAAATGTGCCAATGTGGGTAGGTCACGTATAACTGGGAAACTGTAATGTCCAGTAGAGCTGCGAAAGCTGTTGGTTTTCAGGGCTCTTAGTAAGTCTTGGTCTTGTGACATAACGTTTGCAGGCATGCTGAAGCATTTCGGAGCTTATAACATGTTTGAAGTTTTTAACGACCTTTTCTGTCTCTACGAACACCTTCTAATCCATGTTCTCTCTCCCTTTTTCCTCTCTTTTCATGCCCCGGCCATCACATATTTGGGCTTTCAACGCAACTACGCGTCTTGACTACTGCGCTGCGTTCGTTGACAATCGCAATCTACGGTCGACTCCGTGCGTATCAAACCCGCTTTCTGCCCGTGCTGCTCGCTACGCCGACCGTTGTGACAAATTCGCGTGTGTGCCGTGCCTCCTGCTTTGCTTGCGGTGCTGACGTGGCCCCGCGCAGGCCATCTGCGACGTGTCCAGGGTGCCTATCCCGCAGCTGTCGGAGTTGCGCGACCGCTACACGTACAACATCAGGCCCCTGCCTCCCGCAGCGGCACCCAGTCGCCACGGGCTCTGGCTTTTTTTGGGCGACGACGAGGAGAACGACGCCGACTCGGACCACCAGATGATGGTGGCCGCCGCCTTCTGCGGCATCTCCAATGCCTTTCTCGTCGCCAAGAATAGAGGTAAGACCCGAACGAAGCTTTTGAAAAAAAAAAACGCGCTTAACATATATGCTTACTCACACTATAAGCACGACACTCGCGTTACGTTTAATTGATCATGTGATGCCACTGGTGCACTAATCTGCAAAATAGTGGTATGTCTTATCACAGCCGTGGCTAAATTATGTGCCCGATTGAAAAGTATACATGTCGCCATTTGATGCATAGTTTTGCATGGTTCGAGCTGGGATTCCTTGATTTTTTTTCTTTTTCTGTATGATTGCATGCCAGCGGTTGTGTGTGCGTGTGTGCATGTAGCGCGTGCGTGGGCCTCTAATATGGCACGTATTGCACCGACTTTATTGTTGTGCCATAAGTACTCTAGAAACGTCCTTTCGCGTAATACTAGCCGTGATTGAAGAATACTAGCTTTACCTAACTCAATGTTTATAATGTAAGCATGACGGCATACGCCTCGTCTAGCGTAAATGCATGAGTTCCTTAACCTACATCGATGATAGTCGCGATATCATTGTATTACACGCTTTAAGCTAACTAAAATAGTCATTATTTTTGATCCCTTAACATCTAGGCCAGGGAGCCGTCCACGCTTCCCTACCGAGCCCCTTGGACCCTAGTCGAATGACACTGGACATCTCGACGCTTAAGAGGCAGTACTCAAGACTAAGACAGCGCCAACGCCAAGCGCACATCATTCTCACTGGTGAGAAAGGTTTCATGGTTTTCTCCTTTTTGTTTACTTATCGTATTTACAAAGCCGTTTACTTACTTAAATAGCCGTGTATATTATTTGTATCTATGCTCCCTATTATTACACATGATGGGGTTGGAATGCGAAACCACCAGTGTACGTATTTTTAGGTGCATGTTACAGGATCCCAGATGATAAAAATAAACCGTCACAAGCGACGTCGAGAAGCTCCTAACGACACTTTTGGTGTTTCTGAGAGTTTAAATCTTGGTGAGGCATTAATTTCACCATATCGTTTCTTCTTTCGCAGGAAACCTGCAGGCTCCCGCGTCGACGCGCCCCCAGCGAATATCGCCGGGCGTTCCGGTAAACAACCTTCTCGCGGGCCAGAAGCCACTCGTACGCAGGTGCCGCCCGCCGCCTCCGACGCACGCCGTGCCCACCGGCTTACCGACCACATGCACATCGGCAACACCGTCGAGCGGCGTCACGTCAACGACACGAGTATCCCCGCGCGTAGGTGGCGTACCGACCGCGTCAAGCTCGAGAACATCGCCTTCGAGCTCACCGTTGACCAACGCGCGTTTGTCTTCAACGGCCGCCACGCCAAAGACGGCGCGAAAGGCATCCCCTCGTGTGACCACGAGAGACCCGATACCCGTCGAAACGCTTTCCTGGGAGCAGGCGAAGAAGTTGAAGGCTGGGAGAGACGACAGTAGCAGCTGTTCGAGTTCTTCGTCTACCGAACTGTGTGATGACAAGAACAACAGGTCGTCGTCGCCCGATGAACCGCCGCCACCCTCCAGGAAGGAGAGTGGCGAGAAGCAAGTAAACGACGCCGACTCCAAGGTACCGCCGCCCTCTTTGCCGGAAAGGAAATCTCCGCGCCGGTTAAAGAATGGAACGTACGACAAGACGTCAGACAGTTCGTTGTCTTCTTCTTCGTCTTCTGAAGAAGAGGAAAGCCGCGGCCGCCGGGCCAAGCGTCGCCACGATGCACACGATGCCGAGGGCGCGCAGCCGAAGCTTCCTCCACGACGTCTGGCCGAAGGGTTGAAGCCTGGAGTGGCTAGTGTGGCGAGAAAATCGGGCATTCGTGCCACCTTAGTGAGGCACCAGGAACCAATAAGCCTAGACGACGACGACGACGGTTCCTACAAACCGGACGACGAGAGCGATGCCTCGAGGAACTCGTCGTCGGAGAGCTTAACGTCGGACGAAGAAGAGCAGCCTTCTTCGAAGCTGGAGACCGTCAGTTCCTTAGCGGAGGCATCTTCCGCGTTGGACGACTCGTCGCGTTCCCTAGAAAGGGTGCAACCGCAAAAGCCGGCTCCTGACTCCCTCAGCTCGGAGACAGAAAGCTCGAGAAACACCTTCTCCAACATGGTTCTCTCCGGTTCGGACAAGTACAACATTAGGACGTCCTCCGAGGCGTCGAGCTGGAAGTCTTCGAGTGACGCCTGCCTAACAACGTCCTCGTCAAGCGGACCACCACCGCCTTCGGAAGTGGGCAGCAGGAAACCTTCCGACGAGCAGGCGAACCAAGGTAAACTCTCGGACGAAGAGTTTCAGAGGCTGTCTAGAAAGTTCAGCCAGTCAGCGCTGTCCGACAGGCAGGCCCAGCGAATGGCGTTACGAAACACCAGCCGACGAGGAACGGACGAACTGGGAGCCCCCCAGCGGCTCTCGACCAACATTGACAGGTCGTCTTCGGAGGACGCCGACCGGAAGCTCTCGCTGGGCTCTCCACCTCGATGGCCGCCGAGACGCACTAACACCTCAGACGAAACAGGCGGCGACTCACCTTCGACCGAACTGGAGAGGTTTCGCCGGGACTCTAGCAAACGGGGTTCGGCGAGCAGCGAGATGAGCTCGTCAGCACTCAGAAAGTGGTCCTACAAGTACGACAGCAGGAACACGTCCAACGACGTGAGCTGGAGGTCGTCCGACACTGACTACCAACAGTCGTCGCTACGCTACGAGAGGTCCATCTCGGAAGAGGCCGACGACGGTGACGCGGCACCCGGAGATGTCGCATCTGCCAGACCCTGTCTACTGAAAGAAGACAGGACGGGCTCATTCAGGGCCAGCCAGGAATCTATCGATGGCCGGCTGCTGCCCTACGACTCGTCGTCTGGCCGAGAGCCAATGTTTCCGGGGGAGAAGCGGCGCGGCTCGTCACTGACCTGCACTACGCTAGAAACGCTGAACGAGATGATTTTCGAGAAGGCCGAAGAGGACGTTAGTCAAGAAGCTAGCCATGAAGCCAGTCAGGAGGCGAGCCAGGATTTAATTAGGTATAGTGAATCGAGTACTTCGAGCTCGCACCTAATGTCTCCCAACAAGGAACTTCGAAGATCGGTATTTTTGCTGGGACAGAAGGTGTCCCCGGACTCCGGAGTGCACACCGTGGCCGACAGTGAGAGCAAGGCGGCCGTGGACGAGGCTTCAGGGCGCCGCCGCGACTCTTCGACACCTTCCGGACATCCGCGGTCTCCCGGAGGCGCGCCCCGCAAGTCCTCGCTCAAGTTCGACGCCTCCAAGTTCTTCGAGAGTCTGGCTCACGCGACGTCGGTGACGCGAAGTGTCCGTTGCGCGTCCGAAGGCTCAGCGACGGCGCTAGGAGGGCCATCTGGCGTAGAATCGGCTAGGCCTAAGACGACTCGGTCACTGAGCACAGACGCCACAATGATGACGGCTTCGGGTCAGTCTGGTGGTTCGGGAGTGGGTGATGGTGCGACGTCTATACCGTTGATTCGGCGACAAAGGTTTCTCTCGGGTGATGTCGGCGACTCGAGGGTCACTCCTCCGACGTCGCCGAGGCGCTCGGTGGGCGAGAACTTCAACCCATTTCCCACGCGAAGAACTTCGTTCACGGGCTGCATCAGCGACTTCAAGGTGAAGCTGGGACTATACTCTTCGCAAGACAAGCCGGCTGTTGCACCGGCTTCGAATGGTTGTAAGACGACTTCCATGAAGAGTTAACCAACAGCCCAATGTGAATTACATTCTAGGTAAGCGAAATTACTTTCTCGTGCTGGCCAAAAAAAGTTAACATTGCCAATATGATCTGTGCAACGTGATCGCGTAGTTTCCAACTGGAACGTGTGCGTGGAGCACTTGAACATTATTATTATTATTATTATTATTATTATTATTATTATTATTATTATTATTATTATTATTATTATTATTATTATTATTATTATTATTATTATTATTATTATTATTATTATTATTATTAGCCCGACTACACCCACTGCATGGTAAAGGCCTCTCCCATGTTTCACCAATCAACCCGGTCGTTTACTTGTTCCTGTCAAGTCATCCCTATACCAACTTCTCAACCTCTCCTTTGGAAATGGCCCTGTACCATACTTGCACGGACAGGACAGACCATAACATGAAGTCCGTCTAGTTCGTCCAGATATATTACAGTGCAATTACCCAAGATCATATATAACCAAACAGTCTCTACCTTTTCATCTGCCCGCCTAACTTTCTATATCTCCCTCTTGCACTTGCCTTCTCTTAGAATGGAGTCTGCTACCCTTAATCCTTATTGCTTACCCTTGCTTCTCAATTCATATCCAGTTCATGATCATTTCTTTTTGATTTCTATTAAGGCCAAGCTTCAATTATTATTGTAGACAGCTAAATAGCAGGGGAGAGAACGGCGGTCACCTTTATTCTGTTCACAAATTCTCGCATAGCTGCCGAAATAAACGACTTCGCAAAGGCAGCATTGGTGAAAAATGTAATACAGGCTACTTGCCTGTACAAACCAGACGGTGGTAAAAAACTGGGCTAAAAACTCTCCAAGGAGGTCACCAGCTCAAAGGAAGAGGTAGCCATCGTTTGTTATGCGCTTGATGATAGTAGCATTGAAAATTTCACAGCGTTGAACAGGAAAGAAGTTAGAAGCACAGGAATTTTATGCTACACTCGAAGGTTTCTCTTGCAGACCTCTTCCGAGCGCGTTTCAAGCTAGAGGCCCATCTACTATGCCATTGCAGAGCACGTTGAAAAACACCAGAGGGTTGAAATTTTTGTTGCCCTCTTCTATTGCGTACCTCGCAATCTTGTCGTGGTTTTTGCACGTAAGATACCAGATAATATTATTGGTATTAAATACGGGTTTCTTTACTCGAACGACCGGGGCTCGATGCCAGCGTAGCCTATCATCGCCTTGTGTGTCTTCTATTTGTTTGTCCCCAGTCCATGTGCTGCGAAACATTGGAACTATCTATTACAATGTTGACCGGATTGGCGATGCGGCCTAAGACGTAGTGATCAACAAAGCATTTTCTCGCTTCACGATCTCCTCGCTTTCTCATCTCCGCAGGTCGTCGGGTTCGAAGCACGCGCCAGTACACGCGTGATTGTGAGCCAACGCAGCGACTGCCCTGTGCCCGCGCAGGCAGACCTGTCTCTCATACTGCCCAGCGGAGTAGCCCGTCACGCCGAGACACGGCACCTGTCGGAAAACGCTCGTGGACAAAGAAGAAACGAAATATCCTGCTGGGAACTTCACAACGAAGTTTTGGCTGCAGTGCCTGGGTGCGTTTACAGGGATGCTCACCGGAATACCCGTGCCCGTCTCATTGCGTTTCCAAACTTTCGAACTGTGTTACTGCTCTCTTTCTCGTCGTTGTCTGCGAAAAGCAGGACTGGACAATATCGTCGTGGTCTTGTGACGTGGTGGTATGGTTTATTAGTGGGTGTCGCAGCTCAAACACTGTTGTTAGCGAGCCGTGTTGGCTCCTAATTGATATTTACCGACTTGAATTGTCGAGCTCCTCTTTTATATTCACTGTTGGCTTTTCCAGAAATTAGTGCCGATTGCTGTAATTTTTTTGTAGGCCTGATTTGTGCAACAGGTGGCGCAAGTGAAGTCTGTTAAAACTGTTTGATGACCACAATGATACAACAGGTTTGTACTATTGTTGCTTGATATTATTAACTGGTTTGTGGACATTTACGTTTAGACAAGTTGCACCCCTCAATACGTCATAAACATAGACAGCATGTTGACGTCGGGTTCCGGGGTGGCGCCAGGATACTTGGGGTAGAGTGATGGATTGATTGATATATATATGTGGCGTTTAACGTCCCAGAATCACCATATGATTACGAGAGACGCCGTAGTGGAGGACTCCGAAAATTTCGACCACCTGGAGTTCTTTAACGTGCACCCAAATCTGAGTACACGGGCCTACAGCATTTCCGCCTCCATCGGAAATGTAGCCGCTGACCCCGGGATTCGATCCCGCGACCTCAGGTCAGCAGCCGAGTACCTCAGCCACTAGACGACCGTGGCGGGCCTAGAGTGGTGGAGATAAGTGGTGAATGGGCGTTTTGTTCAGACTACGCCTGCCTTCTTTCTTTTTTTATGGGGGAGGGGCAAGGGAGGGACCGCGCTTCCCCTGGCGCCACCGCGGTCGCATTAAAATTAAGCTCGCTTAACCTTTCACTCTTATTGGCCCAGCGTCCTCTGTTGGCTGTTCAGTGTCGCAACGAGTGTCTGTCATTTCGTAAAAACACAACACTATCATGAGTAGTTTGCGGAACGTATATTTGTAACAGAAAGTCGCGAACGTTCGAACGTTTGATATTTAAGAATTTTAAAATTTAGGTATTTAAAAGACGAATAAACCCATCACTGGCATTTCGTCTAGTATTCAGCGGCAAGATCATGCCAAAGATGATGGAAATTATTCGTAGCATTTCTGATGTGGCACACATTCATAATTCATAATTTTGATGGGTATTGACAAACTGTTTTCGAATGTTTACTACTGTTGAAACGATGAATGCGTACCACCGACACGAACATATTCATGTAAACCCAGAGGTCAGTCGGTGATTGTGAAGGATCCCGGAGTACATTTGGTGTCGCAATATAGCTCACTTATTGGCAAGTAGCTTCCGTGAAAAATTCTAAGTTCAGCTCGCGAGTAAAGTGACCGTTTCGCGAGGGTTTACAGACACTTTTTTTTTGGCTTCTGGAAAGCTCCTGGGCTGCGTGTTTATGTCTGTCGCCATGGCATCGTCAGCATGCTTTTGTCTCTTCTCAGAAAAATGTGAATATGTACCATTATGCCACCATTGTTGCTACTTCGTTTGTGCTTTCAAAGTCAGCCTCGGGCAGCGCTTTCGAACTACAACAGCATAGCACTCTTCAGTCATGAACGCTCTCATGTGAAAAACAAATGTCAGTGTTACGTCATACATTTATAAACTGATGTATTTCAGGTTTACTTAAATTTCTTCACGAGGCACCGCTCCAGTCGTTTCAGATGGTAATGAGCGACTTCACCGTCTAATTAAGCTTAAGCCAGATTATTTTTAGTACCCCACACGTGCCTGTTTTCTAAGACAAAATCGACAATCTGCGTCTGGAGCTACGAATTGTTCTCGCTGTTTGAGTAGTCATCGAAGCGATCTAATATCGAAGAGATCAGATAGTTTCATCCTTCTGTTTGCCCTATTTTCCGTCACTCGTTTGCGTTGGTGGCAAACGACTGCTTGATAAAAGGTGAATATTTCCTTCGAATGTCGATGCTCATCAGAAGTAAGCAAGTTAATGGGGCCCGATTTGAGTTTATGACAGAAAGATGCTACTTATTGGCTGAGAAACCAACGTGCGATACTCGCGTTTTCGTTCCACTTCTTTTATTTTATTTTTTCTACTCTCCCCTCCTCCTTTATCACCAGGCACCAAGATGCCACATTTATGCGAGCATAACATATATTTGAGGTCAGGTTGATGACGATTGAGCACACTATCTAAATGTGATAAGACAGAAGTCTATTCCTCAGTCTTTCTCTCTATCTATCTACCCATCCATCTCACCCTCTCTCTCACACCACCAACGCACTATCGATCTACGTACCTCGCCCCTTCATCCCTCTACAGAAGTATCTATCGAGCCGCCTTGAAAAACGTTGTACGTAGTGTTACACAAGACCATCTTTATCTCCCCATAGCGGCGCATTGAAGAGAAAACGAGAAAATGCCTTGTTTAGATCCCTCTCGCGAGTACAACAGCTCTAGGATGTGTTCATATCGTTTCGACCAGATAGCACTTAGACGTTACGCGTTAAGCGAGATATAGCCTCAATGGTGTTTTCTGAAATGAGTGTAGCACGGCTTAACAACAGTGTGAGCGATTTGCGCAATCGTCTGTCGATCAATGGTCACGATTGCGATGGGCTCTAAGTGCGTGGCAGTCTCACTAGCCGCAAAACGTTTATTATTACAAGAGACGAAAAATTCATTAATATTTGAAGTCACCTTTCATGGCTGCCCCTTGAAGGGGCCCGTAAAAACATTCGAAAATAAAAAGAACAGATACGCTGTTCTCTCTTGTCGTTTCCTGTTTTTTTCACCAAAACTTGTGACGCCAGCAGCCTGTTCGCGTGATGTCATGGAGAAACAAGCTCTCTATTGGTTAACAGACTACAGATATAAGCCGCGTATACCCTCCTACTCGGCTTTCCCGTGCAGTAGGACGCCAGTTCTGCCTCGTCTCGCATGTACATCGTGCGCGGTCAACCGATCTCGCATTGTTTTGTGCGCTTTCGACTGCGCCAGCGGAGATAACAGAGTGTAGGTGAAATTCGAAATCCTGACGCGCACAACGCTGAGAGCCAACATTGTCCACTTGTTTTTCCAAGAGATAAGTGGCGACGGGGAGGTGGCGCCTGTAGGATGGATGAGGAAGGCGAGAAACTACTTTTCTCGTTTTTTAACTCGGCGTGCTTTAGGGGTACTTTAAATGTACTCGGCGTTTATAAGTAATGCTGTGGAGCCACACATCGTTGCCTCATCTGCAAGTGTTCGTCTACCACCGTCTCGAGCTGATTTGTCTTTACATAACCGTGATTGGAGCCTGCCTGCGGTTATTGCGGAAAATGTTATTGCGCTCGCGGTAAAATACTGGTTGTGAATGAAGACAGTTCTGTTGTACATTACACGCCAGGAACAGACACTTTACTGTCACTTATGATAAGCGGAACGAAAGCGTGCCTAAATGAAAACAAAAATATTGTTTTTTTTTTACGTCCCAGAACGACGATACGAATCACTTTGCGGTTGATTTCGAATTATGTTTCACCAACCTGGTTTCTATAACGTGCGCCTAAATCTAAGTTCACAGGTGTTCTAGCACATTGTGTTCATATGATTTCGGCCACCGAGGCTGCGGAGCGAACCCACGGCCTCGTTTTTGTCTTACTTGCGAGTATACAATGGCGAGTCGTGAAGACGAAGTGAGATGGCGAGAGGTAACTTTAAAGCAGGTCGTCAAACTGATTGACCTATGTGAAGGTCGTTTCGACAAACAGAATCAAATGAGGCTAGTGGGTAAGTATGGGTCAGTTATTACTTGTTTTCGTGAATCAACCCTTAGTAACGTTTGGCAGAGGACGTTAATAAACGCTCGTTACGTTGCTTAGTATATAACGAAACCTTGTGAAACTGGGATTCCGAAGCGACCGCTATCCCTATCATAAAACGCAATCTACATGTTAGCAAAGAGTATATATAAAAAGAATACAGTACCTGCTGTCGTCCTGCGAAATCTGTCAAAACTCTTGAAAAAGCAAATTAATTGAGGAAGTTCAGCATTACAAAACACCACACTTCCTCGGGAAATACGTCGTATCGGCGTTGCTGCGATCATTATCGAAGCAAGAACTCAACTTAGGTTAATTACCGGTGCTTTGTCGCAAAGGTGAAATAATGAACATTCATTATTGTTGATTGTTAGATGACAAAACGTCATGAAACTAAGGCTTTGTAGCAGCGGCTCTCCAACTCGTCAAAAGTAAACTTCAAGTGATCCATGTGGACTAATCGCAAGCGGTGAGTTCGCTTATATCTGCGCAGTGAGCTTGCCCGTCTTAGTGCAGGTAATTAACGAAGAGTGTCCTGATAAACTAGAAAACTCATCATAGTGACTCAGGCTAGTGAAGGTCAAGTTAAAACATTTGAGTCATGGGTAACCCTCGTTTTGCGGGGCTACGTGATATACGAGGAACGCAGAGTAGTTATGAAGGTAATACAGCTGGAACTGTTTTTCTGATAATATTGATCTCACTTGAGGGATGCACGCTATACAGATGGGTCACGAAGCTGCGAAAGATCGAAGTATATCAGCCAGATAACAGACCGTGCGTTGATAAAACACAGACACGCACCTAGCCTGTTTACGTTTTAGCAGTTTCTTCGTTTTCTTGCTCGCCGCTTTCCCTTCCTTGTTATCACCACATCTTTATTTATTTTTTCCTGATATTCGCTGACACTCGCTGCATGATCTTGGTAAAACAAGGTAAAAAGTAATAATAATTACCATATTTCGTCACGTATTAGAGCGAGCGGAAGTCCTGAATTGCACTCAGTAGGATTTGGTAGAGAAACAACTTGCACTTGGAAAATTCTTTCCAATTTTGCCCAATATATTTAAAATATTTTATTTCAGTAATCGTCCTCCTGGCAGTATTGTTGGATTATTTTTCCGAAAATTTTGATGGAATTTTTGATAATTCGTTGCGCTGCGTAAAGGTCTCTTGATCGGGTAATAATGCAACTGCAGCACGACTCAGCATAGTTTCAGTTCTCATTACAACAAACAAAAGCCTTGTTTGCTAAAAAATGTGGTGCAGTGGACATTTTCACAAACCTTGCACGTATTGCGTACCTTTAAATTTCTTTTTTTCTCTAATGGTTCGAAACCTGCATTCCAGATGAAGACATGACCACGCATGCTGCAATCACCAAATATTGTTTTTTCCGTTTATTTTACTGCCCACCCCACATGATGTCGCTCAAAGCTTGAACTTGAATTAGCCTTCCTTCCACCATTGTGGAGGACGCGTTTTGCTCTTTTTATTTTTGCCCCACGTTGCTCCGTGACATCACGAAAATGATGAACAAGTCGTTGCATTTTCTAGCCTCAAACCCCGCTTTGAAGATGCGTCTATCATGTTTGTGTACACTCGCGTGGGTCCTCCATAACCACGACCAAAGAACTACCACAGCGTCTCGCATTCTCTCGTCTATTAGCCGCCTTGCTCCCCCGAATGTATGCTCTTCTCCTTGTGGATGTTGTGTTACAGAGATTGCACATAGTGCGACGAGCGCACCATACTAAAGGAAGAAAAGAAGTGTCTACGTACGCAGTGTGTGGTTGTAAATACTATGGCGTATATATTTGTACATAGGCATATACATATAATCTATTTTTCTTGTGCTTCGTTCGCTACTGTACATAAGATCACGCCCCTAAAGAAAACCGATGTCAATGGACAAGATGTTGGTTGCGTAAAAGGGCAAATAAACCTGCCACATTTTTCTTGCGACGTGTTTGCTTTTTCTTTTTGTTTCCTGGTTCGGGAGATTGTCTCGTCTGGCAAAAGGTATGTGGGCATTGAATGAATGCATAAACTTTAACAGTGTAAGTGACTTTCATATAGACAAGGCAAAAGGGTTTTGCATTCAGACTGTTTTGCAGCGCTGGAAAAGCGAGAATAAAATGCATAAAACACATAGGACATGTGCTAACAGCTACATAAAAAAACACGATTGGTCGCTTTTTCAAAAAAAAAAAAAACGCAATGCAACGGTACGCAATCTTGGTAAGCGTTTGCTGAACACTCGAAATGTATACGATCCGTGCAGAAGTAACTCCATCGCCGATGAAGACACCCACACAGCGTCGTTATCACGCTCTAGGTATCAACAAAGTGCTGACAGCAGAAATGTGGTACATACTCTCGTTTAGTGCTTGGATTGTCTGCTGGATGGCGGTATTTGTGTATGATGAATATATAATAAAAAGAAGCGAGATGGCGGTGCTGGAAGTGTTCTCCATACATGAGCGGGCTGGCGAAAGCACGGACGGATTGACAGAGGCTTCACCCCACTCATTATCATTTATTCTGTGGATACAATGTAATTTTTTTCTTGCAAATTCGTCAACAAAATATTCAGACCCGATTAGACTGACGAGCTAAATTTGACAACGTCCCGCATCGTACAAACTGGCCCGTTTTTCTGGAAACAGTTACTTTCCATGATCGTATGCTGACTGCTATCGCCCGATTGACGTTTTCCCTCGCGTCGAGGGAAAACTGACAAGAAAGTCACGCAGTGGATCAGGGTAGAGTAAAAAGGGAGGGGGTAAGTGGTGAGAAAGACCTCAATAACGACTGTGCAGCAAAAAAAAAAAAAGCATGCCACCTGCATCTTCCCACGGAAGAAACTCGAGTAAATACGTCGCAGAGTGGTAGAGGTATCGCGGAAATGAGGCGTAATTCGGTATGGTTTGGGAATACTTAATTGTTATCTCGTCTTTATTACTCTTATTCATTGAATGAAGGAGAAGCGTTGCCTTGAACGTCAAGCGAGAGCCAATTAAAGACGCCATTGAATGAATTCCGAAAGCGCAATCCAGTGCTTACATAAACGGTTGGGCAGCGCGAGCAGTTGTTTTTTTTCTCTCTCTCTCTCTTTTTTTTACTAGCAGATGGTGCCTGCGTCGGCCTTGGTACGCGAGAAAGAGGGAGCGACAGTTTTGCGCGTGTATTCCCGTCCTGGGCCCACACAAGGCGCGAGCATGCGCAGTGGGGTTGTGAACGGTGCCGAAGAGCGAACTGTGCGAGTACAAAATGCTCCGCATTCAAAAAATGCTCAAGAGACCGGTGGCCGGAGCCGCAAGATTGCAACACTCGGCGCGGTTGGTCACAAGCACGCCGATAGCGAGATTGCCAAGCACATTCCATTTTCTAAAGCAGGGGTGGTCGGCGGAAAGCAGCCCGTCTTGTTGTTGGCCCGTCCGAAAGGCCATATATATATAAAAAAACGCTTCTTTGTTGCTTATCGGTAGATGTGACTAAGCACATCTTTTTTTTTTTTTTTTGCGCTGAAGCGGCGTGCAACCGTATCTTTATCGCCGTTGCCCCGAAAACCTGTTTGTTCCCGTCCTTTCAGCCGGCCACCCCTGCTTTGGAAAATGGAATAGCCTTGGCACTCTCGACACCAGCGTGCTCGGGAAAAAACAGCGCCACGTGTCGCAATCTCGTGTTGCCTGTCTTCAGCCACTTGTGCCGATCTTTTTACGGTGCGGCTTTACTTCGGCCATTCTTATGAGAAGGTTTGTCGCCCGGTTCCCTTTCTTTTTTTCACTATCCGTGCGATTGTACGCATCAAGGCGAGAAATACGGCCGCTACAGCAATCCGCTCAAGGCCTGCAGCACTCAAGCGTAAGTGCCTGTTAATTTATTAATAGCTAAAGTTTACCATGCCAAAACCATGGTGTGATTATGAGAGACGCCGTAGTGAGAGACGCTGTAGTGATTATAAGAGACGCCGTAGGGAGAGACGCTGTAGTGATTATGAAAGACGCCGTAGACCATCCGGTGTTCTTTACTGTGCATTTACATCGCACAGTGCACGAGTCTCCACCATTTCGCCTCCACCAAAATGCGACCGCCGCGGCCTAGATCGAATCTACGACTTTCGGTTCAGCAGCCGAGCGTAAGCATCTGTGTTAACGTTACTTTATCCAGATTGTCGGTGTAAGTGCTCGGGCGTTTATCTTTTTAATCTCAGTAGAAGCGTGCCCGTTGAAAGAAGAGCACTTTCTGACAGTGACACGATTGCTGTGCGTTATGTTCTCAGTTATCCCAGTATCTTTGTGCAACAGTGGCAATGTATACCGTTCCCTCTGCCGGGCCGGGTTGTTTCCTACGGTGTAACGTTATAGCTGGAAGATCAACTGCACCCGCTTTGTATAGGCCTAATTGTCAATCTGAAACCGTAGGCGGGTCTAGGATGTAGCGCGTTTTAGGGTAGCGTCTTTAAGTATGTTCGCCCATATGAGAGAAAAATGATGAGGAAAACAGGTAGGCTTTCGGTGGAAGAGCTCAAACTTACGGTTTATCCCATCGCTTTGTTAGGTGCACGTGGTACTACCGAAGCACGTGCCGAACAGTGGAGCTCGTTCATAAAAAAAAAAAAGGCGTGCTTTGGAATGTGCCCTTTTCGTTTTCATGTGCAGCCTTGTCCATTTTGGTAGGAAAGCCAGAGTGAAAGCCTCCGAGATCAAGAGCAGTTTCGCGACTTTGCCGCTATGAGAAGTTGCGCATGTGCGCCCTTCGTGTGGAGGAAAAAGGTGGAATCCGGTCTCGGTCAGTTGTTGCGCGTAGAGGGCAACCATACAGCGACGCATAAGTGGAAAAATTGTTCTTCCAAGATGCCTTGCAAACAAGCTGCTTCGCGTTGCCTTGAGTACCGCTACATGCATATGAGGATCTACATTGTCGTCCTTTGTGAAAGGGAACACGCGAGCGCGTGGCCTGCGTCTTTCAGCGGCTGCCTACAGCACCATCAGTCAACTAAGAAAAAAAAGCACGCCCGCTTTTGGCATCATCTATTCGCAAACAATATAGCAAATCATGGTCAGTGGACAAGTGCTGCTAGATTGCGCTCCCGCTCTGTTCGACCTGTGGGCGATGACGCCAAAAGTGGCCTTGCTTTATTCAGCTCCCGGTTGATGGTGCTGTAACGTAGCCACCGAATAGCGCAAGCCACGCGATCGCATGTTCCCTTTCACATAGGAGGACAGTGTACTTGAAACCTCGGTAAGACGGGGAGGCCCCACTTAGTCTAAAGGCTCAATCACACCTGCCACAAGTATACCTGTCCCACGACTGTTTCCGACAGGTGGTCAAAAAATGACAGATCTTCACACCTGCCGGCGACCTATACGTAGCCAAGGAGAATTCACGCCTGCCCGTATACAGCTTGCATTGCCACTGCCCCATAAAGTATACCTACGTCCTCTTCCTGCGCACGTGATTGGTTCAGAGCCCCGTCGCGGTGGTCTATAGGGGCTAAGATACTCGACTGCTGACCCGCTGGTTGTAGGATCACATCCCGGTTGCATTTTAGATGGAGGCGAAAATGCTGTAGGCCCGTGTGCTCAGATTTGGGTGCACGTTAAAGAACCCCAGGTGGTCGAGATTTCTGGAGCCCTCCACTACGGAGTCTCTAACAATGATATGGTGGTTTTCAGACGTTGAAACTTATGAATCAGTCATTTGTGATTGGTTCAGAGTTTGTCGAGTGCAGTCACCCAGCTGAGAAATCGAGCAGCGAGCGATGCAGCCAAAACGGGTCGCGTTGCGACCAAAGCGGCCATTCGCGAACGATTGCGACTAGTCTGTTTGCGACGTAGTCACGCGACCGTTGATAGTCGCCGGTGTTGAGCGAGCCTCAAGTGGTACGGGGTCGAAACGGCTGCCCGGTAGCTTGAGCGTCTGTACCGCCGCACGCGTTTGTCGCTTTCACGGCTTGACAGCTTCTTGCCCAGCTTCGAACACTTTCGTCAATCCTCGGCCAAGTGAAGCGGTCCGTGACATGTCTCGGTGTCGTTATGACGCCGGGATGGCTTAGCCCGTTCGTGTCCATCAGTAGCGACTGCAAAAGTTCACGGCACACAACTCGTTAGACACCAGGTAGAGCAGCTTCTGCTTGTTTGTACATAACCTATATATGTATAAGTAGGGACGCTTTTTTTCGTCATTATCCCCTTTATATGTGCAGGTTACAATTATAAGACACTTCGAAACAGGTGTAGTATAGAGTTTCGAAGTGTGGTGTGGTGGTTTTTCGTGTCAGCGCATGTGATAGAATGCAGATCTAAAACATTTTGTGGGCATGTGCATATGGACGTGTAATTACCCTCACCCTTTTTGGAACTTCAGTAATACGGGAAGGGGAATATGCGCAGAAAGTATTGCTGTTCGTGCACGATAGTTAAAGATATGGGCAACTACATACGTTAATTTCAATTTTGTGTGTATATATACACACTCCTAGCACCTTCTCTGTTCTGTGCATCATGTCGTAAAGCGAAAAATATATCTGATTTAAGAAATGTCACAAGATCAACCATGTGACACGTTGGGTATGTAACGAGCGTAGTGTCTACGGAGCGCTTCCTGGGTAGTGCATTCAAAATTTACGGCACTGTCGGAAGCTTTTGCATCGGGCTGTTTCGCTCATAGAAAATGCCTTATGCTCACCCACGTGCGCCTCTTCAGTTTATGAACGGCCTGCTTTAAAGATAAAGTATGGCCGTAGTTTTTCGTTATACACTCAACCGAAAACCATCGCTGAAAGTAAGCCTAGTATTCAAGCTCTTGTAAGTGTTGTGATCGCACAGGTTTGCGTTGCCAAGCACAGCTGCTAAAATTAAGTTCTGAATGATAGCATCTATCTGACTCTATTAAGGCCGGACACAGTATATGTCTACGGCAATATATTGAATAATACTTGCTTTTACGTCCACCAGCTGCTCAGTATATGTAAGTAAACATAGTACCTTATTCTGGAACCTTGTTAAAGAAGTCTAAACCCATACGTGTCACTGCTATAATAAGAATTCAGAGGTGCTGCCACTGATTAACCTTTAACGCGGGTGTGTGTTCTTGCGTTTCTTCTTGGACCTCTGCACTTCTGTTTCTTCGTAATAATTGAGCAACCATTTTATATCGTCTCTTCTTTTTACACTCCATTGGGTCAGCCTCTGCATGTACGTGAAGCCCTATCAATGGCAATTACTTTAACCTACACTACAGTGTAACGGACAAAGTATTTTTTTCCTGGGCCATTTGTATATGTTAGCGGGCGGCACTTCCTCGGGATTTTCTCAAGCATGGTCATGGCGAGTATTCACATCGGAACTATTTTTGGTTGCTTCCGCTAAAGCAGAGAACAGGCTTTGAATGTCAAGTTTTATAGTTGTATGTATTTTTTGGTGTTCGCTAAAGAAATGTCTATACTCTATATTTCTTAAAGTTCCTGCGATGTTCACTACGGGATGCTGCAGCTCATGCGATCGTTCAGCCACAATGAGAACGAAGGGTAGTAGACGGCTTTGCCTGCTCTTCACGCTTCCTGCTTTGATCGAACTTTAGTTTTATTTATTTCCGCAATTTGGCTTTTGTTTATTTGGCATAAAATAGCAGTTTGTTGCGAACCTCGCGACCAGATTTGACATGGCGAGCTTAAACGTGCCAAGTCGGCGAATCGCGACGGCTGAAATTCGGTTGAGCTTCGTGAATGGACTTCGTGCTGCGACAAAGTGGCCGGAACTAGATGGCGCAACACAATAGCCCGAAGGACGATGCTTAGGTTAATCCACGTACTACCAGCCATTCACATACTGGCTGAGCCGTGCCTTGCGGCTCCCATAGACTATCACAAGAGAACCATACTCTGTTCTCGTGCGAAACTCTATGCGGCAGTCATGCTGTCTTTGATGAAGCTCAGCTCACTTTAACAAGGGCCAGGATTATCGCACGAAAAGACGAGGCAATAATTCACAGCTACCGAAAATGCATTACAAAAATGCACGTATCGTGACGTACGGTTAAACGTTGGTACACAAAGTGAACTATGAAGATCGGTTTCGCGCAAAACATCACTTAAGTAAGGATTGTGACACTGTGTGAATTCTCTTGATTCATCATAGTATTGTTTATACTCTCTCAGAATGCCACAAAGGAGACAAAAAAAACAGGATGTGCAGATCGACATGAAGTCTGAAAAGAGCGTTGTATGAGTAGAAAAATCTTACAAAAAACGATTTAGATCTGCGCCAACAATCTGCACAACGAAATTAAGAAAAACAGCTGGTCATTAAAATTCCAATAATAAGGTGATCACGTAATTGGGCGTTAGAAACTGAGCAAAAATAAATTGTAAAATAATAAATCTTAATACTAAAGCGGAATAAGTCAATGTGTCTTTAATTGACGCTGGAATTCTGGTGCCTTTTTAACCAAACATGATGGAGACTTTGACGAGATCCTAGAATTTATCGAGGGATTTTAAAAAGGTGGGGCATACATTGCCGACAAGTCCCCAAGTGCTCCGCTTCTGGGCCTTTTTTCCGCTTCTCTGGAATAAACCGCATGAGCCGCGTTCTGTCTTTGTTTCACTGCTGCTCTACGTTAAGGCGACAAATCCCGTCTGCACAACCACTGCGACGTTGTCCCGCATACAGAGCAGCCTCGCTGAATCGATTCGGGCTTTTCATAGAGTGTAGCCGAATCCGACATGCTTTTCGGCTCGTTTCGTCTGCCGAGCTTTCCTTCTTCACTTGTTGATTTAGTTCTGAACATTCGAACTTGGTCGCTTCTCTATTTCAACAAAGATGCTGCTAAAAGCTGGCCGTAATGTCGACCTTGTTGCCAAGCTTCCCCATAATGAACAAATACGTGCCACAGAATTCGGGCAAGTGCCACTGCCGACCGCAGAGCATAGCATCGCCTTGCACAGCGTAGGGTAGTAAGGGGGTTGGAAACGGGAGTTAGTAGTTTGAGGTGGAGAGATGCGATGGTGGGAAGGGGACGAAAATGGAGGAGAGAGAGTAGTGTGGAACAAAAAAATGAAAAAGAGAGGGGAAGAAATGCAGAAACAAAGGGAGATAACATCAATAAAACAAAGAACAAAGGTAGAAAGAGAAAAAAAAATTGTCGAAATAAAATATTTCACGAGATGGAATGTGAACCCGCGTACACCTCTATCCGAAGGCGAGCGTCTTGACCCCTCGACTATTCAAGCACACTAGCAGAGCATGCTACAGCAGGCCTAAATAGCCATGGAACGTCCTAAGAAAGTGTGTAGCCCCGAAGAGGCAGAGGCGCATCTCGAAGGTATAGATAGACACCTCGGTCGACCGGGGGTGTATGAACGCCGACGGGCCCGTGCTTCGATGTGCCAAGGCTTGTGCCACCTAGTGCACACATTGATTTCGTATAGTGAGGAGCGCTTTTTGGGTCCGGGCGTTCGTTGTTACGAAAGACGGCGACGCCAACACGGTCCCGAAGGCGCCACTGCTTCGAACTCCGCCGGGAAGGTCACCAGCCGTTTGGTAGCGTAGGTTTCTCAGCTCGCGACTGCTTCTGCGCAGAGCTGATAGACGAGCGGACGAGACGACGGTGAGTTAAACAAGGTTTATGTACAGCATATATACAGAGGCGTTACAAATTCGGCACTGGGGCCGACAGAGACTCGAAGAGCCGAGCTCTCCTCTCTAACACATAGGTCTGCTCTCAAATGGGTCTGCTGTCAAAGGGGGTCTGCTCTCGACGCGCCGCAGGGCTTCTTTTATATGCACCGGGTCCAACCCAAATGTCCAACCAGAAGCGCCGCTGGTCGTGAGGTCAGAATCCTCCAATGGGGTTGCCGCTGGGCCGCGTCATTCTTTCTCATCGAATCTGGAGAGGCTGCGCTGCAGGTGGCTGCACCCAAGGACGAGTGACGTCGCCAGGCATTGCGTCAGACCCGCCAGACAGGAAGACGCCGGTTGTTTACTCGACGGGCTCGCGGGCTGAGGTGACTCACTGCACGTGCGCGCCAGAAAGGCGCCGTCGCGTGATGACGCCGTTGAGTTGTTGATCGCGTCAGGCGGGCTCGCGTGCTGGCCTTGACACAGATTTCCTTTTTCCGAGGCATGGACGTTCGCTGCGGACTCGCAGGCATAACATCGTGTACCGTCGTCGGTTGGCGTAACGCAGTACGATACGTAAAAATAAAAGAAAAAAATGTGGAAGCAAGCGAGAAAGAGAAAGGAAGAGAAGAAATTGAAAGAAAATAGAAATAAAGAGAGCAAAAAACAACAGAAAATCTGGACATGAGAAAAAGGAGAGGAGGACAGATAGGAAAAAAAAACACTGAAGATAAACAAAATGGCTGCTAGCTTCCCTCGGGCTTGTCATCACTAGTGGGAAGCTGCCTCTTTGCCTTTTTTCTTTCTTTTTAACACCAATATTGTACATGGCTACGTTCCAGCAGATCGCGTCTGCGGACAAAATGATGTTTAGTACAATAGACAACTTAGCATAGTACAACAAAAAATGGTAAAACTACCTTTTCTGTTGTGCAGTTTGAACATCTAATGGCGACTATAGTCACTTACTGCAAACAGCTTCATGGAGCGCGGTTTGCTTATGCAATGACACTGTAAATGTAAAGTCGGCTCTCTTCATATAAACACTCGTAATAAGCAAGCCCCAGCCCGTTCGACTAGGACCGCGTCTCCACTTGAAGCATGAACAGTGCCGCCATAAGTCGGGCAAATATGCAGAACAGAGAATCGCACTTGCGAATTATGAAAAGGGTCCACCACTGATGCCTCTTTCACAAGTGTCGTGAAACTCGGAGGCGGCACTTCTTATTAATCGTTGTGCCCGTTGGTATTGGCTTTACGCAATGAGCCTCACATTCGGTGCGGTGGAATGTCTATTGGCCGACACGTTCGCACCTTATTGACAACCATCACGGCTGCAAACTTATTCCTTCAGCAGAATAAAAAAAAAATGCTTGAACGGACGTAAAGTTTCTACGCAAACAATGAAGAAAAAATTCATAACGGTCAGGTGGGGTGAGTGTTCTTTGGTCAGAAAATTCGATCTTGAGATTTTGCAATCACCTGTCAGAGAATCGCTTCATCTCCCAGAAAATTTATCGCACTCAGGCACTCGCGGTTTCGAAAAATATTTTTGGTCGTTTCCTTTGACACGACGAAACATGTGGGTGTACCCCAACGTCATCTCTGAAGTTTTCTCAAAACAATACTTTTGGAGGTTCTCGTACCTTTTTCTGACGAAAAAAAAAATATAGGGCGTTAGTGAACAAAAATGATAAGTGTTAATTGGTGTCATTAACCAAACTGGAACTGCAGTCAGAAGCGTAAATGCATCTGTACTTTTTCAGTATAAGAAAAAAATTCCCAAGCGGCAATTATCATGCATCGAAATATGTAAAGAAAACAAATCCATATTTTGTTCTACGCTCCGTTTTTGTTTCCGCTTCTTCAAAGAATTTGATTGCTATTTCTGGAGTCCTCCACTACGGTGTCTCTCATAATCATATGGTGGTTATCTGACGTTTAAACCCCACATATCAATAAATTCAAAGCTGTAGTTGGCTATGGTTGGACAAAATTCCAATGACCTGCAGACAGTGCATCTCAATAAAAAGCACACACAAAAACTGAAGAAAAACACTAAACACAATTTAAAACTAAGCTCCAATGCCAACTGCGTCCACCCTTAAAAAAAAACTTTGCATGTTTTGTAGCCGTAACTTTTATTGCCACTGCAATACTGCCAAATTATGAAGCTCACTTTCAAAATTTCATGCCACATTCAGCCAAAGCACGCAGCGTGTGAATCGCAGCATCTTAGCATCTAGAAAAAATTCGCTTCAACCAGGTGTTGCGTATAACTACACGTCATGCAGCGGCAATTTCGATGCCCGTTAGCCCCAACGGACGTCCTCTTCCCGAATATGTAACTGGCACTCCACCTTTAGGGTCTACTTCGCTGATTTAGAAACTCAATTATTACAGCATGCTTGTTAAAAATATACTGCAAAAGAGTGACTATATAGCTGGGCTAGTACTTGGGTATTGCGTTTTAAAAAGAAATATACTTTCTTAGTGCGCAGGGAACGTTTCAGAAGAAAGATAGATAGGAGTGCACTCTGTCCTATCTGTCTTCTTTTTGAAACGTTCCCTGCGCACCAAGAAAGTACATTTCTTTCAAAACAGTTGAAACAAACTGCGGAGGGGCTGAAGCATGTCGGGAAGAGTGTTTTTGCTCCGCCGACATTATACCTGAAGAAAGGTTGAAGCGTACAGTGTTTTGAGAAAGATTTCTTTGTTTAGGCAATAGTTATGCGAAGCCTGAAACCAGACATGTGGGGAAGGGTCATACCACTCCGTTATCGTTGTCGGTAAACTGCGTAGGAATGCAACTTACCCTAAGCTTATAACCTAAGGTCATAACGTGCTCGATTTCAGTTCCCTGCAGCTTGTGCGCCCGCGTGTTTCACCCTAACTGACGCCTTTGGCTATTTGTTGGGCTAACTATCGACTTCTTCATATTTAGCACAATGGCGGTGACTAGTGAGATTCACCCCTATTTTTTTATTTTTTTTAGCGCGCACTCATTTACGATTGACCGTGACTAATGCTGTGTTCCAATACTCACCCTAGATGGCTAAATAGACAGCTAAATGGACGGCGGCCATCTTAACTCCCATTCCAATTCCCACGTAGCCGGCAAAATAGACAGCTCCGAGAAGACCGCATCGTAGACAAATACGATACAGGCCACTTTGCTGTCTAAACAAGACGGCGGCTCAGTGAATCGCTCAGATAGATCAAATCTCGCAGGAATGGTCGTCTGCACACAAACAGACGCTTTCCCAGGCGCTCAATGTGAGTAAAGTTGATTAGTTTTTTATTTCAACACGAAATAAAGCAGAAAATACAACTGTTACGTTTGTTTATTTTAGCTTTTTCTTCTCGACGCGAGGTGGCGCATCGTCGCATAAAAGTCGTCCAGAAGTGTTCCGATCCTCGGACAGCATGGGCTCGGTGCTGTCTTCTAAGCAGTCTGCGTAGACTGTCTACGTACTGTCTAAGAATTGGAACACAGCCTAAATGACACGTCATGGGGTATTGGCTTGTCGACATTAGACGTCCACAAGTCGATACCCCAAAAGTGCTTCACACCTAAAGGTACGCGTATATAGTAAATAAAATCTGGTTTCAAACTTAATAATGCACAGCGTGCCTCGGACATGGAGGCGCATCGATTACGGTGAAACACCTACGCCACCGTTCGCGCTCGGATCATTTTAAAGCACCGCCCGTGATCGAGTAATGGGTTGGCTGTTAAGAAACTGGCACATCTGGTGATAAGCATTAACGATTTTATAGAATGACCCTATGGAGAAAGTGACGAGGTTCCGTTCGTTAAAAAGTCTCATTATGTGCTCCGATTAACTGGACGATAATGCGGGCATTAATTTCTTATTATTGGGCTATTTACAAATACTCCAGGCCTATTACAGGCACACACAGGAGTGGAAACATATTTACAATAGATGAACGTTGCAGTGCTATACATGGTACACAATCAGCCATATAGGGGATACGAACGCATGCAGCAAACGCTGTACGGAAATCACTGGCGATCGAGCTGCAAATGCAGGCAGTATAGTCATACTACACTCCATCAAAAAAAAGTTTTTGCATCCCCGCTAAATCTTCTCTCAAAAACATTTGCTGACAATCAGTTCTGGTAATCCACTCTCTTCGGAAAAGAGTTTTATAAGGCTGTAGTACGAGAAGGAATTGAGGCCAGAGAATACTTATATCTTATTTTCCTGGGGTACAGGTAAAATGTGTTACGCAGATCGTTGGCTCAGTTAAAACTGATTAGTTGTAACTTGTTATAATCTGTTAATGTTACACTGAGGTATAGTCGCTTGATATTACCGAGCGATACAGCCCTTATCGATGCCACAAATTATCAGCACGAGTACATCCAGAAAAGCCCGAGTACATCTCCTTCTCTCTCTCTCCCATATGGATACGATCAGAACACAGATACTTCACGGGACCTGCATAATACCCACGCTGCATAAATACATCATTCTCCAATATTGCATGGAAACGGGTGACGGCTCCGGACAGATCTGATATTGACATAACGTTGCCCCTGTCCTGGGTAAGCCATCAGATAGTTGGAAGAGGGGTGCTTCCTGCTTTTTCATATGGGCATCAGTTATCCATATAGCTTACCAACCCATGAAGAACGCGATGAATCTCACTGTCAAGCCTTTCTTGTTCCAGAATGCAGATAAGGTTCCCGCTTGTCCATGCTACAAATATATCGCAAGAGAGTTGAAAGCGTTCACTATGGTGCATTTGTAATGAGAGCTAGTAAATTATCGAGGAACATTTTATCGGCGTAATTATAGATTATTACCCGTATGTCAAGTTAAAGACATCACTGTGGCACTGTAATAACCACGTGTGGTGAATCTTTTCCATGCCTTCGTGGCGTCATTGTTGTACGTCGTGGTATCCCTGTTCAGTTTCTACTGTTGAGTGCGGTACTTTTTTCTATATGCTTTTTATTGTCGTCATAAACTACGCACGTCAATACCACGCTTGTAGAGACTCGACCAACCCTTCTAAATTCTGAGATAATGTATGCGACCATCAGAGTGACAGCGTCGGACTTGACGACATATTTTTAAGAAAAAAAATATTAAAATATATTCGGGGAACACTGAAAAATGGCTCCCCTGCGCATAGAATAGTCAGTCTGCTTGCCCTGCTCGCATATGCGCATATTATTGCAGCTTTGCATCGTGAATTCGGCGACGAATCCTTGGGAACGCATTGTGCCCGACGCTAGCGCCGACATCCCCCTCCTCCCCCCTTTGACAGCTTTTTCCTTATTTACGGCGCCTTCGGAAGTTCCGCGCAGCATTGCGCCATAAATACGCTCGAGGAATGTGACCTGTTCGGTCATTATGACTCGCACGTGCCGAGGTTTCGGGGTGATAGCAGTTAAGACACTTGAAACGAAAATTCGGCGTTGGCGTTTGTGTGATGGTTTCTACAGAGTCAAAGTGTGGCAAGGTACTCTGTTGCGTACATCTACTTCTGTTGTGCCTTGTGGAACACTTTCAGTGAAAACAAACAAAAAAAAAATTGGCAGCTTCGAACTTGTGCTGCCAAGCCCGAAAGGTGTGTGGAGCTGCGGAGAAGTCCTTCTCTTTCGACAGTTTTATGTTTTTTGTTTTCTTTTTGTGCATTTTTCTCTCTTTATTTTTATGTATTGCTTCATCTCCGTCTGTTTGTTTCTCTTTGTTGTTGTTTCTATTTTACTTCCTCTTTTTTGTTTGTTTTTCTCTCTTTTTATTTCACCCCTGCTTCCTTCTTTTTTATTTTTGTGACAGTCTGGCCTCCTGAAGTGTTTCACACTTTAAAGCACGCACAAAGATTGACAGTGGCTGTGAACTTAAGCAAGCAAAGAGGGCATATAGTAGCTCACAAGTTATCGTGTCTCGAGAGGCCCCGCCCCGATGGCCAAAGCGCGGCAGCCAGAAATAGTAATCCGGTTCATGACCTCATTTTGGGGTTCGTGTCCATTGGTGCGAGCTTGCGTCCGTCCCTCTTTAAGCAGTAATGCAAACTTCTAGAGCAGCACCCGACCATAAAAAGCTGTATTCGTTCTAGCACTCCTTCTTCTTCGTCTTCGTTTTCAAGAATTCTTAGATATCTCGCATGTCGCCGATGCTGGCGCAGCACCTGAGAAAAGGCCGTCAGCTACTGAACAACATGACTTTAAGATCTGCATACGCATGTCGGGTTCTCGGTACTCTGATCTTCGCACTTGTTCACGGAACTCTTGCCGTAGTACGACACGCCTGACAAGTTTAAAGTAGTTATCTTCCTCATGGTATTCGAACGCGGGGTTTATACGAAAACATACCTCAAAGAATATCCCAGATCTTCTGAGTGCCATGGGGATCATGAAGTGACAGCCGGCATACGACTACTTATTTTTTTACTATTTCGTGTTCCTTTATTGATTGTTTGTTCTAAGTTTCAATTCACGTATTTCCTTTTCAATTTAAACACAAAAACGCCAATATTCGATTTCTATCAGCTGGTTCATTCAGCTTCGATTCCACACTTGTCCCGTCGCTCTCTTTTGTGCGCCTTGAATCTCCCAGCTCGTTATACCCGCTTCCTTTGAACATTTCGCAGTGACCCGATAACAAATAATTCGTTCCTGATGGCTTACCTTATTACCGACGTGTGTCTCAAGGCTCCAAGCACCCACATGTCGAGTTTATGCCGATCGGACGCATAACTCGCTCGAATTTTGATTAAATAAATTTCACTCTAGTGATGACGTACGTTATTAAGCGAGCGTGTCATTTCTCTTTTATCCTCTTCTAATATCGAGCACACTTATTTGCATATTGCGCTGTGCAAAAGCCTCGCAGATTTAAAAGCAAACTACGAGCATAGGGCCTTCGATTATGTCTATAAATAAAACGCCTCGACAAAATATACTTGATCTCGCATATGGAACGACTATAACTTTTTGCAGAGGCACAGAATCTTCTACTAGGTCTATAATTAAAACGCCCTGAGAAAACATATTTGCCGCTTTCTGATTGCGCAATGTTCCTGGCTTAGTTCAATGAAGAAACTGCACCTTTTTTTTTGCGTTACTGCGTTAAAATGTCACCTTCCGTCAGGGATTGCAGAATACATTCATTATTTATTACGCGCCACCCCCTCTACGCTTCCGTAGCTCGGTGAAGAATGATGGTTACCAAAGTGAAATTAGCGGAACAGCATCGCGTAACAAAAGTGATTTTGCGAGTGACCCGCGCCTGTTTTGAAATTCCTGTAGGTAGTTGTGCAAGGTATGGCTCTGTTTACATAACTAAGTCGAGTCAAAGTCTCCTGCGTAAGAGTGGCGTTTCGGTATCTACGTCACTGAGATGTGATAACTAACAAAATATACATGGGAAAAGCCCTGATAGCTGATTTCAAAGGCAGCGCGTTGTGCATGCTATCTTATTTTATAAACACTGTACATGTGCTCCTACGATCCAAGCGTCACGTCGGGTTAATGTCAATCGTACGCTTAAGTGGCGTCCACTGATGTTTGACTGCACTGGCGAGAACAAGCAAAAGGGTGACACATCAGCTTAGCGTGCTTCTGGTGTTTGTAATAATGGTGCTGTTGTCGTCGTTACGCGTATGTAGAGATCTTGTTATGTACAAAAAATGCGACTGTTCAACACGTGTGTGTACCACAATGGTACTTCATTATTGCGTCATTTCGTAATGAGTCGCTCAGTAAAAAAAAAAAATTCACCACAGTCACATTCCATCCGCATGCTTCGCATAACATGGATTGACATGGTACCGTGGTATCTGTCGAATTTCTATTTATTTATTTATTTATTTATTTATTTATTTTATTTATTCATTTATTTATTTATTTATTTATATAATCTCATAGGATATTCTAGTATGATAGCCATATTAAAGACAAATATTTATCAATACAATTACGCCCTAATGATATACATTACAAATAGAAGATAGATTATTAAAAAATTTTAGCACTGCGGAGCATGCCCTAGAATTTGCTGGCTGTGAGTCCCGCCTACCTCCGGCGACCGACCGCCATTTTGTCATGGTCCGTGTGACGTCACGTGCAGCAGGGAGAGCAGCCATCGTCTTCTACCACAGTTCCAGCCGCTGCAAATAATTCAATTTCGGCCCCAAAATGAAACGAGCTCAAGTATCTCGATTTCATGCGCAGCTGACCACGGTTAAGTATCATTCGCAGGAATGTAGACGCTCGCACAGCTAGGTGCTCGTTACGTGACGGCTCGCGAGTCCACCAGTGTTACGCGACTCTAGGGTCGCTCACGTCTTTATGAAAATATTCATTTATAAGTTAAGTGCTCAACCGAATGCACTAACATTTCGCCAGGTGGATTCGCAAGGATTAATCGACATAACGAAGACTAAGATCGAAAACTGGGTGTCGTGGCCCCTTTAACAACTAATTCACCGACAAGGGTATCACTAAAAAGAAACATAACATAGAAGAAGCTATATTTGTAACATGTCACAGGATCAGCGATGATACAACAGTATAACAAACGGTTGAAATAATTTTAATAGCAACAATTTTATTGAAGAGCTGATTAGTGACTAGCATTTGAGACGAAATATGTACATTATAACGTGGCATGGACTCGACGCATAGGAAAGTGAATTATTCTACAATGTGCCCAAGCTGTTTTTTTTTCTATGGTATTGCGTCTCGTTGTAATGAGATTTCGCTGTTTATAAGACGTACCAAGCAACCGAAATAAATCCACAGCCATGGTTATGTTCCGTGCGCACGCTAAGTGCGCGACATTCAAACGCTTTAGGAAAAAAAAAACAGTTTCACACCAGAACAAACAGAGAGGTTTGGAGAACCCCGCAAAAGTGCCCCTTGTTCTCCAGGGAGCGTTTCGAACGAATAGACTGTCATTGGGGGCAGTCTAATAAATGAGGCGTGAAGTCACGTTCCCACGCGAAGCACTCCCGAGGGAACTATGTGCGCTGCGATTTATTTATATTGAGTAAGTATTCCCCCATGATCGCGGCAACAGGCCTCGGCGTTTTCCGCGAAGCTTTAGCGTTCTTTCCGAGCAGTGCTTGTTTACTCAGTATCTTGACTCGCGAAGATCTTTGTGCTTGGCGAGCAGGCCGGCAACATTGTGCGATGCGGCTCACCGCTGGCTCGGTGCCAGTTTCGGGGACGTCTGGAATGACCACTACGTCGTCTGTTGATGTGGTTTCTGTTGTTTGGAAACAGTCTGTAAAGCTTTGTCTGGTGAAGAACCTTCTATATTTAGGTAAGGGCCGAAAAACATGTACTATAAGCATAGAAAATAAAAATGACATAAAATGACAAAAACAATCTTTTACAACTACTTTTTTTTTGTTCTCGGTTGATGTATTGACTCTCTCCCCTCTCCGAAAGCATGCTGCGTCTAAGGTTTACTTGCACAGCCTCCGGGATCGGTGGCATTACGAGCTTTCTTCCGATCATCTGCATGTTTGCGCGTTGCTTCCGTGATCGGCTTACCATGGACCAAGCAACGGTGTTATGCGATAACGTCGTCATGTGACGTCACGTTGTGATCTCACAGTAACGCGGGGATGACAGCCGAAATTTTGTCGTGACTATTTCGAATGAATTAATGACGTCGTGGTGACGTCATTTAGTCATTCATATACATAGTAACACAGTCATCACTCGTGGGGACGCCGCCACCGATCAAGTCTTGCGTTTGACAAGTTGTCTAAGGCTTTCGCCTTAATTAGTGAAAAGCTTGCACATGGGCATAGATTAAAATGAGCGCAGATTAAATCAGTTCATTATTTTTTTTACTGCAGAACTTATTGATAACGAGTAGCAGAAGTAATATGAACCTCAACCTCTCCACAGAAAAAAAGATAGAACAGCACAGAACAGTACACTCGGCAAAAATTTTAGGGACATGACAAGTAGAAAGTTTGAAAAATTACGTCCGACGCGGAATCTCTGCGTGGGTGGCGGCAATCTTGAATTGTCGCGGCCCCGGCTGATTTGGTTCAGGTCGTAGTGAAACGCTCTGAAAAATTCACGGAAGGGTACTTATCTTATAAACTAAACAAAAAAAGACTATAAACCGAAAGCATAAATAACACAAAATTATATATTGACAAGGAAGTTTGCTCCTGCGAGTGACAAGAGTGTTGACAGAATTGATTGTTCTTTCCTTTCTTCCTTCTTCTTTTCTTTCTTTTTTGGAGCTGTTCGTAAAAGGCAGGCATACCTTAAGTATGGGCCAGAGCACAGAGTACAGGATTTTCAATGCCGTGTCACAAAAGCGATTATCTTTAAACTAGAAGGCTGCAGCAAAAGAAACATGGCAAGCTCTTATTAATTATACTCGAACATTTTACAAGGCATGCATGTGTTTATGGTATTAGTTGCAAAGCGCTTCATCAGGCTGGCCTCAATTTCAGTTTATTTTTTTACTCTGTTAAGGACTTAGCTAGTTTTGTAAATACACTTAACAATGACCTTTGTAAACTCTCGGCGGTGTAAGCAGCTTCACATAAACAAGTCTGAAAATTTAAATAATTTAGTGACTGCTTTCACTGTATGATCACTATCCATTAGTACTGATTTGGAGAGAAAAGCGTGCATTGACTTTAGGTGGTGAAATTTCGCCAGTGCCTAACAATCATTCCCAATCACAAAAGTTTGTTAGTCCTCATTGCACAGTGAATTCCTAAAGGCGCATAATCATGGCTCGGTCTTGACGGAATTAGCAACGGCGCGAAAGTTTCGTATACTCTGTCTGCTTGATGCTGGAACTTCGCGCTGGTGTAATTATTTAAGTTTAGATACGCGCTCTAGGTAATCGGCTTTTCTTTTCTACCAATCGACTACGCGTTCGCTTTGGCCGGATTAAACTCTCTTTCAAGCGGGCAGTCGGAATCAGCTATTCGCACTGCGCTGTTGTTCACTATCGCCCCCGTAGGACTTCTATATATCGATTTCACGCGATGGGCCAAGATGCGTCGCTTCTTTCTTTTTGGTTTCTCGTTCGGCGCACGTATGTTCAAATCGGTGGTAGTGTTTTTATGCTACGTTAACATTGGCTTAAAGTAATGACTGCAGCCGTTTTAGAGAACGCTGCTGTCTTTTGCGTACTCCGTGATGGTGAAACCATCTTATAGTATAGGAGAGTGCAGCGACCGAATAGTTTACTCAGCCTAGGCGTGCCCAGAGCTCTCTATTAGGGAAGAAAGGGGAGTTCTCCCCTTAGTCACCTAGTATGGGAGCGTAAAGTTAGTCAGCTCTCTATATTGACAATAGATAGGGCACGCTGCGGGTCGGAGGGAGGGGGGCGGGGGAGGGGGACGGAGTGGCAGTGCAATGTTAACCCGAGTAATTGACATATTAAGAGAGAGCGCTGCCACAAACCTTCGCCCCCCCCCCCTCTCCCACGCTCCATCCCCCATGAAGGGTAACCCTGCGCAGTCCTATGGGAATAGTGCAAGGAGATGAAAGGTTGATCAGCAAATTCATCTCATACCTTCGCACAAGTCAATCGACCTCTCTTACACCACTCCAAGCAGGCCACTTTGACTACAGTATATTGAGAGCTTTCTGTCCTTCACGCTGAGACTTTATTTGATTCCGTAGAGGGGTCCTGTCGGTGTGCAGCAGATATTGAATGTGCCGTATGCCTTTCGAGAAAGCCGGGCGTGTCCAAATGAGATTTTCTAAATTTGCGTGGCACGAGGAAAAAAAAATATTCCCGCCGCTTTGGCAGTCAGCGTTCAACTTCGATTTCTGGCATCTTATAAAATGGACTGACGACATTTACTGCGCTCTTCGACCGAATAAAGTCACAAATTGCTTAAAAATTCAAATGTTTCTTTTTTTCATTTTAAGGGGGCTATAAACATGTAATAATAATCAGGGGGTTTACGTTTTGAAACCATAATATGATTTTGACGGACGCCGTAGTGGAGGGCTCCGGAAATTTCGACCACCTGGTGATCTTTGACGTGCACTTACATCGATCGCACGGAACACGGGAGTCCACAATTTCGTCTCCATCGAAATGTGATGGCCGCCACCGGGATCTAACCCGCAAACTTCGTGTGAGCGGACGAGGGCCCTGACCGATACACCACCGCGGTGGACTATCTCTAAAGGTCCAGTGCCAACTACGTGCGTCTGAAGAAAACGAAACTATAACAGGATATATCAAGCTAAATGTGGTAAAAAACAAAATAGCGCCTTTTGCACTGCGCAGCGCCGGTTGTTCTCGCTGCAGTCTTACACATCGCTATTGTAACGCACAGTGCAATTCATTGTTGTTTTGTAGTTGCACAGGGTTGTGCGGCAAAAGAAGCAGAAAGTGGCGAATCTTTCACCGCACAACTTGAAACAGTGAAAACGAGGTGATTGTGAAGACTAATCAGGTGGCTTTTTAGTTGTTAATAGGCCTTAGCTAGTTCATGCTAGGTTGTTTCTTAGTAGATTCTCGGTGCAGAGAGGTTCGGGAGAAAAGTTATCAAAAGTCAGTCAATTACTTCAGGCGTGGCCCGTCACCCCTAGCTGTCGGCCGGAATCCCTTGGGACACGGCAGCAGCAAGGGCTTGACTGATTATGCCGCGCTTGACGTTGGGGACTGGGCTACAGAGCAGGGCCTCCCGGGATTCTACCAGTGGATCCCTGCAACCTGCCAAGTTATCGAACAAAGGAGTGAGGATACGCGCACACAACATGAAATCGTCTTGTTGCGTGTAATTCATATTCTCGCCGTTGGTCTCCGTAGTATCTGTTATTGATTGTCCTTACCACAGTTGTTAAGCGGTGCCCTGACGGATAATGTACAGGCACCGTTAACAGGGATTGCGACCGTAATACAGTTAACAGTGCCTCTTCATCTACCCTTCTCATCCTTGCATTGCTTATCTCTCCCTGTCTTGTGTATGTGTACGTCTGAAACGTGACATATTTCTTCGCGGCAGAATCTGTCCAGCCGCGTACTTAAAGGGCTCGCCGTATCTGCTCCGAACACCGGGCTCCCGATATTTCCTGACGTGTAAACATCATATATTGCGGAACGCAAGTTATCTCTCTCTCTCTCTCTCTCTGCAATCGCTTACACACACCTTTGTCACCACTCATTCCTGTTATGTTTTTTTAACAGGTGCATCACGGACAAATAGCGACCAACAAGAGGCCGTCTTTATTAACATGACGGAAGAATGTGAACGTGAGTGCACGTGCAGTAACCATACTCTACGCTCCAAGTTTCACTACGGGTGGAAGGGAAGAGCTTGGCACTCTGGTTAAAAAAACATCGGTCATCATAAGATAAAAAAAAACAAATTGGCGCTACTTGGACGCGAAAGATACGCGATGCCGTAGAATTTTCAGGACAGTCTGGCAACAAGACATCAATCTCGGCGAGCTCAGCGTGCTCCACGCACATAAGCGTTATCGGAACGCGAGCGCCCAGATAGCGGCCGGACGCCTGTACCGCATTTAAGCGTAACGAGCTGCAAGCGACCGCGGCTTGAGCGGAGAAAGAACGGGCTCTGAAACACTCTATAACAAAGTGCCGTCAGTATAACCATTCTCCGCAGAGGTAGCAAGAAAGTGAAATCTCATATTGACGTGTATTTCGAAGAAAAAACGGGGTGCCAAACAGGAATGCAAATGAGGCCGTGTGATAGAAAGAGATACGAATCAAAGAAAAGAAAGCAGTCGACAGCACGCGGTTCAAGTATGCACACGTCAATAAAGATTAGATTTACCAGACATTCCAAGAGGTTAGGCAAGCTGCAGCACAGTGTAGAAGAATGTACCACAGTGCAAAATATAGAGCGCTGGAAGTTTCAGTCATGCTAATATATGTGTATGAAAACAATCGCCTTGGGAAATCTGTCTGACCACATTTCATCGATCTCACTTGATGTTCACGGTCCAGAGAACTCCGATAAAGCGTAAAGTGATGCTCGTTCAGTGTCAACGGTAGGCTTAGCACCAAGGACACAACCGGAAAAGAACATATGCGCACGACTGGAGCAATAAAACGCTCTTAGCTCTTCTTGCTTTCAGTTTTGCTGAATAAAATACAAGCGCATGAGTTTCTGAAGTACACGTGTATGCACCTTATTCAGTTTCGCAGAGTCATCCATGTCGTAACAGATGAGCCCTGGTGGTTGCTTTTCCTTACATGTATACGTTCTCCTTAAATACGAAGTCACCTTCTTCGCCTCCTTTTTGTGCTTCATAAACATGGTGCTAATTTTATGAAGTTCAATTTGATTTCCTTTTTGTTTGCTAAAAAGAACTGCATTTAATGATATGCTGTTAGTACGAGAAATGCGCAGTTCTACAAGGTAAGCATCGGTGAAATTTTGGGGTTTAACATTTCTTTCCAACCCCGAACTTTGGCGTGAACATTACCTGTTGATTGATTGATTGATTGATTGACAGCAGATTGTAAAGAAACAATTTACTTTATGATATTTCAATAGATTGGCATCATCAACTTCTAAACTAATTTTAAGTTCAAGAGCAGTTATTGATTCTGCCCCCCATGGCAACCTGCTTAGCCACGTAGCGCCGCTTATCAAGAACTCTCGTTGCCAGAACACGAAACCTAAACAGCTGCGACAAAATCACCAGAGTTGGACAATGGCTTCGTCGTTGGTCCCCATGGGCTATTATAGTGCGCCGTGTTCTGCCAGTTTTTTTTTTTTTTTTTTGCTGCCAGTGGCAGTCGTTTACGTCACATTGCAGTGTGACTGCGACGTTCTCGACTTTTTGCTTATCCCCCCATCGAGCGTGACCAGCCATGGGTTTTGTACCAAACCACTTCCACTCAAAAAATTGTGTAGAGAAGAAGGGCGGGGGAGGGGAAAACAAGGTTTTCAGGAATGCTTTGTTGTTACTTTTTCTTGTTTTTTTATCAATTCTAGTACTTAGTTTTAACTCTTCTTTTTTGCGAGACTATGATGACAGAAGGTACAATCTTTGTGCGACCGTTTTTGTTTTCCTTTCTAACTCTGGCCATTGTACCGTTGTGAAAACGCCTCGTCACAAAGTTTGCACAACACAATGCCGTTGAAATGTCAAAGGGGAGCAACTGGTCTAAGGACTTTCTCTGTTGCCCATCTTTCTTCTGGTTCTTTATTTCATAGACTTTTCTTTTTCTAGCGATACGTGGATCTCCAAAGCGCAGACAGTGAGGACATTAGGTATAAATTTCTGTTCTCTGTATATCTGCCAGTTCTTTCTCCTGCGTTGCGGCGTCCTTTGTGAGACTCCAACTCGTTAAAATTATTTTCGAGTCTGTCTCAGTGACCTCGAGCAGGATGTATAGTTTCCAACTGCTTATTCGCCGACAGCCGACTCACTCCCATCGAAAGCAAAAACGCGAACAGACTTCAAAGCATATTTTGTTGCATACGGCGGTAAAGTTATATAGGCTAAAAAAAGGCGCCGATGTTGCTCCATCGCATAATACGTACCACAAATTTCAGAGTGAGTGTGCTTGAGTTCTAACATTTTTTTTTTCTTTCTGTGTTTGCCTAGCTTTCTATGGTGAACTTGCGTGAGACAGCTACTGCTCCTTCCATGGTTCAAAAGGTATGAAAGAAAATGTTTGTTTTTCGCGTATGGTAAACGCCATAATAAAACCATCCTGTACGTTTCTACAGAATTTCACATCATTACTTTCTTTATTATTTAGTATGACCCCTCACAGAAAGAAGTAGTCTAAGAAAAACCTACTCTTAGACTACTTCATACTGACTGACCCGCCCTGGTCTAAATATAGCATAACACGTGGGCTGACTCGCTGCTAAGCTCGAGAGCATGGGTTCGTTTCCCTGCCTTCTGTTTAATTGGTTGTTCGAAGGGGAGTCTATTTTATAGAAATGTTACAATGATAGCAAGTTGTGAGTTTCTGTCAGAAGGCGGAGGAAAATAGTAGGAAAGTTTGGAAGTAGTTGAGTCAACCCGACGTGCGTCCGGTTTTATTGCTGCCCGGCGCAGCATGCAAGGCAAGGCATATTAACGTTAGTACTCGTGTTTTAAAATCAGTAAAATAAGTTTTTACCCCGTATACAATAACCCTAGCCATATACAATAACTCTACTCCTTACTGCCTCGCCACGGTGGTCTAGTGGCTAAGGTACTCAGCTTCTGACCCGTAGGTCGCGGAACCAAATCCCGGCTGTTGAAGCTGCATATCCGATCTAGGCGGAAATGTTGCAGGCCCGTGTACTCAGGTTTGGGTGCACGTTAAAGAACCCCAGGTGGTCGAAATTTCCAGAGCCCTGCACTACGGCGTCTCTCATATTCATATGGCGGTTTTGGGACGCTAAACCCCACAAATCAAATCAACTCTACTCCTTACTGGAGTTACTGTATATGCTACCTTTAAAATGTAGCGTGTACAATAACTTTACTCCTTACATCAACAGAATGACACAAGTAGCGTTTCGTCGTACTACTTGCCCCTATAGGATCGTCGTTCAATGCCCCTGATCGGCTACACGTGCCAACACAGAGCTTGTGTGAAAAAGCATCTCATGAAATAAACATCCGAGACATCCGTAAGAAGCGTCCAGTGCGTCTGTTGAGAAAGTGCACCAAGAGTTTGTCGGAATAGGATTACACGGAGACACATTTCGAGCTCAGGGGAACTTCCCATGTTTCTATCCGATTGTTTTGTTTGTATCTGCGGCGGCCTGCACACTATAGATATAGCCAGGCCAAGAACAGCTCTAAAAGGGTTCGGTAACCGTGATAAACATTGATCTCTACTATTTTCACGCCCGCATTTATTATTCAGCTTACTCTCTTCGAAAAGGCGAGCAACGTTTGTCTAACGCTATTCAGAAACCTACAGCCACGTTAAGTGTGTCTTACCTTTTATGTGAACGACAGTTCGATGGGTTACTTAACTAAATCTAAACGGGGTTATGACGCCGGCTCACTTATTTCACCATTACTGGTGTCAAAGATTGCATTTTTTTTTTCATGAGATGAAATCTGTTGGGCATATTAGCAAACCTCGATGCGTAACCTCGGCGTTGATTTTTTGGTCAATCTTGAGCCACACAGAAAAGTGAAGAATAAATTCAATTATAGACTTTATAGATGTGCTTTCTCTGGTCATCCGGTCATATACAGTCAGTAACAGCATATGAATTATTATAAGCTCCGCCCAGCCCTGTGGCGCACCCGTCATTCACAAGAAAGTAATGATTGGTGATTTCTGTTCTTAGTATAGGTACTTTCTCACTGCTAACGTAAACACCAAGTATATTTTGAATGAAAACCTCGTAGATCCTTGTTAAAATGTTACGCTTGGGTTGGTAAAGCCAGTAACTTTGCTGAAATGGGCCTTTCTCTGGTAGGTAGTCTGAACATGCGCGCCAGCCTCAAGGAGGCATGCCGCACGCGCCATGCTTTTTGGGTGGCCTAAACACGACGGCACTTGCGGACCAAGCGACATCTAGTGCCGCGAACATGCAAAGGAAGAAAAGTAGGAGGAGAAGAACGGCGGGAAGGTTAACCAGCCTATATGCAACCGGTTTGCTACCCTGCGCATGGGATGGGGATGGGGAAGATGAAAGATAGAGAGGAGAGAGGGAAGAGAGATAAACACAGCTCATTAGGCAGCCAGCACACGCGTGCATACTCAGTCATAGTCCAGTCTTGTCTTTCGTGGTGTGAGACATTGCTGTTACAGCCGCTTGTTCAAGTCCGTGTCGCGTAGGAATTTCAACGGTGCTTTTGTCGCCTTGTGTTGCAATGTCTTCTCTCGGCCACTTGAAAGAATACTGTCCACAGACATTTTGCTGTTATCGATGTGCGCAAGAGCGGACGCCAGTGTTTGTTTCTGGGTGCCATACACTGGACAGTCCCACAATCGTGGCGTGGCGTCTCTTCGCAACGACGGGCATCACCGAGAGCGCGTTCGGCCATTCCTATGACAAATGATTAAGATTTTGTAAACGACACGCCTAGCCATAGGCGATGAAGAAGGGTGATTTCTCTTCGGTCGAGCCCAGTGGGCATGCGGAGAGTCATTAAAGAGGACAGGTGGTGTTGATTCGTCTCGTTGCTTGGTGGGCACCATAGTGATTTCACGCGCAAGTCGTCGAATATTACTGGCAGCATCTGTCCGTGAACATGCAAATGTTTCCACCAAAAGAAAGACGTGAATACAGGCCTCCGAGATTACCTACTGGCATGCGGTGGACAATTTCGGAGTCCAAGAGCAACCAGACTTGATTTTGGTGATCTCCACTTCAAGTGCTTCGAACTAGGGAAAGGCCCATTCGCGAGACAGTTAAACTGGCGACACGAACAAGTGCTTCTATGCGAAAGCCTCCTGCCTAAAACACGCGATATTCATTTGACTTCACGTGAATAAGCAATTGGAACTGAACAGCACAGCTCTGGGAGTTTGCAGCATTGCTAGTCTTCGTGGTAACAAGGGACGGCTTTGCCAAGTTGTCTAATTTGTTACGAATTTTCTAAACCCAATTTTTTTCTGGGAGGTGCAGCGTTGGCGTTGAGCGAAGTGTACATACATCTATTTCTACGCACAAGGTGTTAATGGAGAGTTCAGCAAATTTTGTGCAAAATTGGTTCACATCATAGGATTGGTTCACATCAACAGGAACTTCACATCAGCAGCACTAGTAGGCAAAGTTTTGGTTTAATTGTGGCTAATATAGCTATATTGTGGCCAGGGCTAACTATTGTTATCTGGAAAGAGTAATTCATTGCTAATTTTGTGTAACATTAACTAATTATAACTAACCGATTAGCAACTTATGCTCAATCAATGGTATAGGCTGTTGAATAAATTTTGACCAAGGTTGGTTTTAGTGAGGAGTAACGTCGGCTGGTGCTGGTACAACTACGCAAACAGTGTTACGGTAGACGCATGCGCATGAAAACGGTCAGGTTGGTGCAAACGGTGTTTCATGGCCCTGTTGATTTGCGTCGCGATATACAAAAACAAAACATCGTCCTAACAGCCCAATATGGAGGCACCCGGATGTCTTACGAAAAATAGTCTATATAGGTTGTCGTCCTGTTTCGTTGCCACAAAACTCCGCTGTCCGCGTCTTCTTTTCCCCGAGTAAACGAAACGCCCTACCAGGAAAACTTGTTTCTTTGCGACAGTGCGGAGAAATGCCAGACAAGTTATTGTATTCTGACATCCCTCATTTGCATAAACAACAAAACGGCCACACGAAAATCTACTCCAGAAAGAAAACAAGACATATACGCTTTACCACTTCACCTGGGACCTGTTTGTTTCCCGGATCCAATATGCTCTGTGTAACAGAACTGGAACAACTTATGGTAACGTTCTCCTTTTTCTTTCGTTACTGTTTTTTACGGCGCCGCTTGACCTGTAGCGTTATCCGAAAACGATTTTCGTGGTGCACACAAGGTTCACGCACAAAAAAAAAACACTAGCAAAGCCAACGAAACGCACTTCATGGCTGCTTCATCTAAAATCACGTGTGGCCTCCCACATAAATCTTTTGCCTTGTATATTTTTTTGCTTTTTTTATTTCTTGATGCGAAAATGGAAGCATGGCGACGTAGTTGGTGTCCCGTCAGGCTTTTTTATCAGGTTGCCGTGCATAACATTTCCATATTATTTCTTCAGAAAACGTTTTTTTTTTTCTGGATCGTGTCGTTTGCGTCTCCCCTGCGTTTTATCTTTCTCGTGGTTCTCGTTTGCTGCACACATGCATTGAAGATCGCAGAAATAGTTCAGCAGTACGATTTCGTTCTTCTTGTGTTCATGGACCTTATATATCGATTTGCTCGTATATACTAGGATACCTCGTGGTCGGTAGTTCCGAGGGGAGTTGCCAAAAAATATTTCCATGAGAGAAGAAATGAGAGGTACAAGACCTGATAGAAAGTAGGTGCGAGCATGTTATGATGTCGATCACCATCTTTCGTGACCATAGCCTTTTGCGCGTAGCACTTGCGCAATCGGTGTCTAGAACGAACGGTTGCAAGCAACTTGATGTGGGCCACTCGCTCGCATCTGTGGGTAGACAAAGGAGCGTATGTTAAGGTTTGTCGTAGAAAAATTATCGGTATCGTGCTCTAATATGAAACTATGCAGGCAACTCTAGAACAGAGCGGAGTTTACATTGAACTTAATTGAGTTTATTTGCAAACAGCCTTCGGAGAATGACCAGGCAAAAAAGCTACATTTAGCAGCTTGCTGCTTGAGGGAAACCTGGCGACCTCGTAAACTGCGGCCGAACAGAATTAAGCTGTATACATATTGCATAAACTCACAAAACAGTAAAACAGTAAAAATAATGGTCAAGATTATTCAACGTGGTTATTTATTGTAGGAACATTTGAAAAGCAAATGGAAAAAAGTGGCCGTTGCGAAGAAGACAGAAAAAGATATTGGCGGCGTATATGCACGCTTCGCTGGCAAAAATTGTCGAAAGAAGATAGGCTTCTATCTTGAGAGACAAAATAAAAAGTGAAGGGTCTGTCCGTCTGTCTGTCTGTTTATCGAAACATGGGTGGATGGATGGATGGATATGGCTGTACCCTTTAGATCGGGCGGTGGCTAGCGCCACCAAGCCGTAATACTTAATGAACTCAAAACTATATTTATTTATTTTTTCCTTAAAAAGTGAGTTTGAGGATTCGTACTTTGCAGTGAGTTTAATTTTCACTCGTGCCTTGACTTTAGCCACCAATCATATAACCTCCTTCTAGTTAAGTCTACTTGCTTAAAGTCTATTTTGCCCTCCCGGTCCCTAAACCCCACTGCTTTGAAAAATTCTGTGCCATCATCCTGAACTATAGAGTGAAGCCCTTTACAGAACATTATCAAGTGTTCGGCAGTTTCTTCTTCCTCTCCACACGCACTGCATACTTTGTCTACCTCTTCGTATTTGGCCCGATATATCTTAATTCGCAGTACTCCCGTCCTTGCCTCAAACAGTAGAGAACTACCCCGAGTATTATCATAGATCCTTTCCTTGGCAATTTCCTGCTTAAAAGTTTGATAGATTTCTAGTGCGGACTTCTTAATCATGCCCATTTTCCACATGTCAGTCTCCGTTTCCTTCGCTTTCTTCTTAACCGATAGTTCTTTTTGGTTTGGCCATCTGCTGTTTTCTAAGTATTTACCAGTCAAATTCCTGGTTCGCTTCCTCAATTTGTATCGACATTCTTTATGCACAAGTAGCTGAAAACCTTCCTAGCCCAACGCTCCTCCTTCATTTCTCTCAATCGCTTCTCAAATTTTATCTTGCTGCTAGCTTTCCTGCCCTCAAATGATGTCCATCCCATATCACCTTGTACTCCCTGATTTGCTGTATTCCCGTGGGCTCCTAAAGCAAGCCTACCTATTCCACGTTGCTTAATTTCTAATCTTGCTTGAACTTCTGATCTCATGCACAAGACCGCATTGCCGAACGTCAGCCCAGGAACCATGACCCCTTTCCATATTACTCTCACAACATCATACCTATTGTAATTCCACAGTGCCCTATTTTTCATCACTGCTGCATTCCTGTTACCTTTAGTCGTCACGCGTATTTCGTGTTCCCTCAGGTACTCGGTCCCATTGCTTATCCATACGCCCAGATATTTGTATTTATGTTATCTCTAGCGTGACGTCCTGTATCCTAAGCTCACTACCTTCGTTGTCATTGAAAATCATGACTGCTGATTTTTCCTTACTGAATCTAAAATCTAACCTATCTCCCTCATTACCGCAGATGTCCATCAATCTCTGCAAATCTTCCTTGTTTTAGGCCATTAGCACTATATCATCTGCGTACATTAATGCTGGTAGTGCCTGATCAATAGGTTTTCCTTGTTTGACTAAAGAAAGGTTGAAGCCCAGCCCACTTCCCTCTAATTTTGCCTCTAATCCTTGTAGGTACATCATGAATAATAAGGGTGACAGGGGGCACCCCTGCCTAAACCCCCGTTTTACCTCTGCAGGCTTGGATACCTGTTTTTCCCACTTTATAACTAACTTATTACCTTTATAGATACTCTTTAAAAGATTAGTGACTACATGTTCCACGCCTAGTGTGTCCAGTATTCCCCACAATTCCTCTTGAACCACGCTATCGTACGCCCCCTTGATATTCAAGAATGCTAGCCACAGGGGCCTGTGTTCCTTTTCTGCTATTTCAATGCACTGCGTCAGTGAGAACAGATTGTCTTCCAACCTCCTGTGTTTCCGAAACCCATTCTGCAGTTCCCCCAACACCCCCTCATCTTCTATCCATGCCTGCAGTCTTTCCTTTATAATCTGCATCGCCAGCCTGTAGACCACTGATGTCACTGTTATAGGAGGGTAGTTGTTTATGTCAGCTTTGTCCCCCTTTCCTTTATAGATTATGCTCATCCTGCTAAGTTTCCATCCATCGAGAACTTCACCATCGATTATTATTTTCCTCACTGCCTCTCTCAAAGCCTGCTTAGACTTCGGACCTAATGTCTTTATCAGCCTAATTGGATTGCCATCTGGGCCTGTTGATGTACTACTAGGAACCCTTTTCTCAGCCCTTTGCCACTCTCGTTGTGAAAATGGAGCCATTGCACCACTTGATTCGTCCTTGTCTGTTGTGGTACCTAAAGTACTTCTTTGTTGGAATTTTTCTGTCACCTTTGCTCTTATGTATTCAGTAGCTTCGTCCCCTTCTAGCCTGGCACCTTGGGCTGTAGTTATAAAACTCTGCTCTAGGCTCGTCTCATTTCTTAGGGAGTTTAGATGGTTCCAAAAGTTCGCAGCTGCCTTTCTATCTTTTTTATGTACTTCTGCCAGCCACTGAGCTCCCTTTCTTCTAATCTTGTCATTGATTAGAAGGGATGCAGCCCTTCTACAGCTTAGAAAGGTTTCCCATTTTCTTTCAACATCATCTGTCGGTTCACCCCGCTGCTTAGCATGTCGGCCCTAGAGGCTTCCTGACGTTTTGCTATGACTCTCTTGACTTCCTCATCCCACCAACTTTTGGGTTTGTGTCTTCTTTTCCGGGGTGACTTGTTACGCGTCTTAGCAAGCTCTAGTTTAAAGAGTCTAATTAGATTCGTGTATGTCCACACTGTCTTATTATCCTTCGTGATTACTTTCTCAATTTGTTTAGTGGCTATTTCAATTTGCCTTTCTGAATAAAAATTTTCCTGTAGTTGCTCATCTTGTCTCCTTCCCACTTTCACTGCTCTTCCAAAACTTAGCTTGATACGTTTGTGATCACTACCCAGACTTCTGGAGCCACCTTCATCTATGTGCATTCCCCTGAGCTTATCATACATCCTATGTGACATCAGTGCATAATCTATCGTCGACTGCAGCCTTCCTACCTCCCATGTTATTTGCCCTTCACACTTCTCGGTACTGTTGCAAATGATCAAATCAAGCCTTTCACACATATCCATGATCATTTTACCTGTCGGGTCGGTATACCCATCTATATCTTCTATGTGCGCATTCATGTCTCCTAGTATAATTATCTCGCACTCTCTTCCTAACTCCTGAATGTCCTTTGATATACACTCTACCATTGCCTGGTTTTCCTCTCTGGCCTTTGCTCCCGTCCACAAGTACACGAAACCAAGGAGTGTCATTTGACCTGCCACTTTCCCTTTTAGCCATAAATGTTCCTTGCACTCCTGCTTGACCCTTTGCCAGTCTGTACTTTTATGAATGAATGCCCCAATACCATCCCCCTTTCTGCTGCCTTCTGTTCTATTACAATATTCCCACGCGTAGTCCGGATTGTTCGGAGGTTGTTCCATGTCCCTGAGATGTGTTTCTACAAAACCGTATACCATCGGCCTCTCTTCCCTTAGCTGTTCTTCTATCTCTTCCCACTTCAGCCTGTTCCTACCACCCTGCATGTTAATATACCCTATGTCAGAATGGGCTCGGCGCTCGTGGCTACGTCTATTTATGCCTCGGACTCTACCTATTTTAGACATTGGTGCCACTTTGGAATCGTATCTGTCCATAACACCTGTCGAAGAGTCTCCCTGGTTGTTTTCCTCGTTACTAGCTATCCTGCACCCCGAAGGGCTCGCTTGCCCCCCAAAAAAGCTACTGCGCGTCCTGCAAGTCACCAACCCACCTCATGACCTAGTCGCCCATCGAAGTGAATTCTGTCTCGTTGAAAACCACCCCACCTATGCACCTCTCTGTTTATTTCCACCACCTCAAAGCCTTTCTCTCGACTCATCCGCCATATCTCTTGGTTTGCGTTGACAACCGCTCTTTGCAGGTTGCTATCACGCACCGGTACCTCCGGTATTGTGCATATCACTACCTGTACCTTAGGAGAAGTGGCACGCATGTCATCAACGCCTTTCGCCAGTGTGGCTGCTAGTCCTGCTGTATCTTCATTTAAGACATCGTTTAAACCGCCTGAAATTATCACGAGGTTTCGTCTATCAGCTGTAGTTTTGAGTTTTGCGCTCGCTTGCCTCATGACTGCTTCAAGCTTGCGTCCTGGGAATTCCCCTACTGCAACCCTCTTGTCACCTCTTAACCTCTCTTTTATGGCTTCTGTGCATCAATTTAAATTCGAGTCCCCAGTGATTATCACATGCTGTGACTTTTCAGCTGGAGCGTCCTGCACCTGGGGGCTACTTGCACCTGTGACGCCGGCTGCTTTGTCCCCTCCCAGCCCCACCACTACCTCGCTGAAGCTGGGCCTTGCGACAGTTGATCCAGCTAAACCTGTTTTTTTCCAAACTTGCTTGTTCTTCCTTCTCCACCGTTCTGGTTGCCGGTTCTCTACTGTTCTCTGCGTAGGCCGCTTCTTTGTTCAGCTTCGCTAGTGCTTCCTCGGTGGACTTCAGTCTTTCTCCCATTGCCCTCGTTTTCTTTTGCTCTGTCGCCAACGCAGTCTCGAGCTCATCGATTCTCACCAGCAGTTCACTTTGGGCGACCATCATTTTCTCCATTTTTTTCCTCGACCTCGCATTGCCTACACTTCGCGTCAGCCTCTTCTCCATCCGCTTCTACGCTTGAGTCCACTTTCAAACCCACTCCACATCCTGAACACTTTACAGTCTTTTTAACCATGTCATTCTGACACCAATTGTCCCTATACTCGATAATTACTAAACTCGAGCCGTGCACTACGAAAAAAAAGAAAGTCTAAGCTCTACTACAAAAATTTGCGTGTTCAATGTACGCGCACCTCCCCCACGGGGTGGCAAAAGAAAAAAACAACAACAAAAATTTCAAGCACACACACCCGCACTAACTAATAAATACCTGGTGACTGGCCCCCGAAAAAGCCGTACCATAAAATTAGTGCTACGAAGATTTGAACCGCTGCCTTATAATTATAAAGACAAGCTCAAAACATGCAAAAACACTTAACGAGGCGAGCGCCGTCTAGTGTACACTTCGCGTACTACGACGGCCAGCTACGGCACACAAGCCGTAGTTGTCTGCCGTATAGTTGTCCGTCTTAAGGAGCTTCACCCCTATAAAACAGATGAACCGATGGCAGTACAGGCAATCACAAATATGTCCCGTATTGGCTATTTAGCGACAGAGTAGATACATCGCGACCATTTTCTGTGTGTAATTGAGCTAGAACAATCAAAAACAGCCAAGTAAAAGGTGAAAACCACGAACACGACTGACCTAACGTATGCTGATGCATTCTCTGATACAGTTAACTGTAATTACCAACAAATAGGCTTCTTATAGGACTGGAGGCTGCCCCGCCGCGGTGGTCTAGTGGCTAAGGTACTCGGCTGCTGACCCGCAGGTCGCGGGTTTGATTCCCGGCTGCGGCGGCTGTATTTCCGATGAAAGCGGAAATGTTGTAGGCCCGTGTACTCAGATTTGCGTGCACGTTAAAGAACCCCCGGTGGTCAAAATTTCCGGAGCCCTCCACTACGGCGTCTCTCATAATCAAATGGTGGTTTTGGGACGTTAAACCCCACAAATCAATCAGCACTGGAGGCTGCGTTAACAATATTGTATCAGAGGATGGGCTATTTGTTCCAATGTGTAACGGATAGTGCACAGCGCCCCTTCCTTTGCAGAACAGTTGTCGCCTTTAATTATATACGGAGGAGAATGTCCAACAATACGTGAGGTATACGGCATGTACGGAGTTAGGGTGTAGAGACAAATAAACCACTTTCAAGTTCTAGAGACCCTGTATATATGCGCATAAGTCAATTATGTTTGTTCATATCCGTGCTCTTAGGGTATAGCCAGGCTTCTCATACAGAGAAATTTGGACTGTTTTCTGAAGTAGGATATAGTAACAGCATGAACTTGGGAAGCATAAGAGATAAGGAAGGCAGGGAGTACAACATTATAATAATAAGTTTAGTTGCTAGTGATTGGACATTCTGGTCCGCAAGAACATCGACCCTTGCCGCCGTCTGTGTTCAGTCGACAAGGGCCCGTTGTTGCAGTTGGGTCAGAGCTGGACAGGGTCGCCTCCCACTCCACTATTGTGGAGCTATGGTTGACCGGTGCGTTGTGATTCTTCTGGCAGTCCCAGGCCATGCGAATTAAGGTCTTCGTCTGGGGGCATAATTCGTATAGCGGATTGTGAAGACCGGCACAAATGCGGACCTTCTTTCAAGGTCGTTTTCTCACAGGAACATTGTTTTTGAGAGCGAAGCCTTAGAAGGTTGTTGGAGCGCCGTGTTGTGGTCGGGAGCCTGCGGAGAAACACGAGGTTTTCCCCAAATCCTCGTTATTAGTGGCGCATTTCGTGATTCATATTGCAAGATAGTGTTAGGTAGTATCGCACACGTGCTTATGACTCCCAAATGAGAACCGCAGCTGGGAACGAAATCCGAGTCTTCCCATTACGCCTACGAGGCTATGCTTCGTTGTCACCACCTTGTGTATACGTGCTTATCGGGTAAGTCTTGCACCGCAGCGACCATTCACTCCCATGAGAATGAATGCTGCCAATCCTCTTCTATCGCAGCTGTCGGGTAGCCCACCTGCGACATGTTTTCTCGTCTACGCTCATTTCATTTTTGCCATTTATACTTGTTTATTGAAAATAGGTACACTATTCAAGTGGTTTCATAGTCGGTTGCCTTCTTAAGATTGTGAAAGAAATGGAAAAAAGTTCAAGTCCCCCATCTCAGCTTTTCTAGATAAGAGAATTGTCTGTATGTTTGCTATATTTTCAGCCACACTGCATCCTGCTTTTGTTTCATACCTTCACCTAAATTAACCCCCATTTTAAGATGAAACAATTTTTACTTCTTTAATCTATCCTTTCATTATTTTCATAAACACTATTTTCTTTTTTGACTCGCTTGAGCTTCTTCTAAAAACTTAGATTGTTTATTTCTACCGTGTCATTCTCAAGCTTGTTTTCCGGTTTCTCTTCGGTCATTTCTGGTGCTGCGAGTTTCTGCCTGCGCACTTTCTTGATCCTCTTGCAGTGGAAAGGGAAAGTGAGCTGTTACACCAGTGCTGCCTGCCCCAGGTTGTAACATTGTAGCCCTGCTAGGAAAACCGTGACTGCGCACGCTAGGAAAAAAAAAACTAGGCGCAATGCACTCTCCACAGAGCTTCACCTCGGGAGTGTAACTCCCCGAGGAAGGATTTACGACGGAGTCCAGGCCGACGATTTTGGCTGGGGATATAGTCGCACATCCGGTGTCTTCATACGTGCCTCGAAGAGAGATCCGCTTTTATTCCCAGCACGATGTTCTAAGTACTAATCCTGCTGAGAACGTAATGCCGAGTTGTGTCCGCTCTGTCTTACGGCCTTTCTGAAATAAAGACCCGCAAAATATGCAAAAAAATGTTTTCTGAGTAGATTTAGAGTTTTTTTTTTATAAATATATGTGCACTACCTTAAGAAACCAAAAACTATTGAACGCAAGCAAAAGCTTGCGTATTCTGACCTAAACAAATTGGAAGTACGTAGTTTTAATAGACTTTTTTGCAAACTCCTCACCAAAGTAAAAGAAAAACAGCAGAACAGGTAAGCATGGGCCTCATTAGGGATCTTCGTCGTTAGTGATATACTGTGCCTGGAAACAATTTTTATTTAAACCAAACCAATTGTGGATTTCGTTTTTTCCCTCATTGGACAACAACATATAAAAAATCTGAAATAAATTTCAGTGGTTTAACGTCCATGTTTTTCTCGATTCACGTAGAATCACACAAGAATGTTTTCGTTTTGAAATCAATCATGATTCATGAGCAACTATTTGCCTAAAGTAAGCTATGAACGGATGTCAAGGCAGGCACTGCATCGGGCTCGGCTCAGGCGAATACGTGGAGCAGTCGCACTCGCGCTGAGAACGCTTGCGAAACATTCGTTTCGGAATCTCGTTCCCTTCTCCCCAACTAGTCCACAATAAGTTTCAGCACGCCACTAACCCGACTGGGTCAACGGCATTCAGGTGCGTAAAGATTTGTTTACCGGCTCTATATTGCCCGATACACTCCAACAAATTAGGACACTTGAGATGTCTGCCCTTAGGTACGTCACCTTCAATATAAACTTTCAGGGTCTCAAATAAACCTTGCGACTTGGAACATAAGAACGCGCATGTCAGTCGCTAGCCGGTCCGAACGAAGTCTGCAATTAACTGTCGATAAACGAGGCATATTGTAGTCATCTATTTGTAGGACCACATTAATTAGTCCCCAAATATGCAATCACATAATCAGCGTCCGAGAGCAAAGACGTGTGGCAGACTGTGGGTATTTTTTTTTACAGCGAAAGCCGTTACGAGACCATAACAAGGGCTGTTTTTAGGCACCGTAGTTGTCCGCCGCTGTCGGTGTCCGTAGCCGCTATCATGCTAAATACGCAAAAAAAAAGTAAGAAAGATGTCCAAGATGGAATGACGTTTGAACTGGGGACCCCTCCATGATAGCCCGGTATTCCACCACAAAGCCAAGCAGCTACTAGAAACTCATTCGCAAAACGATCCTCTGCTGGCGTTATGTCAGGAAAGTATCACGTAAACCTATGTTATTGTAGTATCGTGCGGCGGTCGCCGCACGAAACTACACAGGGCACGGCGCTGAAGCGCCAGCGGAAACGAGGTACGCAGCAGCCGGTAGTCAAGCAGGAGCTCTTGTTATGTTAAAATGACGAAATAACAACCAGGCGTTACGCAATGTGAATAACCTAACTAAGCGTCACACAATACAAATTTCGGAACGAGTATGCCGTCGAACGCTTGCAACTCATTACAAAGGCCTCTGCTATAAATCTTCATTGTCATCAACATCCTCCTACATCAACAAAGTGTCCATAATGCCTTGCAAATGCGTAGTGCGTAACTCGCTTCTCTGCAGAATGACGCCTAATGGCGTGCTGGGTGCTTCCCAACATGAAAAAAAAAATTATTTAAGGCGTATATAGTGGTTACCTTTCGAGCGTATTTGTATTAGCAGTTCCAAGAGAGTGTACAACATGTTCTAGAACTTCTATTCTTCCAACTTTTGCTGTGACTGTGCCGCGCTTTCCACGCAGGCCTGGCGTTTCTTTAACAGTGCAAAACATGCGTCAGAGAAAGACTCAAACAACACAGCGCTCACGCTCTCTAAAACTCCCCCGACTGTGCCGCTTCGCCTAAGTTATCAGCTACAAGGCTGCGTATGAATTTTCCGCCCAGGAGGCAGGAAGGGGCCGACAGAAGCACACTGATACAATAACCATTTTAATGGCATGATTTGGCCGCAAAAGAGACACACACAAGAAAAGGAAAAGGAACACTCAAACGACAAGCACAGGCGGCCTGTGCCGCCTGTGCTTGTCGTTTGAGTGTTCCTTTTCCTTTTCTTGTGTGTGTCTCTTTTGCGGCCAAATCATGCCATTAAGTAAATACCAACTAGGCCAACAATCAGTATTATCACAATAACCATTCCGTCGCACTCCTCAGCCTGCTACGCCAAACTTCGTCAAATTCATTATGCTACTTGTACACAATAGGCGAAGCGCGATTAACCTCACCCACATTAGACACGCACCCCGCGCCGCTTTACGCTGATAACATGAGAACCCCGCATATGTTTCGCATAATGAACACCTTGTATAAAAACTTTTGCGGGCCGCTAACTGGCATCACATAGTTACAAACGGGAAAGAAGGTACAAATAAATAAAGTAGAGGGTCTGAGTCTACAAATAATAATATTGATGCTTTACGTCCTAGAACCACCGTACGAGTATGAGTGACGCCGCAGTGGAGGGCTCCGAAAATTTGAACCGCCTGGGTTTGTTCTTAACGCGCACTTTAATTTAAGCTTACACCCCTTTATAGGATTTGCCTCCATCAAAGTGAGGCCGACGTAGCCGGGACTCAATCCTGCGGCCTTCGGTTCAGCAGTGCAGCACCCTGAACAGTAGACCACCATGGAAACTAAGGTCTGAATCTGGGTTAATCACTACGTGCATGCGTATTGCAACCTAGCTGCACAGGTGTGCTTCCCTCAATTATCTTCAAGTTGAATTTTTCCCTCTCGTTTGTACTAATAGCATATATGTTATTTCGTATGAAGAGCATAGTTTGCATGAAGTTTTTACTTAGAAGTCTCCCCCGCCCCGCCGCGGTGGTCTAGTGGCTGCTGACCCATGGCTGCTGACACGGCTGCTGACCCGTAGGTCGCGGGATCGAATCCCGGCTGCGGCGGCTGCATTTCCGGTGAAGGCGGAAATGTTGTAGGCCCGTGTGCTCAGATTTGGACGCACGTTAAAGTACCCCAGGTGGTCGAAATTTCCGGAGCCCTTCACTACGGCATCTCTCATAATCATATGGTGGTTTTGGGAGGTTAAACCCCTTATATAAATCATTAGCAGTCTCCCCCCCCCCCCAAGCCCCCAGTAATATTCTTTGAACTATATAGAGAGTTCAAACAAAAATTTTGTGAACTACCCTCCCAAATGCGACTGGTCGTCACTGAGCGCTGAGAAGAAAGCTCGGGCCCAAAACGATCCCTATCAAAAATTATTCTTCGACACATACGTCTCGTTTCGAGTAATTTCGTATGAATACGCTTGAGACGTATTTCTCATGTGTGTTTCCTACGCCACCCATGTCGTCGTGTTCATGTCTCTTTTGTATGTGTGTGCTTGTTTTAATGGCGGCCGACTTCCATACAATCGTATGAACACTAGCATCGTATGTGTTCTCGTATGATAATACGTGATCATTGGATATGTGTCACACGTGGCATGTGAGATTATTTGATAGGGAAGTGAAGTGCTGCCGTCGTATTTGAAATGCCGTTACCCTCGAATGCAAGCCAGTAAATTATTTCACTGCCATAAAGTAAGCTGCTATCTTCATCGCACCGACATGGGCCACAGAGCGATAACTCTGAAAGAAAAAGAATTACAGTGCATAATATTCTTTCCTTTGTTTTTATTCATTTTACGCGATGCCGAAAGTGTTTCTGGAGTATGTTTCTTGCTTCTTTTTCGTTAAAAATAATCAACAATTATAGCATTACTTTCCTTTGCTGCCCATAATATACAGGTATATACTTTCTAAGCATATCGTTTTGTGTGCTTGTGTGTTAAATGTGCGCCGGTGTTGCATATGAAGTGCAGAAATGTCTTGTGGAACCTCTTCTCATATCCAGTGGTCATAACTGGTTGTGCCACTGTAGCCAAGACCTGCTTACCGGAGGTGACGGGAACGTTCCGACAGTGTAACCCTTGGCATGTCCGTATAATATGTTATGCACCTGCTTGCATCGCTGGAATAGAAAAGTACAGATACGTAGCACCCAGTGGTAAATGCGATCAGTTCCCCGTTCAGGTGACAGTTGGTGTAGCCCCTTCCCAAAGCCTCCTAAACGTGACTCCTGGTAATTGGTATGCGGGGTTTAACGTCCCGAAACCACCATACGACCATGAGAGACGCTGTAGTGGATGGCTCTGGAAATTTCGACCACCTGGAGTGTAAACATGACTCCGTCCACCCAGTAAGGTGAAGGGAGAGAGAGAGAGAGAGAGAGAGAGAGAAGAGAGAGAGAGAGAGAGAGAGAGAGAGAGAGAGAGAGAGAGAGAGAGAGAGAGAGAGAGAGAGAGAGAGAGAGAGAGAGAGAGAGAGAGAGAGAGAGAGAGAGAGAGGAGATACACGGTGGGACGGGAGCGCTTGTGTACCGCCGAAGTGTATTTTTACGAGCATGGAGTCAGTTTAGAGATTGAGGTGGAAGGGGAATAGACGGAAGATCTGTATTAGGAGTGCAGTGCGCCTGCTGGTGAGCAGCAAAGTTGTGAGCGTTCGCAGCATTGACTTGAGTCCAGTGTATCCTGGCGCAAGTAAGCTGTATCACGATTCGTGGTGGTGTCACCTCGAAGGCTTCCACCGCATAATGAACTTTCTTGAGCTGCTGAATAGCCGCCAAAGAATCGAGGAATGTGTCATGTTACTCGATTGTACGCAGTTAGAAGTTTCATCCGAACAGTGAGTCTCAGACAGCTCAATGTTTCACTGCTAGAACACTGGCTTTCCTAGATATATGAGTAATATGACGCTGCTGACTACTGACGAAATTGTGCGTTGTACTCAGAAATTATGTCATGCCGTCTTGTAAGATAGCAGCGTCCGTATAGACTTTGCAGGCCTTAAAGCATGGCGTTTCGATGGTAGAGCGTTCGTCAGTAATACCAAATGCCTCGCTTAGTCGACAAATAGTTGGCTCAGTAGATGTGATGGTGGTGAATTCCCAGAGTCATTGTATTGGAACGATTGTTAATGCGATATCTGCGCTGAAAGCGAGCTTTAAACACAGAAACAACTGAAACAAGCTGTTTTTCTTTAATTCCATGGTATGAACCGTATGAACGACCCAGAATAAACGCAACATCGCTACATACATAAAATCTCGAGCGGGGCCATTTCGTGCCGCTGCATGTCCTGCATAAATTAACTAATTCTGGCGCACATTCGTGATTGTGTACTATTTTATGCTGTCGCAAAAGTTGGTACGACGAACGAACATATATCTTCATGCGCATATCCTCAAGCTTGGAAAGCGAGACGCATAGTAGGAGGCGAGGCCATTACAGTCGGCTCGTTCGTATATAGAGCGAGCCGTTTCATTTTTTTATGGTTGGTTCTCACTCTTAAAGGTCATCTACGTTTTTTTTCAGTCCTCGCTTTTTTTTTTTCAACAAAAACGACCAGACTGTCTATATATGTTAGACGTTACACATATTAAAATGTGTATTAAACAAGGTCATCTTCGTTTTTTTCAGTCCTCGCTTTTTTTTCAACAAAAACGACCAGGCTGTCTTTATATGTTAGACGTTACACATATTAAAATGTTAAAAGGTAAACCATTTCACCCGCACCCTAACAGCGTCGTTATCTGGACACATTGGGCGTTAAACACGTTAAAACTTTAATGGTTTAACTGCTTTACCTGCACCCTAACTGCGCTGTATGGGGAGATTTTAGGCGTTAAACACATTACAACGTTAAAAGGTAAACTGCTTAACCTGCACGCTAACAGTGCTGTTATCTCGATATGTTAGGCGTTAAATACTTTATAATGCTAGAAGGTCAACTGTTTAACCTGCACGCTAACATCACTGTTATCTGTAAATGTTAGGCGCTAAACACGTTAAAATCTTAAAAAGGTTAACCGTTTAACCTGCTCCCCAACAGCACCGTCATCCCCGACCATAATGTCAGAATGGAGCGAAGGAGCTCTCTCTTGGTAAAGTTATCGTTGTCATTGTTTTGAAAGAAAGGAAGACCTTGTTTGAAGAACCGAAAATTTTTGTCGGGGTAGGTAATGGCGCCTACGTGCTGCTCTGTATAAGTAAATGAGAAATCCGAAAACGGGGAGTTAGGGAGCGCTGGAGCTGACGTTTCGACAAGCGGACTTATCTTTTTCAAGGCTCCAACTGATTTCCTTACTGCTTGTGTGTGTGTGTGTGTGTGTGTGTGTGTGTGTGTGTGTGTGTGTGTGTGTGTGTGTGTGTGTGTGTGTGTGTGTGTGTGTGTGTGTGTGTGTGTGTGTGCGTGCGTGCGTGCGTGCGTGCGTGCGTGCGTGCCCCTCAACACCTTTCCTCAAATTTATACAAAGGACAAAGGATATAAGAGATAGGGGGGCAACATAGAAAAGGTGAGGTAAAAGCAATGGGGGACAGTTAAAGGCCGCATCCGTGAGTCAGATGGAAAAAAGTATTTCGTAAAAAAAAAGTCACAGCTTCGCCGCGAAGGCGAAGCAATGAACGCGATAGCAACAAATTCGAAAGCCACGCGCAGAATGGCAAGCATATCGAAACGTGCCCAGCGTTTCTTACGCACAAATTACGCAGAAAACGTACTGACAGGTACAGATGAATGCGAATAAGCGTCTGAGTTGTTACTTCGCTGTGTCTGAAAAGCGCGCTTTTTTTTCGCGAACGGAGGCTGTGCAACAATTGCAGTGACCTTTGTGCGCGCGGTAACTACATCAGAATCGTTCCGATGAAACCCAGAGGCTAGCCAAGACATACTATTTTCCCCACTGCAAGATAAGGGCGCGCGATCGAGCGTACACACCCTGATTATCTACGCGGGCCAAAGTACGCGTGAGAGATGAAAGCTCTCGTTCTCGTTCACACTTACAATCAGGTGTGAAGAGAAGAGAAAGAATATAAGAAAATATATTATCGTGACCTGTGTTAGTAAAACTCTATGGTTGTTATGTAAGGCACTGTGCAGATTATCAATTATGTTGTTGTCCTTGAGGAACATGAACACAAATTTCAAGGTTTGATGATTACTCAGAAGAAGGCATGTGTTAGAATAACGTCGCGAGATATAGAGGTAGTTGGGAAGTTTAGCACTATCTCCTTTGAAAAAAAAAAAACAGACTTTGTACAAGACTGCACTACCTACATTGCTTCTGAATGTGTGAAGCGTTTTTTTTTTATATTCAGTGTTTATGGTGTTGTTTTCCTAAATAACATCATTAATCTACAAAAATCTACAAAAAAAACTGTGAACCACTCTTTTTAATTTTTGCTAACCTACTAACTTTGTTTCTGTTTCGCATCAGCAAAAAAAACAAAGAAAGAAGAAATGAGAGGTGCTCGCGCTTTGTAAACACACTGGAAACGATCATCTATGGTAGCTTCAACTTTTCATCCGTTTCACACTTTCCCTCATAGCATCTTCTCCTACGAAAAACTCTTTGAAAGGCAAAGCCCGCTTTACAAGCGAAGACGTCGCCTTGTTTGCCAACGTGTTTCGTCTATAGACGGTCGTCTATGCGGAACCGTCTACTCACTTCTTTTGAGACGGCGAAAAACAAGGTGCCTTTCGTAAACGGTCGAGCAAGATTGTTTTTTTTTTTCGTATATGCTTCCATCAACCAAGATCCAAGTGTAAGCTTCAAAAAAGCTCGGATACGGCCGGACGCCTTTCTTTCGCACGAACAAGGTTCGGAAACGATTCTAAGGGATCCGTCCTAGTTTCTGCTTTCAGCGACAGTAGTTGGTTAAAAAAGTGGGCGATATAAAGGCATTAGATCGATACTCACCGTAGATGTATGACGTGCTCGATTGTGATTTTTTATAGGAATAGCTTGAAAGCCGAAAATGAAGGTTCACCTTGAAAGGAAAAAAAACAACAACACCGCTCTAAAATACCTACACGTATATATTTTGCTTGTGAGTGTGTTTCTGTCTAATCATATAGGTAAAGGCTAAAGGCTAGGATGTAGACCTCTTTAGATCATGTTGTTTGTCTTCGTACTTGCTAGCTTGCTTTTTTTCGTTTGTTTGTTTGTTTGTTGCACCACCAATCACCAGCCTTTGCTGGTTATGGTAACACACACGCAGTGGATGAGTCGATCTAATCAAGAAATAACGAGGGAGAAAAAAATATTATTCCATCAGCTTCTAAATGCCGTAGTTTGTGTTGTTTAACCACAAATTTATTTTTATTTATACAATAAAAACATCATTAGGTGTAGGGCACTGTTGAGCACCTAAAAATTTCCTTACGTCACAGCTAGTAAACGCAAGCACTGAACACGACACAAGTCTTCATTTGTTGTGCGCCTTCGTTAAGAGGAACCAGAGCTTCCTATTTGCTTAAAAGAAACGCATTCGCCTAATGCTTGTCTCGCAAAAAAAAAAAACAAAGAAAAAACACGTACTATAACAGTGTCCTCACGTAGCGCTGCGCGAAGTGCTCCGTACAAGCCTCCTTCAAGCGCGGTTCTCAAGGATGATCGTTGATAAGCCTCCTGACTACCACTCATGTCCGCCTTGACGGAAGAGCGCGGCGATGAAGTCCATTGCTGCTGTCTGGCTGAAAGCAGCGCTGTGCCTTGGCGTCCGTTGAATCTTTAATTACGAACGCTTCCGCAAGAGCCGTCGCCACTCGGGCAGCTTAAGCCGGAAGGAAACGGTGGCGGGAAAGCGAAACGGCAAGAAAGGTGGTTCGGGTATGAACGACCGTTGGAGAGGGGTTGTAACAGTCGTCAAGGAAGCGTGTTGGAAAGAAAAAAAAACACCGGAAGAGGGGAGAAGGCTGTGTAATGTCGGTGGAGCCGGAGAACTCGTTTTCCTTTACCACAAGACGCCGTGCTTTTGCGCTTGCCTCACATTCTACCACTGAGCTCGCACCTCGATCCCCACTTTTTTATATATATAGGTCCGGGAGTCATGTTCCGGGACACTGAAGCACGCATATATACGACACCCGATGTACGTGTCATCGGATGCCCGTACGTTCCTTCCAATTCTTCTGCGTCACGACCATTTCTGCTGCTCTTTTATGCGCAAACATACAGATACCGAAGAGATGAGCGAAATTGTGAGAGACCTGGATATAGGGGGCGACGGATAGCCACCAACGAGAGGGGAGCGATGCCTGCTTCGTTTTTATTGTGAAGGAAGTCGGCAACGAAAAACCGAACCTGATGCATCTCTTATTTGACCACTCGTGTCATTTTATTTTGTTGTTGTCGTCGTCGTCGTCGTCGTCGTCATTGTTGTTGATGTTGTTGTCGTCGTCGTCGTCGTCGTCGTCGTCGTCGTCGTCGTCGTCGTTGTTGTTGTTGTTGTTGTTGTTGTTGTTGTTGTTGTTGTTGTTGTTGTTGTTGTTGTTGTTGTTGTTGTTGTTGTTGTTGTTGTTTCATCCGCTGATTCAGGCTGCCCTCAACTTCGACGTGCGCACGCTATCTTTGCCGAAGCTCCCAATGAGTTTAAACTGCTGGACAAGGCGATCGCTTATTTACACAATTTACCAAATTAATCAAGATGTGGTCCAGATTTACATGTTAGTCCTACAGATTTAATGATCCACTTATGACGAAGCGCTAAAGCATGGGTAATCATCATCAGGAGAAACAGTACCAAAAACGTGTGCAGCTGCTCAGGTGCGCATGTTGTGTACGGGCGGGCACTTCGCCAATTCGCTAAAGGGAGAATTATGTCGTCGTGAACACTTCGTATCTGTGCTCGCAGCAGGTATTCTAGGGTACTTTGAAACGGCCAATGGTGCACGAACATTTTTTTTTCTTGCAGCATGATTATAGGTGAAGTTCAGGGGCCCCGATTACGCTGGCACGTTTTACTCTTGAACGTAGAGCTCAAGCTTCCTCAATTTTTTTTATTGATTGATTTGATTGATTTGTAGGGTTTAACGTCCCAAAACCACCATTTGATTATGAGAGACGCCGTAGTGGAGGGCTCCGGAAATTTTGACCACCTGGGGTTCTTTAACGTGCACCCAAATCTGAGTACACGGGCCTACAACATTTCCGCCTCCATCGGAAATGCAGCCGCCGCAGCCGGGAATCGAACCCGCGATCTGCGGGTTCATTCCCGGCTGCGGCGGCTCAATTTTTTTAAGGAAACGATGAGAAGGTACACTGCGTTAATCGATTATCCGATATCAAGAAATGAAAAAAGATGAGCAAGCATATTAAAACTAAATCAGGCAGAGGAAATAATTCCTGCAACTGTGCACACATACCAAATCCGGATACGTTCAAGTGATGTTGAGAAGGAGAGAGAGATTTATTATGAGAGAAAAGTTGAGAGGTTGGCCTTAATCAATTTCTCACTTACTATTTAATCTTATTTAAGGAAAGAGGGTGCAGATAGAAGGTGTTAATGATGACGAGGATGAAGGTGATGATGGATCAAAACTTTGAATGCCAAAAAGTTATTTAGTCTTTTTTGGAACTCTATCTCACGCAAACACTTGTTATGCGTTTTGAAAATATTGCGCTCATGACGACATTAAGTAAAAAAGACAAAATAATTAAAGTAATCATAAACAAATACTAAAGTTTGAATAGATTGAAGGGATGTTGGCTTGATCATGTGCTTCCTCTTAGATGGGTCTATACTGTGACTTTTGGACAGGTCTCGAGAAACAAGACCTTCCGCAGATGTCTCGCCCCCATTTGCCAAACCGTCAGTGTGCGGATACGATAAAAACAAAGCGACCAGGAGCCATGAACAGGTCCCGTTCCATTCACCAGGGAGAGCCCCGCGGTGTGACTCACTCAGCTACTGGCACGACGAGAGCAAAGGTAGCCGGACAATTATCGCGCAGGGTATCAAGGACCTACAACTGAAGCTCTGTGGTAAGAGGAAGCGCTAATAAACGGCCGTGGAACATCTCAATTGTGCCGACTTTGCGCACGACTACCGGCACAAATAAAATGAAACAAACTAGGCAGAGAAAAAGAACCCAGGAAAAAAGATATCAGAGTGGCCGGACAAAAAAAGAATGTGACAAGAATAAAGTAAAATCAATATTTTCGAGATAGAAAAAATCAAAGAAGAGCAAAGTTGCTTTAGTTTTTCTCAATAATAATTAATACAATATTAGAAGAAAAAAATTGCCCACTGAGCTTTATCTCAACTTCCACTGGTTGATGTCAGCTTTGCCACCACACTGCTTGATGTCAGCTTTGCCACCTCAAGGATGACAACTAAAAAAAAAAAACTGGCGAGGAAAGAATCATGCAGGAAAGTGTATTTCAGCTCCAATAACGTGAAACCTCGGGACGGTTAAAGCATGCAGGGGTTTCGCCAAGCCTGAAACCAGGCATATAGAAGAGGGTGTTTCCGTTTCACTGACGTCATCGGAAAATTGCGTCATATCCAGAAGGATAACATTTTAGAGCGACAACTGTTACGAGATCACAACAAGAACCTATTCTGGCACCCGAGTTGTCCGGCGCCGGTGTCCGTAACCACTATCGTGCGAAGTAAGAAAAAAGAACTAAATAAATAAAAGATGCCAAGAATAGAATGGGGACCAAAACCGGCACCTCTGCCTGGTAGCACCGTACTCTACCACTGAGCTACGTCGAGTTTTTTTTTTTTTCAGTTCTGGCAACAGAGAAAACAAACGGCCTACGCTAGTGCTTGGAACTTCTTTGCAGAACGACCCATGTCGAATAAGGAATTGTGTTAACGCGTGTTCTATACCGTTTTAGAACAGTGAAGTAACAGCCGGGCGTCACACGACGCGAATTGCGCAACGAGTGGGTAGTTGAATGCTCCATCTCATTACGAAAGCCTCGCGCGTAATTTTTCATCGTTGTCAGCCACAGCGTACACAATGTGAACATATGGCTTACAAGTATGTAGCGGGTACCACACCTACGCAAAGAAAGACGAATGATGGCATAGACTACACAGAAATTCTGATAATTTATGGCGTAGTGCATACCATGTAATTGTGCTTTTAGCAGTTCCCCAGGAGCGTTTAAAAAAAAAAGCTCTAGAAAGGCTGCTCTTTTAGCTTTCACTGTGACTGTGCTGCAAGTTGCGAGCAGGCCTGGCACTTTTCGTTTTTGTAGAGTTGATTAATATAGAGTTTGATCTCCTTATTTAGGCATATTTTGTATTTAGAAGGAAAGTAGACTCTTTGAATTGACTAGGAAATGTCCTTGTATTCATCCTAATTTTTTTGTATTCTCCGTAAAAATGTGTGAAACTGGTGATGTGCTCTTGAAGCCAAAAAAGAAAAGGCACCACGTCAGTGCACTGGAGCCTCCTGCACGAATTTTCGAAGGACACAAATCTTTTCTCACGTCTGTACAGCCACACTTAGGGTTATTAAGATATCGACCAAGGCGCAATACCTAGTAGTATTCCCATCTCCACTATCCTCGATCTTGATTATAACTTCTTCCAATTACTTATCACGTGCAAAGACATTTATTTTCTTTGACGTTCGCGCAAATGTACTTAAGTGGACTGCGAATCTCGTGTTACAATGTTTTCGCAGTAACCTATTTCACTACAGAACTACTACAACTGAAGCTAATGTTTATCAAGTAGAGGGATAGATTGGCGAGATCCAAGAGCATAGCTGCTGAATTGGGGCAAAGGAAAATAGTTAATCGAGGAAAAGAAAGGTTTCACGAAGAGAAGTCGGAGGAGCTTATGCGACAGCGAAGCTGCAGCGGCAAGTAGATCGATAGGGAGAATGCGTGGGAGTCCTAATTTGTGAGAAACTCCTAATCCGGCATCCAGACCGCGGGGGCGGCGGTGACCAACGAGAGGCGCGATCTTAGCCACCGCTGGCCACATCCGCAACAGCGCCATCGATCCACTTTCCGCAACACTGCTCCACTGATGAAAGTGGCGGAAATTTTCGGCTTTTTTTTTAAGGCGGAGCGAAATATGTATAAGAAAAACAGCTGGGGATTTGGGAGTGAAAGAAAGAAAACGAAAGAAAGAAAGAACGAAAAACTGAAGCTGAGAGAACGAAAGAGAGAAAATGAGAGAGAGAGATAAAGAGAGAAAGAAGGAAGGAACAAAGAAGAAAGAAAAAAAAGAAAAAAAGGAAAAGGAAAGAAGGAAGAAAGAAGGAAGAAAGAAGGAAAGAAAGAAAATAAGAAAAAGAAAAAAGGAAGGAAGGAAAGAAACAGTGAGCACAACGCTTCATGAACGCTTCTTAACGCATCGTGAACGTTAAAGCAGACTCAAAAACGGGTCAGAAGGGTAAACCGACGACACGCTATAAAAAGCAAACGTTGACCTCAGCGAAGCAACTCCCGCGCCCACGCGCGCCTACGTGCGCTTCCCGCGACAGTTTTGTAGCAGTCTTCTCATTGAACAGCTCAGTTCACTTCTTACCCCATGACAATAAATCTGCTGGCCATTTCCTTTTTTCCAACATGTCGGTGTCGGATTGAGTTTACAAGATATATATATATATATATATATATATATATATATATATATATATATATATATAAAAGGGAAAGATGTGTATACCTATGGGGTCGTTTGTCCGTGTTTCAACACACTATTAATGAGATCTAACAGACAGTAATGCCAAGGAATGTACAGGGAAAGTTATTAGAACCAATGGAATGTAAATAAGAAGAAAGAAAAGTGGATGAAAAAATAGCCACCCATGAGCAGGAATCGAACCTACGATTCGAAGCGTTATTCGAAGGTCGTAGGTTCGATTCCTGCTCCCGGCTGGCTATTTTTTCATCCACTTTTCTTTCTTCTTATTTACATTCCATTGGTTCTAATAACTTCCCCTGTACATTCCTTGGCATTACTGTCTGTTATATCTCATTAATATTGTGTTAAAACACGGACAAACGAGCCCTTGGGTAAACACTTCTTTCCCTTATTTCATTAAACGAGGGTCTCGTACTGGCAGACTTAGTGTATTTAGGTTGTATAAGAGGAAGACTTAATCAGCTGCCCGCTCATAATAAGTTCACGTGCTACGTGACGCCAAACATGCGTATAAAAGAGTGGTTTCACACTCGTCGCTTGGCTTATAGATGGCGCTGATTGTCACTCCTACTTCTAAATTCACATATAAACCCAAAAAAGTGGATGGAGGGAAGGTCGCTGTGGTAGCTCAGTGGATATAGCATCGAACACGTTATTCGAAGGTCGTAGGTTCGATTCCTGCTCACGGCTGGCTATTTTTTCATCCACTTTTCTTTCTTCTTATTTACATTCCATTGGTTCTAATAACTTCCCCTGTACATTCCTTGGCATTACTGTCTGTTAGATGTCATATATATATATATATATATATATATATATATATATATATATATATATATATATATATATATATATATATATATATATATATATATATATATATATATAGCTCTCACCACTGTGTCCTTTTTTGTTTATTTATTTTTAACTGCCAGGCTCTTTCACCATTCAAAACACTTAGCATAAATTGAAGGAACTTGCAGTAGCTCGTTTCCGACTTCATGTTTTTTTAGCATTTAGTTTTTTTTATTTATGACAAAAAGAGTGACACATTAAGATGACAGAAAATATTATTTTTTGTCATTTTAATGTGTCACTGATACTTAATTTTTTTTATAGTGATGAGCTTGCTTATTCGCCTGCCATGTTAAACTTTCCTATGTTTATTTTTTAGCGCATGTTCATTACCCTGCCGCGGTGGTGTAGTAGCTAAGGTACTGGGCTGCTGAACCGCAGGTCACGGGATCGAACTCTTGATGCAGCGGTGCATTTACGATGGAGGCGAAAATGATGTATACGCCCGTGTGGTCAGATTTGGGTGCACGTTAAAGAACCCCAGGTGGTCGAAATTTCCGGAGTCCTCCACTACGGTGTCTCGCATATTCATATTGTGGTTTTGGGACGTTAAACCTCCCATATCAAATCATAATCATTAGCGCATGCCCAGTGACAGGGCGAAAGCACATACATTCCAAACAATAAAATTTTTCGTTTTCGTTCTCTGTTTACGCCTGTGAGCAATTTATTTCTTCGGCGATTTGCTAATTTATTTTCTGATAACGTTATCTGAAGGTGTTCGATTAGCCTTCAAGATAGTTTAAAATGACAGGAGGTGTTGAGTGTTAGTAAGGATTCATGTTAAAAGCAGGTGCACGTGCAAACACAGACACAAGAGAAAATGTTGATCGGCGTTTTTTGCGATCGTGATCTGTCATGTTATGTCCTTATTTGAACGTCTACCTTGTGTTATTAAGGCAGTTTATTCTCTTAACATTTTTTATCCCATCTGAACGATTCAACAAGCAGTCTCCATGCTTTGCATACCAGGCTAACATAGCAGCCTCTAGTCGACAGTGGGCCTGTTTGTAATTTCGGAAAAAAATTTTCGAAATTCGAAAAAATACTTCGCAGAAATATTTTTGTAATTTATCTCTCTCTCTCTCTTTGCAACATTTGTTTTTATCATCGTTTATTCCCCTTACCTCTTTCTCCAGCACAGGGTAGCCAGCCGGTCTAAGAACTGGCCAACCTCCCTGTCCTTTCGCTTAAACTTTCCTACTCCTTCCTCGAAAGAAATGAGAATGTGGCACGTTGACACAATATATTTTTTTGTAATCGTTAACGCTGACTGAGGCCTTACAAATAGAACAATATGAATCATGTGCAAAGGTAACGATATTTATTTACATTCATTCATTTGTGGGGCTTAACGTCCCAAAACCACCGTATGATTATGAGAGACGCCGTAGTGGAGGACTCCGGAAATTTTGACCACCTGGGGTTCGATATTTATTTAGACCATTGCGAGCACTGTATATAGAAAGCACCCGCATTATGTTTGTTGCAATGAAAGATTACAGAGTGTTATAGTAATACATGCGTCAATCACCTCACACGAGTAAAAAAAAGGTATCGGGAAAATGAAAGACGGGGAGAAAATTACTGGTCTAGCTGCCGCTTACAACGAAATAAAATGTGTGCTTGAAGAACCAGTGTTCACTGACCACATGGCGCATGCGCAAGCAATCATCGCGGTTCTCAATTACCACGGCGCTTAAGAAATTCGCATCTTTGTCAGAGATGTGCAACGACAAACTGCTGGCATAATTTTTTGGTTTCTGTTCAGCCACCCAACTTTGGCGACTAACAGATATTGAAAATTTATAGCTGATAGAGCTAACGTCTACTTCGTACGTAGGTAGAGGGAGAACTGCTTCCCGCTTTTCCATTCTTCTTTAGATGATTGAATGAGACCCCGATCATTCACCTGAGTGAAAGCTAGACTAAAACGCAGATATGCCTATAGGCGTTATGTGGTGTTTTGGGGACCGTTAACAAAGAGCTCCATATTACGAGCAAGATCGCTTATATTTGTACAAATAAAAAAAGTGCTCTCTCTCTCTCTCTCTCTACTCACGCCACTGCTTTAATACCTCTGGAAACATGCGCCTACTTTCGCTTCAATATCTTACTCAAATACGGGCGTCATTATCTCAAATGAATTGGAGGAAACGAGCCGTTGTTAGATGCAGGAAGCTGCATGAATGAGCAGCTTACAAAGCTCATTTAGTTTAGGTAGCGCGGTAGCAGCCACTAGGTGGTCGTGTTATAGAGAAATGGTAATTACTTTTGCTTCTTCATGCGGCATATTTTACCTTAAAAGAAAACATTACTCACACGCGTAAGTTCTACATTCGCACAAACGAGCACTTGACTGGATGCCACCAGACTCATTCCTCCATTCGTTTTGTAATTTGATCACAGGACTCATGTTCCTTTTTTCAGCAAATTGTGCCCCGACAATATAACGTGCAACTCTTTTGCTTAGCAAAGTAATCAATCAGCGTACGAATTATCTATAAATCGTACCAATGGAGCACCTCTGTACCATCACTTTTGTATCTCGGCATTCTAATGTGCAACGATATTCCGATATGGTGTAAATATGCTTTCACTATGTGTCACGGCGGCTGTGATGAGTGAAGAAAACGACAATGACGGAAGTGCGGGGCAAGGCGCGTTTAATGTGCGCGTGACTGTCAGCGAATCAGCTGATGACCAGTGGTGGCCCATAGAGGTGGCGTGCCACGATTGGGCCACGGGCGACCATCACGTGGCAGTGGGCTTTGTGGCTGGGGACGAGCCGAAGCAGCGGCAGACGGGAGACAGCGGGCCGAAGCGTCGGACGCAGGCGATCCAGGTTCCGGCCAGGGAACGCGGCCGTCCACGCTGCTGCCGTCCAACTACCAGCTGGGGCGGCATTGCCGGCACGAGTGCTGCATCTCGGGGCGCGGCCTGGCCTGCTGTTCTCTTCCTTGCCGAGGGCATCGCGGATCTCGGCGAGGCGTCTCCACGGTCAGCCGTTCGACACAGCGATGAACGTGGCCTGGCTAATGGTCACGGATGCGTCGAGCATCGCGTCTCGGCGCACGCTCTTCGCTGGACGGGCTGGCCATGCCCCGCATGGAGCATCGCGTCTCCATGCGGGTTGACTGCTCCGTGGCCGAACCCATGCCATCAAGCGCCGGTGTCACGAGAGCGTCGCACTTCGGCAAGGGACGAGCGAGATGTTCTGCCGGGCGAGACGCGGGAGTGCGCACAGAGGAGCACGGAGCCGGGTGAGGATTCAGGGTGGCCGAGGATTCAGATGCCAGGGGAGAGACTGGCTGAATCTAGGATCGCCGAGCGGTGCCGAGCGACGGGCCAGACTCGGACGTGGGCCACGAGCTCATGAGCTGCAGGGTGCACCCGAGGGTACCTGGCGGTGCCCTGGCCAAGAAGGAACGTGCGGAAAAGAGAGCTCGAGGGTGGAGGCCACGAAGGCAGACGAAGCAGTGCGCCGCTCGAGAGGACGAGTTCCTGGGAGCGTTCCTGAGCCGGACGTGGGACCCGTACGTGTCGGCCAGGTCGAGCTCCGGCGTGTTCGTTCGGGGTCGAGTCCGCCGGCTTGTACAAGGTGCAAGGACGGGGCCTGCTGAACGGCTTCTGTCTGGGTGCAGTGGCCGGGAGCAGGTTCGTGGGCGAGGCCTACCGGGCGTGGTCCTCGTGAGCCGGGGCCTGACCCTGAATTTCAGGAGTTGTGACCCTGACTGCTGGCCGCGACGTCCGACTCAACGGCGCTGCACACGGTAGCGTATCCGTGTGTCGTCAGCCGTTCCACCCATGCCATGAAATAAAAAGTTCATGTTAATGCTTTCTCGTCCGCTATAAGCAAACACAGTGACGAACGTCCGTTTAATCATCACAGCGGCCTCTGCTATATTAATCACATCGCGTCATACCTCCTTCTCTCATTGCTTGATGTTGCTCGGCTTTCCAGCTACCTTCATTAACCAAGCAAGATCGTACCGCCTTCAAGTTTTGAAAAAAAAAACGCAGTGAAAAGATCGTGGCTAATTTTGTTGTGGAACTCGCCGAAACATTGCCGATCTCCAGTTCCCATAAATAATTAATACTCGTCAGTAGAGCACATATTCGCGAACTTTTAATTAAAACCCCAACCTCATCTAACTTTTGACGCCACTTTCTTGCAATGCTGCTTCGCGTCCCATCAGGCTTTCCTTTGAGAAGATGGTGTGAGTTGAAGAACATGGGAAAATAGGCTGCGTCGGAGCCGGCTAACTCATCATTTTGATGTTAATGTACGACAAACGCGCATAGGGTTTTTTAATGTATGACAAACGCGCACGGGTAATTTTGGTGGACACAAGGTAATTAAATACTTATATTTTTCATTATTACTACCTTTCATAGCATTGTGCTGATAATTAACATATTTCATGGTTGCGTTTTTTGTATAGGCGTAAGATCTACGACTCTATAGGATATTGTCTGTATACTATCTGTATGGACTATATCCGTGGTATTTTATGTTACCCCACTGTACGTATGGGACTCTGCCCTCGTACTCTGCTAATTCCTTACACGCCACACATAGAACAAGCACGTAGCCCTTACGACTATCTTTCTCTTTAGTTTTTTTTTATTTTTTACTCTCGTTTTTCTGTTTTTTTGTTTGCTCAATGGTACTATCATTTTGAGAGGTTAGCCGGCTCTAGCATATCTTACCTTCCAATTATTTTTTTCCTACACAAATGAAATGAGCAGGTCGCGCAGGCTTCTTATAAACTATGCGTACGACAATGCACTGCATTATTGAAATAATGTAGACGCTTACAGTAAATTATGTTCGTGATTATTATTATCCCACACTTCTCTGACAATAATGACGATGTGTTCACGTGTGCCTTAGCTTAATCCAACGGTTCATTGCGGTGGTGACAGCTGTCCGGTAGTCTGTTCCATAAATTTTTTTGGTCTAGTTTAGACGTTGTTTTGAAAAACTAAAGTGAATTATCGTCTAAAAGGTAGAAGAAAGCTTTAAGGGCTTATTTTCTTTGTTTGACCCCACCTTTATTGAAAACTAGCCGGTAATAAAGCCAAGAAAGCGATAGGGGACGTTAATTGTACTGTTTTAAGTGTATTGCAGCCTACTGCCATACAGAGAGTGCACATAGGTATACGCAACCCCAAAGTGCTGCAAGGCTCTTGACAAGAAAAGAAAATGTCTCTTTTTTTTTCAGAAAGTCTTTTGGTTGGAAATGACCTGCTTTAGGGATTCGAGCACGGAACCAACGTCCTCGTGTTATGTTCCCACACATGACATGAATTCGCACTTACGAACCTCAACTGTGATCTGAGCTCACAATAAATTAATGTTCCTGCACTAATGAAACACTAGATTCCCAATTGCTTCCTCTTGAGGAGCCTTCAAAAAAGAATCTCATTAGTGTTCATATCAGTTCCCTGATGTTAGTTCATGGTTAATTACTGTGCTGCGAAACATTCTCAACCACGCGACTAGCGCTAGTTATTAACTCACGAGCTCTCCAATCAACGTGACCCTTTGCAACTGCAACTCGGTTTTAAGTCTATAGAACCGGATTTCATTCCCAACATTCATGCGATCCAGAAGAAAAATGCACTTTAACATTTTAACTCGTTCTCAAAGGCAATCAGCCGGCATTTCCAGAGCGCGCTGAGAGCACATGCACATTGTGGAAATCGATGTAGTCATCACGCTCACGATCGGATACAGCGCGTTGAGACGTTAAACTCTCTTGAAGTTACTGCATTTTGCGGCTGTACATATAGTGAAAATTGATAATTACTGGGGATAGGCTTCTCATTATTCTAACGCGCATTTGAGATTCTCGTGCCGTACAAAACGTTCCCTCCATATTAAATTATGAACAGAGAATTCAACACGCCTAACGCAGACATTTTAGCGTGCAGGGCATCATCAAATACTTAATACAATGTAATTACGTCGGACTAACGTTCGATAAAAAGATACAGTTATCAAATTCCCCGAGCACACTTTTACCGACTAAATATTTCGTCGACTACTTTTCTTTCTCGCGTTGTGCAAATCTTCCTTATCGGTTCGTGAAAACAGCGTCTTTCTATCGCAGATCTTTGCTTCAAACGTGCGCAAGTAAATTACGCCATAACCGGAAGTGATGAACTGTCGTTCGGAACTTATTACAGTCCTTCCGATGTTTCTGGGTGGTAGAAACATGTGACAGCGAAGCGGCATCTAAGAAAAAGAAAACTCATCACTAGAACAACATGCATTCTCAACTTTTTTTATATATAGATATATTTTTTTCTGTAGTATAATGAAAGAAACGTCGTCATGCTTTCCGGAGCTTATAACATCCAAGTTTCACTCCGCCAGTGACGGTGACGCGCATAGTTTTGAAAAGATGAGTTAGGATGAAGCGTGTTTTACAAGTGTTTCATCCCCCGAGGGCTCGTTATTGCTTTTAACTTCCATCTTCGTATTCGTGGAGGCCGGAAATCTCCCATCTCACGCAAACGCGGAAACGCTGTTTCTTGGGTGCGACGCTCGTAGCTGCATATGCCATCCATAAGGCCTCATATCTCTCTCTCTCTCTCTCTCTCTCTCTCTCTCTCTCTCTCTTTCTCTTTCTCTCTCTCTCTCTCTCTCTCTCTCTCTCTCTCTCTCTCTCTCCTCTCTCTCTATCTCTCTCTCTCTCTATCTCTCTCTCTCTTTCTTTCTGTTTCTCTCTCTCTTTCTTTTTTTCTTTCTTTTTTTCTTTAACTGCCATTTTTTATTTCCTCATTCGCTCGTATGAGTGCACATAGCGTTCATATTTCTACGTTTGAGCTCATATTTAAATGACGTAGTCAACTGTCTATGTCCTGTTTCTAGAAAAAAAAAACATTTCGTTTATTATCTAGTATATGCGAAAAGGGATTTTCTCTTCATATTTTTTTTGTTTTAACAAAATCTCTTAATTTCGTAAAGCACATGAAAATTCACTGAATATTTTTTTTCTTCTTCGCTTCATCGCCAATAAATGAGTCTTTGGATTCATTCTCTGCCTATATATGTGGGCCACCAGCTAAGCCAAGCGATGATCAAGCGAAATCCTATAACACCCATATGTCCTGCAATATGTACTGTACCTGTGTAGAAATGTCGTAGCCTTCTATATGAAGTGATCACAAGTTTCACCAGTATTTACAACTTTTTATCTCATTCGTTCAAAAATACGTTGATGCAGCAAAAATGCGACACACAATGCAGAAACTTGGCAAGCTACGTCGTCTATCATCCACTGGGGCACATTGTCTAACGAGACTGTTAGTTGCAATATTAAGTTATTTCACGAACGTCATCTAGTGTATCAAATTTTTATCATAAATGTATTGCCTGTACATGTACCATATACTCTCGTCTACTAATATAGTTTCATACTTTTGTACTAACTCTGCCACGAACCTAAGTACCTGCGGCGTTTTTAAATAAAACAGAAACGGCGCCAATATTTTGGTTCATATGACTTGACTACAAGAATAGTGTGTAACAAAACGCGGTGGATCACAAAAATAATTAACATTGCTGTTACTTTTTGGCAGTATGACTTTCGCATAGTGTGCAACTTTCTCATCATTTCAAACTTCAAAATCTGCGGGCTCTTTTTTGTTAGTTTGTTGGTAAGTTGAGGAAAGTGTTCATTGTGCACCGAGAAGCTTCAAAATCATCTCTGCCTGGAGCATTTTTTTCGAACTTCTAGACATCAGTTTCATGTATGCCATCAGGGTTACCGCCGGCATTGCACATCAAGGCTGCTCGCGAGACGAGGCAGTGGGGAACCATCAGTGGTTGGTAAGCGCCCAGTCAATTACCCTATCGTAGGTGTGTGCAATGAATACAAGAATTTCCTCTAATCCATTCTACACTACATCAGTCTGCTATATCTTTGTCTATAGCCTACATACTCTTCACTGCTATGCAATGTTAGCTTGGTGTTCAAATTACACCAGATGACCGAAATAACCGCAATGCCTACACCACCGCTTGCCTGATATCCACATTCTGATTTGGGCAGGTAAAACCCTATATATTATGAATTGGGGGAAGACTTACACCTTTCTTCAAACATGAAAAATGACCGGCGTTCCCTCGTCGGAGGCGTCAACACAAAATCGTCAACACATGATGACATCATCACGTGATGTCATCGTGATGCCGCAAGTTGACAAAATTTGTTACATGTTTATGACGCCACGCAACGGGACGTAACATAATGACGTCGTCATTTAACAGTAGCTCTGTCAATGATCGCGGAGGTAGTGCAAAAGTAGTCGAGGTGCAGAAATCTTGCGGAGGTTAGCGGTGTAGGAACAACAAATTGATTGAGGAAAAAAAAAAGCATGGCTCTCGCTTTCCAGTCGTCTTAGGTAAGTGTATAATAAACCCTGTGAGTCAATACTACGCCTTGTCTTTGTCGTTTTGATGTCGAGCCATTCGAGCAGGCCGCTACGGGATTTGTATTTTGCTTTGTTGCCTTTGCAGTCCGACGCAGTGGCCATTTAGAAATCTGTGAGTGCGCAGCACATAAAACCTAGATGGAGAACAAATACGTCAGTGTCGGTGAAGGTGAAATGTTTGAGGTCGGTGTTCTGTGTTATGTCAGTGCACGTTAAAAAACACTAGATGGTCAAAATTGTCAGAGAGCTCCACTACGGCGTTTCTCATAATCATATCGTGGTTTTGGAACCTAAACCCCTGTCATTATTATTATTATTACTATTATTATTATTGTTGTTGTTGTTGTTGTTGTTGTTGTTGTTGTTGTTGTTGTTGTTGTCGTTGTTGTTGTTGTTGTTGTTGTTGTTGTTGTTGTTGTTGTTGTTGTTGTTGTTGTTGTTGTTGTTGTTGTTGTTGTTGTTGTTGTTGTTGTTGTTGTTGTTGTTGTTGTTGTTGTTGTTGTTGTTGTTAAAATGTGGGTGCCAACGGTGCAGTCAGTGTGGAACGGGGCTTCGAGCGTGCCCATCAATGAAACCACATACAAGAAGAATTCATTCGACGCGTCCACTTCACTGTTTTGCGTCGATTGGTTGCTTCTTTTGGCTTGTACTGTCCCCTGGAAATAGTTCCGCACGAAAAAGTCTTCCTAAATAAATGAAATCAGACCACGACACGAGACGAAGGTGGCGACATACTCCTCGTTCACAGAAACACAAATCAAATAATAAAGGCGGCCTTTTATTGCGCCCAACGGCGGCTGCTGCGTGCTTGTCCACCTTTGAGTGTGCGTACGTGCGTTTTCTGACGACCGCACCCATGCGTCTATTCGCTCTCGTTGTCTCTTTGTAGCGGCGTATAGAAGCGAGAACGTGCCGGACAGCCACTGTTGTCTGGTGAGCAGAGCTCGTTCTCGTTAATCTGATGCCACTCACTCCTCTTTGTGTTCTGATTCTCAGAAAAGCTTGTGTATATAGGGGCTAGTTAGAACTTACTCTAGATATGTTTGTATAGTCTAGTTTTAGTTTTTTTTCTTGTTATTTAATTCGCAGCGCTGCCTTTATCTGTCAGTTCTACATCTTCACAGGAGGGCCAGCCTTCTTCACATGTGCTCGATTTTGATCCACTCTAATCTTAGAGCATCTGAAGCGTTGGACTGTCTTGGTTTGTGGACGTAGATTTACGGACGTTGTTACGGTTTTTTGTTTCGCTTTTTTTGTGCACGGCTACAAAGTCTTAGAGAAAAATAGGCTTCAAGCAGCGTTGTTTATCGTATTTTGGCTCCCACTTTTTTGCTTCTCATTTGTACTATTCTTTTTCTATAACATTTTATTCCATTTATTCCTTTACCTAGCACGTGGTAGCAAGCCGGTCTGAAACCTGGCTGACCACCCTGTCATTCGGTTTTTGTTTTGCTTTTCTCCGCCTCCTCCAATTTGGACTTTCCTTCCCCCCTTTTTTTAAGAGGGGGGAGAAATATGACACAACGGTATTAATGCAGTGTTTTCATGCTCGTCTTGTGCCCGCTCTGATGCAGGACAAATATTCCGACGAAAGTTGTTTAATCATTCGTTTGATGAGCGCATATCTCAATCTGCGCATTCGGCTTGTGCCTTCGCGTTAACCGATGACGTTTTCAGCAAACATCGATGCTCGTTAGAGCCTCCTGTTGTTTTCCGTAGCCTCCTTTCTAATCTCGCGCATTGTCTTTATGTTTGTCGACATGTTTGTAGGGTGACGGTAATCAGTAAGCGAGCAAATAAACGTCGCGACGCGAACTCACTTTGCCGCGCCTGTTTGAATTTCTTGCCTTTTCATATGGCGGGATGTCACAGTATAAAATAAAAAGAAAAATAAATCCCGCCTTTCCGAACTGCCTGTCATTGTTACGCTCCGAGACACAACGAAAAAATAACAAAATGACTCATCAGTGTTAGCCTGGAAAAGCTCCCAGAAAGATTGAGATGGTTAGAATCATTCATCGTTACGCTGGTGGTGATATCTGAGGACCCCTTAGCAAGTTGCTTCTTTTTTTTTTCGCTTTGCTGGTGACGATAAGTTTTTGACTCTTTCGTTACTTCGAAACGGAAACTTTGCGCGTCAAGGTGTTTTTAATAAAAACTTGTCACTTTGTGTTTTCTTAGATGCTCTGCAGGCCAGACGAAAAACCAGACAAACATCTCCAGCTCATCGTTAAAATATTTCTCTCTCACTCTAGAGATCGCCAACTGAACACCGAGTGTCTTCAAAATTATGAAGATCTTTCAGTGCAAACTAGTTATGCATAGTTAATGGAACAAAGCAGTCTAGCCAGACTGTCTTGTTGCATAACCTCGCCAAAGCTACCGTAAACTTCCATACACATAAGAATGTAATCGATAACATCAATCTCTTACTCGTGCCCCGCCGTGGTGGTCTAGTGGCTAAGGTCCTCGGCTGTTGACCCGCAGGTCGCGGGTTCGATTCCCGGCTGCGGCGGTTGAATTTCCGATGGAGGCGGAAACGCTGTAGGCCCTTGTGCTCAGATTTGGGTGCAGGTTAAAGAACCCCAGGAGGTCGAAATTTCCGGAGCCCTCCACTACGGCGTCTCTCATAATCATATGGTGGTTTTGGGACGTTAAACCCCACATATCAACCTCTTACTGGTACTCAAACATTTGAGAATAAATGTTTTGCAATTAGTCACGATTAAAATGTATCCAGACAAAACACATGGCCGTACTCAAATTATTGCCCTGCATGGGCGGTTGATGGGCGGTTGACAAAAACAGGTTTCCTGAACGAAATATTGCGTTTAATGTAGAACGTCCTATTCTCAAGCATAATGTTATTTGAAGTGGTCCAATTAACAATAGTGTATTATTAGTACAGTAAAATACTAGCACAATAACTATATTAAACACATAATTAATTGCTACTTTTTGGTTCATTCAAGTGAACAATTGTCAAGTTTGCGACATTGGAAAGAGGACAACCCAAAAAAAAATCGTATACAAAACAGATGGAGCGCAATCTGTCCTGTGTGCCTTTCTTGGTGTTTTCCTTTTTCTAACTTCTGGCAGTTAATGAATCGTTCACACGTAGAACTCGCGTAACGTATCATCAATACCATTAGCGATAACGTAATAATAAGCACGCGAACTTATTAGCACGTGCCCACAGCATCTTCGTAATGTCAAGGTAACCTCCAACATTATTGTAGAGTTTGTATTGTAAGTTGTGCTTCAAAGACAGCACACGTACACACATACAAAAAACCAACATACAAACGTGAAACCAGCACGTACCTTGCCCACTCAGAACTGTTTATTCATTCATTCAAGTTTGATTGTCACACACATAGATTTTCACACGCTTATGTGAGGTATGTGTGTTTGGGATTGAATGCGCGCTTGTTGCTGTACAAAATATACATTCTTATCACGTCATTCTGTCATATATATTTGCGGCGCGCTTCGGGGGCTCGGCGTAACGATGTATGCTGTTGCGGTTTCCTGTCGCTAAGTGTAACGCAGACAAAACCACATAAAAATATAAAAAGAAAGAAGACGTAAGCAAGAAATTGAAAAAAGAAAGAATCGAGATAAGAAAAACTAAAGAGAATAACAAACTGGAAAAGAGAAGAAGAAAAAGAAGAGGATAGAAATAGAAAACCGAGGAGAAACGAGGAACGCTGCCAAACTATGCACCTCCTTCAGGTTTGACACCCCTAGTGCTAAGCTGGCCTACTTTTTTTTTTTTTTGTTGTGTACGTCGGTCATCCTCACCGCGCAACCCTGCGCTTTGCGTACAGTATACCCACTGGTCCACGTAAATGCACTTCCGTATTATCAGCGCAAATTAACCCATCAATCGGCGTTTATGCTGTACGTAATTGAAGTGATGAGGACTCGGCGTGATGACATCAGGGCCTGGCTGCGCAGTCTCTCTCTTGGTCATGAATGTTTCCCCGCTCTGTCGCTTCATCACAAGGGAGGGCACACACAGGACACAAAGAGAAAGCGGTGCAGAGCAAATATGTGTCTCCGCGAAATGTGTGTTTCTTTCTTTTTTCGGTGCAATTGTAGCAGCTACCGAGCAATCGAATTAAGCGCTCGCGTCTCACTTGGGACTTTTTTCGGCCTGTGAATTTTTCTTCTTGTTCTCTTATTCTATTTTTCTCTTCCTTTTGACATTGTTTGAGCACGCCTGATTTACCGTGGACGTGCTCGCGGTAATACAAAACGCGCTGTTCGAGGAATCTGCAAAACTTTCATTCTCGATTTCTTTTTTTTTTTCTGTTCAACTGATTGTTTTTTTTTTTTTTTGTGCGTGCTCCTCATTAGGCGCTAACGGGACGACGCCGTCTATTAAAGCTTCTCGTGAAACATAATTCCAGCTCAGTTTTTTTTTCTTTTTTTTGTAGTCATCTTTCGCAAATGTTTCTGTTTTCTTTGTGTCTTGATTTTGGAAAGTATTTTCTGGTCGTGTAGAACACTTAGGTTGCCTCAGTAATCCATAAATAAGGCACGTTATACCGAATAGCGCGAAAATCAATTGCAGTTTTCATCGTGTAATAAGACATACAGGTTTTTTCCCCCGACTGCACGATATACCTTTTCACTCAAGGCGTTTTGGGTGTTGTCATAGTCCCCTCTGGGCTGTAGTTAGCATGCGTGGCCCCCCAAAAAATGCACTGCCGAGGCTGTGGCGTTGGCTTTCGTGAACTCTCGTGCAACAGCCCAGAAAGAAGGAAATCCTCCTCTCCGTAAAAATTGTCCATTCGTTATGAAGAATCCCTTGTTCCAGCTAAACCGAACGGCTCACTTCGCTTTACTTCCGAGCTGACCGGCGCAACATGTTAAGCAAAAAAAAAATAACCATTCTATCCATGGACGTGTCTATAGTTTCTCAATAAAGAGGGTGGGAAGCAAACTTTCATGACAAGCTGGTTGAGTCCAAGAGACAGCGTGCATCACATTCAATGGGAAAATCAAAATTAAGCTGCCACGTACTTCCCTCAAATGGATTTCTGAATTTAAGATGAAAAGTAAACAATACTTAAAATGCAACATCAAAGGATTACAGCTGCGATTATCGCCAAAGGAATCCAGGGACATAACAAGCTAGCCCGGAGGAAAGAGTTCGGGAAACAGTGGCAAAGCGGCAACGCCGACAATAAGCTGCGACTCCGGAGGGGAGAGCACGGCATGCGCCAGCTCAGTGTCTGCGCAGACAGCAAACTACTCCAAAGGCGAGGGCTCGGCAAGCATCAATTAGTCGCTCCACGGCTCCCGTTCATGAGCATCAGGCGTTTAACGCACGGCTACGGGCACTACGGAATCAAATGCGAACTGTTCAACTTCCCTATAGACGCTCAGAAAAGGGTGCAATACCTTACTGGAATCATATCAGACGACTCGGCCATCGACGTGCACACAAAGCGAGAGCTGATAAGCAAGCCTTCGAACAAGTTCGGTTTAGTCAATGAACCAAACAATCACGCGTGGTTCGTGTACCTAGAAGACTCGCACCTGAACAAATATCTAAATATAAAGAAAACGTGCATAGACCTTGTCATTGCCTACTTCAGGTTCGATCCCATCGAATAACCATTGGCTCAGGGGCCACAAAGCAGTAATAATGAAGCCGAAACAGAATGTAGAACTCAACACAACGTACGAGTATTGACCAATAAAACAATGCGTATACTTTTACGCACGCGTTGCCACTCATTTACATGCGCGAGAGCGCAGGCGACTTACTTCTCTGCTGTGCTTCACCAACTTGTCATGAGTCACTTCTTGCAGATGCGTGGATTTTTGTCTTAGATCTGCGCATGATAAGATGAAAGCACGTTACCGCTGGTTCTTTCTGCGTTTTTTTCTGTAACTTGCCCTTTGCCACACAAACGAAAAGTACGTGGAGAAGCCAGCCAGGAAGATGCTGCAGTACGGCACTCTAATCCGTTGCGCCCCTATTTCGCAGTAAAAAAAATAGAGTTTGTTTGTTTCATTGAGTGAGTGAGTTAGTGAGTGAGTGGTCGATCAATCGATTGACGCACATTATGAAACCAAATTATAGAACCATTGTCAATTTCTGTACTATTGTGTTCGTGCTTATCCGCCTCGACATTCTTTAATAGAGAATTCCTGCCAACTAGCTCCATTTTCTGTCGTTGCCTCGTTCAGCTCTTTTTTTTTTTAAGCAACTGCGCGTGTATGTGCGATTATCTGTGCGTATACACAATTCTCGAAAGATAACCATGCAAGCACTGCGTACAAATGATGAACCTGCTAAACTGAAGCGTGCGACCACGGTTTTTATCACCGAGTTAATAGCGACGGCTCATCAGAATCATCCTCCATTACAGCTCACGTCTGTCCATGCATCTGAATCGGTGTTTGCCGTCCGTATATAACCTTCATTTTTCTGACGTGCGCCGCAATCTTCATCTCGCCTTGAATCTCCGAGTACATTCCTAGTCCATTCACCTACGTATAAGCAAATCATAGTGCATGTCCCCCCCGCTGTCCGAGCTCTAGTCGCCAAAGTTACTCGGCGCGCCATGCGAGCGTGTTTATATCAACAGTGGCTGTCATCTTACGGCAACTGTCATCCCGATTTATACTACTGCTACCACGTGTGCAAAAAAACAAAAAAAAAAACAAGACAGCTGTCTCGTGTGCGGAGCACGTCAATAAACAGTGCTATACATATATGGAAACCTATAAGCCTTCTTTCGACCACCACCCTGCCGGCTACACGGAAAACGTCTCAACGACGTTGCTGAGACAACACGCTACGCAGAGAACTTCCGGCACTTCAGCAGTGTCTAGACGTCCAATGTGTGTGAGAGAGAGAGAGAGACGAAGAGGGAGAGAGGGAGAGATGGGGGAGAGAGGGAGAGAGATACGGTTTGGAGAACGCGTGCGTTTTTGCATGCGCGTTGCGTGAGTGGTGGTGCATGCGGGGGACGAAACGGCCGAACTTGTTAGTTCCGTCTTCTTCGAATGCCCAACGCTTTTTGTCACCAATTTTTATTTAGAAGAGATGAGGTACATGACATAAGCACTCAGCGGCAAACTCTTTTTCGCCATGTGCATGCATCTTCGAGTATGATTATTAAGGCCATATGTGCCTCATCAAACGCGAAGAGTGGCCGTCGGCGGTGTCGTCGTCAAGACGAGTGATGCGAATAATTGTCACTCGATGGACGTCATCACGGCGTCACGTGCCGCAAAATTTTGTGACAAGTGACATGAAAAAGTGGGCCAATTAATTAACCCCTTAGGCACTGCAAAGCCACTTTCTGTGCAGACAGCTTTCTTTGGGGAGGGACTAATCGACGCAGTCGACTGAGAAGGAAAAGAAAAAGGAATCAATTTTCACCTTATAGTCTCGGGCAGAATCATTACCAAACATGCGAGTTTTTAATTGTTCCCTGTACCCCTTTCGAAGGTTGGAATGACGGGAGTGACGACAGGTGTGAGTAGACGTAAGCATGAGTGTGTGAGCTCAGGCAACTGTGAATAGATTCATGAACGTGAGCTCAATTTCGCCTACGCGTGCGAGCATAGGCATGCGCACAGTTCCCCTTCGGGGGAGGGGAGGCGAAGGTTCGCCTCAGCGCCCCCTATCTATTATGTGAAAGTATAGTGCTGACTTCACCCCCCCTCCCCCCCCCCACAATGTGCAGTGCCTCCTTCCTATTAGAATAATGTATAAGGCTGAGTCGATGCCTGAGACAAAAAAAAATAGTTTTACCTAAGCATAAGTGTAGCCTTCGTTCACACACACACACACACTGCCTTTTTCAACGCTGTTTGGCCTCAACAGCATGGAAGAAGAAAAAAAACTTGCAAACAGAAACACAGATATAGAGATGATCAACACAAAGGAAGACTACAACGTGGTGGGGAGTTCCTTCATCAACATTCTAAATATTTAGTCACAGATGATCAACTGGGCGTGTTTAACATGTTATACACTTTCGTTTTACCAATAAAATGCAGAGAATTCTACCTGGTAAAGAACTATCATTGCTATACTCACATATGTCGCACGAAATATGCCATTTCAGATGCGTTGACCAACGTTTGAGGGTAAACAAGGATACGCACGTCACCGGTAAATGCACTGAAGTTGTATGTTTGCATTAGCGTTCTCAAGACAGATTTCGCTCAGAGCAACGAATTAAAGCGTAAAGATGTGCACTCATAATGCAATCTCTCTCAAAGCATTCTTCGTTAGGTATCTTCGCGCATCACCACTGCATGTTGAAGCTATCTCGAACATGGTAGCTAACCATCACGAAAGCACGTTGGTGCCCTCAGAGCGTATGGCAGCTATGGTAGCTATGGTAGCTAGCATACGCTCTGAGGGTATCAACCCACTTTTGTTTATGAATAATAAAATGTGTGGGTCACAAATTTATTTATTTCTGTAAGAGGCGATGACTCCAGACACTGACAAATATAGTTGAGAATAAAAAAAAAACGCAACAACTGCGAGAAAAAGTGTTTGGTGAGCTAGTAAAGTGCACCATGACGAAGCAATGCTTTCGCCACGGAAAGATGCTATGAAAATCAAATGTGGATCATCTTTACGGAATGCAGGATACAGTCTGTCGTCCCCCAGGTCATCGCATACTCATTTTTCTTTACGTTAAAGAATAGGCACAAAGCGAACAAGATCACAAGAACTCAGTGCTCATATAAATCACCCTACAATGTTTTTTATTCTAAATCCCCTTTTCGGGTGCTACTACCGCCATAATCCAGTATACGAAGGGGCCTGCGTAAAGGTATAATGAAAATACTTAACCAAGTGGATGTGCGAAACAAGAAACGGCCTCTGTAGCACATGTCCGTGTTTCATATCTATCTATCTATCTATCTATCTATCTATCTATCTATCTATCTATCTATCTATCTATCTATCTATCTATCTATCTATCTATCTATCTATCTATCTATCTATCTATCTATCTCTTGCTTTCTTCATTTTTCTTTCCTTTCTTTCTTTCTTTCTTGCGTGCTTGCTTGCGTTTACTTTTTCTTTCTGTATTTCTTTCATTGTTTCTTTCTTTTTCACTTTAGTCAAACCCACCTTCACATATGGCTTTCTCTCCCTATCGATATTTCAATGCATTGATCTTTTCGCATACAGATCTTCTTTATCCCTCTTTTTTCCCTTCGTGTCTGAGCAACCTTACAAACACAACTGTCCGCTATATTGTTCTGCACTGCTTCATACAAAAAAAGAAGTTCCTATCACACTAAGCTGACGCCATCGTGAAACAAGAATCTACTGTGGGAGGTACGCGAAACTCGAAGATAAAACGAAGTAGCGATTCCATTGCTCGCTTCGGTAACTGGGCTACACTTTCGCGACACTGCGCTGAGGAAAACGACACAGCCTCGGTGAATTTTTGAAAAGCGGCGACATCGATGCCGCTGACGTCTTTTGTTTTGTTTTTTTTTTCAGTGTCTGTGCGCGATCGGAGAATAACAAAGATCCGTCAACTCACACATACAAAAAAATATAGCAGTTGCAACACCGCATTTTGTCTTCAGGTATGCTTTATTCATGTGCCTCCCACGAGTAAACGATACCGACTATGCATATCGCTGTTAAAAACTCCGCGCGTAAATGCACGAGCCGCATTGCTTACTCAACCCTCAGCTGTGTCTCCTCCCGCATTTGCATTTTAAGGCGGAGCTTTGTGAGACCATTCGAAAAGAAAATGCAGTGGTAGGACGTTCGCAGAAAACGGCCACCATTATAAGCGGGCGCGTGCAACAGAAAGTAGAGCCAACTGCATTACCACTGCTGTGTTCTGGTGGAGGGATTCAATTCATCCTCAAAAATTTTCAATTTCGCATCAGTATATAAACCACACACACACGCGCGCGCACGCGCACGCGCGCGCGCGCACACACACACACACACACACACACACACACACACACACACACACACACACACACACACACACACACACACACACACACACACACACACACACACACACACACACACACACACACACACACACACACACACACACACACACACACACACACACACACACACACACACACACACACACACACACACACACACACACACACACACACACACACACACACACACACACACACACACGTTAATCGTGGTTGATAATAATAATAATAATAATAATAATAATAATAATATCTTGGATTTTGCGTTCCATTACCACAATAAGCGCGTATGTACCGAGTATAACGTGGCAGCAGCAAGCACAGGACCGAGTTGACTGGCGGAACAAGGGAGAGGCATTTGTCCTGAAGTGGGTGTAGTCAGGCTAATGATGGTCAACCACGATATGATTACGAGAGACGCCGTAATGGAAGTCTCCGTAAATTTTTGACCATCCGGTGTTCTTTACCGTGCGCTGACATCACATGGCACACGTACCTTGACCATCTCGCCTCCATCGAAATCGGACCGCCACGGCTGGTGTCGAACCCGTGACCTCCGCGTCAACAGCAGAGCGCCGTATCCACTGGTCCACCGCACTGGACCTAAATCGTGGTTGACGCCTTCCTCCCCGCAACTCTTGAAATAAATTGTTTTGCAACGCTCTTGTCCAGCTCAACTCAAAATGACTGAATGAACAAGAAAATAAGTCAATCGAAAAATGCAAGAGTAGATTACTTAATTGAGAAAACAAAAGTAGCGTGCTCAGATTTTGGGTTGTCGAAACTCCCCAGGTGGTCGAAATTTCCGGAGCTCTCCACTATGGTGTCTCTCATAATCATATGGGGGTTTTGGGGCGTTAAACTTCACATGACAATCATTCAGAGAACATAAGTAAATTGGTGAGAGTACAATTGAACAACTGCGACGACTAAATCCTAAATTAATATTAAAGATAGTCAGATGAACAATGACATAAATAAATCCACTGCTAAATACTAGTTCAGTGACGGAGCACTGATTTAACCTTCGAAAACTGTCCCCGAAGTGTTAAAAAGCAAGGCGAAGGCATTGGTTCGTTTTTTGAAAGAAATGGCAATTTATACCGCGAGTTTCGGGGCAAGAAAGGGGCAAGCACTGACGAAGTCGTGGTCCCGCCGAAGTACCACGAAAACATTATTGAAGTTTCTTATTGGGCAGGCTGGCCAGGTTATCTCGGAGTTACCAAGACAAAAGCGAGACTGCTGAGTGAATATTACTGGCCAGGCTGTTTTAAAGACGTGGAGCAGTTTGTTCATAGTTTTGGTGTTTGTCAGAAAACTGACCACACAAGAAACAAAACGCGCCCATGACTGCAGTTCATATAAGCACAGAGCCGTTTCGTCGAGTCGTAGTTGACATTGTGGGGCCCTTACTGGCGACAAAGTGGGGTATAAATATCTTTTGACGATGGTGTGCCCTGACACTAAATTTCCTGAGGCATCACGGCTGCGTTGTCTTGCATCGGCAGAAATAGTAGATGATCTTCTGACCTTTTCCCGCGTGGGTTTTCCGAGCGAAATACAGTACGATCTGGGCAGTGTCTTCACAAGTAAGTTAACAACCACCTTTATCAACAGGAGCGGTATCGAGATACAACACAGCTCTATTCAACAACCGCAAAGCAACAGTGTATACCGTTCATTCTTTAATGAAGCGGGTATTGCGGGCTTTGTGTTACGAGCAAAAAAAAAAGAATGGGACACTGCGTTACCAGCTATGGTTTTGCATTACGTTTGGTAGCACACAACTCGACAGGTTTTAGCCCAGCAGAGCTTGTGTACGGAAGGGCGTTGGGCTGCCCGCTTAGGCTAGTTCGTGAGAACTGGGAAGATGAGGCTAGCAATCAGTCTATCGCAGAGCACGTTTGCAACCAGCGCTTGTACGACACGCACGCTCTGATGGAAGATAATATGCTTGAATCACAGACAAAAGCAAAAAAAAGCGTTACGATAAAAACGACAAAATGCGCCAGCTTCACGTGAAACAAAAGGTGCTCATGGGGCGTACTTCCAAAGCTAACATGCTGGAGGTACCCTGGGAAGGCCCCGGGACGATACAGCAAACTCTCAGACACAACCCTACGTAGTTGAACTTCCAGGTCGTAGAAAAGAAGTACGTATCTATGACAGCTACCTCATGAAGCCCTATGTAGAGAGAGTGTAGGTTGTGAATGTAGTGTCAAATCAAGCCGGACAATAAGCAGCTGAACTTCCTGATGTTCCCCATGACATGACTATTTTTCTGTGAATGAAATCCTTAATTTGTCAGCAGACAGGGCTGCTCTTTGAGAAAGTCAGCTTGGAGATATAACAGATATGATAGCACAGCACAGACAAAAATTTTCAAAGGTCCCCGGTGGGACCACTCTGACGACTCATAATATATAGCTTACAGCTGAAGCTGACCACCCAACTTTGCACATCAGCAGTCGATGTAAAGCTTACAAATACTCACCACGCCACAAAAGGTATATCAACCTTTTGTGGCGTGGATGCTGTAGTCAGTGGATGCAGTCTATTATGATGCATTCTATTATGATGCGTGGATGCAGTCTATTAGATGCTGGAGCTTAAAGTGGCCGAACGCGGTGAAGGCAGCTTCATGTCTCCAATGATAGAAACTAACGCTAAATAACTGTGGCCGTGTATCAGTTACCGTAAGCTTAACTCGGTGACTGTTACCAAAGTGTATCACTTGTCGCACGTAGAACAGTGCTTTGAAAAGGCGAGCAAAGCTAAGTTAATCTCTACGCTCGATTTAGTGCGAGGGTACTGGGGTGCCGCTAGCAGTACGAGCGAGCGAGTTGGCTGCCTTCGTAACTCCTTTCGGTAGCTTTCAACCTTTGATTTTGCCATTCGGTCTTTAAAATGCCCCGCTTGTCTTTTCGAGAATTATGGATCAGGTGCTAGCTGGATCAGAGGTGTTCGCACTATATCGTATCTTGACGACATCGCAGTATTTTCTATTATTTGGCCAGAGCGTTGAATCATCTTCGGGAGGTCCTAAGTAAGCTTGATGAAGCTGGGCTAACTTTAACAGCCCAAAAGTGCAAATTAGGTCACTCGGAAGTCGACTACCTGAGTCACAGTTTCACTCAAGGGCATCGAAGCCCACTTGATTTAAAAATTGTGCCACTCTAAAACTTTCTTCAGCCAGAAACGACAATGGAGCTCTGTACTACCTTGGGTACGGTAGGCTACTAACGACATTATATCAAGTTTCTCTCAGGTATCCAGCCCACTTGCAGACGCACTCAAAAAACACGCTCCTAATAGCGTAAACTGAAAGTAAGTAAAACAAGCTGCGTTTAATTTTTGGACGGTATACTTCTGACTGCCGAGCCCGTTCTGTCAAGCCCAGACCACTCGAAACTCTTATTTGTGCAGTGTGACGCAAGCGAAAATGTGCTGTGTAGTTTCTCATGGGGAAGACGAGCACGGCCATGAGCATCCCATTCTGTACGTAAGCCGAAAATTGTCTGCTGGTGAACAAGTCTACAACACCATAGCAAAGAAATGCGCGTGTCTCGTTTCGACTGACCCTTTCATTATGTTGGTTATAAATTCATTTTCATTGCGGATCATCGCTTACTCACGTGGCTTCAGCAGATGCACGACAAAAATGGCAGGCTGTTACGTTGGAGCATCAGTTTGCAACCGTAATCGTTTACGGTTAAACGTACGAAAGGATCGCTGCACGCAAAGGCAGATGGTCTGAGCAGGGCTTTCTCTCTCTTTGCGCTGGTTAGCATAGTGGCAGTAAAGCCTTGATTCAGTATTTATACGTAACTGTAACTGTCGCACGTACTCGACAGTCAATTTTGTTTCCAATTAGATAGTTTCCAAAACACTCTGCGTGTGAGTCTAGCCTGGCCGAGCTCGGCAGTATGTGGTGTTCACGGGGATGCTTGCGGTTTTGCCTATGCCCAGGACCCTGGCCCAGGATTTATGAACTCGGTGACGCCTGCGGTTTTCTGCCACGCCATGCACTCCACGTTTCTGCCTATCAACCTACGAGACCTCCGGACACATCCCAAAGGGACGTACCGTTCGACTTGCAAACCCATCACTTCGTCATCTGACTTCGGAAGGTTCTAGGCCGCATCGCTGGATCCTTCCAGACGTGGGTCGCCAAGTCCTTCAACTTTCTCTGTTCTAATAAAATTGGTTGATTCATCGCGTTTTAAAGGGGACTTGCAACAATTTCAGAGCATGGTCAGAAAATGCTGCCGATCGGTAGTAGAGGCTCCCGACAACACGAGAACCAAAGAGAAGGAAAGATTAAGTGGAAGGACAGGAGGTTAGCCAGTCCTTAGACCAGCTTGCTACCCTGTGCTTGAGAAAGGGCCAAATATTATTGACGGCACGCTGCCCGAAATTCACAATCAATAAATGTCAGCTCTGGTTTGCTACACTGCACTGCGGAAGGGATGAAGGGAAGATATAGTTCGGATATTTATTTATTTATTTATTTTCCGAAAACTGTTAGCCTTTCGGCTGTTGCAGGGGTGGGACATACTAACAAAGACAAACATCAACACATTCAAATCATACAGCAATTTAAACAGCAACACTTCAACTTGGAAATGTTACATAACATACATTGGAAACACCGGCATTGAGGCTGAAGGAAAAGCAGTGCAGTCGTAGTAAGCATACAAATAAATTGCAATAAATTAACATAGTAGACCATGCTTACAGAAAAATATCTTTGAGCCCTTCCTCAAATTTTTCCAGTGAATCACAATGAACCAGTGGTAATGGCAAAGCATTCCACTGACGAATTTATTTTGGAAAAAAATGAATTCGCATATACATTGACACGCTGTTGCGGCACTTCGTATGTGTAATCGTTTACACTTCTTAGGTTTCTTCCACGGCGTGGCGTGAAGTATTTTGTTGTATTTATGTTTAATTTATTTTTTGACAATAAAAACAAGAACTTCATCCTTGCCAATTGCCGTCGTTCGGCTAAAGTGGGCAGTTGAAGAGTGCGTAGTATTTCTGTTAGTAACTCAGTCGAGGAGTACTTATGTGCTCCGTCTTTTGCGCTGTCTTCGTATCCGCCTTGTCGTCGAGTTATTTCGCTCCGCGCGTTCAAGAGCGAGGGGCCGTATAGCTTCGACTCCCGGCGGTGAGTTTATATATATATATATATATATATATATAGTTTTATTCTACAGAATAACAGATGCTGGAAGGTTTCCTTTATGAACGGATGGGTCACCATTCAACAGGTCTTTGTTCAATTTACGCCAAGTTCTGGCGTTCTTCGAACAAAGGCCGTGGGACGGATTGGTATCCTTTCATGCCGTGTGGAAGTATGTATGTTCCCCGAACAGCTTTTCGCATGTCCTTCACGCTGGCTCAATTTCTTTTAATGTCAAGGCGATAACAGTGTAATGCTCGCCAATGGTGTCCTTAAGACTTTCCCGGCCAGATATAAATTTTTCGACAGAAAGCTTGACGCCCCTGCTTTCTTTCATTTTCGCACTTCTGGGCCCATTTATTTTTTTTTTCTGAACGTGCCAAATGCACTCCAGCTTGCGAACTGTAACCTCTACATATGGCCATGATGTTTAAACTGCAAGGAATCCCTTGCTACGTAAGAAGAAGGGCATGGCAGATTGCCGCACAAGTCTTGAAATATGTTATTTTTAGAGCAAAAAAAAAAAAAATCAGTGATCCTGGTTCAGAAAAGGCCGCAGATTTTAAGTATATAGTTAGAAATGACCTGTCTAAACGACTGTGATCGGAACGCCCTGAATGTGTGCGCATGTGAATTTATTTTCTAATTTATTTTATATCTCTCTATCTCTATCCTCTTTCCGACTCTTATTCCCCCACCCCTGTACAGAGTAGCGAACCAGTTCTTTTGGGTCAACCTCCCTGTCTTTTCCTTTTATTTATCTCTCTCTCTCTCTCGTGGTACACCAAACTTGGGGTACACCAAAATTAGTATGGGAAGGTAAGATGGTCTGATGAACATGACTCGCTGGTCATGGCGTGAATTACGTCACGATTCCGTCGCGTACGTCGTCGAACCTTTTGCTTCAGACATATGCGGCACGTACTAGTATACCACGGGCCATGGTATGCGGGTATGCGCCACGGGTGATGCAGTTTGTCTCTACCCGCTCCGCCGCGCTGGTCCAGCGGTTATGGCGCTCCACAGCTAACCCGAAGGTCACTGGATCGAATCCCGGCTGTGGTGGCTAGATTTTCGATGGGGGGAACAATGTTTGAATTTCGCGTAATTTAATATAGGAGCGCTTTAAAGAACCCCGTGTGGTCGAAATTTCCTGAGTGCTCCACTTTGGCGTCTCTGAGAATCATATCATGGTTTTCGGATGTTAAACCCAAAATAATATTATTAAAGTTGTCTCTATGCAGGAATGGCGAAAACAAACGCATGTCATTCTAACGTGTACTGCTTTTGAACGGATGGTTTATGAATGTTTAAACCCCACATATCAATCAATCTTTTGAACGGAACTGCTTTAAAAAAAAGACCCCAATTTTCGTAAAACGTCAATTGTGCTTGTCATGCTGGCTATCTAAATTAATAAAAATTACGTGCGTAATCCCGTGGTGCAGATTTCGCGTCGGGTTAACGTCAACTGTAGATAAGTGCCATCCACTGAAGTTGATTTACGGAAAACTGTCAAGATTTGCCATCCCCGCAAGCACAAGCGCTACACATCAACCTACCGCTTCTGGTGTTGCTAATACCCATCTTGCTGCAGGCATCGTTAGTCAAGGAATTAAATAATAATAATAGTAATAATAATAATAATAATATTATTATTATTATTATTATTATTATTATTATTATTATTATTATTATTATTATTATTATTATTATTATTATTATTATTATTATTATTATTATTATTATTATTATTATTATTATTATTATTATTATTATTATTATTATTATTATTATTATTATTATTATTATTATTATATGGTGTTTAACGTCCCAAAAACCACCATTTGAATACAAAAGACGCCGTAGTGGAGGGCTGCGGAACTTTCTACCACCTGGGGTTCTTTAACGTGCACACAAATCTGAACACATGGACCTACCGTAAACAACCAGTGGTATGAAATGCGACTGTTCAACGCATGTCTGCGCGTACATTTCTACATATTGTTAGCGTTGTTTCGCAACGTTTTGCTGAATAAAAAATTTACAACACAGCCACCTTCCCTCCGCATGGTTCGCATTACATCAATTTTGACGGTACATGGTGTCTGCCAATTTTTTTTATTGGAAAGTGTACGTATACAAATCATGACCTATCCGCCATTGTTAGCATGTGTCGTGTGGTGCGGGAATGTAAAGCCATGAACCAGAACGTGCATTGAGAGAGGTGCGTGCTGTTAAATAGGTAGAAGTGGAGACGAAAACGTAAAGTCAACCCTGCAAAAGTTTGCGCCTGTCCCGCGTTCTTCTAGCTGTCCTTGTACTTTCCAAGCGACGGTTTTTTTCCTCAGTGCTCTGCAGAATCCCACAAGGTGATGTGAGAAGAAGGAGGAGCAAGAAGAAGGAAAGGCAGGAAGTTCAACCAGACGAGCATAAAACTTAATATTCTACACTTAGGGAAAGTTTACAATAGAGGTAATTGACAATGACTCATTTCTAGCATGAAAGAAAGAGAGGGACGGCTTTATTATTAATTCTCCAGCGAAGTTGATTTGGGGTGGGCTTCTGCCCCGTCCTAGGCATCGGTCGCGATCCCTTGGGCTCGGGTGGCTTCCTCGGCTCGCTGAACGGCCCACAGTTGCTTATCTAATGCGGAGCTGAGCAAAGCCTCCTTCCAGCGTGGTTCCCTGCGGTTCGACACTACCTCCTCGTGGTTTGCCCGTGTTAGGGCACTTTCATGATATGTGGCCACAAGAAAAGCCTATAGGGACCCTGGACCAGAACGATTTTTTTTTCTTCAACCAAGAACCTGTCCTTTTCATATTAATTTTCGTGTGGCTTCGTGCTACAAGCGGATCAGTGGGGATTACCCTTTTTCTTAAAAAGACCCCGTAACACTTTTTCGAATAGCCGTGGAGTGAATTCACTAAAAAAAAAAGTTACTGCTTCACGAATTCACCATGGCAAACATTTTTAGAATCCGTCGAGTACGAGCGGAGCTGCGAAGATTTGTCGCACGCTGAAATTACATTCGTCCCAACGAAAGCGCTCGAAGCTAATCAAAAAGGGTTGACACGGGCAAAGAAAATACGTCACGTACACCTCGTGGCGTTGAGAACTTTTTCTTTCTTTCTTTTCGAATACGTGGTTTTTCACAGCGATCGCACGCGTATACACAGGTTACAGTGATCCTATAGCCACCCTATCCGCGGCGGCCTGCAGTAACGACCGAGCGTGGGCCATGCTCAATTCAGCCAATGACAGACACAATGCCTGTGACAAGCGATTTTTGAGCTCGTCGCGTCATTTTTTGAGAGAAGAGAAAGCAATTTTTAGCTGATTTTGAGCATTTATTGTGGCTTCTCGACTGCGTGCTGGTGCTAGTATATTTGGCTCGCGTGTTCTCGAGAGCATAGACTAGCGATCGGCAGAGTTTTCTGACCATGTCCAAAAAGCGTTGCAGGGCCCCCTTAATTTAGGGACCCTATAAGGAGAAAGAGGGTTTTACTCGTATTAGTAAACTACATTTTAACTATTCTAAAAGCACCACGCTTGCAGCGAGAAGATGCTTTGTAAGCGAGGAAACGCTTAAAATATGCGGGTGTCCACGCCACCTTGAACTTTCCGCGCCAGTCGCCATGACGTTATTGATTTTGAATGCATCTACTAGGGCTTACGTAATCATTAGTCGATAGGAATGAAGTGCATTGACCTCTTAGCGGACCAAACACTTCACGTATCGATTTCAGAAAACTTCGTCTTGGTGATAAAGAGGAGAAAAAACTGAAATCTATGACATCATCATCGATGATTTCAGCGGGAAAAGGAAGCAAATGAGTTTCAGATATTTTTTCGTGCATTGGTAAAACTATCGAGGTGAAATTAAGTACAGTAGAGCTTGCAGGGAACTAATTTGTTGTTTCATTTTAGTATCCCAATAAATAATTACGAGACAAGGTTTAGCTTATGAGCAGTTGCTACGTACCTGTGCGGTCCGCCCCCTTACTTACTTATTATAATTGATTACACCCCGAATAACTGCGAACGAAGCATTCGAGTGGTGTGCAGCCAGCCCGCGTACAAGGGCCATTGACGAGTCTTTCCCGCGGCCGGGCGGTCCCGAATGGGGATTTACGACGACCGTAGACGCGCAGGTAATCATGGCTTCGGGGCGCTTCGGCTGACATGATTTAGAGGCCTTTTATTGTGTGCAGATGCCCACCGTGGCCCTTATAGTGTACACTGGAAATGGGTGTTTCGTGAAGCGAGGGTCGATTGAAGAGCTCAGTAAAGCACTTCTAATGCAGTGCAGGGCTTTAGCTCAAGTCACTATACAAGAAGAATCATCTGGATTTCACCGATGAACATAGGTCAGCGAAAATTGCGCAGCTCACTCAAACTGATTCATAAGATATTGTCACGTCGCACATGTAACTGCAACCTGTAGATAAGAGCACTCAAGGACGTCAGACTGGATCGATCAACGGCAATACGACTTTATCGTCTTGTCTTGTCTCCTAGGAGATCTTGGAGATCTTTATCCTAGGAGATCTTTATCGTCTTTTTCGCAAGCGCATCTTCGTCATCTTTTGAACAGTAGCACGTATACAAGCCTGTCAACATCTATGGAAACAATGCTTGCAGAACTTGTATTAGTTCCATTACCCCACTCCCCAAAGAACATCGTCCCGATGTCACAACATAATTATGAGCTGAAAAGAAAACACATGATACACAAGGGGGTGTTCACAATCGCTGTAAGTCTATACTCAAGGGAGTTTGACGAATAGTCAGCGTTGGTAAAATGGTTTCATTCTCGAAACATCGACGACTTGTGGCTGTTGTGAGCGGCGGGATTGACGAGCCATGTCCACGTCAAGAACTTCGTGGTTCACTTCGCTGAGATGACGGAGAACTCTGTAGGGGCTAAAATAGCGGTGTAACAGCTATTCTGACCGGCCCCGTTGTCGAATGGGAGTCCACAACCATACTCGTTCTCCGGGTTGGTAAGAGACATCGCGACGACGAGCGTTGTACCGCAGCGAGTCAATGCGTTGTTGCTTATGAATTCGTTCGACTGTAAGCTTACGAGCTGCGTCCGCTAGTCTGATAAATTCGTTCGTCTTGACAATAATCTGGTGCCTGTCTGGTAGAAGCATGGCATTCAGCATTGTAGTGACCTCCCTGCCGTAAAGCAACCGGAATGGCGTGAATTCAGTTGTTTCTTGCACAGTGGTGTTGTAAGCGAACGTGACGTAGGGGAGAGTATCATCCCAGTTTTTGTGGCCTTGGTCAACGTACATGGATAGCATGTCGGCGATCGTCTTGTTTAGTCGCTCTGTAAGGCCGTTGCTTTGTGGGCGGTATGCAGTAGTTTTTCGATGTACTGTTCCGCTAAGCTGCATAACGTCTTGTATCATCCGGGTGGTAAAAGCTGTGCCATGATCAGTTATGACAACTGCTGGTGCTCCATGTCGGAAGACGATGTTTTTCATTAAAAAAGTGGGCAGTCTCAATCGCGGTGCCACGTTGTAATACCTTCGTTTTGCAGTAGTGCGTCATGTCAATCAGTAGCGACTACAATCCAGTGGTCGCCGTCACGAGACCGGGGAAAAGGCCCTAGCATATCCACGCCAATTTGTTGGAACGGTTGTGTCGGAAGAGCGACGGGCTTCAAAAAGCCGGCTGGGCGCTGATGTGGTGCTTTACGGCGCTCGCACTCGTGACACGTTTTCACGTAATGCTTCACGTCCCGATTGAGCTAGGCCAGTAGCGGTGTTGGTGAATCCAGGCCAAGGTACGTGTGAATCCTGAGTGGCCTGAGGAAGGCTCACCGTGACAAGTGGAAAGGACATCGGCTCGTAACGATGGCGAGACGACGAGCAGGTACTCAGTCGCGTAAGGGTCGAAGTTTCTTTTATAGAGGATATTTCTGCGAACGCAGAACGATGGTAGTGAGCGTGCAAATGCTGGTGGTGGATGCGGACTGCGGCCTTCAAGATATTCGATGAATTCTCGAAGCTCTGAATCGTTCTTCTGCTGTTCAGCGAAGTCGGATACACTAACAGCGCAAAGAAAACGGCCGTCGAGATCGTGATCACCTGACGCTGTCGTAAGAGGAGCTCGGGAAAGGCAGTCCGCGTCAGTATGCTTCCGGTCGGATTTGTACACGACTGTCAAATCGAACTCCTGAAGGCGTAAGCTCCACCTGGCCAGACGTCCTGAAGGGTCTTTGAGGTTCGCCAACCAGCAGAGCGCATGATGATCGGTAACAACTCTGAACGGGCGACCATACAGGTACGGTCTGAATTTGGCTATCGCCCAGACAACACCTAGGCACTCATTTTCAGTGGTTGTGTAATTCGCCTCCGCAGATGATGAAATCCGGCTCGCATAAGCAATAGGACGTTCGACACCGCGTTACCACTTGACGAGGACTGCACCAAGGCCGATGTTACTGGCGTCTGTGCGTAGTTCAGTGTCTGCATCTTCGTCGTAGTGTCCAAGTAAGGGCTCAGTCTGGAGACACTGCTGCAGCTCGGAGAAAGCGCGTCTTTGCGTCTTTGCTCAGGGCCTCACGCGAAAGGAACATCTTCTTTTGTCAGACGAGTGAGGAATTCGGCAATGTTTGCGAAATTTCGCACATAACGTCTGTAGTATGCGCAGAGGCCTAAAAATCGACGCACATCGCGTTTGTTGGCAGGTGCTGGAAAATCTGCTACAGCCAATGTTTTGTCTGGGTGCGGCTAAATACCATCGTGGCTAACAAGGTGGCCAAGAAACTTTGGGAGGGGGGGGGGGAGTGATTTTAAATGAAAAGAAGAGAAAAGTGAGCCTCGTAACTGTCTCTTAGGGGGAGTACACCTCAACAGTAGCTCACGAGGGATGGGGGGGGGGGGGGTAGAGAAGGGTATAAAAGAATGGGATTAAATGATAGAGAGATAGAGAGAGAGGAAGGAGAGAGTGAGGCACAGGGACAGGGAGCAACGGAAATAAAGAGAAGACAGGACAGAAGGACATGGTTGCAGGAGTCCGAGGACGGGGCATCACTGGCGAGAGCTCTTGTCGGCGACAGGAGATGACGTAGGGCTAATCCAGTCGGCCAGAGCTACGCCGTCGTCGTAGGGGACCGGTGGCAGGAGATTTCGTAGGACCAACCTAGTCGGCCAGAGCTGCGCTGTCGTTGGAGATCGCGATGGCACAACTGGTCGGCACGGAATCCAGCGAGCAAGCCCGAGAAACTTTATTTCGTTGTAACCAAATTGGCATTTTTCTGGTTTGAGTGATAGGCCTGCCGTGCGAATTACAACAAACACGGATCTAAGTCACTGCAAGTGCTACTCAAACGTTTGTGATAAGATTACGATGTCGTCTAAGTAAACAAGGCATGCTTCCCACTTGAGACCGGACAGCACTGTATCCATCATCCTCTGGAATGTCGCAGGAGCAGAGCACAGACCGAAGGGCAGCACCTTGAATTCGTACAGACCATCAGGCTTTATGAATGCTGGTTTTTGTCGGTCGCGTTCATCAACCTTGATCGTGCGTAAATCCATGAAGGAGAAGTATCGGGCGCGTCGGAAGCGGTATAGAGAGTCGTCGATGCGCGAAAGCGGATAAACGTCTTTCTTTGTGGCTTTGTTAAGTTTGCGGTAATCGACGCCAAATCAAAAAGTGCCGTCCTTGTTCTTTACTAGTACGACAGGGGACGACCATGGACTGTTCGAGGGTTGGATTACGCCGTCTTCGAGCATCTTCTTCACTTGAGAACGTATTGCCTTTTGTTCCTTTTGTGATACTCGGTAGGCGTGCTGACGTATGGATCGTTCAGCATGGTTTGTGACAATGCGGTTCTTTACGGTCGGTGCTTGCTTTATCTTCAATGTAGACGTGAAACAGTCGCTAAACATGCGGAGAATACAGCGGGTTTGCTCTTTCTGCGCACACGACAGCTTCGGATTGACAACGATTGTATCGGCTACCGCGGTGTCACTTTCAACGGCTGCAGAAATTGGGGCAATCGTCGTACACGCTTCATCGTCAATGGTTTCGAAATGAGCGATAGTTGTTCGTTTGGCCAATTGTTGGTGTGCTCCACTAAAATTGATGACCAACAACTCAGTCATCCCACGTTTAAATTGGATCATGCCGCGGGTAACGTAGATTTGCTGAGAATAGAGCACCAAAAGGTTGGCTTAAGCCATACCACTAATGTCATGATCTATGTAGCCCTGTAGAGTAATGAACATGCTGGCTCGTGGCGGAAGTGTGACGGCGTCGTCGACAATACGAAGCGTAGTCCTCTGCGTATTGGTATCTCTAGGCTTCGGAGCATAGTCGCCAGCAAACGTCACGAGGCAGTCTCGAAGATCTATAACAGCGCCGTGCTCGCGAAGGAAATCCACGCCAAGGATAACTTTCCGGGAGCGTTCGGGAAGCACAACGAAAGAAGCAACGAACGTCGACTCACAGATTTGCAGCCTTGCGGTGCATTTCCCGATTGGTGTCAAGAGATGACCACCGGCTGTCCGAAGGTTTGGTCCATGCCCCCAAGGAGTCGTAACCTTCCTGAGTTCAGCCACGAGTTCAGCGCTGATAACTGAGTAGTCGGCGCCGGTGTCTACCAGAGCAGTTACCAGATGGTTGTCGACAAGAACGGCAAGTCAGCAGAAACGGATTGGTCGGCGATGAGAGGTATCGGCTGAAAGGAATCGTCGAAGATCGGCGGATGGGTCGGAGGAGGCTGTTTCGACGATAGCTTAACAGCGGTCCCACCCCCGCAGGCCGCTGATCCTAGTTTCTCAGGCGGGGCTTGGGGACCTAGCGGATCATCCCGCAACAACATCGGTAAAAGTAGAGTATTGATTCGAGGACGTAGAGTGTCGAGGAGACGGAGAGCGTGATTGGCGGCGCTGAAGATTCGGAGATGGTAGGCTTGTCAAGTATTCTGCGATAGCGCGGGGTCGTTTCCCATCCCGGGGCGGACGAGCGTCTGGCCGAAATCCAGGCAAGCCCATCTGTCTCTACGAGCACTCCCGGTAGAAGTGACCTGGCTCACCACAGTGGGAGCAAAGTGGCTGATTGTCGGAAGCGCGCCACATGCGGGATTTCCGCACATTAGGTCGCGGATTCCCATAGTGTGGCGGGCCCGAAAAGTACTGCGGCATCTGCAGGCTAGTCGGTCATGGGTTTTCATAGTGCGGTAGGCGCGAGGAGATTTGCGGCGTCTGCATTCTGGTAGGTCGGGAAAAATAGCTGGCTGCCGGCGCAGGAGTGCGTACAGCTTCCGCATACGTTAGCAAATGAGCTTCGGCTGGAGGTGCCACTAATGGTCGTACCAGCTGCCGTACCTCTTCACGGACGACGTCTGTCAGAACAGCCACTTGAGACTGTGAAGGCACTGCGCGAAGCTTTTGCAGCTCGTCGCGTACAATGCTACGGACTAGCTCAGCAAGGTCTCTCACTCTCGTGAATTCGGGTGTTGCCAAGGGTGCTGACAGACACGCAAGGTTGTCCGACCACTCATACTGCGCAGACCGCTGTCTTAGCATTCGCTCCATCGTTGTCGCTTCACGGAGAAATTCCGCCACGGTAGCTGGTGGGTTTCGCACAAGTCCAGCAAACAGCTGCTCCTTGACACCCGCCTCAGAAAGCGTACCTTTTTGTCTTCCGTCATTGCAGAATCTGCTCGACGGAACAGACGAGACATCTCCTCAACGAACTTGGCCACGCTTTCTTTTGGTCTTTTATTGCGAGAATTGAGGAGACGTCCTGCTTGTTCTTTCCGGTCGGCGCCACCATGAGTGTTCCGAAGCTGAGTGCAAAACACCGGCCAGGTTGTCAGGGTAGCCTCGTGGTTCTCAAACCAAATACGCGCTGAATCCTCCAGGTAGAAATAGACATACCGGAGTTTCCAGTGCTAGTACCTCTCGTTGGCGACGGCGACTCGATCGTATTGGTCCAGCCAGTCTTCAACGTCTTCGTAGGGCTCACCATGAAAGGGCTTTGGGGATAGAGGGGCTGGTGGTCATGGAGCTGGCTGAGTCTCGGTCTGTTCAGTTTCGCTCGAAGTTGTCGCACTTGCCATGGTTCTGGAGCGTTCCAGAAGAGGGCTGAATTGGTATGGTAGGCAATATATCTTGCGCTCAAGCCTCACTCAGACTATGACCACCCAAATTTTATCTGACCTGGACTCACTCGAACTCACACATGAAAATTTATCTTCAACCGGACAGGTAATCACTTGTTGGGTGATACCGAGTGATATTGAGTGGGCCAAGCTAGGGGACATCGAGTTATCTCGCCCCTATTCTGAACAAAACAAATTTGTTTCACTCATTCACTCAACTGAACTCACTCGTATACTCAACTGCACCAAAATACTCAGGCTCGGACTCGCGGCTCAATCTGAGTCCGAGTGAGTCGACCTATGCCGAATGAATCAAACAGCCCCGCCGCGGTAGTCTATAGTGGCTAAGGTACTAGGCTGCTGACCCGCACGTCGCGGGATCGAATCCCGACTGCAGCGGCTGCATTTTTAATGGAGGTGAAAATGCTGCAGGCCCGTGTGCTCAGATTTCGGTGCACGTTAAAGAACCCCAGGTGGTCGAAATTTCCGCAGCCCTCCACTAGGGCGTCTCTCATATTCATATGGTAATTTGGGGGCATTAAATCCCACATGTGAATCAATCTTATGAATCAAATATGCGCTCGGTTCTTCAGCGACGGAGCTCATTTTGACCGTAACCCGACCCGCCCTCCTCCCTGCTTGCCTCGGGCGCACCCGTACGCCGATGAATACGGGTAGTGCGAAAGCAAACATAGCTGAGTTATTCGGTTATCACCTCTGTTTGCAAAGTATAGACTCGTACTGCTTGCATTTTTTAGCCCAGACGTTCACGGGACACGCTATGTTTTAAGAACTAGCAACGCTATACTTTCGCAGCACCGTTTTACATATTCGTCATAAAATTCCAGTTTTGTGAGCTGCCTTAAACGCTATGGAGAAACAGTGCGAACGAAGGTTGCCACGGGACAGGTGAAAGAACGAACTGGGCCGAATCACTTAGATCTTGCTGCTTCTTTAGCGCGAACGAAGGCCCGTGCCATCGTTCACGCTAATAAACGTACTATAGTGAGCAACAAGAGCTGGAATGGGAATGCTTGTTTATTGAATGAGTATACTGGTAATTTACTGATATGTATATAACGTATTGAATTGCCAGATTCCCTACCGCTCGAGCATTCAATTTTAAAGAACGCTGTAGCGCTTGCCGGCTGCGTCTACCTTTAAAAATCAATTTTACTGTTCGTCCACTTATTGCTCAAGACTATACGTAAACCAACTAATCTGTAGCCAAGAACCAGGAGCCCTTGGGTACACCTAAGGTAACTACGACGTTACACTTTGAGGCAAGAAACCAGTGAAACTTTCGGGGTTTTTTATTTTATTTTTCTTCATAACAAAAGATATTCGTTATACTTACCTACCACGTTGCCTTTTTTTTCTGTACTTCTTCGTCATGGGGACGCAGCGCAAGAGCGTCAAAACGGGCCACGTGGTCGTCCATTACCTTCTAGAGTTCACAGCGCGCTTGCTCCCAGCACCGGGGGTGCAAGTTGCGCCAAAATTTACGATCCGCGCGATATTGGTGGGCGTCTAGCGCTGCACGAAGGTTTCCAGTAACACAACGCCAGCGTGAAGCCGCGCAGTGCAGCTGCTTTAGGAGCCGATTCTTCATCTACCAAAGTGGGGCCAGGAAAACGGGCTCATTTATCGGCCAAGAAAGACGACGCTTCACCAGAGAGGTGAGCTACGAGGAACTGTCACGTCAACTGCAACCTCGCCGAAAATGGCGAGGGAGAAAAATAAGTTCACCTTATTGCGCCTTCGTTTTGTGTTTTCATCCGCGCTGCAGGGCACTTGCCTCGGCTGATTGGCGTGGCGAGGCTTCGCGCCTGATCAATCCAGTCGTGAAAGCTTGACGTCGTGCTATCTCTCGCCTTATACGCATGCGTATACATACATACTAATGCGCACGGCTGCAGCCACATCAACACGCTGGCGCAATTTAATTTAACTAGGGGGGCACTTTCACTGCAATCGTTCAGCAACCATGGTAATTATGGGTGGTACATGGATTTGCCTATCGTGCTTGCAGGGTTCGAACGCAGTTGTGGCTTCGTTTATTGCAGTTTTTTGGTCTTGTCTCGAATGAAAGAACATACCATTCTGAACTTCATGGCCTGGTTTAAGTTGGTGAGCTTAAAAGCCGGTGGTGAAGTACGTACAACTGCTTAACATTCGCTAATAATATCGAAGTGGGTATCAAGCAAGTGCTTGCAGTAGTTACCCAATAAGTGTTTGGAAAAGGCTCTGAAAGGCCGCTCCTCTAGCCCCCGCTGTGACTGTGCTGCGCGCAGGCCTGGCGTTTTTTCATTGAGCAAAACCTTACGAAATGACGCTATCCTTTTGTACAGATGGTATGGGCACAGACATGTATATGTTGAAAAGTCGCGTATGTTTTATAAACCGAGTTTTTTTGCAGTTATACGGTAACGATATCAACAACAACGTGGGCATTAGCGACACCGGAAGCATTAAGCGGAAATATAGCACCTGCATACCTGCGTGGATGGTCGCCCTCGATAAAGCTACGTAAACTAACTTTATTGGATGGCGCTTGGGTACAATTGACGCTAACATCACGTGATGCTTCTATCATTGGAGAACAAATGCACTGCTTATAAAATTAGATGGGCAGCACTGCAACCACAGTTGACGCTTCACCACAGTATACGCCTGCATAGCGTCTTTTTACAATGAAGTCCCGAGACCAGTCGTGGCTCTGTGGTAGAATACTTGATTGCCACGCAGAATGCTAGGGCTCGATTCCTTCTGGGGCCATATGATATATTCTTCGCATTCGCCGGGCCAACGCTGCCGGTGCCGCTTTTTCTTAACGCTATCTCATTCAAATTACCAGTGTCTGTTCCCCGGTAAACTGAGAGTCGTCTCTGTGTTGATGTGCGAACGCTTATGTCGTCATGGCCGTGTTGACAGTGCGCTGTGCGCAGCTTGAGGCTCCTGTGAAACACTTGAGTATTGTATAGTTTACAGTCCCGCATTTGCTACGCAGCGGGCTCTGCTGATTAATGATTAGGGTAGGATGGGGTGAAACGAGAGACGGGTCAAAACGCGACATTTTGACTTTGCCGACTTCTGCAGCTAATACAAGTACTTTTTTTTTTCGTTTCTCTATTTCAGCAATAGGTGCTGGTAGTTGTCTACCTTTTTGTGTGTAAAAGTTTATTATGGCTCACAGCGTTCGCGTAGAAAAAATTACTCGGCTGGTGTCAGTGTGTTCGTGGTCCGTCAAAAATGGGCGAAATTATGCTCGGCCAATTTTTTTGGATCCGTGCATGAAACTACTCCGATGTCAGTACAACGACTTACGTTTTTATTTTGCTACTTTATACTACTAGCTACATACTGCCAGAAGATTGGTTCATTTGGTGCACGGTGACCAAGCGGATTTTTTTTTTAATTCACGCAAGTGAGAGGGGCAAAACACAACATAAAGGCATTGAAATGCTTTAGAGAGTGAGTGCCTTATCAAGTGAACCATTTACTTATACTAATTATATGTTTTACTTTTTTGTTTGGGAGAGTTAGGACGTACAAGAAAGTATAACATGGAGATTCATGGGCGGAAAACGACATCAAAAACACTGACTGTTGTTGAAGAAAGGACTCGCTTAATTCGCGTTACGTTCAGGCTGTTCCGCGTTCTCAAGAATGCTCTCAAGAGGCGCATGAAAAGAAAAAATGAAAGGATTTTTAAGTCAAGCTGTTCACAAACACGTTTTGGAATTACGTTTTCTAAAGATTTTTTTCTCATACTGAAATTTAAAAAATAATTAGTGATAGAAAATCCGAAATTCATCGTCCCACAAAGCATGGCTGACGAAGTTGAAAGCCACGAAATTTCCTTGCAGGTCTGCATCAAGACGGCGAAAAGAGACGAAGAAAATGCGTCAGAACATATTAGCCCTCCAATCATTGAATACTCTAATGAAGTGCGAGCGTTCAACAAAAGACACCATCAGCACAAAGGCTGGAGGTGCTTGATCTGTTAGGACTTTTGGAGAAACACAGTGCCTTGTTATGTCTGGATTCATTGCGTGGAGTGCAGGCAGAGAGCAATGTCTGGATTCATTGCGTGGAGTGCAAGCAGAGGGCATCAAGATTGCGTGAGGGCCCACGGAGTGAATTTCGGTTGCTTCTAGTGCGAAATTTGAAGGGTTGAAACGTTTCACGTCATCTCGTTTTGCCCCACGCTGTGTCTCGTTTCGCCCCGCAGGTTGGGACCGAAAACGTCTATATATTGACGTGTGACCCTTTCTCGCCACCCCCACCCCCCTGCCCACCACCTTCTGCGCACACGTTTATGCTCATAGGTGACCATATTGTCACGGGGTCGTGACGTGGCCGAAGACAGGAGACTTTGTGTTGGAATTTAACTGTTTATTTGGGCGAACCTGTGCCCGGTAAACGGAAAATCCGATTACAGTAGCAGTCTTGGACCGATAGCGGCGAACGGAGCGTCGGCCGTCGATCAACTACTGACAAGCGGCGAAGTGCGTCGGCATTTGTACTCTTGCCATCGAATGTTCTAGCGTTATCGCTGGCGGTGGCATAGGTTCCAGAATAATCTGTACAGTTCGCAGAGTGGGCGTGATCTTATCGAAATTATCTACTAAAGTCCGGAAGCTTCTCGAAAACTGCAGGCGCAAACCGCGCCTGCAGTTTGCGCTGAGAATCGTGTAGTGTTTTGGGGCGATAACAAAACTTGAAAAATAGAACGTGGCATTGCCCCCCTCTGAAAAAGGCAGACAGTATAACGTCGTGATCAATGTGAAACAAAACACTGAAATTGTTTTCAGAACGCAGTAAGTGTTTAAACAGAAAGGTACCTCTTGCAATTCTATTCATATCAGTACATTACATACGTAGGCGTGTACATGGTTCCTCACGAAGAGGGGGGGGGGGTCAAGAAGTTTCGTTGCAGTCTCTCCTTCTTCCCCCATCGGTCTAGCGTAAAAGACAGCATGTTCCACAATTAACAAATGAAAAAAAAAAACGAAGCGATGGCGTGCTTCTTACAATGACCTGTTCTTAGTCCGTGGTATTCCTGAAAATTGGGAGTACATGTGTTGTTCTTTTATTGCAACATCGAAAGCGTTCAGCGTCGTTGTCATCAAACTGACTCTGCCCCCACCCCCAACCGCCAGGGTGGGAGCGATGGTCTTCTCCATGCCCCCCCCCCCCCCCCCCCCGTGCGCACGCTTATGGTTGCGTAAATATGAATTTGTTGTTTCAGCTCGTATTGCTTGATATAATGCTTCTTGATGATATATGCCCGCGTTAAGCGCCCGCCGCTTAATACCTTCATCCGATCTCCTTCGTTTCCCGTTTCATGTCTGACGTGCTGGTGCGTCCGAATAAGTCTAATATTTACAACTTAAGAATACATTAATATAAAGCAATGAATCAGTATAGATTGTACTCTGGGAACATATACGTCGTTAATCTCATCATCATACCATGATTATTAGACAATAAAGCCAAGGTCAATGTTGCACTACAAAATTTACGAAGCATCTGTTTCCCTACTAAAGTACCAAGCATCTCCTAGTGGTGGGAGCGGTGTTTTCAAGCGGCCACGCGTTTTTTTTTTTTTTTCGTTTCGTGCTCGCCGCTAACGAGCAGCGCGTGACCGGAAAGCCTGCTCGCTCGACATATACGCACTTTTCCCATGGTGCTCCGCGCACATGCGGGGCGTTCTGGGATTGCTTGATTGCCTGCCGCGGCATATCACACCAAGCTCGTGATGCTTGTAATGCTTGTAATTCAACAGACTCAAGCAACGTCAGGAGTCACCCGATTCGTCTACGACGTCTCTAACTCCGTGCAAGTACTCATGCACACGCATCAGTTCCTGGTGACTATCAGAGCTCTCGAGTTACAAAATCGCCCATTTGCTGTGTAGGTTCCTGCTTAGCCTTTAAGAAATGGCCGAAGTAGCTTTGAGAAATGGCGGTTAGCCAAGCTGTCCCCGTTGCTCGAGAGCTTGCCTCGAAAAGCCGGTTACTTTAAACTGATGAAAGAGATCAAGAGAACGAAACTAAATATAAGAAATTCGCAGTTAAGGGACTACGGATATGGTAAATGAAGCAGATAACTTCAGCAACAACAACAAATAAATTAATAAAGCAATGTGGAAACAAGTAATGTAGGAGTAATAATTGGTTCTACAGTCTGAATCTCTTTGAACCTTTAATAAACTCCTGCAAGGCTTACAACAGGCAGGTTTACAGCAGACGAACAACAGTGGTGACGAAACGATTTAAAGCATGCACCTACAAGCACAAAGGTACCTTTCATGCTATAGTCGGCGACTTCAACGTATGGATTGTAGTACCCAGCTTGTTTGTTTGTTTGTTTGTTTGTTTGTTTGTTTGTTTGTTTGTTTGTTTGTTTGTTTGTTTGTTTGTTTGTTGCCTGTGAGCACTGGCACATGCCCACTCCGGAAGATTGTCCATGAAAGTTTTTAGTAGCCTGTATGTGATATACTCATTCACCTTCACCCCGTCGTCGTCTTCTCCTCTTCTCATGTCTCATAGCCAATGCAGGGGATTGGCCGAGTGTTAGGTGAATTTTTTGTTTTTCAGTGTTTCTTCGCAATACTTCTCGTATAAACTAGGAATAGTTAATACAACAACGTTAATTGCGGTATACTAGTATTAAAATGCATAAAAAGATAAATAATTGAGCTCGATATTATTTTAGTCTGACTGATAAATTCCTCTATGGCGTAGTAAACATCCCTGTGACTGTAGCCCAGAGAAGAGGCGCCAAAAGAAAGAACACTGATTCGGATATTTCCATACCAGATTTCAAAGAGGTTGTGCAATGCATCTTCTCCTCAATCACGCCAGTGTACCGGTGACAAGATAGAAAGTAATGATTAATTGTTTTCTCCTCCTTACAAAAGAGACACAGAGGAGACAACGCTTGACTTGCTATATGCAGGCAAAAGTTGAGGGAGCTAAGTAACCCAGCAGCAAAGTTTCGTTATAGCCACTTCCGTTATTCTCGACAGCGATAACTCACTGTTCCAGGGAAATAAGAGGTGCTTATATTCAGAAGAAGCTGTCAAGACAGGGTCTGTTGAGCATTTTTTGAATGTTGGCGTGCGAAATCTTGCAGTTGTAATGTATGTCAGTGGGAAGACCCGAATAGTTGGCACCAAAAGCGACAACTTTGCTAAAAGATCGGCGTTTTCGTTTAAAAACAAACTCCTGCGTCCTGGTTGCTCACCAGCAATGAAATAAATGCGAGAGGGAACTGATGGAAGCATGTATCAAATGCCACGATATGCGATAGGGAACTGACTGAGGTATATAAAATGCAAAGAAAAAAACATAATCCTGATCATGTATACCTTCCATAGCGTTATCACAAACAGACCCTGATCATTTCTTTAGAAAAATGTAATTTAGAATGTACCATGTTCTGCGTTAAATCTTTATGGTTTTTACGGCGCATGGGCACGTGCTGGTTATTAATTATGTGATTGTCTCATGTGCAGTGTTTTCATCTGTACTAGGTGCATCACGTGTAGCGCCTGTGCGTCTTGGTTTTCCTTTCGAACCGCGGTGCTTCGTTAAAAATGCTGACGTCCAAGCTTATTGCGTGTTGAATTTAAAATTGAATCCTGTTGTGTGCGCGCGTCCTTCAAGGCTGCGTTCGTCGTTCTTTGAAATGATATACCAGCAGGGTACCGACATGAATCTTGTGAAACATATGCAAACACGCTACAAAAAAAAAAAAGGAATGCTGCACATTTGTGGAACCAATAAACGTACATTCAACATACGTGCCGTGGTGGCACGGTGTTCTAGCTTAAGCGTGTTCGATCACAGCCGCGGTGATCGCTATTTGACGAACACTAAGCGGGTGAGAGAGAAACATTTCTTCTCATAACGGTCTTATTTTGACATATTCGCACATTTTCTGTCGTTGTTTTCGCAGACGTTTTTTTTTTTTTTTACCATCAGAACTTGTGTTTATTCGTCATTTTAATCGGCAGATCCCACGTAACAAATGGATCAATGTAACACGTATACATGGTTCACCCGCAGGGTAAGGCAAAAGGAGGATCCAAACCTCCTGACCAGACCTTACCGCACTGGGGCAGCAGAAGCAATGTGGTCAAAACTTCCTGGAAATTAATAATGTACTGTATATGTCTTGAGATAAGTACCCCCTCGTCCCTTTCTTTTTCAGATTTTCAGTACGCATGCTCAAAAACAAAACATTTTGAAACGTTTGCCAATTCTCATCTAGTACTCTCATATGTCATTTTCTGCAGTTAGTGCTAAAAGGTCTGAATTTCAGCTAATTAAGCAAAAAAAAAAAAAGACGTAGTAAAGAGCTTTTTGAACTTGTCGTTTCGGTTTACACGCCGCCGACTCAGAACGAGCCCAACGCCGCCACCGGTTGAAACCGCCTCGGCGCACACCTCTATTCATGCAATGGTGGCTACTATATCAGTCACGTAGCCAGCCAGGGGTTGGCATACCGGGTCAGTTTCCCCAGAATTTTTTTTTTTTTTTGCGATGGCGTACATGGGCAAAAAAAGTATATTAACTCTATGGGCAAAAATGACCATTTACCTGCCCTGCAAAGTTACAGCAAATTCGTGACCTGGAGCTAGGCCGTCTCCAAGGAGGACCGGAGACCCTGTGTCGTCGCTGTCCAGGATTGCTGGATGCCCAGATGATCCTGGAGGTTGGAGCTAGCGCGGCCGGTCCACCGCGTCGTAGCTTCATCCGAATGTGTGCGCCATAAAGTTTCTCATTGTGAAGTGTGGATTATTGTTGTTAGACGTATACTGCATTTTCTAGATTGCAGTGCCAAGCGTGGTGTTGTTGAAGGTGAGAGTGTCCTTGCTGCCTAGTTTTGCTTGTCGCGAAGAGCAAGTTTCACGATGAAATAAATGCTTTCGCACAGTTCACGTGTGACTGTCCCGACGCGCATGCATGAAACCCCACTGCGTCTGCGAAGTGTTCTTACGAGGCCTGCAATCTCCGAAAGCCAAACCTACTGCATGCAGGCTGTTTTGCTAAGAGCGAACACGTACGACCGCTCTCATCCGGTGCTACATAAATGCTCACGTGCTGTCACAGGCCGTGCGTGTTATCCAGCAAGGCAGACAAGCTGTTTTGTAGTTAGATGGGCTAACACAGTCGGCACTTGCCCTTGGGCATCGTTTATCAAGTGCTGATCGCCTAGAGCATTACGGTGGCACGTTAGTATTTTGATGCGGCCTGCCGGTTAGCTCGTCAGGTGATGACCGTATGCTGAGTGACATAAAACAGATTCCAGTTGCATATTCGGCGTGGCTACATTGCAGTGCGCCTTTCTGTCATCAAAACTTTCATAAACCGTGGAAATCAAGATTCCTGACGCGTATACTAAAGAAACCGATGCAGCCAGCTGCATTCGAATTTTTTTGCGTCTTTTTACGCCTCGCCGATTAAGAGCATTTTTTCGCAAAACACTTTATCATAATAAATGTAGCCAATTCTGCGAGGGTCATCAAACATGCGATATCGAAGGGCCTGTGGACAGGACCACCAGCAGCAAATCAGGCTGACGGGAGGCCGATGAGGAGGCACAAATGTTAAAACAATACTTGTGCGAAAAAAGAAAGAAAACCAATGGGGCTCGAATTACTGACCTCACCTGTCCTTCAGGTGCCGCTCTAGCCAACCACGCCACAGCTACCGATTGGTTCTGAAGGTCTAACAAGCTGGTTTTGTGTTGTTGTTAAGCTGAAGCTAACTTCAAAATTTTTCAGTTTTACGTTTGGACGTTTCTTTAACTACTTCTATCGTTCCGTCAAGACGTAACGTTAGACACTTCGACTACTCAAACTAAGCGTCAAACCAAAAAGTGCATGACGTCACTACGTTGCAGCGCAGCAGGCGCTTCTGTCTAGAGGTGGCACGTAGCCAATCTCAGCGCTCCAGCTTTGTATCACTCACGTAGCATCTGAGGACGAAAATTTTCTGCATAAACTAAAATAATTCACAAATAATATTTTAAGTTTTTTAGTAGTTTTGTAGTATCTGTTTCTATAAAGTGTCAAGCCATTATCATCATCATTGTCGTAAAAATCATTATGGCAGCGCTCACGGAGCGTAACTAGATGCTCAACATGCCGCTGGTGTCCTGTGTGACCTGCGTTGAATTTCCGTCAGCGTAGTGTGGGAGTGCTTTCAGCATTGGCCTTCAACATAGCGACGTTTGTTGCGCTTACAATGATGTCAGAAAGACTGCTTTTGTCGAGAGTGCTGCGCCAGTTGCTGCGGAACGTTACGATGCGCCGACGCTTGTGCAACTCAGCGCCGCGCGAACTCGATTCCGGCGTTAAGGAGAGAATTTCCCGAGGCCCTTCGCTCGAGCACTTCATCGCTAACTCTGCAAATAGCCTTGCCGAAGCTGAACTTCCACGCTCGACTGAAAAGTTCCAACATCCCTACGTAGCGAGTAATGATGTCCAGGCACAAGGGAAGAGAGGTGAGGAGGAGCTGTATCCTAAACTTCTCCATTTAAGCTCATCCAACCGTGCGCTTCAAGTTTTTTCTGGTTGGCTAGTCCCTAGCCGAAAAGAATATACATGGCGAAAAACTCGTGCTTTATTTACTCCGCACTGTCTGCTATTTTTTTTTTTTTTTTTTTGCGAAATCATGCACACAACTTGCATTGGTCAAGCAGCGATGAAAACAGTATGACCAGCATGCATTGTACTTATGAGTTCTCCATGAACACCTAATGCCCATATTTAATACTTAAAATCTTATATAATATTGAATAATTTAAAATTGCTGTAGAAAAACTTGCTAGTGATTACCAGTTGTGTTCATTTATTGTGTAGCATAGCTACACATGAGACATAGTTTGTCAACTATTGCAGATCGTCGTACCTACGAAGCTTTTGGGAAGGATTTTAAAAGCTGGCATAGTTTCACGTGCACATAAAATTAACATGATTTGTTGCTATGCAAGACACAAGTTTTCATTGTTCTTAAATAACGACTGTGCGTGTGTTTCCATATTATTCATTTTTCTGGTATTCCAGTACACTTCGAGACGTATGGGTGTCAGATGAATGTCAATGACACTGAAGTGGCCTGGTCCCTGTTGAGGGATGCTGGTTTTGTGAGGACCAACTCTGCAAGTGAGGTATTACTTAACGCATAAATCAGCATTCAACAGGCTGTGAAAGTACTCTTTACATTTCAGGCTGATGTCGTGCTCATAATGACTTGTGCCATACGAGAGGGTGCCGAAGGAAAGATCTGGTCGAGAATCAATCAATTAAAGCACTTGAAGAGGCTGCGCCATGCCGCTCAACATGGGCCCTTGCAGATCGGAATATTGGGTTAGTTCTCATTCAAGAAAACATATTTTCTGATAAATTGACATTACGGGTAACTGAGATTTATGCTGTTCATATATGCTAAGCAAGTTCACTTGCCACAACAGATGTTCTTATTATTTTTTCTTTGATGATATGTGAATTTCTTTCCTGTTGTGCACCAAAGTTATGACATGTGACGTTTCTAAACTTTGTCTTTATCCTTACTTTGTCTTCTCATATGAAAGAAAACGCTTCTTGGTATGCATGGTTTATCGCTATATTCAGTCTCTCACAATCCATGGTTACTATTGGTGTGAAAAACAAAGCTTTGTTTACAACTTGCATACTGGTTTTGATTTCTTGATCACGCACCTGTGATTCTGTTTCTTTTTAATGGTATGTCATTTGACTTTCATGCTCTACAAGTTTTCCCTGGTTCATTTCGCAGGATGCATGGCTGAGAGGCTTAAAGAGAAACTTATAGAGAAAGAGAAAGCAGTGGACATAGTTGCGGGCCCAGACAGCTACAGAGACTTACCACGTCTCCTGGCCCTCGCCAATTCAGGACAAGCTGGTGGTACATTGCTTATTTTCTCTTATTGATCACTAGTAACGGTGTACCTTCATATTCTTTCCAAGAAGAAGACGCTATCTGCAATTATGTGCACTGCTATGCTTTCCTTTTCCAGTGAATGTCCAGCTCTCTTTGGATGAAACCTATGCAGATGTAGTCCCTGTTCGTCTGAATGAGAATTCGAAATCTGCATTTGTGTGAGTACATCTCGCGACCTCTAAAATTGAAATACAGTATTTCACTCCTCTTTTCGTATGTTTATGTGCTCAAAGGAGTTACGTGCTCTTGAATACCTTTTGAGTGGCAGCTACATATCAGTCGGAGATCTACGAATCATGAGAAGTGTGCTAAACAGCGCACTGATCTTTACAGTTCTTGAAATTGCAGCACTTGACGACCTGTACCAGAAACGTCGCATCGTGAAAAAACTGCGACACTGCCATTGTTGAGCAGAAGTCATTACTGTTCAATTCAGTATGTGTTCGTAGTAAATGAAGTTATCACAAAATTAATCTGAGGACAGCAGACTTGGTGAGCACTTATAAGTACACACTCAAGTGGTCTTGGCTGACTGGACGAGTTTTTTTTCTTTTCCTTCTTTTAATTTTCTGCTTGGACGTTTGGCTCAACAAACCTTATAGATCACGGTTTTGTGTTGTTCAGAAAACTGTCATAGCAAACTTGATTTTTTTTTTTCTGATGTACACCCATGTTGCTCGATGTGATGTTTCGGTGCTTTAGCGCTCATGCCATTGCCTTTACCTCCCTTCTACCATTTGCACTATTTCCTGGCACTTTGAATTGTGATAAATACTCAAAACATCATGGTATACCAACTCCCCCAAATTGATATTCTTGCTAATGTTATCTTTACTCCATATTCACCTTAAGGACAAATGCTAGTTCCGTGCTTTTATGCATGATCCTGCAAAGACTGCCATTCATGTATTGCTGTGTGCCAGGGAAAGTAGACAAAGTGAAGGGCCTATGAAATCAAGAAAGGATGTTTTGCTTGACAATCAATAGTCAACTTGTCTACAGGTCCATCATGCGTGGCTGCAACAACATGTGCTCTTATTGCATTGTTCCATTCACACGTGGTCGAGAGAGAAGTCGCCCACTGGCAAGCATCTTGGATGAAGTGAAAGCCCTATCGGATCAGGTGAGTACTATTATGCTCGTTTGCAAGTCAAGACCAGTGCAGCTTTCTGCTGTCAGAGGACTCGCTTCAATGGCGTCGCAGCCGACCTCTTCGTGCTGCAATCACGGGAGGACTAAAAGCTTGTTCTTTCGTGCTTACAGAGCTCAACAAAAGTGGGCGCCTCCGCTGTTTATGACAATCCATCGGCGTCGCCAGTGAATTGCGCTCTCGCAAGCTGACTTCGGTTCTGTTGATTCGTATCGCATTTTGAATTGCCTTTTGTGTGTTGAGTGCCGTCTTAAGTAAAATCAATCTGCTTAGATAGACAACATAATCATAATCAATTGGTTCAGGGAAAAACCAGAAAAGCAGACATTTACTGTTAGCAATGAACCTGTGATTCACTACTCCGGCCAACCAATGAACTCTTTCAAGTGTTGTGTTCTAGCGGGGAAATAGAAAAGATAAACCTAAATTTTATCTTTGCCCATAAGGAAAGCTTCCAGCGGCACTGCTTTACTCTACGAATGCACCCATCGTAGCTTGGGTCCAAGCTCTGCCTGTAGGCGCAAAGGGGTCGGCCATGACGTCATGTTGACACAGCAATAGCATTGATTAAAGGGCGGTCCGTTGTTGGCGAAAAGCTACTCTGCTCTTGACTTGAAACTGAGTATCATCATCATTAGCCGGACCATGCTTAGTGCAGGACAAAGGCATCTCCCATGTTCCGCCAGTGAACTCGGTCATGTGCTTGCTGCTGCTGCCACTTTATACCCGCAAACTTCCAAATCTCATCTGCCCACCTAGCTTCCAGTTTCCCCTTCACCCGCTCGCCTTCTCTTGGAATCCAGTCTGAAATGCTTAATGACCAGCGGTTATCTTTTTTTCGCGCTATGTGCCTTGCCCATGATCATTTATTCTTCTTTATTTCGACTATGATGTCCTTAACACCTGTTTGTTCCCTGATACACTCCACTTTCTTCTTGTCCCTTAGGGTTATGCCCCTCAAAACTGAGTATAGGAGCACCTTAATAGATCTTGCAGAGCCACTTAGAGTGTGGTACTATTCATATCATAAATAGGGTAATTCAGAGTGAAGATCTGTTAAAAATAGATGCTGTAGAGGGCATCATGTCTTTCCATGTGTATTACCCTTTTTTTTTCGTTAAACTTCCCACTCGTGTCATGGTATAAAGTCAACTTTTCAAATGAATGATCTGCAGGTTGGTTGCGTACCTGAATATGAATCCTGCTGTTAGGTTTGTTAGGTTTACTCTTGATTCCTTCACATTAGGTATATATGAATATTTGAGAACTTTGAATATTCAAATAAATATTACACCATTCAAATTCACTTTGACATAAACCTAAATTATTCAAAATTTTGAAGTATTCGAAACGAATGAGTAAGTGCTTAAAAACCGTAGGTAATGCCCTGTAAAGGTGGTTTCGCTGTAGCAGAAGAGTGCGATGCTGGAATTTATATACTCAGGGAAAATTTGCACTGCCGCAAAGCCCCTCTTCGAGGTTAAATTAACTTACTACCGTCACATCAATTCGTCATTTTTTTTAAGTTCAAGAGCTTGTAATACCGGCTTATATGCTGAAAGGAGGGGAAATTTTCAAACATATCATATTTTACCGGTTATCACTTGCATCTTACGGAAAGTCAAACCAAAAAGAATGCCGTTCGCATGCGCCTTGTTTTGATTTTAAAAAGAAATATGAAGGTTAGTTTAACCATAACAAATGTGCTTATTTTTTTAGCAATACATGATATGTACTGTTCAAACTATTCGAGAAAAAGAATTGTTTGAAATGTTGTAGGCCCGTGTGCTCAGATTTGTGCGCACGTTAAAGAACCCCAGGTGGTCGAAATTTCCGGAGCCCTCCACTACGGCGTCTCTCATAATCATATGGTGGTTTTGGGACGTTAAACCCCACAAATCAATCAATCAGAAATCACTGTTTGCTTCAAGTTTAGTTTGAACCCAAAATTTACAGTTCGCACATTCCTACTCCACACGCAGTAAAGCAGCATGTTGAGAGAGTATTGATTCAGCCAGCTCCACCAATATATGCAAGAGTGTTCTATCACTAAAAGTTGACACCTGTTAACTGAGTGCCTATAACACGAAATCAATGCACATATGCCACTTTTTTCATCAGAAACATTGCTAAGCTCTCTCGGTTCACAGAAGGCTAAAAAAAAAATTAAGGACAAAATATGTGGCTATTGGGTGTAGGTTTCATGTGCTCGTAAATATATGCAATTGTGCTGATTCAGCATACCTAAGCACCCATTTATGTGTATTCACTCACATGTCGGATATCTTTTCGGAAGCTTGTATTTGTAATGTGGTTGATCTTTCGTTTCTCACCAGGGTGTTAAAGAGGTCACCTTGCTGGGGCAGAATGTTAACAGCTACCGGGACACCTCAGCTGAAAGCCAGGCCTTTATTGAGCGCAGCAAAGATGGCCCAGAAATCTTGAGTCGAGGTTTCCGCACAGTCTACAAGTTGCCTGTTGGCGGTCTGCGATTCGCTGATCTCTTAGACAGGGTCTCGCAGGTGGACAAAGAGATGCGCATTCGCTTCACCTCACCCCACCCGAAAGATTTTCCTGATGAGGTAAGCCTAACACTCTGTGTTATGTTGTGAAACCTCTCATTAAGTTGACTGTTGTAGACAGGTACTCATGCTGTGTTCATGTCTCCTGGATATGCTATAAATTTTAAAGACTGGAACAGCTCAGCAACATCATAAAAAGTTCATGGTATTAGTGTTATAAGTATAATAGTACTAACAGTAATGCTACATTTTGAAATAAAAGCATTACAACTGACAAAAAAAAATAATAAGAAGAAAGATGCAGGCTGACTATCGCGACTGAGAAAGGCACAGTGCCTGCCTATTCTTTAGTAAGAAGGAAATGGAAATAGAAAGGAAAAAAGGGGCAGCAATAGTCAAAAGACAAGGAACACAGACAAAAGCAAAGTAGAAAAAGAACAGACTTGCTTGAAAAGAAAAGCAAAATGCACTAAAAAAAAATGGGAGCTCAATTTTGTGGGAGAAAAAGTTTTAGGTACATTAGCCAATGAGAAACGAAAGAGGGCAACACAGATACCACCTTTCAATAGAAATGTTGCTGTGCAAAACTGCGCAACACTTCATAAATTGAAAACTATGAGCACACTGAAATAAACAAAGCACCAACCCAGAAAGCATCGAATGATGCAGCATTTATGGCGTGCGATCTCTTCATAAGCCATATTTGTTGTGTCCCTAAACAGGTGCTGGAAGTGATTAGGGACCGGGACAACATCTGCAAGCAAATCCACCTGCCTGCGCAGAGTGGGAACAATGCTATTCTTGAAAGCATGCGCCGAGGCTACACACGCGAAGCGTATCTGGAGCTCGTGGACCGGATACGTGATGTTCTACCAAGTAAGGCATACAGCCTGCACGTGTGCTTGGGAAATATTGCTTAGGCAGTACAGTCCTACAGCAAACACCATTTTGTATTGTGCTGTAGGTCAAAGATAATTGTTTACAGCAAAATTCTTCTACAAACAAACTTAGTACTGGTACAAGAACTAAGGAGCATGTGCGTAGCATTATATGCAAGTTTGTGCATGTAGAAGTGTTACTCATGATTTGTTCTTTGAATATGTTTATTTTCATTGTCTTACTAAAAATTTCATGTGTGGATGTTTGTCTTCTCTGTTCTTTTGTGTACTTTAGTTGGGTTTTTCTAGCTCCACAGGGAATACCTTGATCTGCTTGCGATGTATTGTGGCCCGTTGCATAATACTTATGCCTAACCATGCAACCGGTCTCATCGACTGAGATATTGTTATCGTAGAAAACTGTGTGCTTGTACTTGGGAATTCTGCGTACATACATACCACGAGGTTGGTAGCGTGCCTACCTGTCATATGCTGCGTATTTTTACTGTTCTCCCTTAGATGTGGCCTTGTCTAGCGACTTCATATGTGGCTTCTGTGGCGAGACTGAAGCCGCCCACGAGGATACCATGTCTCTTGTAGATCAAGTGAAGTACAGCGTAGCCTACGTGTTTCCTTACAGTCTCAGAGAAGTATGCCTGCCATCAATATTGTCTATCAATATATCTTTTTGTGACGGCTGTTTTGAACTGATCAGGGATGATTGTTCTTTCCTTAAAAAATAGCTCATGAAAACACCCTTGCTCCCTGTAAATTATGCTTGCCAATGCTGTTGTTTTCAATGAACAGTTACAAGTTATGGTTCTTCTGCATCTGATGTACGTGGAGCATCGAAAGTGCAAGGCACTACTGGCGTTAACATCAAACAATGTTCCTATACAAGCAGTAGAATCCAAATATTTTTAATGAAATTAATGGTTGGTGGTACATCATTTGATTAGGTATTGAAGGGGTACTGACACGAAATTTTTCACTTGCTGATTTTTTTTTTTTTTTTTTCGTCAAATGATAGGCCAAGCCTCTGAGAGCATAGCAAATGTACCGGTATGCGTGAGTGCGCCCTTACAGCATTATTCTAAAATCTAGTTTCGGTTCCTTCTGTACCCTGACGTTACGACATGGTATGAGCAGCGCCACCAGGCCCGGAAGCTTTTGGGACGTGTCCACGTGCCCGCGTCGCTTCTTCGATCATCTGCTTCGCCTGCTGCTCGCCTCACGAGTTGCAACTGTCGCGGCAGGGGGGCACAATGTTCTTTGCCACCAATCTGAAGTCGGTCAGCAACTGCATGTTGCACATGTACCTGTCAGGAGTGAAGTGCAGGGAGCAGAGTAATTCCACTTGGTTGGCATTTAGCTGGAGCCAACTATGCCAACTCAGCCTTAGCCGCAGCACACGAAGTCGACTCACGCTTGTCTCGGCGCCAAATCGTACGAAAATCGGTAGAGCTTTCACCTATTGTTCTCCGTTTCACTGGCGGAAGTCTTCATAGGGCAAAGTATTGACGTCATAACGACAAATTCAAAATAAAATGATTCCTTTGTCTTCTGACAAAAGCATAAATCTTGTATTCGCGTGCATGTACACTGTTCCAGACTCTGCCAGCTCACTTAGCAGATACGCTGGATGACAGTGACTGCACAGCGCTAGTCGACAATCGTGTAGGTGACGCACAAACTGCCATTTTTTCTGTTTTGATGCTTGACGTCATCACATCTAGCCAGACTGCTGCGTGAAGTCACCGGGATAAGTACTGTAGTCTGACGAAACGACGATAGTTATAGCGCGAAAACAAAACAACGACACAGAGACAAGAAGGACACGAAAGACACAAAAGTCCTTCTTGTCTCTGTGTCGTCGTTTTTTTTTTTCGTGCTATAACTATCGTCATGCCATACCAACTAGCCCAAGCTACCACACTTCTAAGTCAAGTTAGTGTCGATGTCGGTAGGTGCGTTGTGAGAAATTTGACTTTGATATCAAAATAAAATATCTTATCAGCATTTGCTGAGCGCCATATTTGCTCAGAGTTGTCTCCGTATATGGCAGATTTGTATGGCAGAGTAAACTCGCCTCCTAAATAAGGTGTCAGTACTTCTTTAAACCTAGTAACCTAATCTCGTGAAAAAAAAATGATGACTAAAAAATGTTTGGTTGCTAAGTGTCAGGTGTCGTGGCTCCCATATAAGAGCTGAAACATCTGAGAATGATGTTGATATAGTACTGTTATTTAAATGTAATGTTCTTTATGGTTGCCATAGTTTCTATTCTTTCCGACTTTCTACACTGGCCGTTAATAGTTTGTCATGTCCTGAATAGAAACATTAATGATATTTTGTATTTATGTGATACATCACTGCTGGGAAACATTTCAGTTAAGATAATTTGTAGCTTTATTCATTACAATGCTTATTGGCTCTAACCTATTAAGAGTTCTTTACAGCTGAGCTTTTCTTAATACTGACTGTGTCTTTATTTTCGTATTTCAGCTTTCAATTTGTTTATCAGCAGCTCGGCTCAGACAGGTCTTTTTTTCACAAACGAAAGAATGGCTCATTTTGTAGTGAATTGTATATTCTATTGCACTTATTTTAAGGGCTATGCATAATGGCTCCACTTTATCAGCTCTAGTCAGATACAACTCTTGAAGTCCAAGGCATTTGTGCATTTGTTGCTCGAAGGAAGGTGCACATAAGCCTCTACAGATGGCTAACACTACTGGCTCACTTCATTAGCTGGACAATAAGTGATGTTGTACTTTAAAGAACATTTACAAGTGCATGAGAAGGATTGTCTCTCCAGCAATGTAGGCCATTGGCTGGCTCGCTTCAGTCATCTGAGAAAGGCCTCTCTGGACTTTATATGTTGTACTATACAAATATAGCGTAGCTGCAGTTTTTGTTCTTCTGGTTTCAATATGCTAGGTTCAACTATCAAAGACTTTAAGTATATGTTGCACCTGGTTGACCTAATGCCATTGGAACTCTTTTCGACTTTGTAGAAAACACACGCACATCGTCGTCTCGAAGACAATGTCCCACTCGATGTCAAGAAACGCAGAGTTGGAGAAGTGTTGTCCCTCTTTCGTCGTCATGCTAAAGAGCTCTTCGACCAACAAATTTCGTCGCATCAGCTTGTTCTGGTTGAAGGAGTAAGCAGACTCATTTCTTATGCTCTATGATGTTTTGTACAACAGATATTGTGCAACAGCAAAGCAATGTTCCAAAGTGTACAAAGAATAATCAAGAGGTTTGTCTTCAGAAACCTGTTTGGTTAATGCCATCACCATCAATAAGCAGTTGAGAAGAAGTGTTCATGTAAAATTTTCAAGTTATTTGCCCTATTTACATAAATGTCTCTATTGCATATCATCATTACTGATTGGATAAAATAATTCGTTTTTATAAATAGCTTGGCCAAACAGCTTTTGGTCACAATGTGTAGACGTCATACTGTAGCCTTTGAAATAGTACTGCTACACTGATTGCCATGAAATATGAAATTGTTCACCAAGACGAGTACACACATTTTTGAAAGACTTATGTTCATTGGTAGCACCTTTTCAACTACAACACGACATTGTCTTCTGGTTTTCCTCACCGAGCAGTTTGAAGGGATAATTGTAGCTGCAATAATATCATAATTTAATTAATTACAGTGATATTCAAGGACTCTACTTTAATAATCTATATCTAAAGTCAATCATCACATAATGTATCGGAGCTAGACAATACGGAAAAAGGAATGCCTACACTGTTATTGACACTGGCACATGAATTTGTTGAAGGCAGAATTGTTTATTGTTGCTTGTTGAAAGGCACATAGTGTCACTGCTTTCATGCAGCTCAGTGAGCAACACAAGTTTTTGAAGTAATGCTGAAGCAGCCTTTTCAGTCAAGTAAAACAATCAAGAATCACACCTTTCCCTCACCACCCTGTATGCTTATCTAGAATTGTCAACATGCATAGTTTGCAAGCACTAATTTATTTGCTTTTAAGTCACCCATGCCATTTCTTATTTTTCTGGTCTTTACAACAGGCTAGTCGCCGTTCGCCAGAGGACATGGTCGGCAGAAATGACAACAACATAAAGGTCGTATTCCCAAAGATTCTCATCCCAGAACACCCATCGTCTTCAGTGAAGAAGCAGATTCAACCGGGCGATTATGTAGTTGTTCAGGTATTGCAACTGTCAGTGGAAGCCACTCCTTTCTCTCTCTCCTCTTCTTGTGTGTGTGTGTGTGTGTGTGTGTGTGTGTGTGTGTGTGTGTGTGTGTGTGTGTGTGTGTGTGTGTGTGTGTGTGTGTGTGTGTGTGTGTGTGTGCGTGCGTGCGTGCGTGCGTGTGTGTGTGTGTGTGTGTGTGTGTGTGTGTGTGTGTGTGTGTGTGTGTGTGTGTGTGTGTCAACACGTGACAAACATAGTGTCACTTGTCTACTTTTCTAGGAACATCTTGTACTGCCTGTTGTGTAGATAAATCACAAGGCAGATTATGATCCCTCAAGTAAACTGCTCAGTCAATTATGCCAATTTTTTTCATGGAGGTAGCATATTGTACTGAGTTTAGTTTGCTATGGCGCAACATTTGCAGCATTGACACTTTGAACTTCCATGCTATGAAAGCTGTACTAGCCTACCAGCCTGGATTTGCCTCTGTCTGTATAAAGCCTCTCCATACAGCTCCAAATGTTCACGCAGAAAGTGTAACGAGGCTGTGCATGTGTGTTTTTCAGACATACTCTTATTAGCCGCTCACAAAACTGCCAGTTTTGCCCCCATTCTCCTTGGACGATGCTCTCGTGCACCACTGCACAATATGTCGTTCAAGTCTATTCCGTTTCATGTAAAATGTGCCTGTGTGCCACACCACAATGTCAAACCTGGAGGAGGAGGAAACAACTTTACTTAATATTAGAGGAGAGATAAAAGGGGAGCCTGGTTTTGATGGGAGGGGGGGGGGGGGATGCTAGCTCAGAGCTTTGGAGGCTGTGGCTGTTGCCGTCTATTGTCTCTTATGCCAGCCTTTACTGCGTATGTTGTTCTGCACATTGCGGCTTTTTTGCCCGCTCTTTGGGCGAGAGAGGCAGTTGTAGAAATTATGTTGCGCCTCATTCGATGCACCGTGAAGTCCACATGCATGTGAACTAGAGATGTCCAAGCAATATGTAACTCAATTCAAGGAAATGTTAATTAAAATGATAATTCTGTAGTTGGCACAGCCAAACCTAACCTAACATAAAGAAGATATGTAAAAGTGACGGTACCTGTTATATCAACAAAGAAAACAGAAAAAACCACGTTCGTGGAAATCGTACTGCACGACACCTCTGTTTTATTGCTGTGGAATCAAGATGTCTTCAGTGGTGATGGCGCGGTGTACTCTAAGATTTATGTTTGAACAAACTAGTAAGAAGGGCTTTATAAAGTTAAACTTAACTAGCTGTAAAATTGTGCCTCTGTGCGAAATTTTAGTGCAAGCAAACAAGCATGTTAGCAGAACTGTATTAGCGTCTTGAATTTGGCTGGTTGGTACATAATACTCACTTTATATGAAAAAACAGAGCTAGAACAGGGCTGAGATAAGACGACGTCCTGTTTGTGTTTTCTCATCTCTGTCCTGTTCCAGCGTTGTTTCTTCATTCAAAGTTAGCAGAAAGACTTGTGCATACCTGGCTTGTTCGAAAGTATGTCCTGTTCTTGTAAGTCACAATGTTCATCATTTCTTTCAGATTCAAGATTGCTCGAGCCAGGTGCTCAAAGGCATGCCATTGTATGCCACTTCTCTGCAAGAATTTATGGCTGAAAAACGGGAACAGGTGCGCTTGAGGCATGTATAGTCGGTCTATCTTTCTCACTGGAATAAAATATGTGCCATCAGATTTCCTATTGGCGATATAACAAAGCTTATTCGTGAACATGCCAGTATTATTTAGTACACATGCTTAGATATGCCTTCTCAAGCAGTGTTGCAGGCTACTATAAGATGACCCAGCTCACTTACAAAGTAAGTATACTTACAAAGTAAAAATTTGGCAAAGGAGGGTTAGAATGCTCAATCCTCTTAGCTATAAACATAAACCTATGCCTGCATACAGGACACAAAAAGAAAGATAAGGACGGGACCAGTACAGACTAACAACTTGTCAATATGTTAGTTGTTCATCTGCGCTGGTCTTGTCCACATATTTCTTCTTGTGTCCTGTATGGTGTAGTAGTTTTATGTTACTCATGTCGTACCAATTAGTCCCCCACTGTACGCTTCTTAATCCCCTTGGCTAGGCTTATAAAAATATAAGGTTATTTGAAAATTGGAATCAAGGAGAAATTATTGAAACAGAACTACATTCTTAGTTGTACCTTGCTTTGCGACAATCTTGCCCAGCTTTTTTTTTTCTTTTCTATTCTAGCCGAGGGCCTATGTGACATTTGCATCACAATACCCACCTAATTTAATCAGTCTTCTGACCTAGTAGTTTCATAAAAACGTAACCCTTCAAGTAGGCATAATGTTACGCCTGTTTTGCTCATCACATTTAAAATGATAGTGTACATTTCAGCCCAATACATTGTCTAGAACACGGTAAGATCATCTATCTAGATAACTCAGTATACAAAAAATATACACCTCAATAATTATGTAGTCATAGATGCCTCCAAAACAAAAGCTGTCCTTTTTCACTCCAAGTCCTTACCTAATGGGGTCACTAATTCCTACAATATGTTAAACAGCAGCCAAATTGAGTTCTCATATATTGTGGTATCTTTAGGTGTTATTTTTCATGAACATATGAAATGGGATCACCATACAGAACTTTTATACACTAAACTCTGCAGAGAACTAGGTGTATGAACGAAACGTTTACGTGTATTATCAGTTGCTCAAAAACTTTATATATTTAATGTGCTATTCTTATCACACCTGCTTTATTGCAACTTAATTTGGAGTAATGGATAAATTAAACCCATAAGTAATTACAGTATCCACGAAAAAAGGCTCTACATTCTTTTGTAAATCTTTCTTGCATTGCCCACACCTCACAAATGTTTGTTAAATATAAGACAGTAAAATTAAACCTGCTCTATAAATACTCTTTATTAATCTCCTTCATGTCTGATGCCATTAAGGGGAGATGCGAGTTAAAAAATGCAACTTTTTTTCCCAAAATTGCATATTTTTTTGTTTTTATTTGCTTTGACAAGTTAATTTTTCTACTTTTAAAGAGCACAAAGTGCCTGCTGAAAACAAAAAGAAGCTCATTGTCTTGAGTCCCCTGGAAATTGTCACCTGGCTGCTTGCCATTGCATTTTGCATGAGCAGTTCACACATGCTCAAAATAACAATTATTACCAAGCTCTCATGATGGAAGAAATTATCTTAGCATATATATTCCACATATATGAGCTTTCACTCACACCTTTTTAAGATTCATTTTTGGGCAATTTCTCTAGTTTAGACTTCATGTTTATGACATTTGTGATAGCCCAATAGGGGTCAAAGTTTTTCCACATACTCCTTAACATGTGAAAGGTGCAAGTATCTCCTTTGAAACTTGATAGGACTTGTATAATTATTGCAAAACTAAAGCGAACACTTGGTGTGAGCCCAGGATTCTAAGCATTCTCACATTACACTTTTTCTTGTGCATGAAAATGTCTTATACGTGCTTTCTTGATAGTTATTTAGTACATTCTATTGTTAATTTAGAGCAATACGAGCCATCAATGGCTGAGAACCACAAATGTTTAGTAACATAAAAAGTTTGTCCAAAACCAACTATACGTTACTCTTTTTTAAGGCATAAAACTAAGGCTGTCCAACTTACCATAACACTAATCACATATTTGAAATCGCCATAAAAGCCAATACATACAGCAAAAAATTCATTGCCCTAGACTACAGATCAACACAATCCTTTTTTTTTTTTTTTTTTCAAATTGCATCTCCCCCTAAAAGTCGCAGTTCTATGCACATTTTAGCTAATCTTTCTGTGCGCCTAAACCGACACTCTGCACATTGGTACGTTCCGAGGCCACGTACTAACCATGGTTCTGAGGCATTTCGCTTTTCCCAAATACTCTAATCAATTTCAAAATAAATTGTGGAAATGTACGTACTTCCTCAAATACTAATATCTTGAATATGCTTTATTATGTATCTCTTTATTAATATTTCCTTTTTGTAGAACTTTTTTTCAATGCATAGCGTGTGCATTGCTAGTTTGAATTGTGTTTAAATTTACCTTGCGTTTTCCGTCATGTTGCCGCAGTGACTCTTGAACTCGGGGCATTGTTAAAGGGACCAACAACTGGTTTTTTTTCAACGCAGTTTTTTCCGGCGCAGCCGAAAGCTTACCTTTCACAGTGTTCGCAGTTGCAGTAGTTACTCCCAAAAATGCGTAGTTATTTCATAAGCAGTATTTTTCGATTTGAAAGGCTCTCAACATAGACGTGCCTTTCTGTTCAACAACGCTGAGAATTGATAGCGATGCGGGTAGTCCCTCTAGCGACTTGTGCATGCTGTTCACAGGAGTTCCTGTAACTATGCCTAAACACGTTTATTCTGAGCATTACAACTATTTTTGAAAATAACAAGCAGTTACAACGAGACAATATGACTTCATACAGCTCGCCTGTATTTGTACCGCGTCACGTGCGCCTGCGCTCAAGGTTGTTGCCCTTCTGTCGTGGATGGCTTGTCCCGTTGTCGTTACTCTCTCGACACATGAGTCAAGCCAAGTCACCGAAAACATCACTGCGCTCATTTCTGAGACAAACTGTTAGTTAAAAAAACCACATCACTTCAAAAACTTAGCGACCTGAAAATTGCGTGCATGGTTTCATAAGCACGTAGAAAAGTTCCCCAAGACGTGCTGATGAGTACGGGATCATTACATCATACGAAGGCAGCGCTACCTTATTGCTCACTACTAACGCAGGCCTATAAGTTCATTTTTATGGAGTATTATCTTTTACTATAAAGAAGCAAACAATATTTCAGTACGAACAGGAAAATTGACTGCGCTCACGGTCACGTGACAGGGCAGCTCAGATAATTGAAGTTTTTCCCACCAGGTGGTGCCACAGGCTACTGTTGCAATTTTCAATGAAGAAATAAAAATGGAACTTCACATCTCTCGAGAAAAATAGGGTTGGTTTCAGTCACTGTGAGGGACAATCTTTCCATCTATGCAGTCATCTCATTTCATGTTCTGGGCAGTTGTCGATCCAGCTTTTTTTCCTGTCCCAACCACTAACTGTAGAACTCTTATGTAATAAGTAAATCAATGCATGCCAACTATTGAGGATGGTATTATCATTTCTATCAGCTTTTTATAATATTGTTACAGCGAGCTGTGATGAAATGGCTTTATTTACAAGAGGTGAGCGATGGTCCTTCGCGGTAGCGCACTGCGGTCTTGCCAAGACTCTTCGTCTTCCTCTCCTTCTCTTCTCTGCCTTTTACTAGCCCGTTACATTTTCCCGCAAGCAGACGAATCCAGTAGGGTGAGTTATGATGCACCCGGAGGGTAGGAAGGTTTCAGGCGAGCAATGTGAGTGAGCTGCGTTCTGCTCTATCGATGACCATTGGACAAAAGACGAGCTATTGTGTAAGTGAGCTGGCTGAGATGCTCCAAAACTACAAATGGGCCTGAATATCGTGACAGAAGCTTTTGACACAATCCACGCTTGCGTTGCAGTGTCCAAAGCAACACCAAGTCACCTTTTTCGAATAATACCAGTTCGTGACGGTCATCGTAACGTTCCTTCGAACGACGTTGAGAGGCGAGAGTTCGAAGACGAGCGATTCGACGGGCTTCTTCCGTGAGGCACAGGGTGTTCGATACAGAGTCGTCATTGTGTACAATGAAGGGTAAGAAAGTGTCCAGAGGGCTTAGTGGCAACCTGGCGTACAACCGATAAAATGGGCTGAAGTTTGTTGTTTCATGTTTCGCCGTGTTGTAGGCGTTCGTGATAAAAGGCAGCACTTCATCCCAGTTCTTGTGATTGGAAGAAACGTACATGGCAAGCATGTTGGTCAGTGTTCTGTTTGTCCATTCGACGAGGCCATTCGTCTGCGGATGATACGGGGTGAATGACGGAACTGTGTCGCGCACATGTGTAGTAATTCTTCAACGGCATCAGCAGTGAACTGGCGGCCACGGTTGCTGATAATAACACGCGGTGGGCCATGGCGAAGGACCACGGAGTAGAGCAAGAAGACTGCCACGGATGCAGCGGTAGAAGAGGGAATGGCTGCGGTTTCGGCATACCGCGTAAGGTGATCTATGCAGACGATTATCCAACGGTTCTTCTTGTTAGATAACGGAAATGGACCCATAATGTCAATTCCTACTTGTTCAAAAGGCGTGCTGGGTGGTGTTATTGGCTGAAGGGGACCTGGTGTAGCGGTGACCGGCGCTTGTGACGTTGGCACGTCTCGCAGCTAGCGACGTAACGTTTCGTTGTTTCGTACATCTTGGGCCAGTAAAAGCGTTCCTGCGTGCGGTTCAGCGTTCGTATGAAGCCGAAATGACCGGATGTCGCATCGTCATGCATAGCACGTAGAACATTGGAGCGAAGGCTCTCGGGAACAGCTAGAAGAAAACGTGCTCCATGTCTGGAGTAGGTAGTTTTATAGAGCAACTTGTCTCGGACCGTAAAGCGACCGCTGTGTTGGGAGGCACGTGTGGTGGCAAAAAGAGGATCCAGGTTCAAATCATTACGTTGTTCTCTCTGGAAGTCAGCCGCGTTGGGGAACGTGCTTGTAACAGCGGCAAGGCAGTCGTCAAAATTCTCAGCATCGCAGTCGGTAGTCGCAAGAGGAACCCGGGAGAGGCAGTCTGCGTCAGCGTGACGACGGCCACTCTTGTATGACACCGTAAAGTCGTATTCCTGAAGTCGCAGCGCCCAACGTGCGAGGCGGCCAGAGGTGTCACGCAAACCAACCAGCCAGCATAACGAATGGTGATCGGTAATTATCTTAAATGGCCTCCCGTAAAGATAACAACGAAACTTTTGTACGGCGAAAACAGCTGCCAGACATTCCTGTTCCGTAACTGTGTAATTGCGTTCAGATTTGCTCAGGCATCGGCTGGCATATGCCACGACATGCTCTGTGCCATTGTGACGTTGTACAAGCACCGCTCCTACGCCGATACCACTAGCGTCCGTGTGGACCTCAGTCGGGCAAGATGGATCGAAGTGACGCAACAGTGGAGCTGATGTTAGTACAAACTTAAGTTGTGAGAATGCGGCGTCACATTCTGGTGTCCAGTTGAAGGTTGCATCCTGTCGGAAGATGCTTGTCAGCGGGTACACGATCTCCGCAAATCGTGGAACAAAACGACGAAATTATGTGCATAGGCCGACAAATGAGCGAAGTTCTTGTGTGGATTGTGGTGGTTTAAAAGAGCTCACTGCTTCTATCTTGCGAGGATCGGGTCTGACGCCATCCTTGTCGACCAAGTGCCCCAGCACCAGAGTTTGACGTTCGCCAAAGCGACATTTCTTTGAATTCAGAATCAGCCCAGCTTTTTCGATGCAGTCGAGAACAAGACTGAGACGGTTGTTATGTTCCTCAAACGTACGGCCAAAGATCACAACATCGTCAAGGTAGCACATGCATATCTCCCATTTCAGACCACGTAATACTGTGTCCATAAATCTTTCAAAGGTGGCTGGAGCATTACAAAGGCCAAAAGGCATGACGTTAAATTCAAATAGGCCATCCGGAGTTACGAAAGCAGTCTTTTCTTTGTCGCCGGGTTCCATAGGTATTTGCCAATAACCGGACCGCAAATCAAGGGTTGAAAAATAGGAAGCGGCATGCAAGCAATCTATGACAAATCAATCCGCGGTAAGGGATATACATCTTACTTCGTCACAGTGTTTAGACGCCTGTAATCTACACAGAATCTCCAGGAACCATCCTTTTTCTTGACAAGAATTACCGGGGCTGCCCACGGGCTAGACGACTCTTGCACGACACCTTTGTTCAGCATGTCCTTTACTTATTTGGCGATAACTTTGCGCTCAGAGGATGACACTCGGTAGGGCTTTTGGCGGATGGGGTGTGCAGAGCCAATGTCTATTCTGTGACGAGCGAGGGACGAGAGTAACTGAAGGGGTGCATCTCTATGTTTGAAGTTGAAAGCAGCAACATGCCGAGAAAGGCCCTGCACCAGCGCTTGCCGTTCCATTGTACTGAGAGTCTTGCTGATCGTACCAAGCATTAGATCTTCATTATGGCGAATATCACAAGGAGAGGAAGAGGTGGTGAGGTCCGTAACTAGTGCTGCTATTGAGCTGCATGAGGCTTTATCAAAGAGAGCTATCTTCATCCCGCGAGGAAGCACTACCGGCATGGCAGAACAGTTCAGCGCCCACAATGTTGCTACTCCTTTTGTCATGCACACAACAGAACAGGGTGCAAGTATGTCCTTCTTAGAACAGTTCTTGCGTAGAGGCCCCACTACGAGGTCAACACAAGCAGCATCAACCGTTGTGGAAGAGACTCGAACGGGTGTCGGGCACCAAGATGGTGCTATCACTTCATCAATCACACTAAGTGTGTTCCTGTCTTCGCCACGGTAGTCTTCTTCGGAAAGCGACGGTAGAAACAAATTGTTTAATGATATTTCCCCACTACCACAGTCGACGGAAGCACCGCATTGCTCCAGAAAATCGATATCAAGAATTACATCGTGCAAACAGGATAGAACCATAAATTCGAATACAAATACTTTTCCAGCCAATGAAACACTGACAACACATACACCAAGAGGATTAAGCCACTCGCCACCTACACCACGAAAGGTGATTGTATCATTCCATAAAAACATAACTTTGCGACCTAAGCGATTTCTGAAGGCGAGGCTCATCACAGACACAGTAGCCCCAGTGTCAACTAACGCCATCGTCGGTATTCCATCAATCAGCACATTCACTTTGTTTTTCAGCATCATAATAGGCAGAGGTATATCTTGAAAAGACCGTTCGGCGACCTCACCTCCATTGGCCGCGGATGCTAGTTTCACGGTGGCGGCGGCGGAGAAGAATGACGCAGAGGAGACGGCAAGCGACGAGAACAGTTGGATGGTGGTTTCAAACTCCGCTCAGATGCTGGCGAATCGCTGCGTCTAGTCTCGCGTGAAAAACGGTCCCTCGGAAACAAGTTGGTTGTCCACATGTCATATGAAGCACCGGGTCTTGGTGGCGAAGACATGGCTGGTGTCCTTCGTGATTGGCGGCGTTGTTGGCGGCAATACCGAGCGATATGTCCAGTGAAGCCACAGTTGTAGCACACGGTAGGGTCACGGTTTATACTATATTCATCGGAACGAATCCTGGGCCGCTGCTGTCGGCGAGGAAGTTCGTTATCAGGCGAAGAACGGGTTTCTGCCATTCTTTGGAGTCCATTGTATTCGTCGTAAGTTGCATCTTGGTAGTAGGGTCGGTACTGTCCTTGCAGCAGCGGGACGTAGTCGGGCTGAGAGTCCTGAGTATAAGAACGCGGCTGTCCTCGTCGTGATCGAGCGTCATAGGCAGGGCCTCTATCGTAGAGACGTGGCTGATGCTGAGGTGTGGTATTAGAATCCTCAATGCCCTTCGTCACTCGATGCAAGGAGAATGAAGCAACGCTTCGCTCGAACTCTGTTGGCAGGTAGGGGGGATGAATGCTTGGGTGGTGTGCCACTTGCGTGTACAGGCCGAGTTCTTCGCGTACTATTTGCCGGATTGTTGATGCAAGATCAAGCGCCTGGTTGCTGTCTATACTCGCGATAGTCGTCACATTGGCTAGCCTACCGAACTTCGGCGTGATGCGCCTCGTCTTCAGTTGCTCAAAAGTGCGGCAATGGCGAATGACATCGGCGACAGATGTCATGGTGTATTTCGCGATGAGGAGACTGTAAATATCCTCGGCGATTCCTTTTATAATGTGCCCGACTTTGTCTTCCTCAGACATTCTGGAGTCAATGATCCTGCATAGTTTTATTACTTTCTCAATGTAGGTCGTGCAAGTTTCACCTGGCACTTGAGCGCATCGCATTAGCGTCCGTTCTGCTCTTTTCTTTTTCGTTGTTGCGTCGCCGAAACGCTCCTTAATCTCAGAAACAAATCTGTCCCACGTCGTTAGCATTTCCTCCCGACTCTTGTACCACACTAATGCAGTATCCGTCAGAAAGAACGCGACGTACAGAAGCTGAGAAGCGGCATCCCATTTGTTGGCGGCGCTCACCCGTTTGTAATGGATGAGCCAAGCCTTGACGTCTTCATCAGGTGTGCCGACGAAAGGACGAGCATTTCTCAGTTGTGGAGCCGAACTGGTCGGCGCAGAAGTCGAGAGGGGTTGGTGTTCATCTGCGTTGTGGGACATTTCCAGCCCAGATAGATTCGGTGGAAGTCCAGCAAGGTGACGGCTCCGTCGAAGAACTTGCAGTTCAGCCTCCGTCTTCGGGAGTCGATTACCCAGCACGTCCACCACAACTGTTACAGCGAGCTGTGATGAAATGGCTCTATTTACAAGAGGTGAGTGATGGTCGTTCGCGGTAGCGCACTGCGATCTTGCCAAGACTCTTCGTCTTCCTCTCCTTCTCTTCTCTGCCTTTTACTAGCCCGTTACAATATGTACAAAATTTGAGCTCTCTGTGAAGGGTTTTTGGGAAAAAAAAGTGGGAATGTGCGTTTCATTGCCCTATGAGCTTGTTTTAAAAAGCGAGACATACGTGTCTCACTGCCTAATAAAGGACAGCGGTTTCAGAAAAAAGTAGTACCTTTATTTTTTTATGCAAACTTGCTGCTACCTTACAATCAAGAAAGAATATAGGCTACAAACACAAATACCCTATTACAAAAAAAAAAGTCACCTAAATGTCCTTTGTTCATCCACACGCTGAAGCAACTCGAGCAGCAGATGTGGGTACGGGCTATGCCTGCAACAGTCGAATTTTCGCTCGTAGAGGAAGAGACTTCCATGCATGAAGCAAAACAAAAATTGGATTCTGCAATCAGCTGTGCACAATGTTAGACAGGCTACGGTGTCGAAAATATGTCACTAAATATTTGTAAATTATGCATTGCACAAATTTTTGATGAAACTGTATAGGGTGAAACGAAGAAAACCACTATATTAAAGCCAAAGGTGAACATTTGGCAGAAGTCAGCCTGGTTTTGATAGAAACTGGAGAAATGAAAAACACTCCAAATGAAAATTTATTTTAGGAAAGCTTTCCTTTCTACACTGCTAGAGCCTTATCATCCCTGAGGAAGAGGCCAGACTGGCTTTCTTCCTCGAGTGTGATAAGACTCGAGATGTGTGGCGCTTATATACGGTCGCTTGCTGCGCGTGACTTTTCACTCTTGAGAAAGAAGCCACTCCGGCGTCGAAACGTTAGGTTTCGCTAAAATAAATTTTTGGTTGGTGTTTTCACATTTCTTCATTATAATAGTACATTTATAAACTAATTAGTATGAAATAACCTTTTCAATCGTGCCTCTTATGTTGAATCTGGTGAAGAGCGCGCTAAACTCTGATTTTAAAAAAGGGACACAGCACGTGCAAGCGGAACGGTTGTATTGTTAGTTTCTAACTTGTGCGCAACTACCAAAAACACTTTCTAGAGCCTCAATGTGGTTGCACCAAAAGTCTGAAACCAATCGGTTCGGTGGTTTTGATCTAACTATAGTGTTGACCACTTGCGACGTAATCCCTTATAAGCGCAGAGCCGTTTACCCTCCCATAGAACACCATATGTAGGCATACTGCTTATTGTGCAGTCCTTGAAGATGAAAGACCGGTTGTAATGCGATTGCTAGAAAAACTTTGTCGCAAACGTGGTCGCGAGTGCACGTTTGAAAGGAGGCGTGCTGGGTGCGCCGCTCGGAGCGGGCGAAACGGTCTTTGGTGGAGTGGGCGAAGAGGAGGAGAAGAGGACACGGAGTGAATGAACGAATGGCGGAGGGGAAAAAATATATTAATAGAATTATAGCTTTTTAGTCATATAAAAGTCTTGTTTCATTTTTCAGTTTTTATATAACAAAGATTATCATATTTGACTTGTCTCTTTCTTTGTATTTTGCTTAATGTTCTCATTTACATTAACTGTCGGCTTCTTTCCCAACATGTTCTTTCTTTCGGTGCCACTACTCTGGGATACAGCCACAGGCATGTTTTCTTTGCTGTTCAAGCAAAGAAAACATTCCTATGACTGAAACTATAGCTAAATTTTGCATGTGTTACATATTTCATCACTTATAGTTGATACTTCAAATCAGTAATGAATTAACTAGTGAACCTAAGAATTACACAATACAGACAATATGGTAAAAATGCACCTTCTACTCGGCCAATCCTCTCTAATGATGATGATGATGACCTCGTATGGATGGCGTTTGCCCACAAAGGGGTATAAGCCAAGAACTGGGCGGCAGGATGCTTAATGTACTCTCTATGTTTGCCCAACGCAATTTGCGGATTATAAAAATAACCCGGCCACGTAGTGGGTACGAGCCAGATGTAATAACTAAATGAACAAACAAAACGCCAAGGTAATGGGATCTTCAACAGAGAGAAACCGCAGCCAAACCCCGGCGCAGAGAAGAAGATCCGGTCTTGCCTTCGAGCAGCAGAAGAGGCTCGCCGTCGGCCACATACGAAGTGCACAGTCTGCGGGACGCCATTGTAGTGCTGCAACGAGAATTTCCCGCAACATCGCGAACAGATTACACTGAGTACGTGCTTTATGGCTCAGCGTGTAGATTCGTTAATAGCTGGAAGGGCCCCGAGAATGAGCGTAACACGTGGCTACCGCTCCGAAAACGCTTCTTCTGCGATAGACGCTGTACTACAAGCTCGCAAGGAGCGAGAACGTGCGCTCGCCCGCGAAAGGCAACGCCGACGCAGGGCCAATAAATCTGTACGCGCCCGGGAAGCAGCAGCCGCCCGCCAGCGCAGGCTAGTCAACCCTGAACTGAGGGCTCAGAAAGCTCAGTGCATGCGGCAGAAGCGACGATCTAATCCGGATCTCCGACAAAGAGAAGCAGCAGCCAAACGCCGGCGCAGAGAAGAGAATCCGGACCTTCTGGCAGCAGAAGCAGAGGCTTGCCGTGTCCGCCGGAAGGAACGCCATCTTCCTGATGTGGGATCCGACGCACGCATCAAACGTGTCTTCCTAGACCTGCGCTTCGACCATAGCTACCAAGTGTGCGAACGCCTATACTCTGACAATGCGTTTACGAAAATCTGCAACATACGAAGCGCACAGTCCCAAGGCTACGTCATGGCAGCGCTGCAACAAGAATTTCCCGCTACATCGCGAACAGATTACAGTGAGTACGTGGTTTGCTCAACCAGTCTAGGAGGCGATGGCTCTGCATGCGAAAATTCGTTTATAGCTGTAAGGGTCCCTGCAATGAGCGTAACACACGACTACCTCTCCAGAAACGCTCTTCCTGCGATGGACGCTGTACTGCAAGCACGCAAGGAGCGAGAACGCGTGCTCGCCTGTGAGAGACAACGCCGACGCCGGGCCAGTGAAGCTGTACGCGCCCGGGAAGCAGCGGACGCTCGGCAGCGCCTGCTAGTGAACCCAGAACTGAAGGCCCTACAAGCAGCAGCGGCACGCCACCGCAGGCAAGCTGACCCTAGCATCGTCAAAGCCCAAACCGCAGCTGCGCGCCAGCACTGGAAAGCCAAACCAGAACTGAAGGCCCAGGAAGCCCAGTACATGCGTCAGAAGCGACAAGCTAATCCGGATCTTCAACAGAGAGAAGCAGCAGCCAAACGCCGGCGTAGAGAAGAGAATCTGGATCTTCTGGCAGCAGAAGCAGAGGGTCGCCGAAAGGAACGCCGTCTGACTGACGGGGGAGGAGCCGACGCACGCTTCAGGCGTGACTTCAGTGAGTACTGTATGCTTACCATGCAAAGATTCGTTGGTATACCTGTTTATAAAATTATGGACAATCTCCCCGAAGGGAACCACGATGGGATGTGAAGCAGCAGAGGTGCGCACGCCGTTGACCCGGCTGAAGCGGGCGTTGACGCGGGTGCTGGAAGAGCGGTTTGAAGCCAAACTCGGTGTAGCCTTTACTCGAGTAAACGTTTCTTGGAAAGGCAGACACGGGAGGTCGGTTGGGTTTCGTGCAAGTTTCATCGCAGATAAACGAGCAGAAAGAGTGTTTCAACTCGACGTGTGGTCGAGCGGTGCGAGCGGTGGACAGGGTGGAGCGAGAGATAATTGAGTTGCGAGCGGGCGGAGGAGCAAGTGTGGGGAGGAGCCAACGTTTTAAAAAGTTGAGAGGAGCCGGCAGCTACTGCGGGTGAAAGAGAAAGCGACGTTAATGCGCCGTGCTCCCGACCGAGCTGCAGAAATTAGGTGCCTTTCTCCTCTTCCAACCAGTACCACCACCACCACCACCTAATTGTCAGCGTGGGGGGAACGTGGTGCGGCGCGTTGGCACGGAGACACGGATGGACAGTGTCACACAGGCTAGTAAAAGAGCTGCTTCGCATCTGAAATTATATAATAATAATGTCGCGTTGCAGAAGAGTGGTACACGCGGCACGGAAAGCGGCCAGTGCATTGTGAGGGCGTCCTTGAACAGGTTAACATGTCGTATGCCGTTTGGCATCTGACCTGTTAATTATCCAGTCCCCAAATATTGGGTACGTAGGAAGCAAGTAGATGGTGTAGTGGAGCAGTTATTAAGGCAAGGTTCTGCATATTGACGAATATGAGAGGTGAGTCCAAGGAAACCTCACTGCCTCTGGTTCTTAGCGGCGTCGCTCACTACGTGTCGCAAGACCTTGATCGATGTATTTGCTGGCGAAACTGCGCGTTTTGTGGTTTTGAGTGGGAGACAAGCTTTAGCAAGGCACGTCAAAACCTCACCTAGGCATTGCAGATGCATGCTGAGTAAACGGTGACGAAAAGATAACAATGGTCATCCAGGTTGCAGATGGCAGGTCTTTCATTTTAGGCCGCGTAGTACGGCGCACCATTTATGCGCTCATAAGCACTGTTTCACGGAACGGCATACCAAGGAACGATGTTCCAGGAACTAGTTCATTTTGCAAGGAACGGAGGAACGCCACCGTTCCGTTCAGGGTCGAAGCTCGTTACGTTTACGAGGGAATGGCAGAGGAAATAACGGCGTTCCTTTGGTAAATTTTGTAAATGTTCAATGGCCTTAGACAGGCACGCACGCACAGCACATAATTCAGAACAGAATGGATGTGCCACCGCGTGAAACGAGAAATGTACCGCCCACCTTTCACGTGACTGTGACGCGTCCTAGTTTTGACTCCAAAGCGCACGCAGGGGTGAAGGGGGGGGGGGGGGCAGGGAAGCGCGTAACAGCAAGACCGACCATGTGCGAGAGGAATAGTTGGTTTTCTCTCTCTCTTTCACACTCTCTCGCTCTCTCTTTTTACGACAGATCTAGCTGTTACGCTCAAGGTTGGCAGTGCGTCTTAGAAACAAAGTTAACATCATTAATTGGCACGAGCTCTTTTCGTCCTCGTTCTTTGATTGATTCTCCTTTGCTTCCAGAACACGTGCGTCGATTTCTATGACGTAGAGTCTAATAACTCTGATGCGTGAGAGAATGAGTACAAAGAGAAAAAAAAAAAAGCAGGAAGAAAAAGAAAAGAGAAATTCCTGACGAAAAAAAAAACTCTCGGCGAGGGGAGATTCGAACTCGCGATCCGGAGGCGTGCGTCGTAACCACTTGGCTACTGAGATTTTCTTTTTCCCTCAGGGTATTTTTTCAACATAGGCATGACAGTTGGAAGCAATTGAATAGGACGAAACGCTAAAGCATGCGCTTTCAACACTATAGAGTGAACAGTGGCGGATCAAGAGGGAGGGTGTAAGGGTGGTTCCCCCCCCCCCCCCAAGCCTGTGAGTATACCCCCTCCCCCTCTCTTCAGTGCTTGTCCTCCACCTGCTATCACCCATTAGGACAAATGAGTGGGATCCCTTCGAGCACATAACAGTGTTTATGCTATATGATAGAGTTTTTGTGCTCGTAAAAACAAAAAATTAATGACCACGCCCCCCTCTCCGGTGTTACGATAAGCGATCGCCCCCTCCCCCCCCCCCCCCCCTAGAATGAGTGTCTGGATCCGTCCCTGAGAGTAAATACATCAGGTACGACCTTTTCCAATTATATCTAGAACGGCGACATGAAAAAAAACACCTCACCAAAGCAATATGCCGTGCTGGCTAACTTCCCATTTGCCCGAACCCTTCTTTCTAACACCTGGCAGTGGCGTCTGGTAGGTGTTCTGTGGTGGCGTCGCGTCGAAATTCCACGCGCTGACGTGCTGCAACGGGTGCTTGTAGTCAGGTCGGTGTTCTGTGGTCAGGTCTTCCAGAACAGGAGACGACCAATGGCTAGCTGAGGGGCGGGTTACCTCCTGTACATCTGAGCATGTCAGCAGCGTTTTCAGCAGCAATAGAGTGTACGATGTCCCGGCTACCTGAATTCGATATGCGCTGTAGTGACGTATGGCGTGACCCTATACGTAGACGAGTAAACATCGAAATAACTTCTGTGTGTTTCGTATAACAATACAAGCAGCTGCTGTGTGCGTGATAGAGGATGATATATGTCTTTGGATGAGGCGGCTTGTATGACGCATGCGTGATCGGCAGCGCGAGGCACCGTAGCGCTCTCATAGAGAAAGGGAGGTAGAATCTTCTCCGATATGTAAAACTCACGTTGGTGACGAGCGCAGGTCCACTGCGGAAAGGGACATGAGAGCTATCGTTACGAACGCAAAGAGATGAAGGGGAGACCAACACGCCGCCGTGGTCGATGTCATTGTAGGCAATGGTGACAATTTGCTCTTGAAGCGGTGGCAGTTTATTTATTTATTTATTTTTAATTTTATTTATTGGTACTGCGATCTTTTACAAGATCATAGCAGGGGTGGTACAAAACATAAACATAAATATCAGTGGAAACAGGCAAACAATCAATCAAAAACAAATGTAATACAAACTTATGTAACTGATAGCTGCAGTGATTCTTCGAGACAAGAGAATCAACAAAAAGCAAGGTACAAACGTAGATAACAATCATTTCAGCAGTGACTCTTCAAATGCAGACAATGTATTTAGGGTAACAACATGTTTTCCGCAGCGACAAGACGCAATGGCTCGTAGGTGACGTACTTAATATGTCGTCGAGCATGTGAGTGGTCACTGGATGACGCGTTTTTCGGAGTATATATACATAAAATTCATTCTCAAAATTAGTTGGATACCATCAAAAAAAAAAAAAAACAAACATAGACATTGCGAGAGCGAGTAGCAAGAACGCCTGTGCAGCGCATCACTTTTTTTTATCTTTAGATTCTCACATCTGGGGTTTTACGTCTAAAAACCACGATGTAATGAGAGACGCTCCGGAGGTTTCAACCATTCAGGGTGTCTCTAACGTGCACCGATCCTTTTGGCATTTCGCGTCAATCGAATTGTGATCGCGGCAGCCGGAATCGAACTCGAGACCTTCGGGTCAGCTGGCGAGCACGTTTTTCCAATTCAGCGAACAACTTTTGATAAACGCAACCGGCACATGCTGCATATGCTTCACGCCTCCAGTGTACTAGAATTGAATAAATGTGTGGTTGAAAGAAAGGAAAAAGGCACTATTTTCTACAGCCCTTGCAAGAACACGGCTCAGCGCTAGTACACCACAGAACACCTACATATTGAGTACACTGTACACCACAGAACACCTACATACTGAGTACACTGTACGCTCGCTGGATTCCGTGCCGACCGGTTGTGCCCTCGCGATCTCCGACGTCAGCGTAGCTCTGGCCGACTGGGCTGGCCCTACGTCATCTCCTGACGCCGATCTCCTACGACAGCGTAGCTCTGGCCTACTGGACTTCCCCTGCGCCATCTCCCTACGCCAACAAGAGCTCTCGCAAGTGGTGCCCCGTCCTCGGACTCCTGTGTCCGTGTTTCCATCTTTCCTATCTATCCTATCCCCTCGATATGTCCTCGCTCGCTGTCCCAGTGCATCTCTCTCTCACTCTATACCTTTATAATTCTATCATTTTAATCCCTCCTCACCCCCATCCCTTGTGAGCTACTGTTGAGGTGTCGCACGCTGATGCAGACAGTTACGGGGCTCACTTTTCTCTTCTTCTCCATCTTATAACCACAATCTGTACCGAGGTTTCACTTGGCGCGAAAACACACTCCTTAATTTTTTTATTTTTTTCCAATTCAGTTCAAGTAGTGGATATGGAGGTCCAAGTGGTGGAGGGAAAGTCACGTTTGCTTTGGCCAGCGCTTGCTAAAGGCTCTGGCTCCGATTTCTTGACCTCGGGGATCACATATTTATGTGCGAGTTGAACAGTTGGTAAAATTAGGACATTACTATCTACGAAAACGCCCACATGCTGTCAACAGACTGCAGTTACAACTGGCAATAAGGCACCCAAACCGCAGTCCATGTGCTCCCACTGCATGAATGTCAAGCATATGCTAATGAGATCGCGACGCTATGGTGCTACATTCAACTGTAATTCAACCGTGTATAGTGCCCTTCGTGTAATTTCTACTTGGAAGTGTGGCAGCTTGGGCTAGTTGGTATGGCATGACGATAGTTATTGCGCGAGAACAAAACGACGACACAGAGACAAGAAGGACACGAAAGACACTGTGTCGTCGTTTTGTTCTCGCGCTATAACTATCGTAATTTCTACGTCTATTGGGATTTAAAGCCGCTTGAAAGCCAAGCCAAACCAGTCACGCGGCGAAGCCAGCCAACTGTAGCCAAGCTACAACACTTGCTGCACTTGTCGAACTCGAGCCCGAGCCTCGGAGTCTATCGAAGAATGCTGAGCGCTGAGCCGCGGTTATCGCGGGTCGGCGCTTGTCAACTTATTGTTTCGACAAGTGCCTGAATGCCAGCGATCTGTCCCACCGATCGTTCTTGGACGTGTGTTAAGTGGCGTGTGAGATGACGTTGTGTTAGAAGTTTTTACAGTCAATGTTTACGGTTTCGCGATGTGCAGCGATTGAGCAAGTTTCTGTTGTCTCGTGCTTGTTAGTGTGTTGTTGTGCTCTTACGAATCGCACAAATTGAAGAGCCCCACTGATGGCTTCAAGCTCAGGTCGTTTTCGTCCGAGTTGACAGCTGACAATCATTTTCCAGTGACGTGAATGCCAATATCCCGGTTACATAATCACCATGTCCAATTCACTCGTCAATAGCGGTACCGCATCATCGAGCCTGTTGAGCACGCTCAGGCAGTTTAGGCCACGAAAGAGATGTTTGCAGCAAAACTTTGTCTCCGAAAAGCTTCCATCGCAGAGCAGCAGCAGCCAGAGTCAAACCCACAGTCGTCCTTCAGTGCCGGGCCGAAACGAAAGTTAGTTTGTCGACTTACTTTCACTTCTCGATAAATATCGAATGCTGTGCTTTCCTCTAAAAGGTGCTTTGTGTGTTGATGTGCAGATGATACTGTCAGTCCTGGGACTTCGGAATCATCTTTGAAGAGGCCAGGCCAAAGCGTAGTAAAAAGGCAAGTGATGCTCTACACATCCGTTGCTAACCTTGCTACATTGATTGCACCTAGGTAACAATGATAGCTTGCTTTTGAAACATATTTGCCTGTTATCTTGCATTAGCAGTCAGTCTGGGGCGTTTTTGCATGCTACTACACGACGCAAAGGGCCCATTTGAACCTCATTGGCTAGCTTGATACAAACACTACTATTTCTCAAAGATTAGCAAGTTCTAGCCTTGAAGAAAAGTCTACTTGTTGAAACATTGGCTCAAGCACACAACCCCTGTTTATGGCGTTTTTTCATTTCAAGCATCTATCTTCCCCTTCCTGCCATTTTTTAATAATGATTGTTGTATATTAATGTCCCAAAACCACGACATGATTGCGAAAGGCAACATATAGTGGAGGGCTCCTGGAATTTCAACCGCCTGAGGTTCTTTAGCATGCTCATAAATCTAGGTACAGAGGCCTCAACTCTTATCGCGTCTATAGAAAAATGTGGCTGTCGTTGTTTGAGATTTGATCCTGTGATCTTAAATTCAGCAGATAAGTAGCACAACTTGCTATTAGCTCAACTTGCTATCGTGTTTATATATATATATATATATATATATATATATATATATATATATATATATATATATATATATATATATATATATATATATATATATATATATATTTATATATATATATATATATATATATATATTTATATATATATATATATATATATATATATATATATTTATATATATATATATATATGCATGGTTTGTGGCAACCACTGTTTCATTCTCTTTCTTGTTTTTTTTTTTTTTTTGTACACTGACTGCAGTGCAAATAAAACTCTTGGCAATCAACCTAGAGATTCAGCTGCCAACTCGGAACAGGGTCCATCCACATCCACTGGAGTGAAGAGAAAGCTTTCAGAATCCTGTGGAAAGTCGAGAGTATTGGGACAGCCTGCTCCAAGTGCCTTAAAAAGGACTGTCAAGAACGAGAGCAGTGAGGATGAGAGCTCAGATGAAGAGGGCACAAAGTACATGACGGAAAAAGAGAAAAGTCTCAAACAGATCATTGAAGAGTTCAAAGGAGCCGACGTTATGGTATGTATCAGGGTGCATAGTTGTTAGACTTGTTTCTTCTACTTTCCCTTCCAACATTGTTGAAGGTACAATTGGGAATCACTCGATTGAACAATTACCATTCTCCATAATTACTGTTAGGGCCTGTTTAGATTCATTCCCCACTGTAGAACATACTATATACAGGGTGTCCCAGCTAACTAAAACCAAGATTTAAAAAAAAAAAAAAGATGTGTGCTGATAGAAAGTCCTACCTGTTGTATATTAGTTGCAATCATGTGTACATACAACCTGTGTTCTTTTCTTTAGATGCGAAGCAGCTCTTTCTATAGCCTGTGTAATACAAACCATAGATACCCTCCATACACACCCCTCTCTGTACGCTCGCATCTCGCTTCTCGTGCTGCATGCTCGCGTCTTGTGCCGGAACAGGAAGACACTCGCAAAACTGTCGCTCTCCTCTCCTCTCGCCTCACAAGGTCGACGCTGGCAACATCTGCTAGTAAAAAAAAACGACTGCTCGTGCTGCACAACCGTACACTGGCCACCCTGTATATGTAGACGCACTATTGCACGTTCAGAATTCAGTCAAAGGCGTCTTTACTCGGCTTTCGCTTGATGAGCGCCAGTGTCAACATTGCTGCCAGCGTAAGCGTTAGTGCCAACTGCCTCACATCTACACATGGTTCTCTTTAGTGGGAGCTGGTCCAAGTTTTTTTTTTTCAGGGTGAAGTGCTTACAAATTAATGACTTCAATTAGCTAACTTTTTATTCTTGCTTGAATCCGTGAAATATTCACTTTATTTTGTACCTGGCCTCAAATAACCCCAGTATCAAGCACTCATTTTTGTTGAAATCTGCCTGGTTGTTTTTTTTTTTTTTTGAAGAAAAAACAAAAATGCACGAAATATGAAATTGACCCACACTCACGCTCCACTGCTTGAATGCTTACAAGCATTCTTTAGTTGACACACAGCTGCATCCGTTCACCACTGCACTGTCCAAAGCTTCACGCTCAAAGGTAGGTGCGCTAGGAGCGTCTTTCGATGACTGTTCGTCAAGTAGTGCGAAACCCTGTACAATGAACGAACGATCGTAGCAGTTTTGTGTCAGGTTACTGAGCCTAGAAATGGGCTTATATATGCACTCATCACAAACAACTGCATGAACAATGTGCTAGTTGATTGGAGCTTCAGAACAGAGTGTATTCATGTGCACGTCATATTTTCTTCAGACAAGAAGCGACGTGAAAGGCCTAAGTATGCTTAACAGGAACATGAAATACTTCATGTGGTTCAGAGGTCACATTTTGAGATTATGACTCTAGAGTCACAAATTTCAAAAAAATATGGATTCAACCAAAAATTGTTTGTAATACAGCAACTAGTTTCCTCCAACTTTAATTATGTTGCATTTCAGGCTCTCCAAGATGCCCTGGTGACATGTAAATGGGATGTCTGCGAAACACGGGCATACCTGCAAGAAAACCCGCCCCGTCGTATGGCTCCCAACCCTTACCGCAATGCCCAATTCAATATTTTTCCAACGTCTAGGAGCAGAAATGTTGATTCTGACAGTGAAGAGGAGAGAGAACAGTCTCCACAGGTGAGACTCCCAAGTCAGCCCTATTCAGAGTGACTACCGAGGGTGACCTGTGGTAGTCATTATACACACAAGAGATGTGCTCGACATTTACCCTGAGTAAATGATGGAAAGTTTTTGTGCGATTGCTTTCCAGGCATACCTTTTCCCTCGTAATACACTCAAACCTCGATATAACGAAACTGTATATAACGAAGTATTTGTTATAGTGAGATAAGTTAAAAATATCTTTGCAATAAATATAGTGCTAGGAGTAAAGCTTTATAATGAATTTTCGGATATAACAAATTAATTTTTGTGTAAGATGCAACTTTGTTATAAAGAGGTTTGAGTGTACACACAAGCAGCGAGATGGTGCTCTAAGAAAACATTGTTTAAGGTTAGTTGGTGCATACCAGCTTCATCTCAAAAACCTACAACAAACAAGAACAAAAGGAAGGAGTTAAGATTGGGATGGTGGATGTTATCCCGATGGTTCAGATGATCACGACGACACGTTGAAGGACTGGACTGCTTGCTCATTTCCTGGCAAACTTCGGTTTATTTACACACTGACACTTATTTACAAATAAAGGCCAGGGTGGCCACTAAAGCAACCGGGGTGGCAACTAAAGCACAGTAAGCACTGGCCTGTATTAATATTAACGTCGGCGTTACTTGCCAAGCCCTTCGTGTACTGCACACATCGAAACCAACTCCTCGATGTAGTATCAACCTTGGATCAGAGTCTGCGCTAAGCATGACGTCTGTCCCCCTCAACGTAGTATCAACCCTGGATCAGAGTCTACACTAAGCACAACCTCTGTCCCCGCTTCCCGATCTCATTCTCGAGCACCAAGCTCCCCCCCTTCTCTCCAGTTCTCTTCATTAAATACCTTCCGTCTCATCTGAGACAGCCTCGTGGGACGAACTCCTACTCGATGCTCCACCAATGGAGCAAACAACTGCCCTTTCCTCAGAAATGGGTCTCCGCCTCTGCGTTCCCACACTTTGCTATCCTCCGGGAATCAACTAAGAAGACCTCCGTCTTTTCAACGATGTACAGCTTAAATGATACTTTCGTGTGATAACAAGCCCGTCTAGATGGCTGGTCGGCTGTCTGGCGTTAGTAGACGTGATTCTTCCATATATCCACACATATTGTTACAGCATGGCGCAAGTGGTGCTGCCTTCGCATGACGTAATGATCCCGTGCTCGTCAGCGTGTCTTGAGCAACTTATCTACATGTTTCTGAAACCGAGCACGCAGTTTCCTGGTCACTAAGGTTTTGCAGTGACGTGGTTTTTTTACCTACAGTTTGTCTCAGAAATGACGCACAGGGGCGTTTTTGGTGACATGCCTTGGCTCGTTTGTTGGGAGAGTAACAACGACGAGACAAGCCATCTAAGACACAGGTGCATCAACCTTGGCTGCAGGCGCACGAAACGTGGTAAAAATACAGGGAAGCTGTATAAAGCCACATCGTCTCGTAGTGGCTTACTTTCAAAAATAGTTGTAAAGCTCAGAATAAACGTGATTAAGCATAGTTACAGAAACTCCTGCGAAAACAGAACAGTGGCAACATGCACAAGTCACTAGATGGGCCACCGGCATCGCTATGAATCCTCAGCATTGCTGGACAAAAGGCAAGTCGGTGTTCAGAGCCTTTCAAATGGAAAAATACTGCGTATAAAATAACTACGTGCTTTTGGGAGTAACTACTGCAGCCGTGAACACTGCCAAGGGTAACTTGTCACGCTGGAAAAAACTAGGTCGAAAAAAGTTATTTGTCGGTTCCTTTAAAAAGTCTGCCATGGAAAAATAAAATAAAATTGTAGTAGCTGTCACAAGATCTGTTTCAAGCTGCTATTGAAGATGTTTAAAAAGTGAGGTGTGACTAACTTTAGCTCTTGACTCTATAAGAGCAAGATGACTCTGACACACAGCAGCGGACATCAGCCAATACTAGCATTTTATAATAGCACTATCGAACATTACTAACCAATGCTCGTAGTATGCATGTACAGTAGGCATGTACACCACCAGTCACTGTTCACAAATAAAAAACGTGGAATGGGATGAGTGTACACATCCCCTCTTGTCTTCTCTCACATAAAAAAAATGGTTCTACTGTACCCGCTCTAAGAAAACCTGCTCATGGCATGAAATGACCTTACTCTTTGCCCCCCATCACAAGTGTTGGGGTAAACAAATAGATCGAATCAAATCTATTAAACTGACAAGTCTGAAGGGACATGCTGCATGCAATTAGTGGCAGCTAAGTCCAATTCATAATTAAATTTCGTGTGTTTGGCTCCCGGTCTTTGTCACATTTTTTGCATTAAAATGCAGGCAGCGATTGCTACAAGGAACAAAGCATCAGGAAGGAATGTTACTCGCGATGAGCCTGAGCCTCAAGCTTCTGCGGATCCTGATACGTGTTGTTCACCAACATGTTGCCTGCAAAGGACTGTGGAGCTTGTGCCCGTGTGTGAGATAAAGGTGGAAGTCGTCAGCGATGACGAAGAGCAGATTGATGGTGACGTCCATGGTACGACAAGGGACACTGACGAAAGTGACGAAGAAACAGATAGCACACCTGTAAAAGTTGAACCGTGCATCGACGAAAGGAATGAAGAAGTGAAGTGTGCAGCTGTGAAAATTGAACCGCGCATTTGCATGGGTTTCTTGAACAACGCTTCTTCCAATGAACTGGTTACAATACCCATCTGCGAGCCGAAACTTGAAGCTGTTGAGGAAAGTGGGCCAGATGAAACGTGGAAAACGGTGGTGGGTATTTTTTTTTCTCTCTCATTCTTTTCCCTTACTGGGTCAGTGATAACTGTAGCAGTTGCAGCAAGGGCTCGTCACTGTTTAACATATGCGAATGGCAGCGGTAAACTTTCACAATGCATTGCATCTCAGTGGTTGTGGGCTATTAATATTCGGATCCTGCTGATGAACATGCATTAGGGTTGTACAGAATTGGTCTTCAGATAATTTGTGGCTGATTTCGCACCGCTGTGATAGTGGCATGAAATGACCTTACTCTTTGCCCCCCATCACATGTGTTGGGGTAAACAAATAGATCGAATCAAATCCATTAAACTGACATGTCTGAAGGGACATGCTGTGTACAATTAGTGGTAGCTAATTAGGAAAAAGCACTCAATTTGCTGCCAAGGGCTCCAGCAGGGTTATGTATCTTTTGTCATTCATGTGCACACACCAGAACTTTCCCCTCCGTTTTGAAATTTTGAACAAAGGAGAAAAACTTGGCTTGTAGTGAAATTGATAAATGAATTGTCTATATACAATGAAGTAATGTCAACAAAGCATTATGGTAGGTGATTTTCTTATTCAGAGCCTTTAAAGCACGTAAGCAGATAAGCAGATCATGTATGAATCTGTGTGTCTATTGCACCATTGTCACACATTCACTGGTCGCGACTTGGGCGGATCTGGATTCAATGTTTTGATCTTGACTCTTACTTTTCACACAAGCTGCAGAAGAGAGTCAGTCGCTGTAAGTTTCATTTTAAATTTTGGACTGAAACCTCTGCACGTGAAGTCGTAGATTCCAAAGCATATTGTTGCAATTTTGGCGACATTGGGTTGAAGTTTCAAAAAACTTGGTATATATAAAACTAGGTCTCTGGCCTTTCCCTATGTAAGATTTAGTACACACTGCGAAAATTCAATATGTCATGGCGTTTGGTGCGGAAATTTTAATGTGGCATTACCATCCACCTTTTCTTTTTGCACGTTTTCTCGCTTGCCAAACATTTTCTTGCGACAAGCATGGTAGTTTTGGAATGGCAACAAAGTAATTCACTAAAATGAGAAAAAAGCTTTTTCTCTTTAGTTTTTCTTGAAAGTTTTGCACAAATACTTTGTTGTACCTTCACTGTGGGAAACTAGACTTTCACACTTGTCTAGAGCAGTCCAGCATGTTGCTGTAGCTGCTGACATCGTCTGTGGCTGCTGTACATCTCATTAGCCGCAAGCTTCCATTTATGCTTGAATTATAGCATGAGAACCCAGCATGCAGTATGACTGTTCAATATCATTACATAGTTGGTGTCTGCATATTTTTGCGAAAAACGGCGGCTGAGGCAGCTAACTGGTCGCTCTATACTTCGTTTTATACATCAGATACAATGCTGCCTAAGCTGTTTAAGCAGTCCAGCCAGCAAGTCCACGTTTCTCGCACTTGGATTTCATTGTCGTAAACGTGTATTGTGCAATTGGTTCCGGCGGCGCTCTACCCAAACTAATTGCGGAGGCCACAGTATGAGAACACAGTGATCTAGAAGAACATGTTGACAATCGTATGAGAGGGCATGCTTATTTCTAAAAGACAAAACATCTTCAATTATTCCACAATCTAAAAATGGAAAGAGAATGATGTTACAGGTGTTAAAATCATTGAACTGTATCTTTTTAGAAATGGATTTAGTGTAATAAAGAAAAGCTGCTAAAGAAAAGCTGTTCATGCCCTGATGAACACATCCCCTTGTAAAAGTGTTAGGCCCAGTGACCTTCCTTCCTTCTTCAATGACCCCTTGTTTCTTTACAGGAGCACTGACATCAAATTTATCATGCCAAGATTTTTGTGTCGGCGAGTAGCTATAGACCCCGTAGCAGCGATTCGCGACCTAAAATGCAACTGAGGGATGAATAACTATCATTTTTATTGATTTATATCACTGGTATCTAGCACAATTCAAAACGGCCTGCGATCCCGCCATTTTTAGCGCTGGGAGCACCACCAGTGGCGCTACCTCGCGGTGACCTCCAGATCACGCCACAGCTGACCAATTCTCCACAGAAAAGAGTGACGTCAGGCTCACCTGCTCTGTAAACATTTCCTCTGCTGGGCGGACACATTCAGTCGTGCCTTGTCACCTGCACTGCTGTCATCGCCCTACAAAGTGTCGACTCGGGTTCCATACGATAGTCTGGAGCTTGGAATCACCCTGATTCCCGATGTCGCGAATTATTTTTGCTTCGATCGACCTTTTGCAGAACAGTGATTCCGAAAGGAAGGCTGTTCCAAGCAGCGCTACAGAGGTGCCCGAGGATGCGCGCTTCAACCATGTTCGCTCGTGTGTCTCAGTTAGCTATATTGGTGCGTTTGGCATGCAAAGCATTCATGTATACACAGAGTGGTCAATGCAATGTATCTATCGCGAATGAGCATCAGCGGAGAAATAATATACATTTCCTGCTTGCCGGGTTCCTTTTCGCGCCTCCAGATGGCCCTTCCTATCCAGCCTCTTGCGGTTAACACGGTATTACTTTTACGTGGACGCAAAGTCTACAGATTAACTAAAATTCAACGATACCTGTGTGTTACTTGTTAGCGATGATATCTGACTATATGATGTTCCACTTTTGATAGCTTCTGGTCATGTCGATGTGTAATACATACGTGATATGAAAAGACACCCTCATTGCGCTTTTTATGTGCTTCGAATTAGACAACTGCAACTCACCTGCAACTCGCAACGATTCCCCGATATGCTGACCGACAAGCACACGCCTAATCATGATCTGTTTTTTTTTGCCATTATTTTTAAGGTGGTTTTTATCTTGATAATTTTATGAAATCATTCAAAGCGGTGCGACGAAGATCAGATGGGATGAGCGAGTGCGTTTCTGCACTACGGCGCCAGTCGGCGCCACGATAAGAACACTTGGATCGTACCCGTCATCGCTAATAGGGCATTGTCATTCAGGATGGTATTTGTGGAATGTATCCCACCGAACACGTAGAACTAGTGTCGATGTCGCAGGGCAGTCTATTTTTCTTTTTTTCTCCTTAGCTTTTCTACGCTGTTTTACATCAAATTAAAATAACTTCCACGCGACGGATGCCGTTCAAATTTGGCCAAGAAGATTTATGCATACCAAGCGATCGAATGACGAGCACATCTTAATCTTGAAATTTGATGTCAGTGCTCCTTTAAGCCTCCATCTTTCTCTGTGTGTCTGTCTTCTCTGGACTTAGTAACTACGAAGCTTTGCTGTGCGGTTCTTAGTCATACTGAGCCAGCAAAAAGCTATGTGCCCGGGAGAGTAAACATTATTTTAGATTCACATTCCCAGGAATATTTTTTCTCTGAAAATAGTGAGCATCAAGGGCAACCTTGTGGAGGAGACATCAGAGAAAGTTATTCTGGAGCATGACCTCATCAGTTGTGTTCTTGGAATGTTCCTATTCTCCAGACCAACCAACAAGAACAAGAAGACGTGGCTGAGGGAAATGACGATGGTGAAGAATTTATACTCCCTACCGAGCATGTCACAGAACAGCCATCGTCTTCTGTGGAGGAGAAGCAAATCAATCCCGGTGATTTTGTGGCTGTTGAGGTACGGTCATATTCGTCCGAGCACTTGCAACTAAGTGCGATATCTATATATCATTCCAGAAATTTGCAACTGCCCTTTAACTTCTTGCTTCAGTGTGGTAAGGGTTTATTTGTACTGTTAGTTATAATACATTTAAAGGAATGTGTGTACATAAACTGCCGAGGTGCAGTATACAAGTTCGCCATATGATACAAAGGATAAGGCGAAAAATGGGTACAAGAAAGCATGGGCTCAATCATTAGCTTTTTATTAAATTAAAAATTAAAAATTAAGCTCGACATGAAAAATACATTTTTCAAAAGAAAAGGAAGCAACTAAGCAGTGGATGGGGGGGTGATGTTAGTCTGCTATGTATAAGGTAGTACTGACAAGTGCACATAAGCAGTACTAAATCTACTTGTGTAACAACGCTATTATAAAGCTTTGTTCTACAAATAGTGGCAGGAGCTGTTTCTTGTGTGGATTAAAGCTCTGTAAAAGGTTACTGTAGTGTGACTAGACTGTTAATGTGCCAAGTTGTCTAAACAACAATAGTAAGTCAGCTTTAAAAGGAGCACTGACAAAAGTTTTGCATCTTACTTTTTCTGCTGCAATAAGTGTTGCTCACGTTTCACTTATCCTGGCTGGAACACTCGTTTGCTTGAGCTATTATGTAGCACCAGTCTCAGTTGTGCTTTCATAGAGTGCAGAGAAAGGTGGGACTCGGAGTGGTTTTTATGCAGACAACGCTGGTTATGTGAGTACTCAGAACAGTGTGCGCATGAGCACTGCGTTGACAACTCTTCGACGAAGGCTTGCTTCGTTGCTATATGGATGCTGCTCTAATCCCATCTAAGATGGTTCAAATATGTGTGACCCCTGAAAATGCACCGCCAAGGCAAGAACATCAGCTTTTGTACACTCATGCGGGTGCCCCATATTTTCATTGAAAAGGTCTGCTGGGAGAGGGTGCTCACAAAGATCGTGGCAGCCAACACTAACTCATGGTCGTTTTCTTAAAAATGAAAGGCACGTTTTACATTCGGAGGTAGACACATTCTTTAAAATTAATTTTAAGCATGTTCTATGCTATAATATTCATTTCTATTTCGTAGATGATGCATGTGTGTTCACACAAGTCTATTCCATCAGTTTTCTCGCCTTGAAAATTTTCTGTCAGTATTCTTTTAGCACCTTAATCATTTTGGATGAGTGCAACTCATCCGCTCGCAATCATAGCATTTAATGAAAAAAAAGACGCGTATTTCTGGGGCCCAACAGAGAACACGGTGCAGTGTCAGCTCCATATATATTTCCCCGTGAGTGCCTTGTATAACACTCGCTCGTTTTCAAGCTAGTTTGTGTCTCGCATCAGAGATGGCTGCACTTGCTTGGCACTTTCTTTTATTAACTACCGTTGCACCTTTTTTATGGCTCGTATTTACAAAATGTTGTGCAGTGCTTTGCTCGTGCGTCATCATGGAAAAGGAGCCTTCTGTCACTAAACAGATCTTCTGACGCTAGTCATTTAAATATTGGAGTTCACTTTGATGATTTGACATGTTATAATCACTAGGATTTCAACTGCGACATTATTTTGCGAAACGTGAAAGAGAGTAGTAGCCCGTGGGACTGTAGACCTTGTTATGCTAATTTGGAGTAATATATACCTTAATTTTTTTCTTCAATCAAAACATGCTTTTCAGAAGCAGTATATCTGATCTCAACTCAAAAAAAAAAAAAAAAGCTTTTTAGACTGAAAAACTTAAAAAACAGTGGGTCATGGATTAAAATGGAACAGGGAAATGGGGGCGTCAGAGTTCTTTTATAGTGAATCACTTTTCCTTGGATTGGTCCTCTCCTTATGTTATGCTTGGCTGTTGTTATTCCAGATTAAAGAAAACTCCAGTAAGGTGCTCATGGCGGCATCTTTGTATGCCACTGCTCTGCAACATCGCATGAGTGAGGATCGACAACGGCCACGGTTGAGGCGTGTGCAGCCACTGTAGCTTTTGCACTGCCTTGTGGTAGAGAGTGGTCCGATGTCTTCCCGAAGGTGATTTTATTAAAGTATACACGTACACGGCTGGTTTTTTTTTGTGCCTGTGTGTGTGTGTGTGCATGGAAAGTGTAATGTAATAGTTGTAAATAACGTTCATTGTCATATGGGCCACACAAACACCTGAGTAATTTTAGGTACTACGGTCCAACCAATTTATAATGAACACGAAGGTGGCGTGGGATAAGTGGTCGTTATATCAGTAGTTCGTTGGATATAGACTCGCCCATAAAAGCAGGTGCTTAGCCACCACTTTTTTTTTTCCTGTGTATCAATTTTTAATCAAAAAGTGCTAACAACAACTCTGTTGACAATTTTAGGCCTTTTCATGTATTAAGTGATGTCCGCTGTGTGCTCACTAGTTAATTAAACCACGTTCACAATTAACTCACGCCGTTCTACGCCACGTTGAACTAATCATCCTTGGCTAATATTTTTCAATAAATTTTGTTGAATGCTTCCTAACTCCATGTTGTAGGTGCGCTTCGAGCTGTCGCTCATTACCGCGTGGTGCCACGATTTAATCGGTGAGCTTTGCAGCTTTCATAGGAAGTGAAACAGTGATATTTCAATAAAACAACTTGAGCTACCATTGTGTTTTTTTCCTGTTTAGAGTCATACCTATTTACACGACTATGGTAAAGGTATTGGGAGCAACCAGCCAAGCAGCCTTTCATACGACGTTGTAGGTACAGGGTTGGCCGCATCTTAGGTGAACACCCCGTAAGTGTTCAAGCTGTTGAATCTGTAATGTCTATTGTACTTCATGGGGGAAATTATGGCTAATCAAGGCGTCTATAGGCACTGTAATAATTCTATGCAATATGTATTGAATGTTGGCTTCTATGAGGTCTTGAATACTGATGATGTATTCACGTTAGATATGAATTACTTTTTGCAAAGGAGGACATTTGACTCGGAAGATCATTGCGATAATTTGTCTATAAATGTAGAGCTGCTTTTTGAAATGTGTTCAATGACTTTACTGTGGGCTAGTGAAAGCCACCTTAGTGCAAAATGATGGATTGATTTAGGAAGAGCACACTAAAAATTATTTCATAATTGCACCCACAACAAATTTACCCTTCACACAGCTCTGTAAATTTCATACTAAAACTTTAAAGTCCGATAAATAATTACCATTTTGTAGTTCAATCTCCCTGTGCAATTTAAAAATTTTCCCACAATATAGCATTATTATACTATTGTACGTTATGTGTGGAAAAACTTTATTTAGGTTCATCTGGTCGTGAACAGATAGCTTAACCTGTCCGCCACGTCGTGGGTCGTTGGACTGTCCATAGCTGCGTCCTAAATTTGTACTGCTTACCGTAGCGTCTCACTTCGACGATGTAACATTTTCAACTCGTAACGCAGGGCACCGGCAGAGAATATGATCTTAGCCGGCAAAGTCTGAGCAAAGCGCGCAAATTTTTGGTGTCTGAATTTCAGGGTGAATTTTGTACAAGAGTGCAAGACATGGGATATGCCCCGACCTGCAGGAGTCTGAGCATCAATGCCTGAGGCCTGTTCAGTTTACTGTGCGGTGGCGGATACTTTCGCCTCATCAAATAAAAGTTCTTGCAAAGTTCATTGTATTGATTGATTTGTGGGGTTTAACGTCCCAAAACCACTATTTGATTATGAGAGACGCCGTAGAGGAGGGCTCCGGAAATTTCGACCACCTGTGGTTCTTTAACGTGCGCCCAAATCTGAGAACACGGGCCTACAACATTTCCGCCTCCATCGGAAATGCAGCCGCCGCAGCCGGGAATCGAACCCGCGACCTGCGGGTCAGAAGCCGAGTACCTTAGCCACTAGACCACCGCGGCGGGGCAAAGTTCATTGTACGTCGTTGGAGGGTCTTTGTTGTCCAGAACCTCATCTTCACGCCATTCAGTAGCTACGCGGTCGACCACTCCTCGCGCAGTTCTGTGGGCCTTCTCGTTGAGGCTGGATGGAGTGCCCTCAATCTGTCCCACGTGAGCTGGGAACCAGGGGATTGTGTGTTGTTGTACCTCCTTATTTCGCAGGATGCGAAAGGCTGATTCCAAGATGGTGCCCCTTCCGAATGCCTGGACTGCTGATCTCGAGTCACTGTATATTGTTGTTCTCTCGTTGTCTAGCAGGGCCAAGGTTATTGTGATCTGTTCGCCAACCTCAGCCGTTGTGGTCTGGACTGACGAGGAGTTCGTAACAATGCCATCTTGATCAACAGTGACTGCAACAAATTCTTTTCCGCTTGCGCACTGTGCAGCATCAACAAAGCAGCAACTCCGGGCATGTGCATGGGCACTCTCCAAGAGGGCTTTATCCCTAGCCCGTCGTTTGCCTACATCGTATTCAAGGTGGACAATCCGAGGTATGGGCGCCACGGTAATACGCTCTCTCTGTTCTCGAGGAACGCTGCAGTAGCTGGTATCGATTTTTGTTAGGGGAACTCCAATCTCTTTCAGGATGTTTCTCCCGGAACTGGTGTTAGAAAGTCTTGTGAACTGCGCCCTCTCTTGAGACTCGGCTATCTCTTCCAGCATGTTGTGTATGCCGAAATGAAGCAGCCTCTCTGAGCTTGTATACATGGGAAGCCCGACGGCTCTCTTTACCACTTTTCTTATCAGCATGTTCAACTTGTCCCGAACCGACCTCTGCCAGTTGTGCATTGCCGCTACGTAAGTGATGTGACACATCACGAAAGCATGCACCAGCCTGATGAGGTTGTCCTTGCATAGTCCTTGCTGTCGGTTATCAACCCTTCCTATCAATCTGAGCGCATTGTCTGTTTTTCTTGTAAGCTTCTGTACAGTCTGGTTATTTAAACTGTTTGACTCAATCATCATACCCAGAACGCGGAGGGTGTCCACCCTCACTTGTCCTTTGAGTGGTGTCGATGTCATCTACAGGCCTCCAACCTTTCGGTTTGGGGCCCCTGCACTTGGGGCTGTACAGTAGCAGTTTTGATTTACGCGGTGAGTATCGGAGTCCAATAGGTCTGAGGTAGCTTTCTGTGACCTCAATAGCATCTTGAAGTGCAGCTTCCGAATGCCCATCACTGCCCCCGTTGCACCATATGGTGACTCTATTGTCACATGAACAAATATTCATTAAAGTGGCGCTTAAGTGGGACATTGAATCGGTTTGAACAAGTTGTTGCTTAAATCTGTACTTTAACGGCAAGTTGAAGGTTATAGTATAATTTTGTTTTCGATTTCACACTGACCTTTCTGCATGTGGAAGTCGGCGTGCATGATGTCATGAATTTCAAATGTTTTTTTTTCTTCATAGCCACTTTGGATCGAAGATATTTTCCTAAACTTGGCGCATTAAGCCTTCTGGGTCTCTTGATCATAGGATATTGCACTTAATTTTTACCGATTGAGAGCTAAATAAGCGACATCAAAATAAGTGTCGTCACAACGGGTTGGTGCAAAAACTTCAAGGCAGCGTCGCAACCCAAGCATCTTTTTGTGGCAATTGTTGTGCGAGAGGCATTATGAAAGCCATTTTTAAATAAGAAAAAAAAAAACTTTTGCAGTTTAGTGTGTTCTGACGATGCCTCGTTTTTTTTTTTTTTGTCCATGCCACTGTGTTTTGTGCTGCCAGGCCTAATCGCTCGCGGGCCTGATTTCGTACGTAGTACCAACGTCGAAGACTGCAATAAATATCATTGCTGTTTCTCAAACTTGGCTGGTGAATTAGTGTTGGTTATGATCAGCATACACTGTACTTATTAGACAGTGTGGACGATCGATGTCTGTCGAGTAGTCTCACAGCTTGCTTGCGTTACCGCTGCCACGCGTATCTTTCGTGCTGTGCACTAAAGTCAGTTGAGTTCGGAACTGTAGCTAATTAAAAAAAAAAAAACAAGACGTCCTTGTGAAATTGTTTACGGTTTCTTCTGCCGTGCTTACATGGTCGAGAAGAAGAAGAGCATCAACGATGCACGCACGTTCCATCTTTCTCTCCTCGTGCGTTGCAGCAAACGGGTCGTATTACAGCGAGGCGACGTACAGAGATCAAGCATGAGACTGAAGATGGTAACACAACGTGTTCTAATTATCACAATAAGTATTACAAGCTTTTGCTTCCCTGTACATCTTGGTTGTAATGCAGTGAAGCCTGATTGGCAGAACAAAATTAGCGGTTCTAACTTTCCTAACTCCCACAAAATATTTGGTGCAACTTCCGTCTCTGTAAGGTAAGGTAAGGCTTGAACATGACTATAGCAGTGCGAATGGTAAGCGAGTTAGCTGAATTAGCTATTTGATTTTTTTTGTTTGTTTTCGCTTTCGCATATCGCGAGTCGCTGCACATCCTGATCGTTTGCTGGGAAATGCCGCCACCTTATTACTAGGTAATGAAATGGGCTTTCGGATATTGAAGCGCTGTTTTAAAACAGCTTAATGCTGTTTAGAAAACTGCCCTCGCGTACGCTAGATTTTTGTAAAATGTGAGAGCCTGATGAGTGCATTTAACTACAATTTAACTGGCAGGCGCGCGGTTTCCGACGCAAGCCATCGTGTAAAAAAAAAAAAAACGAAAACCTGCATTTGTTGTGGCAGTGGTAGTAAAAATGCATATGAAACCAAACTAACGTTCACACAACTGTGAGCAAATCGGTTCTAATATTGGTTATTTTTTTGTTCTCCGCGCACGACAAGTAAACCCAATCTGGGTCATTGCCGAACTCGACACGAATGTTGTATTTCGCCCATTCGTTAACTGTATTACTTTGTAAACACTGGCACCCATCGAGACGGAAGAAATACAAAATTCAAGCCGTTTATTAGGAACAATTAGCGGCAAATTAAAGGTTAAGCCTACTTTTCTCATTCGAGTCGGCGACCGCAGCGCCACGCTTGACCCGAGTTGCTCCAGCCTGCTCCAGCTCGGTCAGCCGTCCGAGCCGAGCGCTGAGCCGCGGCTACCGCGGTCCGCGGTTGTCATCTTCAGGATTCATCAAGTGCCTGGTTTACGTTTCTGTTGTCCTAGCCAAAGTGTTCCTGTTAGTTTGCTGTTAAAAAGTCCACAGTACTTGAGGAGGTGCAGCGTATCGGTAATGGTGTGTAGGACTTGAGATATTTGTTTTCTTTGTCCAACCACCGCTGGAGTTGACAACGTGCACGATTTCGCGGGTAAACTTTTGCTGTCCCGCTGGGGCTAGCAAACGTGTTGTGCGGTATTATTTCGGCTGCTGTGATATCGATCGCATTGCCGTGTGTCAAGTGCAATACGACGGAGCAGGAGTTGACACGTTGTGACCTGTCTGAGCTGTTTGTTCTTTCCGGGGTGCCTTGCGCAACATGTCCGATTCATTGGTCTCTAACGGCAGCAGCTCGCCGAGCCTGTTGAATACGCTTAGACATTATAGGTTTCAAAAGAAATGTTCGCAGCAGAGCCCTGGCTTGGAGCGACGTTCGCCGTCGAGTGACCAGCGAGGTTCGCCTGAAAGAGACGAAGGTGGGTCTGTCGACCTGCGAGCGTGCGACTCGCTATCGAATGCTGTGTTCGCGTCTGAGAGCGTCTTTGATTTTGTTTGTGCGCAGATGAAGTTGTCATCCCTGAGACTCCCGAGTCGGTATTGATGCGGTCTGGGCTGGATAAGAAGTAAGCGACTGTACTATCCTCTGCACATGCACACACAAGCCCCCTGTTATGTTTTTTTATCGCTACTCATTCATTCGACCACTTGGTGAGGTGTGCCAACATGCACGTTATCTCGTAAAGCTGGAGCCTCAAAGGCTTCAGCTTATGTAATGACAATATTGAGTAGTGACAACTGTATTTTCTGAATTTCTTCGCTTGCATTTACTGCGACCTGCCGTTTGTTCGTTCACCATGCATGCCACATAGGTTTGTGTTTCTACCACTCATGGCCTCAGAGAACGAGGAAAAAAATTGAGAGTGTGAAAATTGATGGTCTAACCAGAAGCCATTCTCAATCTCGTAGTGTTGTAGGCACGGACCTAGCTTTCTGACATTCTGAGTATCAGTTGCTTGGAGTCATTGCAAGCTGTATCGAATAGTACAGTGTTGTGATTGACATATTTTTCCTAATTTTGTGATCATATTTTTGTTTCTTTCACATTGTCAGCAGTGCGGAAGCGTCTCCTGATATAATCGCAAGCTGCTCGACTGCTGACTTAGAAGAAAGTCAAGTTGTAACCAATGGAGCCAGGCGAAAGCGCGTCCTCTCGAGCAGCTCTGAAGAGGGTGGAGGGAGCAGCAGCAGTTCGAAGAGGTGTGCTCTAGATGCCGGAAGGGAAACTAACCACATGGACGATGACAGCAGTAGGGAGAAGAATTCGGATGATGAGTGCACGAGGTATATGACTGACAAAGAGAAGGGTCTCAAGCTGCTGATCGACGAGTTCAGAGGAGCTGACATCATGGTTAGTAAACTACATAACTGCAGGTTGCATATTTCTGTTGATTACAGCCAGACCGCTTGCGCTCCTTCAGATCGCTAAGTACGACATTAAAATGGCAAAAATCATCAATTAACTAAAAACAGAAAAAAAGCATTGTTAGTCACGAGGCACGTGTGCATTAACAAACAGGGATGGTTAATTGAGAATATGCCTACGCTGACTTCTAAACGGGGCCTACATGGAGACCACCCAGTGTAAACATGTATGCCGACAATAATCCAGGTGTACAGTGGTCTGTGTAGTTATGGTTAAAGTTTTGTCAGTTGTGGTATCTGGTCTGCATCTTTGGCAGCCTGGTAATTCAACATAGTCATATCTGTACTGTGTGCTTTGTTAATATGCTCGAGCAAGCCTAGTTCAAGCAACAATAGTGACCGTCTGGTTTGAAGCTCATGTTTTCGAACGTCATCAATGAAGTAGCGTGCTAAAGGAAATCATTTGTTCAGTTTGAAGCAGTTCAAACTTAGTATGTAATGATGTTTCTGTATTGTAGGTCTTTCATATTCATTGCTAAAGTACTGGTGCAATTTAGCAGCTTTTCCTTTTTTATATTGCATTGTAGTAGTCAAATCAATTAGAAGACATTGACATTCTTAATATTCATGTAGAATAATGAATGAGAAAAGCAGTAATATTCCGTGTGCCTTCTCAACTACATTGCACGTGTGCTGGTTCACATGCTGTGCATCTCCTAAGCAAACTACTTTACTACTCACTGAAAGAAAGAACTCTAAATTTGAAGGGCTAACTTTTATTTGTTAGACACAATATTATTGGGCACTAACAGTCAACAATGCCAAGGAATGTATAGGGGATGTTACTAGTAGTAAATGTTATGTAACTGCAAAGAAAAAAAAAACGAGGACGAAAAGTGAAAAGATAACTTGCCCTGGGCAGTGACTGAATCTAATTCGAATGTCGTGGGTGCGGTCCCTGCCCACGGCATGTTATCTTTTCAACCACGTTTCTTTCTTCACATTTACATTACATTTAGTTTTAATAACATCTCCCTATACGTACCTTGCCATTATCTGCCTCTGCTCATTAATATTTACTCACTGGTACTATGTTGTAAAATAATGCACAGCATTCATTTATTTCGTACGTAAAGTGTAAAAATGTAAGTTCATAATTTTGATTCATTCAACAGTTTCAATTCTGGCACAGTGGCACTTTTTTTCAGGCAGTGAAAAAAAAAAAAGCTGCATGCTTATTCGTGTTTTTGGGAAAAAGCTCCAGTAGTGTCACAAAAGCTTTTGGGAGAGGTGCACTTAAACTTAATTCATTATTATCTGTAATCGCACATTTATTGACATCTGCTTCAGTGCATTTTAAACTTGTTCTTCCGAATTTAATGTTGCGGCAAAGCGAGGTATTTTTCCAAACTTTCATCATGATATTACGTTTTCAGCCTTTCTGGCCTAGGTAATTCAGCCGGAGTTGTCTTTCAGTGTCCCGCGATCGTTGTAATTTTGACCTTCATCTATTTCTTTGCAATCTAGGACGTTCAAGATGCTCTGGTGCAATGTAAATGGAATGTTCATAAAGCGCGTATGCACTTGCTGGGCAACCCTCCGGGCATCAAGGACCCCAGCCCACATCGAAATGCACGGTATAAGACAGTTTCCTCATCCAGCAGCAAAGGGGTGGAATTTGATGGTGCAGAAGAGCAGAAAAAGGCTTTGCCGAAGGTATGTTCCCACACTTGCTTGCAAAATACTTTCATGAAAAACTGAGCTATTTCATTTGGCAGCTAATTGCTTCTGTCGATGTGATTGCTACTGGCGCTGAAGTTTCTTGCACTTTTTGCTAACAGAGCATGTTAGTAAAATTTGATAGTACAGTGGAAGCTCATTAGTTTGAACTTAAGGGAGACTATAAAATTGTTTGAATTAAGTGGAGTTCAAATCAGTGGGCGGTCACTTGAATGAACAGAAATCTCACCACATTGCGTGGGCAAAGTCCAGAGAAACTCTGTACTCGTTATCGCAAATAAGATGCTACTACTACACGTTCGTGGCAGGTGATTTCGTGAATCAGTTTCATGGAGCTCGAACCATGAACAGAAATATGATCAGTTAGTGATACACCAGAAAGAAGCACCGATTGGCACTTGTGTGAACAATGAGCTTTAGCTTCGAAATATTTGTGGCCATTCGTGCTCAAAAATGTGTATATTTACATAACAGAGATAACACAAGCAAAATTGAAAGCAATCAGTAATTTGCTTCTGTTTGTTCTGTTATGACTCCATGAGCGTTCCTTGCAGCTCGCCCAATAGCTCTGGCACAGCGTTGGAATTCTCACCTGCTGAGAAATGCTGCTGTTTTTCTGTGTTGTATCTAGCAAATTTGGTATGGTTTGGTTTTGCAACACATTGTGATCACTGAGGGCTAACTTCTGCGAGGAACGATGAAAACAAGAGGTTCGCAGTTTGAATTAACCGTTGTGGAATCTGATGCATTCGAATAATCGAGAGTTTCTTCCTGTAGAAATACACAAGGCTGCGTTGGGATCAGCGCGTCAGTTTGATTTAACTGTAAGTTTGAGTTAACCAAGTTAGAATCAACAAGCTTCTGCTGTACTATATTTTAAAAAGGGACGTTGCAAAAGTGGTATAGATTGAGCCTTGTGTATTTTGCATTCTGTCAGTGGCCAGTCTTCACAGGTGTTGGCAAGTGTTGAAGAAGTCTCCAACAGTAGTTTAATTCATATAAAATAAACAAATGTATGCAAACAATGTGTTGACTGGCAACTGATCTTTAAATTGTCTGATTGTTATACCAATTGAAAAATACATAAGATAGCTTGTCATTCAAGCTCACGCAAAGAAAACATTCAGGCAACATATAGGTTAATGATATATGATAACTTCACTTTTTGCATTTAGTACCTTGAACGTGTTACACGCCCATAATATCAAATGTTCCGCCACGGATATTACTACTGTACTCATACTAATTTGGCCATTCTAGCACTCACTCACATTCCTATTCGCATCTGCTCGCTTCTTTCATCATTTGTATTACACTCATACTATACTTGCGGATAATGTTTCTTGGCAATGAAGTGAAGGCTATCAAGAAAAATAGCACGTATCCTGCATTCAATGAATCTAGTTAAACAATTGTGTCAGTATTTTCTACGTGACATATAAAAACTACTTTCTTTTCTACATGCAGCTCTTTGATACAGGACACAGCTCACACTAGTGAGATGTTTGTAGTTATTCCACTTTATACATTGTTACTTTTGCTTTTGTAGACATGTTAGAAATTCCTGCTGTTTAAGTGTACCTCAAACGCCAAGCGGCGTCTCAGTCGGTATGCGATGCTGATTGCTCAAAACCATCACTTTCTATTGCGGTACAAAGTGCATGCCAAACCTGCCGTCTTTGCGTAGGAGTACATGTGCAGAAACTCCGACCCCGTAGTTTTCCGTTCATTGCCAAGAAAAGTTGTCCTTGAGTATAGAAGCTTTGAAATGTGTGTGAGTGAGTCGGTGAGTGATGGAGAGTGGGTGCACCATGGTGCAGTTTCTCCAGTATTACTTCAATCTCAGTTTTGTTTCTGTGTCCTGTTTGATTTACTGAACCTCCACTCATGCTAAAAGACCTTCCTCTCTGGCATTCTGTAAGTGTGATCTATGAATCTTGCCTAACTTGTTGGCTCTATGCAGCATTCCTTTGAAGGAGCCCTGCAACATTTTTCAAAGTAATCATCGGACGACTTTATTGAAAGAGTTTCTTGCCTCATGAACCAACCGCACAACTTTTTAAGATCCGTCAACTACGAGTGGAGTTGCAGGGATTTGTCGCACGCATTAAGTGACATTTCTCTCTTTTCCTACTAGTGAGTGGGCTGGGAGTTATGCAGGGGCGATGACAAGGAGGCAAGAAGCTACATCAGTTTGTCAATGCTCGTCATGACTTTGAGCGCTTTCTTTTCTTTGTTATCTAAAGGCACAATGGGGTAATTCCATATAAGGCACTGGTGTAATTCTATATTCTGTCTGATTGCACTTCTTATAGACCGTAGTGTGGGCGCAGTGCAACATCTCACAATGGTCGTGTTAGCTATGCAGCTAGTGACGCTCGAATCGGCGCATGGCCATGGAGTTTGCGTTCATGGCGCGATCATTTTTGATTATGGCATGGTTTGCGAGATAAGAGCAACTTCTAGCCGAGTTTGAAAATTGGTTGTAAATTACAGACCACATGCCGCGCTCTAAATGTTTGGCTCTCATCTTCTCAGTAGCCCCAAAATGATTGGCTGCTTTTTCCGACTACGCTCAAAAAATGTCGCAGTGTCCCTTCAAGCTCCTCTACGCTTGTGTTCTTGTCTGTTGCCGCATACAGGTCGAACGCCAGGAAAAAGTCGCTATGACGAGTGAATCACCAGTGAAGAGCACGAACGCTGGTCTGTCCAAATTCAAAGCCTTCAATGATCTCAAATCTCGAGGCACCCAAAAGAAGGTGTCGCAGCGGCCAGCAAAGGCGCTTAAGATTGACGACGCCAGCGATGAGGAAGAGTATTGCAACGAGGACATCTATGGCTCCGCTGACGACAGTGAGGACAGTGGTGCAGAGGCAGACGACACACCTGCGAGGGCCGAAACGAAGCGGGCCATCACAGAGTTTTTTGACAATGCCTCTCTTAATGAACTACTTGCGATCCCGGGCTGCAGTCGGAAGAAGGCTGAGGCCGTTCTGGAGAACCGACCATATCAAACATGGAAGACTCTGGTAAGCTTTTTCACTCATCATTTATTATTACTATTATTATTATTGTTGTTGTTGTTGTTGTTGTTGTTGTTGTTGTTGTTGCAGTTGACTCCAGTGCCTCTTATAAAGGCGTTTTTTTATAAGAGGCACTGATATAACAGACAATTAGGTATGAGACACCTCATTAAAAAAAAAAAAAAAAACAGAATGGCTTCTTGTTGCCTGTCCCTTATAAAGGGGGTTAAACTGTATTATTGAAAATGATAGCCTTTCTTGGGATACTTAAATGCAGAAATTTTGGTCTGTCTGTTGGTCCATCTTCCCAACGATTCTGCTGCCCAGTGAAAGTTTAAGCCATTGCTCGACAGCCACCCATCTTAATCTGGTGACCCCATTCATGCTTGTGAACATTGTCAACCAAAAAGTAAATATTATGCATATTTGAGGTGCAAAATCAATGCGTAAGTATCGGGCAGTGTGTTTCCTTATTTAGAAAATGCATAGATACGTAATCCTAAAGACCGTAGTGTTTATTGCGTTGCACAGACAATGCGACACTATGAACGAAAAAGCAGGTGTTTCTTACGCTTTGCTAAAACTACACGGTGCTGCCACCTGCCAGTGGCTCTACGTTTCAAAAAGCTAATTTCTCACATTACTCCTAGATAGCGTCGTATCTCACGCAGTGCCTCCATACAGAGGACAGTCTTTCGACGTATTTTGCAGCGAAGCTTGCAGATACGCGGCATATCTTTATTATTAATATTTGTACGCATTGCCAGACCTACTGGGGACAATTGCTGTTTGGCAATGAAACAAGATCAAAAGATGTTTACTAGTCTTGGTGATAATGTTTCCTATAAAAGCCTTGCTTGCATGCCCCCCCCCCCCTTTTTTTTTTATGGCAATCTACACATTCTAGTGTTCAGTACTTGTAGTGCGCAAGTGAATATACTTCAATGAAACCTTTGTTTTAATTCTAAAGTTGGTGACAAGCTAAGAATAAAAAGTAAAGTGTGCCTCTGTCCATTTGTATTATGCGCGTCCAACTGCGACTGCTCTTTACCATGACGTAACAGTCACGAACTAATGACAAATTCAGCATGACACTGTTCGCGATGAGAGGTGATGTACTGCTGCACCGAGACTGGCAGGCATTTATTTGGCTTTCCCGTGATGCCCTTTTTGTCAAGAGGAAGCTATTTGCTACTGTTATTCCCTCGCACTCTCTATCATTCTCGCCGTTTGGCATTCGATAAAGACATTTCCGATTTGGTAGCGTTTTAAAGGGCTCCAAAGCGGCAGAGCTTCAGCAGAGTGACTTGTTGGGCGAGTTTGTTCATTCTTAACGGAGGTTGCGCTTGTCCTTTCCTCGTTTTTTTTTTTTTTTTTTTTTGTGCCACAAGCCTACTGCAGAGCTTCATCGTGCTCCGTCGTTTCGGAACGCGATGAAGCTTTGTCGTTTGAATGCATCAAGCGTATCGCCTGAGTGTGACCACTCTCGGCGATTGTCATCGCGGTCATTCATGTGCAATAAGCTGAAGGCGCAGTCTGAATGTACGCGTCTGTGCTTTGGGGAATGTTTGCGTCTGTGATTTTCTGCCCACAAAAGCCATGGCATCACCGTTGCTAAATGTGCATGTGTGTTACTTGGGTCTCGCAACGTGAGAATCTTGGTGATGTTTTGTAATGTGCACCGTGTTGTGCGCCCATATGAGTGATGTAAGTGAGGACAAGACGTGAGAATAGAGCAACCAACAGAACCTGCTAGTTTGACGCAGTACGAAAGTAAACAAACCAAGTGGGAAGAATATGCAATGTTGTATGCATTATAGAGTTAATTGTAGTCATCTGTTGTGTGTGCGAATAATTTGACATGTGTTTATTGGTACAGCTGCGTGATCTTAACTGAATGGATTTCTACTGGCTCATAATTATGTGCCAGATTGATGGTCCCGTCGCGTAAGCGATTATTTCACGCTCAATGCACGAACTCTTTGCATGAGAAACATTGTGCAAGGTTTTTCAAACTGCGAAATTACTCTTGCTATGCGATATCGATGCAGTGATCGCGATCAATCATTATCAGTTGCATCGATCGTAATCGTTACTGAAGCGATGCTGCTGAAACTATTATTAACCAGAAAAAAAAAAGAGAAAGAAAAATTTTTTTAAAGCGTTGTATCATACTTACTGATATCTTATTAAGAAGTCTTATTTTTGTTTAACATGTCTTTATTAAATTTAGTCTGTGTTTCGTGCATGTATTGTGTAGTGATAACTAGTTTAAATTCAATTGTAGTCCTTTGAAAGAAACATGAAGGATGCCTTGCACTCTCCTGTGAAAGCAAAGTCTGGCACGCAATTCACTTGCATACACTGGAGAAATAAAACCCTCTTGCTTGCACAGACACACCTTCACACACACACATTCATAGAAGGTAGTGGCCCCTTAACCAGAAAAACTAGGTCCTGCTTTGAAAAAGTTTAATATTCAAGGGCTGACAGGATCAGGGCAACATCATGAAGTGCAAGTTGCCGAAGCAAGAAAAAAAATTCACCTACAGTTTTTAGTCACCACCACTTCAGCCGCAGGCACCGGCTTAATATTAACATAACGACCATGTATGCAGTGACATGGTCACTGTTACTCCCTAATGTGCACTACACCGTTTTATTTTGGTGAAGCATGATGTCGAATGAAGCATTGGCGTTTATCTCAAACACAAGGACAGGCACGGCAACTCGAGACGCACATTCGGTTATAGCAGCACAAGAGTCAAAGTTCAGGAAGTTTATCGCAAATTTTCTATTCTATGCTTTTAGTCACAGTTGCCAGACAGCGAAAAAACCGGGAAGTGAGAGTTTCATAAGACAACAAATAATTGCTGATGACCTTATGAAATATGATTAAGGCCCCTGTTTAATTTTGTGATACTGCGAAAGAGCGATTCTTTTATTTTAAATAGTACATTAAAGGGGCACTTAAAGGCAACTATTAAGTCGACGTTGTTTGTTGAAATAGTGGTCCAGAACCCTCGTAGTGTCACTTTTGTGCCAAGTAAGGGCTTATTTTGAAATAAAATCACGTTTTAGTGGCCCGCATCGGGTTAACGCACTTCAAATTACCCGCTTCAAGAAGCGCGACTCGCGTCACTGTTGCCGGGCACAAGGTTGCCGGGCACAAGGTTGCCGGGCTTTACTGCGTGGTCGCCGACACTAGTAGACAGAATGAAGGCAGTGGGAGCCACGGCAGCAACAACGGCCATTGATCAATTTCCTGTCATTGGCTCCGAGATGGCAGACATGTTTTGGTTCAACTGTGCTCCGCTAGATGGCACGACCTGCCCAATGTAACCACGCGAAAATGGAATTTTTGAACCACTCGCGCCATTCTCCATGGTAACGTCTGGCGTTTTTTTTTTTTCCATGAATAAAAAAGGGACGAACAAGCAGCATGTTATTGTGTCTCTTGATGCATGGAAGGTTCTTTATTTAGTGCAGTTATATTGATTACTGGTGATTAATTGTAGGCGGTCCATCTCATGTCATCGGGATCATTTTGAAAATGTCCTACTGCAGCGCATGTATTCTTGTGCATTTACTCTAATTTCTCAATAAATAGGGCGCTGCTGTTGATAATATTGTTGATTTAGATGTCATATATTGAGCTTTCACTATGACATAAGTTTCTATTTGACTTCAGTGTCCTTTTAAATGTGGCATTTTTTGTTTTAGTACCATCATAGGTACCGCGCAGAAACGTCACCTTCGAGAGATGTACATTGTTTCTTCGTGGACTCCAGAATGAGTGCGGTGGGGGTTGAGATTTAAACAAGATATATATTGCTAACCTGACACTAATCTTGCTTGATATTGTCGTTGTACGTGTGAAAATCATTGCCATTGTTTGGGAACTACTTTCTTTGTAGTATGGAGGCATGGAAAAGAAAGGCGACGGAGCCTCATGGGTAGAGCTTATATTTATTCTTAGGTTGTCACTGACTACTGTATTTACTCGCATAATCCTCACACTTTTTTTGGTGGAAAACTGATGCAAAGTTGGGGGGTGCGAGAATCGCGCGGGGAAAACTTTTCACGAAAACGTACAGAGTGAGAAAGAAAACAAAGTGGCCGCAAATCGAGATTCTATCACCAGCAACTAATAGCAAGTTATGAGAAGTACCAATTAAAACTTACTTCAACAATAAAAGCCCAGGTTCAACACAAGGCAAGATTTATTTGAGACACAAAAAGTGCAAGCAAATAGTCTAGAATTAGAATAGTATATGCAAAGCTTGTGGGCATGCGGCTGTAGCGGTAGCGTTCGTCGCTCAACAGGAGCCCTCAAAAGGTAAGTGTAGGACGTCAGTATTGGGCTGATGGCTATTTAACAGAATCGTTCGTAGTTGCCTTCTGAAGAAATAAAGTTTACAATCAATCCCAGTTTTTAGGCACCCGGCAGGCCCAACGCATCTTGGTGGCTTTCAGCTGCCGGCGGCCCTGTTGCCGTTGCTTAGTCATGATCAATCACTTTCAACTTGAAAGCAGCTGTGTAGCTTCAGTATTGCCCCATAACGTGACAAGATTACTGACGCAACATACAAAACACTCCGCAGTGTGCACTTGCCACTTGGGCTTGGCTTGGATTAAATTGAATCTCCGTGCAATAATAGTATGCTTGATGCTTAAGAGATAACGCCAGATGGCGCGCGCTATCATTATCTGGCTGGAACGAGCAGACGACATTGCGGAAGTTTTCGGGGGTGCAATAATTACTCGAGGAAAAAAAGAAATAGAATTTTTGTTGGGTGATGTGGGGGGTGCGAGAATTATGCGAGTGCGAGGATTACGCGAGTAAATATGGTATAGTGCAAGTAGAATATAAATACTGGGCTGATCTGATACTTCCGACTAGTGTATTGAAATGAGGTGCGCAGGGAGAAAGGCAATATCTGCGCACGCTGCTGAGCAAAGATGGGCAACATCGTGCCCCAAATAATGTGCATCATTTGCACAGCATTGTTACTTTGAGCTGTTTTCTTGCAGTGGGGCATTTTCTTTGTTACCCGCGTTGCTACCTTACAAGAAGCTAATTGTGTGAATGAGTTCATGCTTGAGTTTAATTACCTTGGGCAACCAACTTGCCCAGCTTGCCATCCGGATGATTTACTGGAGGAATCCTCTAGCTCCTCCGGCACTTAATGTCCCATGGCAACTATTTGTCTAGGCTGTTTTTGTTTTTTTGTTTTGTTTCAGTGACGTGTACCTATTTGAACTTCCACCCCGTCTGTGCAGGTTTTTAAGTTCGAAACATGCAAGAACTTGTCGCCCACCCTTCTGAATAGTTCCAAAAACTTGCTGCACACACGTGGTGTGGTCAATCGCCTAATGGCCCGCTGCCAGAGCATCTCCGACCAGATGCAAGAGATCGTGTCACGCCTTGTGAGCGGTGAGAGCGAGGACTCTGACGAGTACATCAAGACCCAACCATCCCTGCTAAACCAAAGGTTTGCCCCCCCCCCCCCCCCCCTTCTACATTTACTTATCTAATTTTTTTCTTCTTAGATATTGTGAGTGGACCAGCTGCTACTTGACCATAATTTTTCAAAAGTCCTTAAGCACTTCAACTGTTCCTTCAGCTTGGAAATTAGCGAAAATTCTTCCTATGCATAAATCTGGCAACAAGCAGTCACTATTAAACTATCGCCCGATTTCATTAATTCTCAATCATGTAAACTTTCAGAACACATTATCTTTAAGCATGAGGTTTCTTGAAGATAATAACATCCTAAGTAATGCCTAGCATGGTTTTCGCCAAGGTTTTAGTACAACAACCCAGCTTGTAGAATTTCTCACGACATTTCGAACACTCTAGACTCTGGATACCAAATTGAAGCAATTTTCAGCGACTTTGCAAAAGCATTCGACACTGTTACGCATTCTAAACTTCTGCACAAACTTCACGCTGTTCTTAACAATTATTTCTTAGTTGACTGGATTGCTAGCTTTTTAAACAACCGTTCTCAGTTTGTTTCTTTTAATTTCTCAAACTCGTCTGTTGTGAATGTTTCATCCGGAGTCCCCCAGGGTTCAGTCCTGGACCACTTTTGTTCTTATTGTACATAAATGATTTGCCCAATTATGTGTCTGCGAAAATCTGCCTTTATGCTGATGACTGTGTCCTATATAATGTAATTAATACCAATGATGGCCACAATTTACTTAATGATTGTTTTGCACAATTTTGCAGACAGTCTGACACATGGCAAATGAACTCAAAACTTTACGAAAATAGTTGCTCTTTCCTTCTGTAAACGCAGCTCCGTTTCGTTGTTCGATTATTCCTTCAGTGGCTCCTCTCTGTCACGTGTGTCCGAATATAAGTACCTAGGCCCCATCTTCATACCCAATATGTCTTGGTCTAAACATATCGAATACTCTCGCAATAAAGCTTTTAAGAAACTGGGCTACCTAAATCGTACATTAAAAGATGCTCCACCCGAAACAAAGTTGTTAACGTATAAATCGCTCATCCGTCCCATCCTCGAATATGCCTGCCCCGTATGGAACCCTCATAAAAAATCGGACATCAGCACACTAGAATCCGTTCAGAAGAAAGCCATCCGTTTCATTTTCCGTCGTTACGACTGGAATTTCTCACCCTCCTCTCAACTTGCTACGCTAGGTCTGCAAACCCTGTCCGAGCGACGCGAGCTAGAGTGCCTAAAGTTGCTGCATATTCTTGCTAATACCCCACGCTTCGCATTAACTCAGGAATATCTATCACCTGAAAAACTAAAACCCACAAGAAATAGCCACAAATTCAACCTGACACCATTCCATCCACGTACTAACCTATTTAAATTCAGCTTTTTTTCGCACACTATAGAAAAATGGAATGTATTGCCTCGGTCAACTAGATCATTGTGTTTGGAAGATTTCTTGCATGAATGTATTGATTCACGATTTGTTTATTACGAGTTCTATTCCTGTTTGTTAAGAGTTGTATTCTTGTGTGTGCTGATGTATAGCACCACTCCTGCGATAGCCCAATTCGGGCTGCAGTATGTAAGAATAATAAATAAATAATAAAAAATAAGTTTTGTCATGTTTTTAACACGACAGTGTTTAATGCTGTGGTCCAGCAAGATTTCAGGGACGCATTTTCATCAAGAAAATGACGCCGAAAAAATACGCACGATCAGAAGACAAAGAAAAAAATTTCCATTAAAGGGGTTCGAACTTATGACCTCTGGGTCCGCGACCAAAGAGGCCGAGCATGCTTTCCGCTGTGCCACCATCACAAACTTCGTAGCATTGAAAAAATCTGCTTTTTACATCTACGACTGTCCTAACACAGCATTCTTAGTTAAGTGCACAAATGCATCATCATGACTGTGGCATCTGCAGGTGTGCAGCAGCTGCGCCAGTTGCACCAATTTTAAACAGTTGTCCATTTTTGTGCCGAGCTGCACCGAAACCATGAAATTCGCTGAAGTTGCGCCATGCTGCGCCAAAATGCCCAACCAGCCTAAAAAATTTCTTTGGTGCGCTAGTTTCAGCAAGAAATGAACCCACATGGGCTACGTGTAGTTTGCGTCGTCAATCAATCCAGAGATCCAGGCATGCAGATCCTAACCCACGGTGGAACCTAACCAGGGTGTATTATATCCATAAGGTCAGGACACTCGTGAGATGCGATCGACCAATTAAAGTAACAACGCCGCGCACCCACCGGTCTGCTGACCGCAGCGGATCTCTGTGGGCAGGACGACAAAACTTCAAGACACAATGCGTTGCCGTAGCCACCAAGGCTTGGGGGGAATTTGAATTTCTTAGCCAGGAAATGCGCCTATGGCATGTTAGGAACAAAAGGTAGAAGCATATGCCGCTTTCACTGCACACAAACAAATTCAACGTGCTCCGGCGACCTCGTAGGGTGTCATAGCAACGGCAAATGCAATAGATAGCTGGTGCTGTTGGTGGGCCATGGCTGGTCCAACAAGCGTGTGTCATTACTTTATCTAATCAAATGCGCTCAGGCGTGATCAAGATCAAAACTATCGCGACCCGTGCATCGCGATCTGGCTGAGAGATTGCGATTTCGCTGTTGTCTGCACTCCCTGGCGAGCACAATAAACAAGAAAATAGAGCACAATAAACAAGAAAATAGAAAGCACAATAAACAAGAAAATAGAGCATTGTTCTATAAAAACAGCTAGGTATTTACAAAAAAGTGAATTCTAAAATGTTTAAACTGGAACAATATCTGAAATATTGCATATTTTAAAATTTACAAAGACCGCATGTAGTTAAGGTAGAAGCAGACGATGAGCAGATGACTGCTGTCTTCCACACTTAGTTCAACTCTCGCACCGTCGGAGCACCTCGAAGCAAGCTGATTATGAGTGTCCCCAGTCTTTCGACTTTGTGGCAATGTACACGCACTTTGTAGTCGAATGAAGAGGTGTTCACAGTAATTGAGCAACTGGGAGACCTGAGGTGCCAGAAGTGAAACTCTGGCGCGTATGAGATTGACGGTTCACTAGATGGCACGTGTGGTGGCCATTAGAAATAAAAACTAAGATGAAGAATCTCACAAAGCAACACAGGCGAGTGCAAGGGAAGCTCTATTGAATGATGGATTTATTATATTACTTTTGTAGTAGCACGCAAAGTTTTTGATGTTCGAGTAGTTCTTGCACAAATAACATTGCTTATAAAGACCTCTATAGAAATGGCGTGCCCTGTGTTTGGTCAATGACATGCTTTGCGGCACGCAAGCGCCACCTGGTGCATTTCATCTGACCCAAGCTCGAAATGAATTATCGTATTTACTCGATTCTACCGCGCCCTCGCTTGTAACGCGCACCCGGTTTCCACGATGAAAAACAAAAGTAAAACATCGATTGCAACCCGCACTCATTTTTCTCGTTGGCCCGCACGATCACACCACTCGGGAAAACGACTCCTCTCGAGAGCGTCTTTCGTTGAAATATGAGCTACGGGGGAAGCTTGTGCCTATCTGACGTGCAACGGATTGCCGGCACTCTAGTTTTACCGTGGCCCGATGTCAGCGCGCGAACTTGCTTCGCCCCCTTCTTCTCGACGGTTGTGGTGCCAGGCATGTTGAAGTAAAGAGACGTCTGATCGGCATTCCCGATTTGCCCAAGCATGTAGCCGTTGTTGTGCCGCAAGTTTAGGACGAACCTCTGAAAACTGTGAAGCTTTTCATCGCACTCCTTCGGAAACTTTTCGCATATGCCTGTTCGCCTTCAGAGGGAAAAGCCTTTCCTCTTCATAAAGTTAGTTAGCTTGCACCTGCTCGCTTTAAACTGGCTCCGCATTAGCCCTTTTTCTAAGGCTAACTGCATAGCCTGCACTTGGAGCAGTTCTGTCGTCACGGGCCGCTGTGCCGCTCACTGCTCAATCACATACTCACCGAGCAGCTCTTTAGTTTGCGGAAACCGACCCTGCTGTGGTCCAATGAAGCCTTTGCGTGAATCTTTACTGTCGACAATCTTCTGCTTTTGTTTCCGCCAGTCCCGCACGCACGTTTCGGGAACTCCGAACGACCGCGTTGCGGCCCGATTTCCGTCCGTTTCGGCGCACGCGATGACTTTTCTTTTAAAAGCGGCATCGTGGTGCACTCGTCGAGTTTTTCGAGTCGGCCCTTCCATGCCGTCGATGCTAATGCACTACAATATGACAAACCCCTCAGCACACGTACGAAGTGCCGCACATGGGAAACACATAGGCAGAAATGGCCGACGCGCCATGCCGACGCACGTAGCGGGCAGCCATTTTGTAAATGCCGATGGCAATAGAATGACCGTATTCATTTTTTTTTTTCATACTCGATTCTAACGCGCATGCGATTTATGAACTCGCTTAACCGGAAAAAATGTGCGCGTTAGATTTGAGTAATTACGGTAGCTCGGGCTATGTAGCAGCGGTCATAAAGTTGATCGCGATTAAGGAAACCGTTCCGGACCCCCGTGATCATGGTTAAAACAGCCCGTGTGACACGTATAATATGGCTTATAATCATACTGTGAGTCTGGCATTTAAAGTTCAGCTAGTTATTATGGTGAAGTTCTGATTAGTGAGCTCTAGTCATTTTTTGCAGATCTTAAAGCTTGCTGACGAGTCCCTTTGCTTTTGCATGGTGTCAATAAGCTAAGAAATAAAATCTGTGGATTAATGATGGCCCACTGTCTTCTTTTCCAGTCTCCGTCTTTCCCCATATCAGCTCATCGGCCTCAACTGGCTGACAGTGATGCACAAACAGGAAGTGAATGGAATCCTCGCCGATGAAATGGGCCTGGGTAAAACCATCCAGGCCATTGCCTTCCTGGCATACCTGCAGGAACAGGGCGAAGCCTCGCCCCATCTGGTTGTGGTGCCCTCTTCTACTTTAGGTACAGGAGCGATTTTTGGCCCCATCTATTCGGTGCTGTTGACAGTCCAACTCATGGACTCTCCATAGCTCATGCTGTGATGTTCGATAATGAACCCATCACTTGACTGACTGCTCACTCTTTCTTGCCTATTCACCTGCATTGACAACAAAATATGCGGGCACAGCATTTCATGACATTATGTTGATTACTTTCAGCAGAATTTCATTAATCTCCCGGTTACTACTTGCTCATTATTATGTTGATCAATTGATTTGTTGATTGATTTTACAAAATACAGTGAAATCTCAGTAAAACGAACCCCACATTAACGAACTTTTAAAAAATCCCACGCCGACTGCTAATAGTTTCAATGTAAAATTATTTCGCTACTACATACTTCAGAATACCGAACTTCTCAGAATAACAACTGTTAATTTAATTCCGCGTTATATTAACAACGCCTCAGTACTACAAACTCGTGTTCTGAAATCCGCGGCGACCACCGGTGCGGTACGCAAGCAGACGACGAAGTTAATGGATGCCTGGCTTCTCAGAAGACGCGCCACGGTGAGGAGGAAAAAAAGAACAAAAGGGCGACTTTCTTTTTTTTTCTTTTTATTGAAGTGCCGATGCTGCAGGTTTGCAAGCGCAGGGGCGAGGGGCGAGTGCAATACGGGAGGGCAAGGTCAGCAAGGCAGAGTGGGAGTTGCGGAACAGGAAGCATGGGCGCGGAAAGCCTGAGACATTGAGGGAGGAGAAAACGAAACACGAGGAATTTTTGTTTTTAGCACTTTTTTTCTTCACAAGAGGCGATGACAGCCGCAATGCTGTGTTTTTTTTTCTTCTTCTTTTTTTTGTCACTTCTACATGTGCTCTGGGACTAGGAGGCTTTGTTTGTCAGTCGTGTTCATCTCTTTTCGGTGATTACTTATCGTGTCCGCAAAGTGTTCTCGCTGTGGTGCTACTACGAATGAGCTCGTCTCTGCTTGCGACAAAGAAGCGGAATCAGTTTTCGATAAGTCAGAAAGTGGATATTCTTCGGCAACTAGAAGGCAAAAAGCAGGCTGTTGTGACCAAAGAACTGAATCGCACCACAGGAATGTGGATGAGCTGGGGCCCTTCGCACTGCAAAGTTTGTGTTGCACGCATCAAAAAAAGAAAACAGACTTCTTTAAAGTAAACCTGCATTTTTCGGTGTTCACTTGTGCATTAGCTTTTTCTTGTGAAAAACGTGTTCAAGGACCCACCGTTGTAAAGGTAAGTCGTTTTAGACGGTGGAAAATAAGTATTTAATGTTAATTTTTGGGCTTTTACTATAACGGCCTTTCAAAATAACGAACGAATTGCCACGGCCCCCTGAAGTTCAATATACCGAGATTTTACTGTAGCATTCATCTGCATGCTTACAGTTATGCTGCTTTCATTGCGATACATAATGTGTTAATATGTCTTTTTCGGTAGTGCTTTGAGCAGAACCGAGGAAAGAAATGACTGTGCTTAGGATTGCACTTCTCAATGCCTTTTATCTCGTCATTCAGGGGAAATCGTTATTCATACAATCAACATTCATAAACTTGACTAGAGGAGCCCATTTATTTCACGACATACCTAGTTTGGAACCTTAAATATTTTAGGCGCCAGCAAAGAGTAATTGAGTTGCTAGAGTTATTAGAAGTCTCGTCACGCTCATCTGGATTAAGCTGTTAGTTATAATAGGTCACCTGATCTACGATAATATAATTCCTGTTATAAATTTCATCATATAGGATCTTGGATTGTCAATAAAAAGAGAACTGGATACGGTGACCAAATGCTACAGTTTTGTTTATCGACTATTCTAAATCTATTACACAAAGAAAATGGCCTTGATGTATCTACTCGGTCATAGAAAGGCTATGGAAGATATTTGTATGATTGCTTGCGCTGCCATAGGTTCATGTTTTTTTTTGTTTTTTTTTTCAAATGTTTACACAATACTCTTGTTCATTATTTCTTAGCATGTTTGTTTACTGTTCATGCATTAAGTAAATGGCATGCTTGTTTCAATGGATGCAACTTCTCAGTGTATCAGGTGGCCAGGTTTCGTTCAAGCTGCTCAGTGCAGCTTTTTCGCCTGGTCTGTTCGCAACCTTGTTGCAAAAAAAAACTCAAATCAATTAAATTCAACCTAAGAGGCAGTACCATGTCGTAAAAACAAGTTGTGGCAAAATTGAAGTGGGAGAGCAGCTAGTACTGTTGAAGTTTCTTGGTGTTTATACTGCTACAGAGACTGTGCGTACATTTTTTTTGCCCACTAATTCTTGTATTGAGCAGCTAATAGTTCTTGCTATGTTACACGATTGCAGAGAACTGGATGAGGGAGTTCACGTTGTGGTGTCCCTCGCTCGACATACTCGTCTATCATGGCAGTCAGAAGGACCGGCGGGAGCTCAAGTACAATATTCTTATGGGTGAAGCGGGAAACTTCGACGTTATCATTACGACGTAAGTTTACGATGCAAAGTGCTCCAGTGAAAAATCTCGGCTGTATTCATTCATTATACTTGGTGTCAACATCGGTATTTTTTAATGGAAAGCATATTGAGTGCTCTTACCAACTCCGATACAGAGAATGCACATCTACTGTAACTTTAGGTGTACCACTGCTGAGTTATAGCATAGCAAAGTAGTGTCTTGTTTCAGAGATTTCTCGTATGGGGTTGGCATATCATAGTACGACTTACTTTTTTCTATAACATGTAACGTAATTAAGTTGTTGTTAAGAATTAATACGTTTGACTGCTAGTTCCATTATTGTAATTCAGCGGAATAGTTCGTTACTACTACACTGATCAGTTCTGGTGGGGTAGGTACATCAAGCTATTATTATAATAACATCGAAATACATGAAGCTGTTATTATCCTCTAAAAGGCCGCAGTATTGAAATTCGGACCCCTTTATGAAAAAAAAAGACCGTTGTTTTAATGTAAGATTTCTCCACGCATTGGTTGGTGTCGGTATTCTCACATTTATCTGATAAAGGTTTCTGTTCTCTCTCGTATGCCTCATTGAGACAGGTACAACATGATTTCTGGAAATGGAGAAGACAGAAGCCTCTTCAAGAAAGTGCCATTTCATTATGTGATCTTCGACGAAGCCCACATGCTCAAAAACATGGCTTCACAGCGCTATGCCAACCTCATGAAGATCAGTGTGAGTACAGGCTTCTCAGCAGTATGTCCTTTGCTGCCTATGCAATTGTTTAAGTAATTTAACGCAGCTTCACACTATTAGTGCTCAGCCCAAAAGGTATCACTGCAGAGCTGGGCAGCTTTCCTTGTTTCTTTATATTTTTTTATCCTCCTTGTTTTTATCTTTCCTTGTATTTTTTGTTTATTTATTTCTCAATCTATCCTTTTATCTATTTTTTGCTTCCTTTTTCTCTGTTTCTCTTTTACCGTCTTGCTCTCCATTTTTTTTTCTAGTTATTTTTGTGTCTGTTCCTTTCTCCCAGTTTTTTTTTCTTCATTTTTTACCTTTCTCTTTGCTCGCCAAATATAGCCAGATCGAGGCTGCTAGAGAACGTGTGCCAGGTGCACATGTTCAGGTAATTTAACTGAAAACTGAAGAGGACATAGAGAGCCCACTCTGACCAAAATATTGTGTTGCACCTGCTAGGGCGCAGCTGTGCCATGTGGTTGCCAGACAACGCCGCCGAGTTTCCTATTGACGCCACGCTCTGCAAAGGGAAGCTTAAACAGCTCCTCTGTTAAAACACAAGATGTAATTGGATTAGGTTGTCATGGTCTACACACATAGGGCTGGTTTTTCTTTCGTACTAGTACGTTCAAAAATTTCACCTCATCAGAAGGAGGCACTTTGATCAGAGATGTTTTCGTATGGATAAAAAGTTTAAGCTGCTCTATTTAATTCTAGTTCCATAGTGTTGTGTCCCTTAGTCAAGATATTCATGAATATAAATATGTGGTTTTGTACAGCTTAAAAGTAGTCACTGTAATTTGGTTGTTTTACTCAGTTTTCATGGAATGGTTTTCCTGCATTCATATTGGTTCGTTGGTAATGTGAGCATTCTGCAACACTGGACTGAGGGTACCTCTAAATATTCAAATTATTTTGTGCCACTGAATCTGTACACCAATAATACAAAGCTGTCATAATACAAAGTTTTTCTTCTAGAAAGCAGTTCACTGTTGCATTTGTTATATCAGGGTATAAATCACTGCTGCCTGTTTAACTTTGTAGACCTGCAACATTTAACCGTGCGAATTGCTCCCTTGTGAGAGCGATGTTAGATAGATCAGTTCTTTAACTGCACCCCACTTCTCTGCTTGCAGGCAAAGCGGAAAATTCTCCTCACTGGCACCCCACTGCAGAACAACCTCGTGGAGCTCATGTCTCTGCTCACATTTGTCATGCCCAACATGTTTTGCAAGAAGACGGACCAAATCAAGCTCATGTTCTCAGCAGCATCTGTGAGTTCTTCCCAGTCGTTATGTCGTCGTCATAGCAACAGCTGTAGTAGTAGGCGTCAGGCAGGTCATGAGGCCGTAGAGGTTGTGCATGAAGAAATAAATGAAACTAAATTATTATGATGATTGTCATGATGATGGTGATGCTCGAAATGTGTAATGTAGTGACACGTATCCCGAAGGTGTATGGCCACTAGCGTGGGTCCGGTCTTAGCGAGCCGCAGGGCACGCGTTACCGTCGCCGTGGCGAGAACACGATACTGCTCAAAGTCGCAACACTTTATTGTCTGTGGCCACCGAACGCAGTACAGCCCGTTGCAAAGGCGCGACGGGAAAACAAATAGGCTTATCCACGCCAAGGGTATAAAAGTACTACACAGGGTGCCACGAGCACGTCTCCGCGGTAAAGGTGATCAACGGAGACACCGGGACCAAGGCTCGGTTTCTCGAGCGAGGGCAAAGGCGCTCGCGTTGGCTTTGGAGGGAGACGGGTCGGCGTAGCTAGGACACGCACTAAGACACCGTACCACCCTTCGGCCGTGCGTACGCAGTGGGGCAACAAAAGGTGAGCGTTCGCCTCGGGCGCTAAGTGCCATCAGCAAAGTTCAACGAGCCCCGAGCGTCGGGGGTCGACGGACAGAAAAGATTGCGTGGCTCACCGTCTGCAGTCCCGGAGAGTATCTATCTGCCCGCTCCCGACACAACGCGCGAAAACCTCTTGAGAGACTTCGCGCGCAGCGCCACAGTCAACATCCGCTACCAGGTGAGGGGGCACTCCGCTCTCCCAGCGCGGCAGACAGCAAAGGAGGGGAGACATGTTGGGACATGAGAACGGCAGAAAAGGTGGCAAAGCCTGCTCAAAGGCAGCGGGCTAGCTTCAATTCCCACAGTAAGTGTGCGTATTTCAAATCTAGTGGCGGATTTGAGATATTCCAGTATCAAACTAGCCAATCACATACACTCCCACGCTTACAGCTTTGCTGTCCGATGTTTTTCACTGCATGGAACTGGCCAAAATTTCCTCTTGCTTTTTTTATTCCTTGATCTTGATGTTGCTGATGTGAATGTTGGTAGCCACTCTCAATTTTTACGAAAGAGTATGAAGCTATGTCACTGAAAATACTTGGTATTTGAGGAGTCGTGGCCGCAAAGCTCAAATGTCAGCTGCATTATGTCTCACTGCAGAAAAACGAGGAGGACCAAAGCAGCTTCGAGCGGAGCCGCATCGAGCACGCCAAAAAGATCATGCGGCCGTTTGTTTTGCGGCGCCTGAAACAGGACGTGCTGCAGCAGCTTCCAGTCAAGCACGAGGAAGAACGCTATTGCACCATGACTCCTTACCAGCAGACCTGCTACATCAACTTGGTGGCTGATCTTTCGAAGGAGGTGAGTTGGTTTATGGCGCTGATCAAATGTGCACTGCTGATTGCGTCCATTCAAATCTAGGCCCAATGTCAATAGCTCGGGAGGAATCCGCCCTTCCGTTTTCCTGTGCTGCCCTCTGCCATTTTGGTAGGGTTTTGGTAGGGGCCGAAAGAAGCACCAGTATTGCTGGAACGAAGGCCCCCCGAGACCAGGAGGCATTTCTTGACTTCCTTGCTAAAAGAAGAGCTCACGTACCATGGCATTAGGGAAAATGCGGATTGAAAATATGACTCCCAAAAACAGTCCGAGCTTAAATAAATGTTTTCAACGGCAAAATTAGTGTGCAACATTGGCTCATTGTTGTCTTCGTCAGTGTTCCTTGCATTCTTTATCATTTTTTCACATCATGAGCTGTAAGAACTAACAAGTTGTCAAAAAAAAAAAAAAAAAAACTTGTAGCACATGCGAGCTTTTCAGGTGCCTCCATCATGGCTTCGAAATCTCTCGACGCACTGACACCCCTAAGCTGTTACGTTGTATGCTGTATTTGCTCGAATGTAACATTGCACCCAGTTCTTATGCGGTTCAAAACGAAAATGCACCTGAATGTATTGTTATCAGAATTTATAAAAACTAAGGCATACCTCTACGCTGGTTATCAGAATAAGACAGATGAGCCCAATTTGCCCTCACAGAATGAAGAATTTAATTTCTTGGCATTTAATTTTCTGCTTTGAGTCAGTTGTTTAGGCTTTTGCTTTTGGAAATGCAACAACTGTCTGTGAATTCAACAGCCATTACTTCGTTTAGCTCAGCATTACACATAGTTGCTCAAGGTAGTCTGCAAGCCTGCCTTTGAGGTCCTGTTTTTTTTTTGGGGGGGGGGGGGGGGGGGCTAAAAACTTTTTGGGTGATACGCAGCTATTTTCAGCAGCATGTGAAAAAAGTTTCCTTTCGCGTTAGCTTTCGTAATAAAAGAGGCATTTCATCATTTGCATTTCATTGGGAACAGATACGATATGCGCAGGTAGGCATCATGCATGAAAGGAACCAATAGAAACTCGCAACAGAACGTGCTCTGTTGCCATTTTTTTATGGCGATAACACTCCACCTGATTGTTACTTAGACCACAAAAGTGCTTTTGGTTTTCTAAGCATTTCTAACGTGTGGGCAATCTTTGTATTCATTTTTTCAAATAAACAAATGTCTGGAGATTTGAGTAAATACAGTGCCATTTTCTAAACAGCTGCTGAGATGAACTGATGTGATGATTCTTACAAAACTCATTGCTGTTGCAGTTCAAGCAAAACAAGGAGGCCCAGTCGGGGATGGTAATGAAGTTGAGACGAGCTTCGAATCATCCACTGCTTCTGCGCAACCACTTTGACCTGGAGAAGCTGCGAATAATGTCCCGTGTCTTGCTGAAGGTAGTATTCCTCTATTACTCTTTATATGTTAAATTATTATGATAACTAGTGGTGCCTGTTGCTCAAACTTGCTTGTTATCACGTTGAGGCATATTTACAGATTTTCAGACTGCTGCAGAAAGGGCAGGGGAGGGAAGACAGAAAATAAAACAAATGTTCTGATGATGCCATCGGAACATTTAGTAGTGAACTGTTTTTTCAGAGGCAGTTGATGGGTTCATTTAAATAATGGCCTTTTCAGAGGTGAAGGAAGAGAAGAGGACTCTAGTGAGATAAAGCAGAGCATAAAAATTACCATATATGATATGATCAATGTGAAATATTCATGCTTGTAGACGAGTTTTTCAGTGCTCTTTCTGTTTTCTCAGGAACCAACATATTTTGATGCCAATCCTGACCTAATATTTGAGGACATGGAAGTGATGTCAGACTTTGAGCTGCATACACTCTGCACCAAGTTTCCTGTAAGCGAACCTTATTTTGTTATGCATTAGTTGAAGGATATACGATTTTCATTTACCAGTAATATTTACGGAGTGGGCTAGAACGCATGGCTGATTCATCAAAAAAAATGTGTCACGGCAACGAATTAACAGCACAAGCAAAATAAAATGACAGAACTGTTTTCTTGTCTTCGTGGGCCACTGCGTGCTGCAATGCCAAACTTGTGTTTGTCAATTTTTGTCTTCTTGTCATTATTGTTGCTATCTCTGGTTTATTAAATGTCTGTATAGTTCACAATCGTATTTTGAATTGCGGACTGTCACTGCGGATGCATAAATAGCAGCCCTAAGCTTCATGGAAAAGCATTCGAAATTGCACTGTTTGCTGGTAAAGCGTACTTGGATTGGTGATTCTAAGTATACTTGGCACGCTTTCACGGTGTGGAATCTCATATAAGAACGCGATGTAGTGAGAGAACAGATGCCACGTTTGGCTTTGCTTGAAGTGAAGTCTCTTTAAAAAGGGGTCAGCACTGTGAAACCATTGATTTTGGTTGTGAAAATGTGTGAATTTTTTATAGTGAACCATTGTGTGTGGCATGCCTTCATTAAAAAGCACAATTTTTTAGTAGCAGTGTTAACGGAAATGGTGTATTACGACTACACAGTCGCCAACGGATTTTTCGGACTCCAAAAATTCACTCTTGTTGGATATTTCGTACTTCACAAATGCACCGTCATGGTTCTCGTTACTGTAATGCATTTTCGCGGCCGATTTTATGGGCAAATTTATGTTCGAAAGTTCGATTTTCCAGTCTAAATCGGCTGTTGTGAGCTATACTGCTCGATTTAGAAAGCCACCATGTTGGATTTTTGTTGGCTTGGTCAAGTTTGGCTTGCAGTGGCTAGTTGTGTGGGCTCCAAGATTGGAAGCGCGCACAATCTCCTTGTTTCGGAGGCCATGTCTGATCTTTCTTGGCTAGCAAAACAGAAAAACTTTTCTTTTTCAGTCAGGCTTATTATCATCATTTGTACACCAGTAAGTTGTTTATATTTCGTGGGCTTTTGTTTTTGTGTTGGTCATTGCATACGTGGTCGTGTCAGTGGTGTGCCATGTGTGCTTGAGCCATCGTGCGTGTCACATGCTTGCTTATGTTCGCAGTCGATCAGTAGCATTTCGGGGTGGTCACTGTGGTCGGCTACTGACCTAGAACACACTGGTTCGATCGCGGCCGCGGCGGTAACATTTAGATGATGGCGAAATGCTGGATGCTCACATACTGTGCGTTGTCAGTGCAGGTAAAAAAACCCCAGACCGTGTGGTTAAATCTCATTAAACAAGCGAGAAGTTGCATGCATCTTTTTGTGACCAGCATTAGGTTTTGTTTGTGGGGTTCCGTGGAGCAACGGTCGGCGGCAGCGATTGCCAACGCGCGTGCCAGCAATGTTACCGTAGTCCAAACAGAACCAAATTTGCTCGTCCCCAAGAACGCCATGAAGCATGGCATTATTGGGGATATTTTAACCCTTTTCTAATCCAAATTAACTTCATTATCACGGTTTGACCATTTTTTCGAACTGTTAGATTTTTCGGACTATCTCGCGGTCCCCGCCAGGTTTGGAAAATCGGTTGGCGACTGTACTTCATACGAGAAGAGTAAAATTTAATATTGTTGTTTAATTTGTATCTATTAAAGCCTGTTGTTGCTGCGTGCTAATCCTAATACTTGTTTCCCAATTTTTGGTCAGATCCTTCACGAGTTTAAGCTCGACGATGACAAAATTCTCGATTCTGGCAAGTTTAAAGAGTTGGATTCTTTGTTACAAGAACATAAAGAGAAGGTGAGTTTATCTCGGTCTTCTTATTTTCAGATTTTGTCCATTTAGGTTATTCGTTAAAAAGTTCGTTATTCTTGTGCTGTAACTTTTGCATGAGGCTTGTTCGGAATGTTTCAGAGAGATTTAGGGATTAAAAAAAACACTGTGAATCAGGCATCAATTAGCATAGCAAATAACTTGAATCGTAATACTGTGCTTTACTTTGTCGTAAAGTTGGCATTATCTGCACGCCTGCAAGCATTTGCGTTATTGCTAGACGTTCGAGCTCAACGAAACAGAAGTTGGTTCGTACTCCCTTTTTTTGGGATGTTAGGTAGCCAGTGACAAATGTGATCAGCTGCATTGGTAGCACAGATTTTAACCAAAAAGGGCTTGGCAATCTCGTTGCAGGAATGAACTAGCTTATGCTTATCTGCAGGTGTAGGAAAACAATGCATCTTGTGAAATTGGCACCAAGGTTAGGCCATACAGTGCGTGGGCATGTGAGATTTCTCTAATGCGAGTAAAAGAAGCCCGAGAATGTCATTGTTTGTGACGCTCCTGTTCCATTTGTGTCCTTTACTCCAGAAAAATCGCGTGCTAATATTCAGCCAGTTCACTATGATGCTGGACATCCTTGAGGTGTATCTCAACATCAGGCACCACAAATGGCTTCGTCTCGACGGCCAGACTTCTGTGCCTGACAGGTAAGCGCTACAATTTAAGGATCACCTTCATCTCTGTTTTATACTTGCTAAAAAGGCATTCAGACGAGAAGTGCAGTGTAAGGTGGAAACTTCTTGAACAAGAAAGTGCAAAAGGTACATAGACTGTACATAGGCTGTTTGGTGATTGCTGCTTTGAAGTTGACGAGACCACTTTTCATAACGTTGGCTCCAATGGCACCCTATGGTCAAGGATTTTTCATCACTAAGAAGGCGTTAAGAGTGTATAGGGGATATATTCTGCAAGCACGTATAAACTGTGCAGCAGAATTCTCTGGAATTTTTGCACTTTATCTTTATCTCCAGTAACGGTTTTGCATTTTCATGCAAGACAATCAAGAAGTATCCAACTCTACACAGTAGTAACTCATCACCAAATGAATGTTGGCAGCGTGTGCTGAACCTCAGAATCTGTTGGATCTGTTATGTTGTCAGAGATGATGAATATTCAAGAGGTGTGCTTTTTATACTTTTTGCAGCTCATTTTTAACTGAAGATAAACACTGTGTATTTAAAGTTCAAAGTCACAGTTTTTTCGAGTAGGCACAGATTGGCCTTACATGTGCACACAAATGAAAACTTGTTCTTAAGCCTTGTTTCACGAAGTCAATCTCTCATCTGATTTCGCTGCATTGTTCTCAGCATGCCCAATTCTTATTCATTTTTTGCTGTTCATGGAGGCATCTGTGTTTTTTGCCTCATTCACTGTCTTTTGATCTGGCTGATTTCAGGCAAGACTTGATAGACCAGTTCAATGGGGACAGCGAAATCCTGGTTTTCCTCCTCTCAACGCGAGCAGGAGGTTTGGGGATCAATCTCACATCTGCCAATGTGGTCATCATCCACGACCTAGATTTTAACCCGTACAATGACAAACAGGCAGAAGACCGCTGCCACAGGCTGGGGCAGAACAAGTGAGACCCGGCGCCTGCATTCTATCTTATTTTGAATTTTAGTGGCAGAGTTGGAGCAGCCGATAGACTCTGTGAGCAAGCGCTCGATTCTGGTGTAGATCAATGCTAGAATACATAGGAATGGGGTCTGTGGCACTCCTTATGAAGTCAGCTATTGTTTTACACTGCTAAGCAAAGCAGTGGCTTTTATCTGACTATACAGAAAGGACACTAACCAGATCACATGCTCAAGCATCGGTGCGTCTTAGTGAATTTAGTGTGATTGGTTCTACGAACTAGTATCCAAAAGGGAGGGGGCGTCAAGATCTTGTAATACAATGACTCACTTCATTTCTGTAATTGCTGCCGTTGCTACATGCAAGTTCCATGAGAATAAAAAAAAATCTCTTTTTGTGAGCACAGTTTTCATGTCTAGTCTTATCAGTGCACAAGTTCAGTAGTAACAATTCTTGGGGTTTTACATTCCCAAACTACCGTATGATTATGAAATACACCGTAATAAAGTACTCCACAATTTCGGCCACCTGGCTTTGTTTAACTTGCACCTAAATATAAACACATAAGCCTTAATTAGGCATTTTCACCTCGAGTGAAGGTGTGGGAACCGTGGCCGTCATTCGACCCCGCGACCTTAGGGTCGGCAGTCAAGCACCATGATCTCTAGACTATCGCGGCAGGTCACTCCACAAGTTGCTGTACGTAAAATTTTTGTCTGTGATAGCATGTCTGCCATTTTACGTGCAGCCCAAGTGTCATCCTTTTACGTGCGAGAAGCCTTTGAGAAAGATTTTGTTAATTTAAAAATGTATGTCTTTACTTTACTCCTCTGCCTCTAATATGTCTTTTTGTTACAATACTCATGACGGTTGCTTCAAAGGTGCCCAGGAATGTGGGTTCGATTCCCAGCTACTGTGGCCATGTTTCGGTGCAGTCGAAATGCGCGAACACGTGTGTGCATTGACGGAAACGTGCGTTCAAGAATTCGGGTGTATGAAATCGATCTTACGTACCTCACTTCTCTGTGTCTCGTAATCATATTCTAGACTTGACACGTAAAACCCAACGAATTAATATAATATTGTAGTGTGTGTGCGCAATCGATTCTCGGTGTAGCTTTGTTGTCCGGTATTCCCTCATCGCTCTCTTACCTGAAAATTTATCTTTTTCTTTTTTCAGAGAAGTTTACATTGTAAAACTAATCAGTAAAGACACCATTGACGAAGGCATTCTGGCTATTGCAAAGGACAAACTTAAGCTTGAAAGAGAGATTACGGATGAGACAGGTCAGTGTTTTTTGCATAGACATTCTCTTTTCTTCGTCACTGGCGCAGTCAACATGATGGAACATAGCTTTAACTCTGATTTTGAAGGTATTGACCAATGTAAAGTTGTTTTTTTGTGTGTGTGTGTGTCCAAACCTTTGTCTGCTCTCGATTTTTGTGCTTTGTAGTCATGGCACTCAGCTACAGGCCGTTTCCTTTATTGCTTTCATTGTCACATATTTTTTTACTCGTGCATAGTGTTTGAATAATCATTACAGCTATTTTGTTTTTATATCTAGATAGCCAAACAGCTTAGCTTTGTTACTATAAGGTTTTTGGGGCAAAGAAAAAGGCTGAATTAAAATTTTAGCAATATCTTTCTATCCTGCTATATCCCTATACTTTTTTCATTATTTTTTTCGTGAGAATGAAGTTCCATTGATTGATTGATTTATTTATCAATTGATTACAATCATGACATGGTCCAGGTCAGAATGCTTGCGCAACCTTCATATATCTCCTAATGATCAATTAGTGGTACAGCTCTCTGGACTTTGGTGGTGTAATTGAAGTGTACGAATTCATTTGTCGTTTGCTCTCCCTTATTATTGTTCTTGTTTTTCATGCAGCCAAAGAAGATATGGATGTGGCCAGTGTTGCCCAAATTCTCAAGGCTGCTTTGGGCAGCTAGTTATTTCCATTACGAATGCAACGTCATCTTCTTGAATTGATATTTTTGTTATTTCAAAGAGATATTTTAGTCTGTTCTTCACGGAAGCTTTGGCTATGATGACCGTCTGCCCTCCCCCTTCCTTTTTTTCTTTTCACTGTACAATTTTGTGATATACATTCGTTCTTTTATAGTAAATCTCTAAAAGGTTCACCATGTTTCCTTGTGCAAGTTCTTGATATAATGTGGACACCTTCAGTCTAGGTTGATACTTCATTTCATTAAGTATCATCACACCGAGAATAATAAAATCATCTACATATCAATTAGTAATTGCCTTCAATTGAGAGTTGAACTTTTTCAACAAATATGACCCCCGAGGGTCGATTTTTTTTTATTGCTGAATTACACTCTTCGGATGAATCTATTTCAGAAAAAAGAAGTAATTTTTTTAGGGCAACTATAAAGTGAAAAAAAAAAAACAATGTTTCACAGTTGAAAATTATGCTTTGCAACAAACATTGTCAACAGACATTAAAAAATAAGTGCACAAAGTGTTGTTTAGTGGAAACACCATAGGAGAACAGTCACCTTTAGTTCAGCCAGCATTGTCTCGTGGCAACTGCTATTGAAATGTCTCTAATTTGTGGACATCTGAGTGCTAGCGAGCAAGCAACTTGGTGTCTGACAGACTGACATACTATGAATCAGATTCTGGTGCAGCAGTCGATTGGCGGTTTTGTGGAACGGCCAGTCGACTCAATTTCGGCAGAGCGACCACTGTGCACCCTCTCAGCTCAAGTGAACTGTGCGGGTGAGTGAACTGAAAAAAACTGTGTGCTTGTGCATGCATACAAAAAGCAAAAACAAATGAGAAAGTTCCGATAATCTTTTATCTGTTTGCCAACGTGATGAAAGGTGGTTTTGAGACTCCCGAATCTGGAAACGCTGTGCAGCTACAGCAGCATTGTTTGTTAAGTCAACGCCTGCTCTGGGGAGCAGTAAAAGAGAGAGAGAGTAACAAATCTGCCGTCCTTTGAGACATTCTAAACCAGATAGCCATCAGTAATGCGGGTGCAAGAAGCAAGAACCACCCAAAGGGCGATACCGGAACTGGTGGCTGTGCGCGATCGAATGCACAAGAGATTGCCGGCACATCGCTGTAGTAAAATTGAAAAACAACAGCACATGAAAAAAAAACTATTCCCAAATCTGCCATCACATGCCAAGCTAGAGAAATAATTGAACTATGCAAACTTTTTAAACATCGATGATGACATGCATGTATCTCATGGACCATCTTGAAAATGTTTGCAAAGGACATGCATATACGTTTTCAGCATTGATCCTTTCAGGGCCAGTGTTGAGTTTTCGGAGCCTGCAGTGCTGTTCAATCTTATTTCCTAACCCATAATTGGTATGTCTGACATTTCAGTTTATATTACGTGTCATGTTTGTTTAACATCGTAACGCTTCATGCTGCTAAGATAAGGTATGTGCGTTTGATTCCCTGCCATTGTGGATGCATCTAAATAGGGGGAAAATACTAGGACACTGTACGTGGATTTAGTTGGAGATTAAAGAAATCCAAGCGGTCGAAAGTATTTCACGGTCCCTCACCACAATGGGCCTCACTGTCATATGGTTGTGGCATGTAGAACAATAAATTGTTATTGTTTGTTCTTACAAATACTACTCTATTTCATTTTCTTGTGTAATACAAGTGCTCACATGACAACCACATAGCATTGAATGCAAACTAAAGGTGTGCATGAAGCTTGCGCGAGCCCTGCCGTGGTGGTCTAGTGGCTAAGGTACTCTGCTGCTGACCAGCAGGTAGTGGGATTGAATCCCAGCTGCGGTGGCTGCATTTTCGTAGGAGGCGAAAATGCTGTAGGCCCGTGTGCTAAGATTTGGGCGCATGTTAAAGAACCCCTGGTGGTGGAAATTTCTGGAGCCCTCCGCTACGGCGTCTCTCATAATCATATGGTGGTTTTGGGACAATAAACTCCACATATTAATCAATCAAGCTTGCGTGAAGCTTCAACAGAGAGCCAGCTATAAGATTAGTAATCAGTGAACGTGGAAAACTAGATTGTTCCTGAATGGTTGGGTTGGGCTAGTTTGTAATTTTAGGTAATTCAAGCATGTGTGTGATTATTTATGTAAAGTATATCATTGTTTATGGAGTGATAGCTGTAGTGGGCTCACTTCTTTTGTCATTATTGTTACTGTTGCTGTGTACTGCAGGAAATTTTAAATGGCTTGTGATGACACCATAGTTGACCAAACAATGGCATTTCTATTCCATTAGGCTCTAGAGCAACAGTGTTAAGTTAATGCATTTGTACACTCGGCTCTGGTGCTTTACACTAACTTATTTTCATTTTCTGTTCTGTTCTTTGAACGCTTTTTACAATGGCCGACTTGATGCTGAGCTTTAAATGAGGAGTTGCGTTCGTTCATTGTTGCCCCGAGAAAGATATGCCCGGTGGCATTCCCGGTTTAGCAACATTTTTCATCATCTATAGCCGTCACCTTCCCCCGAACCATTTCTGTCTCTATTAAAGGGACCTTGCAGCAATTTTTCAGTATGGTCAGAGAACCGAGGCTCCAGAGAACACGCGAGTCGAGGCTTCAGAATGCAGTAGTCAAGGCTCCAGCGAAACGTGATAGTGCAGCATGTTGCTTGTAATTTACATTGAATACTCGAAGTCTGCTAGAAATCGTTTCCTTTTCTTTCTACAAATGATATCATATAGTCAAATCACCGCAACATGTACCGAAATTTACAACCATTGGCTGGTTTGAGCATTTTGAGCTGCATTGTTGTTGCGATTGCTGCAAGATGTCGCCACATACTCATGCGCATGCTTGCGGTCACATCGATGATAAATCTCAAGTTTGAAGAAAAAAAGAAAGACTGCTTAAGGTCATAATGCGGCTTGATGTAACTTCTTTTCCCCATGCCATCGCTCCCCGCTTAGTTTCCAGTGCACTCATTGGGGACAAGATGAGAGAGAAAGCAATCACTGCGTGCGATATCTCTGTCACTTCGCTTCTACATGGTGGATTCTAAAAATTTTTGCAATAGTTGATTCACGGGGTGTAAAATCCTTCCATAAAACCATTGAATAAAGTGTTGCAGGGCCTTTATAGACTACAGGTACAGAGCATGGCCTAAAGACATAGTGTAGTTTTCCCAATCGAACGTAAGACACAAATGACACATGTAGTTGCAAACAAATTTTATTTCTGTCATTGCTGCTTGTATATGCTCATCATTAAAACTAGCACAACATCATTGTGAAACATTTAATCGTACAGATTTCCAAACAGCTAGCACAAACATTTTCTACGTTGCCTTGCACTTCTATGAAGTGCAAGATCATTTGTGATAAACAGCTTCGACTTGAATGTATGTGCTGCGGTTACCATATCACTGGAATACGAGAAAGTCGCTTTTAGCAGCAATGTTGCTGGTGACATGTCGTGTGACTCAACTGAACCGAAAAGTGTGGCAGCTTGGGCTAGTTGGTATGACATGACGATAGTTATAGCGCGAGAACAGAACGACGACGCAGGGACAAGAAGGGCTCGAAGGACTGTTGGAAGTTAGCACTCGTGTCCTTCTTGTCTCTGCGTTGCCGTTCTGTTCTCGCGCTATAACTATCTAACTATCGTCAACTGAACCATTGCAGCATGTAACGTTCGTTTTGTTTTCATCCTGCCTTAACACTACCTCAAGCAAAAAAGCAACATTCTTCCCAGAGCTACGTTTTTCAATTTCCCGGTAATACACAAGCATTTAGCACGAATGTTGCGTTCTTAGACAGACTGGTTAATCTAGATAATACGTTCAAGCTTTGAAGAATACTTGTTAGACACAGTATCATGAGTAGATGCCACTGGTGACGCTGTTCTTGGCTGCATGGCAGTATTCTTTATTATGACAAGTGGAACAAGCATAAGTTTAAGCTCAATCTTATGTATTTTTACTGAGTTCGAAAACAAAACAGTAAAAAACAACAAAACTGCAAATTTAAATGGGATGTAGCATGTGCTTTAAAAAGATTGATTAAAAAATGCTTTTGCAACATAAACCAGCGAAAGGAAGATGCAGCATACAAGTATAGATATATTTCACTTCACAATGCCAGTGCTACAAGCCGTGTCAAGGCTGACTATACTCGATGCAGGCATTCTTTACGGTTGCATTTGGGCAGTTTGCTGAGTGAAAATCACAGTATGTGTACACCAGACACTCCTTGCTACACCTCTAACACGTCGCAACATTTTTAACACACACGTGGCACATAACTATGTGCAAATTGTTATATTTTATGAGCATAGTAGAAATCTCGCACTTAACGTCTTCAATCTACGATTCGATAGGCCAGTCATGACCAACAGTGCAAGACAGGTGGCTCTCCTGACATATGGGCTTGACAATTGCTGGTATGGCAAAGCTTGAATGCTCCACCTTGACTTCAAAGGACCTTTCTTTACGGAGGATTGTCCTCCAGAAAAAGTATTCATTAAGATGATGAAGCAAAAGGTGCCGAAAGTACTTGCTTAACCTGAATAGAAGTTTAAATCTTCTCTGTGAGATATAAGTGCTTTCGATGCTGGTACACTGCGGCAAACAATGTGCAAGTTGTGTTTTAGCATAGAAACCACGAAAAAAAAATGCTTCGAACTACCTTGCAAATGATACTTCCCACATTGCAGCGGTTTTGTCAGTACACTCGAGGTGGATATGAATTAATTCAGAGAGGTCCATTCCATAGCTGAGAATTCGTTCTCTACTAAGTTTATCGAATTAACTAGTTCTGTGACAGATGGCCCTTGCATGCTTTTCCTGATGAGGGAATTCTGTCAGATATGAATGCAACTGCTTTACGCGGGAGTAAAACTTAAAAGTGTTGGTTCGCTGCAGCAGACTGCATACTTGGGGATTAGAAATCGGTGTATGTTTGATAGAGGTTGAAGATTTAGATAGCCTCTCCAGTTTAACATACAGAAAAGAACCTTCAAGCAGTCCTCAAAAACCCAAGCTAGGAACTGCAGAGTCATGACAGCTGTTCTTTCAAACAGGCTCAATTGTTACGTGTATCACGAAAGAACAGCTTCGATTCAACTTAAGTATTTCAGGTGAGACTTCTGCTAGAGTGCAGTGTTTCAATCATGTGCAAATGCAATTGAATCTGTGACAGCAGAGAAGTCCTTCACATGTGAAAAAAGAAGTTGTGTGGCCCTTACTATTGATTTCGAGCCTAATCCGTAGTGTTATCATAAATAAGTTTTGTGAACATAACTTCTGGATTACGCGTAAAGCAAATCAGGAACTACTGGCACTTTTTGTCATTCAGTGAACACAAAAGATTGAGAGACAGTTCAAAAAAAAATTTTCCTTGGCTGACATTCTCAAGATCCTCACATTTTCATAAAGTTAGCCAACTAGGCCCTTGACATAGGAAATTTTTTTTTAATTTATGTAATAGTGATGTACCAGTGGCCTTTTAAACATACTTTAATGGGCCATTTTATATGTTTTTGCTTGTGCCTGGTTTGATGTAAAGCTTGATTATAGCCTTTGAGCTCAGTTGTTCCTTGGGTTCATTATTTTCTATGTTTATTTTCCCTCAAGCCATTTAAAATGTGTAACCTCTTGTTGGTCATGCATATATTGCATGAGTTTTAGAAAAGCCTCTTGGAATAGGTTCCTTAAATTAACCATTTATTCCCTTGCCCGATCAAATTTTGCTGTTTTCGAGGGCTTTACTCCCTTAGCCATGTTCTATTTTGTGTAACGTACCTTCACTTAAGAAATAATGGCCAACAGAGTAAGATTTCAATTTAAAAAAAAAAGTTGGAAACAAAGTGATGATCAGCAGTTTCTTTAGTTGCTGTTAAAAAAATTTTATTCAAGAATTTATTCACCTAGATCTTATGCTAACTGAAAAGTGCACGTGGGTTTGAGTGTGTTTTTACTGTTCAGGAACTGATCCGGGCTTACACGAAAACACATTTTGCTTTCATCTGCAGACTTTTCATTTTTTCAGCAGTTGCAACACTTTTACGGCATAAAAAGGCCAATTAATGGAGATATGCAAGGACGCACTTGTGCTCTAGGTTTGGAACGCCAAGTGAAATAAGTGTCTGCAGTTGTCGTTTTTATTAATTTCTACAAATGAAAAATTCAGTGGCGGTGCAGCATGTGTGCTCAGTGGCCCAAGGGTGGGCCTATGACTGTAGGCCTTTAAAGCTAAACATGTTAGACAATATAAAAAAAAATGTTTATTAATTCCTGCATTTACTGCTTTCTGTACTGAACAGTACAGATCGTATCCTTGTCCAGCGTTATTTTTCATTTTTCTACAATTAAATACTATTGTCAGCTTGGCTAGTCCTAAATACATATTAAAAATAATCTCTCCATTATATTTAATTTTCGATTCTAACCATAATTTCATCTAATTTATTGCCATTTATGTTTTGGGGCAGTGGGTAATGCCATCATGTGATAAAAGAATTGTGTGTTTATCATAGCCCCGGCAACCAACTTTATGTTAATCCAGCATGTCTGGTCTATTCTTGAAACGCGGGGATGTGGACAGAGCCACTCACAGTTTTTGGTGTAAGATGTTTTGCAAGGGCACCTATTTAGAAGTCTGATAATGTAAAACAGGCAATCGCTTGATTTCGGCACAGCTAATGTCTAGAAAAAAAAAAAAAAAGCCGGTGTGCAATTTTACCGTCTTTTTATTGTAACCCATGCAAGAAGGGGACCCTTGCAAGTTATTGGGGCACTGTCAAGAATTTCCTAATCAGTCTTGACCATTATTGTATTTTTTCTTTTCAACTGTTCATCTTTCAGCAAGAGGTTGCAGACCCCAAATTACTGCAACATCACACACTCTCGAGCTTATGCTATTATGGCACAGTAAACATTTCTAAGACTTCCTAAACACCAAAAGTCGGTCTCTGGCACATTTAGAATCTCAGTCTAGTTAACCAATCAAGTTGTGTTGGCCTGAGCAAACGCCCTCAAAATTCATGATGTCCCAGTTAGCTAGTGCAGATAGTATTTTAAAACACCTACACGTTTTCTTTGCACATTTTCTCATTTGCTTCCCTATTGATATGAGAGACATTTTCCTTTTCTTTTCTTAAATATTGAAGGGTAGTCTGATAGAGCTCAAATGATATTCCTCTTTAGAACTTTATGAAGTATACATTGTTTTTTTTTTTATCACCACTAAAGTGCAAAAGACATTCTCGAGGGGCTAACATCACAGCTAGATTTTGCAATGCTGGCAACAAGACAATACATAAAGGGCCTCACTGAATTGAAATATGTGCGGTAAGCACCCTCTCGTTGACAGTTTCAGTGAAATCTTAAGTGAAATGACATTGCTGAATGACATTTTTAAAGCACACAGAGATCACAGCATAAACTCTGTAATAATATTGAGAAGATGACAGAAAAACCACTCTGCCAGCTTTTTTATCCGTGACGTTCACACGCAGCCTTACTCTTGCAAACCCTCAAACTAGGCACAACAGCTATTACATACACAGGGAACCACAATGTATCGAAATTACGCTAGTAAACCAATACACAGCTCTGCTTTAGCGATACAGAACGAAATCGACAAAAGAGGACTTTTCTAGGTAACAGCCTGTTCAAGATGAAAAGCGATTCAAACTTGAATATAGGTATATTCAAAGAGGTATGTTCAACACCAAAATTGTAGAGGATACAAGTCCACAGCTTCGTCTTTCTCCTGTTGGAGAGCGTTCATGGGCCCAGTATAAATACTAACAGTACTATTAAACTCAAGAAAATGCAAATTTTTTTTTCTGGTGCCAACAGTGCAAAATGAGCACGTGCTGATGGAAACCGCCAAATCCAGTTTGGGCAATCACACCATCATTTTGGCTATCAATGTACAGTTTCACAGAGGAATTATTTCAGGATTTCTGTAAGGTTCACAAGCTGAAAAAGCTTTTCATGTCATGTGCCTTGCCAGAAGAGAGAGAAATGCTACGAAGGGCACACACACACACACACTTCTTCCTAACCAGAGAGAGACTACACAAGTCTCTAAACACTTGCATTACGACTTGATTCGTCGGTTTACCACTTTTGCACTGTCCAGCAGAACATGCTGCACATTATGTACACATAGAAACCATCCGGTTTTACAGTTGTGGCAGTGTTTGACGTACGTTTGAGGCCATAACAGCCATGTTACAGGTATATATATGCATGAATGAAAGTGCAAGCCCTTCAATCATAAACATGAGAATAGAAGAAAGTGTGCACTGTGTAGAAAGTGTATGCAAACATGCAAAACACTGGACACATTGCACTTTACAAAATGGTGGCACGTTGCATCCTAAGATTTGGTGATGCATGACGTGGCGCATATTTTTTTTTGTCTGTTTGTTTAGATGTGACTCAGTGCCACAAGTTGTAGTCTGTGTGTCCAGAGCACAGAGTACATGCCATGCACTTCCAAGTTTCCTGCTTGTGCCACCAGAGGTGCGTAGAACTACGACATATTCTGTAAACACTTCACTTGCAGCGTTGCTAGCTGCTCCAGATATAAACCTTTCAGACCAGGTACCAAAGGCAAAAATTAAATCAAGCTGTAGAAATGGGGGATTCATACGGAAGGTCTATGCCATTCATCACACTGTGCACAAAGCTTTCATGAGCCAGAAAATGGCATAAGTGTGGGACAGGACTGGTACATGATTAGAAATACGGTGCCAGTATAATTGGTTCAGTCGTTTGAAAAGGCTATACTTTCGAAACTATTACACGCACACACACTCATGAAAGATATACAAAAAGAAACACAAATTTGCCTTGTTAATACACCCTCTACAAACATTCAATACATGCCCGTATGGTCACACATGTCTAGACAGACAACAATCTTGCTCATTCCATACATTTCGTAATGCAGTCCTGTCAGTTGTCTGCACTGCAGCACTGATGCGTTCTTTGAACTCGACTAAGGATTGCTGTAGTGGTGGTGGTGCCACATGCAAGACACAACAGAAACTTGGTGAGTAAGCGTTTCTTTTCATGTATATTTCATCTGTGCCTGTTCAGTACTTTTGAAAATATAGCCTTTCCAAGATGAATAAATAATTTATGCTAGCCTTGCACAATGCCAAAACAGAGTAAGTGTTCACCACCAATAGACAACTTCCGGAAAAATAAGGAACTTGCATTTCAAAGAGAAACAGATTACAGTTGGGCCAGGTTAATTGGATTTTAATAGATAGAAACTTGCTGTAACCTCCTTGCACTACTCTGTTGGCACCTTTGTAGCAATGCGGCACCAAATGGGGGTTTGCAGTTCGATGACTCAATGCAGGCAATAGCTCTCTGAAGTACCTGGCTTCCTAAAGAGCTGGCATAGCTTGGGATGGCTGATAAGAAATTTAACAACACATAAGAAACCATGTTTCTAGCATGGTAGCAATGTTACAGATTGATTCAATCTTTGCCCTTCGTATTCCTTTACGAATACACACACGAAATGCAGTGTTTGAGGTGAAAAGACCAAACATAAGTTTGTTTTGGAAAGAGCTTTTCAAAACACAACTGTGGCAGTTGAAACACGTGGGAAGAGGGTAGAACCAAGAGATGCAAGGTGAACCAGCGCCGACCACAAGGCATACTGTACAAGTTGCACGACACATTCGCTGGGAAGCGTGGCATCCCACTAAATAGCCTCTCGCCAATCTACAGCATCCAAATGCCCACCATGGCAGTAGTATCATGATAATGAATTGCTTCTCCATCAGTTAGGATAGACACTAAAATACCAAGCATGGCCTACAAAGACATGTGAGACAAGTTTCGAGGAACTTGCTGCCAAGTCACTTGACTGAGCCCTTTATTTAAGGAATCAAGCAGTGCAGAACAGTCCTGCATAGTTAACGTGGTAACCTGGTCAACCTCAGAAATGCATTTTGCACTTGCAAGCTGCGTTGGTTGTCACACCACCTAGGTTACACATTTTTAGTCAGTGCCAGGAAGCGAATGGGCATTCAGGTGTTAGGAAGCGAGGTAGTTGACATGACATCTCAAATGTGGGAGCGAGATTGAAGGAGAAAAAAAAAAAAAAACGAGATCAAGCTACATGCATTCGTGCGCAAGCAATGCATTTGTTTTGTGTCTGTGTGTGTCACATCTTACCCTCTCACATTATGAATCCTTATAGGCTAGCTTAACTTCTTGACATTCTAAGCACTTCCTCTAAGAATATTAAATTTGATAACTTGAGAAACATAAAATGAAAAATTTTTATTACTGTACGTTTCCAGGTCCTGCTGTGAAATTTCTGTCAACCTTACTGCACATACTACAGCAATATAGAAAAAGCATAATGCTTGGTTCTGCCCTCTGGACATTTCAGTAAGCTCGTACGAGAAAGAGAACAAAACTTTTCTATTTTGTTTGGTATTGTACCATGATGAAAAAACCACTGCAGAGCTAACTGCACAAGAAGTTAAAGCATCTACAGTGCACCAGTGTCAATACAAATAAGCACACAACAGTGTTTGATTGAAACCTGCTCATAAGTTCATTACTGGGAGGAAGCGATGCAGATCTGAATTATGCATAACATGCTATTGTGTCGTCCAGTACCATGATCAATAAACAAAGGCACATTTTTCTGGATCATACAGTTAAATCTGAATAGAACATGCCTAATAAAGTACCTTCATTACACATCAGTACTCTTCAGTAACAGTTTTTTTATGCACTGATAACTTCAGGCATTTTAAAGGTGTTGAACCTGTCATTAACATCTCAAGTTCTCGAATCTTCGCATGTAGAAGTAGTACCCTGTAGAAGTTTTTCCTAAGGTCCAGTACTGAAGCATATCCTGCACTGGCGCCCACAATGTTGCATAGCCTCACACCCATTATTAAACAATTCTCCAGTGCTCGAGCAACACCTTTCACTAATGATTGTTGTTATACATTTTTTTTCTTCACAAACAATCTATCTTTACCTCTAAATTCTTTATAAAACTTTAATGTTCCCCTGAAATACAAATGCTTTTGTAAATTTACGTCTCCAAGCTTTTTTTCTGATTACATTGCAGTGTTCGCCCTTTAGCACTTGCAGTATTAATCACAATGCTAGTCTTGTCAGTGCTTAATATTTCACCTCTTTGCCTGCAACGTGTGAAGAATAATACAGGGAAGAAAAGTTTTGACACTGTTTTCTTTCTGCCAATATGACCCACGGAATGTCAAATGTTTGCAGGAAATTGATTTGTTTCAATTTTGCTTGTGTTAAATATACAGTAAGGATATGTAATATGTTTATTGTATGCATAAGAAATTATACAAAGGGCAGATTTTCTGCCACTGCATAGGTTTATGCAGTTTTACTCCCTTCACAGAGCTTCATTACTCTTGGCGTGTTGTTTTCCAACTTATTTAATGAGACGCCTGTTGCCGCAACATCTCTGCATCGTAACAAGACTGAGCTATGCGTGATTACAAGAAGTATAACTATACTCAAGATTGTGTAACAGTAAAATCTAAATGCACCTGTTAAACAACGATATCTCTTGAAATCTAAAGTGAGAAGGCTTTCATGAGAAATGTGACACCATGGCTGTTCACTCCCTCTAAATTGGCCCCTTTCGAAACTTTTTCGCATTTGATGCTTTCATTTTGCATCCATCACTGTAAACATATTGGGCAGCCAAGAAAACTGAACCAATAATCGAGAGATGTTACTGAATGAAAACGTGAACGCAAAAAGGAACAGAACAGACAACACAAACATGCTTTCATTTCCTCGTGGACCTGTGTTTTTACCCCTCAACTTCCTGCAGCTTGAATACTTCTTTTTCCAGTTCAATAACCTTTCAGTTGCTTTGTGCGTAACATTCAAACACAGCAGTTCTTGGTACCATATTGTGGCACCATATTGCTCCTCTGTCAGAAGTGGCTCCTTTTGCAATGCATGCATAAAAGATCATCCACTCTTGTGGATGTTAGACGTTAATAGGAAATCGCAAGGCAGCACCCCTGTAACAGGTCAAAACTCGACAGTAAGATTTCAAGCAGTGACTTACAAGTTGGTACAAGCTTCAAATTGATCATAAAAACCGATAGTATGCACCACACGTCATTGCACAAGCTCAATCTGTTTAGGGTAGTTAAGCAAAAAATATTGCTTTGTAATTACACCTATATTGTTTGCATTTTGCCTCCATGGCAGGAAATGAGGGAACTGACGAAAGAGCATCAAGCACAAGATAAAAAAGCACTGAAAAAGAGATACACGAGAGGTCAGCAGCATTAGGAAGACCTTTTAACGCAGCCAGAATTGAAGCACGAACTTTCTTACTTCAGCGGGAAAAAAAAAAAGCAACAACACAGGAGGGAAGTATAGGGACGAGAGAAGGCCACGCTTGACCACATACATACAGAGAGATCCAACAGTTCTCTTTCATGGACTGTGTACCACACACTAAAAACAAACAAATTGCAGTGCAAACAGATAACGGCAAAGCCGTGCAGCTGACAAACCACACAGTGCCTGCACGTGTTGTCTGTGAATCTTTGTTAACTGTCCTCGTGTATACACACCGTAATTCTTTCACGCTGAGAAGGCAGAGACAAAACACCGCACCACTGCTATGGCAATCATGTCGCCAAGTGTGCTAGCTTTAAGGCGTCCAGTCGAGGAGCAAGTACTCCTTTAAAGGTCCTGGGAGCGAGAGTTTTCCCACCAGCGTGGCAACCTGGTGTCGCAGGGCCTGGTGTATGGCAACTCGGGCTATCTGCTTGAGCGAGCGTGGCTGGCTGTACATGGACTTGAGCAGCTGTGTGATGCAACCAGCAGTCACTGGAGGCAACATGGCCGGCTGGCTCAGAAAACTCTTGAGACAACTGTAGAGCTTGCGATGGTCCATGGTGTAGTAGAACAGTCGGATGAGGTCGGCAAAGCGCTGCTCGGGGTCATTGAGGAGGTCGTGTTTGCGGCTCAGTTGATGGATGTAATAGTGTAGGACCTGGAGATGGCAGCATAACAGAAATGAAATAACATTGCATTTGTCTTTCTTGTAAGTCGCTTTGCAATGTGTAGGTTTCGTGTACAAATGCTGAACAAAGAGCCAGTAATAACGTTCTTTGCATCAGTTCACTTGTGATGTGTCACAAAATGTGTGCTTCCAATTAAATCCAAAAAGCTTGCTACTTGCTTCGGAACGTACTGTTGTTCTTTACTGACTTTCCTGGTAAAAACTAGAATTTTAAAATGCACACATATGTTAAATTTGTTGTGTAAAAATTCATTGTTGAAAATAGGGCAGAACACATCTAGCTGGAGAAAAACGATTGTGGGTATTCAATAAAAATGGACTAACTAGTCAGAAAAGTTCTTGCAAAGAAACTGGCATCACAAGTAGGCTTTCTTAAAGAGATAACTCATGGTTGCCCAGGATTAGATCACGCGAATGTCCCCTGCAATCCACTCTTGGCGCCTGAAGGTTACTCTGCTACATACTAAACATGTAGAATTGAAGCAAGCGGCTTTGCATTACTCTCAATTTAAAAAAAAAGTACATATGACCGCGGGCTAAAAAGGTTTGCATTTACCAAGGTATACAAATGCAGTTGTGAAACACCTATTTGACTTTTCTGTACAGATCTTGACACAATATCAAACATATATTGATGCACCATATGGTCTCACTGTTAGTAAATGGTTGACAAATATAGCATAACTAGTTTCATGCATATCGATGAGGCACTTAAGATGAAGAAATACAAGGTCAGTTTCGTTGTTCATGGAATGATTCTCCCTGTGAGCATATTGCAGTGGAGAAGTGCTTCTACCATTTCGAGTTGCAACATGCGGGTGCTTTGAGAATGCAACAAAAAAAAACACAGATAGCAAAACAAAGTATGAGCATGCCCTATAGAATGTCTAAACCAAAATTACAATGAAGATGTGAAGTGACGTTAAAACTGAAGATGTCAAGCTTGCCTTTAAATATTAGCAAACTTTTAAGACGTCTAGTTATTTATTGCCGAGTTATTTTACATGAACATCAGTTTTCCACATGCAATATATACAGAATAATTAGCTTTATCTGGTTGCACTATGCAAATGGCATGCAGTCACTGTTTTCACTGCACACAATGCCTGCACCGTAATTAAGAACGCTTACTTATCCCATTGACTATTGCCATTACGAGGTCATACAGTTCATGTCTCTTAAGCGTGTCATAATATGTGCTCACCTGGCTAGAAGCTTTCTTGAGGAACACAGAGCTCTGCGAGTGACAAATGACTGGGTCTGACGAGCTGACTTGCACGTCCGGGTCTGCACCGTGCACGAGGAGTGCGAGTGTTAGCGCGTGCACGTGTTCCAAGTCCGACGGGAGCCTCGCGTTTTGCACCAAGTCCAACAGAGCCAGCAAGATGTGCTGCATTCGTTGCGAGAAGCGGGCATTGGGGTCCAGTCCGTGCTGAAGAAGCACTGTCAACAGCTGTCGGATGAAGGTGAACGCACTGCGCTTGTCGTCCTCCCGGTTCAACGTAATGTACTCACTAGCCGTGAAAACCAGCACATGCATGGGAGTCAGGTTGCTGCGCGACTTGCAGTTCGGGTTTGCCCCGTACCGGCACAGCAAACGCACCGAGTTGAGGTAGAACACCTTTTTGTTGTGAGAGAGAGAATGCAGTGGATCCTTGTTGATGAGAGGCACCAGACAAACCATGAGTGGCGCCGATCCGTCGCGACCGACACAGTTCGGATCGCCACCGTTTTGGAGGAGCATGTCCAGCAGTTCGTAACGGAACTCCCAGTCGCGAACGTGGCGAAGAACGCACGCCAATGCACTGTTCCCCGGTCGATTGATACTAGGCCCAGCACCGCTCTGTAGCAGGTAGCGCACTAAATGAAGCATGTCCCACTTAGTCCACGGGCGAGGTTCTTGGTAGCCAAGTCGAGACTCCTCCAACGCGTAGCGCACAATCAGCACGTGCAGAGGTGTGTTGCCCAGGCTGTCGGGCTCATTGAGAAGTTCGCGGCAGCCATGGTCCTGCAGGGCCCTCAGCACCGATAGTGTCTCCTCGGCAGACTTCTTCCCCAGCAAAAGCACCACGTGGAGCACAGTCAGCTGCTGAGTCGTTGTGCGAGCACTCACTTCGGCCCCACACTGTATGAGCAACTCCAAGAACTTCTTGTCCTACAAGGGGAAATGCGTGAACATAAGCAATCCAGAGCAATTGCAAAGTTTGAAAATTAGTTCCGCTGGTGCGGCACTCTTAGAATGAAAACTCTAGTTTATAAAAAGAAACCTGTGTCAATTAGTTTATATGTTTTTGTTTTACTCTTCTCACGATTCCAGGTTACACTTAAGTCCAACTTCCACTTAAAGCTTTGTGTTGCTTTATGCAACAAATTCTGTCTCGCTGTTTTGATTTGACGGAGCCCCAATGTATTTGTTTTGGGGGACTCGACAAGAAACACTAACGCGAAAGCATTCGCACTGAGTGCATTATATTTACAATCAAGGGAACAAAGGCACTAAGGCACACGGCATAACAGCTGTGAGCTGACAGCAACAGCCAAACTGTGTTCTGTTTGATTGACTGCCACAGACAATACGATGGTGACAGCTGTGTCACAGCAGCTTTGTAAACAATACAAGAAATGCACTCTATGTGCGATTCATGAGCTAGCGTCAGCAGGGTGAAGTTTTTATGCATGTTGGCATATTTTTAGACCTTTGACTATTTCAGGCTTCGTTATTGTCAGCCTCATTATGTTTACTGCTGGATGAAGGCCTCATCTAGTTGTTTCCAGTTACCACTGTCATGCATGAACTGACTTCATCCTATGTCTGCAATCTCTTTGATATGATCACTTACGACCAATATGGTTGCATCTAACTGGTTGCTTATATATAACCTGTACAAATTTACTTATCTATCTCTCATATTGAATATTGACTAACCTGCCTTCGCTTTGTCATCAACACTGCTGTTCTGCGTCCTCTATTGCGCTGCCTTTCATTCTTTCGTCGTCGTTTTTACTGTGTTAGTAGTTAGCTCTCTCTAAGTGTCTTTATCAACCGCCAAGCTGAGATGACATGGTGTGTACTGGCAGAATGCTCCAATTATGTACTTTTCTAGGACGTTGGTATTTGTTTGCTGACTGAGGTGTCGCACGACATTCTGGTTTGAAGATGTTTTTGTCATGACCTAAGTAACCTGTGACCGACTGGTCTTATTCAGGAACTTAGATTTTGGCAGTAAATTAGACTTGAGAAGCAGCTATAGCATAAATTCTTCTTATATAACAGTAATGCAATACCTGTAAGTGTAATGCCAGTAAAAATTAAATTACATAAGCCCCATCGTTGGCGCACTTGAATCAGTAACACAGCTGTAAAATGGTGTTTGCGATGACAAAGGCACTCTTACAAGTAAGGCAACTGCAGTCTAAAAACTATGCTAACACTAGAAGATAGACTGCAGTTGCTGAGCTCTCAATCGTTCCCTCTCGTCGATCACTTTCCGGAATGGTTGACTGTACTATTAATGACTAAGATTGCTCAAGCAACAAGAATTTCAGAGGGAATAATTTTAAGGTGCGGGTAAAGAATGAAACAAATGATACAAAATGCACACCTGAAGCGCAGCCTGGTGGATGGGGTAGTACTCGTCATAACACTGATTGAGCTCCTCGGAGCGTTCGGCAACTAGGAAGCGAACACAATTCCAGGCACCCCGCTCGCAGGCCAGATGCAGCAAGGGCCGCTTCTGCTGCCAGGGCAGCCAGCTGTCTTCCCCTTGAGCCAACAAGAGCTCCAAGATGTCTGAATGGTCGCCGTCAATGGCATAGTACTCTGCAGATTGAAGGCGCTCAGAGTAGCGGTCAGAAGAGGGCCCAGTGCCTCCCACTGAACTGCAAAGCTCACACACCTTACGTGCAAAAGGACAGAGAAGGAACAAAAAGCCTTGTTAGTAACTGTAATGCAACAAGCGAATGACTGTTCAAAAAGGCATGGGCATCACTGTGTACGTTGGTAGTTTGGTAGCTACAAGTGAATAGAAATAGGCCACTAGATTGCAACACTTTTAATTGTTTGATATTGATTGATATGTGGGGTTTAACGTCCCAAAAGCACCATATGATTATGAAAGACGGCGTAGTGGAGGGCTCCGAAAATTTGGACTGAATGAGGTTCTTTAACGTGCACCCAAATCAGAGCAGACGGCCTGTGCCTACAGCATTTTCACCTCCATCAAAAATGCAGCCACAACAGCCGGGATTCGATCCCGCGACCTGCGGATCAGCAGCCAAATACCTTATCCACTAAGCCACCATGGTGCTTTTAGTTGTAATGCAGCTCAAGTTTAAACAATACATGACTGACTGTCGCATCTCTGCTTGGAGTAGTATTGCCACGTGGTCATGACTTTGACAAAGGCAGAGGCTGGAGTGTTCAAGAAAAAATTCTGCATTTCGCCGAACTTGTGGTCGGTAAACGGAAAGTCAGATTACAGCAATACACACTGGCACTGATAGCGGCATACAGGAAGTCGGCCGTCGATAATCTGACAAGCGGTGAAGCGCATCGACATTTATACATCTATCGTGAAATATTAGAGTGATATCCCTAGCAGCTACGTAAGTTCTTGAATAAACAGTAATGTTCGCATCATACGCTTAATCGCATCGAAAGGTTCTAAGATTATTTCGATGGTTCTCGGTCATTCGGCTCAGTTTCATCACAGCAGCATTGTCGGTGTAATGGGGCGATAACAAAACTTGAAGAAGAAATGGGCGGTATTTTGCCATAAGTATTATATAAAAAAATGCCCCCTTGATGCCACCCTACTGAACGTTAGCTCCTTCAACTTTCACGTTACGTTCTTTAGTTGAACATATCAGATACAACTGAAATGAACAGTATTGTAGTTATGCTTCCAAGAAAATGACACTTCACAAGTCAAGGGTTTAACCATATACAAACCACATCAAGCAAAAAAAAAAAGTGTGTAATAAGATAGGCACAGGGTTGAATATGATCTTCGTATATACAACAGTTGTGTATGCATACACAAAATACACAATCACAAATATATAAAACTGCACCATGAGTCTAGATAAGCTTCATTGTCAATAAATGTTTGGGAAATGGCTTTCGCTACTCTGCAGAATACTTCATGGTTAAGCTTTCGCATATTTATCTCAACCTGTGGCTCTCTAGTGGCACATGGCTTTAGGCCAGCCAATGTTTGCAGATCAACCTGCAGGCCAACTATCTCAGAACATCATTTTTGCTTTTCAGGTTTCAGAAGCGAAGCTCATTTTACCTGATTATGCGGACCTGGGAAGCACATCCGTGCCTCAGTGTCAACACGAGCTCCATGTTTTAGCAGCAGCTCAACAATTTCTTCATTGCCTTGCAGGGCAGCAATGTGCAGTGGCAGGCTGCAAACGCCTCGGTTCACATCACAGCCTCGCCCCAGAATCCAGCGCACCAGTTCAACACAGTTGAAGCCAATGGCACGTTGAAGCAGGTTGTAGTTGTCCGGACCCACCACTGACAAGACGTTTTCACCCTAACATGAAGATGGGTATAATTGTGAAACAACCACATGCACACTGGTAAGTTCAACGCAGTGCAATGCTGTTCAATATCATCATATACGCCATTCTTTATCGTTTGGAGATGTCTTCCGCACAACGAAGATGCACATATTTCAAGTAACTATGTGCTCGTTAGTAACCTAAGTTCAGTGCACTGCATTGCTGTTTATTACCATTATCATACCCCCGTCATGGTGGCAATGGGGTATATGTCATTGCGTTGCTAGGCATGGGGAGTGGATTCAATAATGTTGTGTATAAACAGAGGCAAAATGCAATAGCACCCATGTACTTATATGTAAGTGCATAGTAAAACACTCAAGCTAGGCAAAACTGTACACAACCACAGAGAGCATTGCCAAAAAACTTTTATATTCCTTCTTTTTGGTTGGTTAAAAAGACAAGGCCAGGAACTAAAATGAGGCATGCATTGAAAGGAACAGCATAGGAATGCTTGCAATGAAAATGCTGTGTGCGCCTGTACGTACTAGCAACTGTCGTCGACCCTAAAGACTCTGTCATCCCGCCTTCCTTTGGAATCGCAATTAATCCGTTTGAAGACCCATACACGTAATCGGACACGTGAAAATCTACCCGATACTTACATCAGATCATTGCGCCATCCACTGTGCACATAAAGGCACAGGTCAACTTCATTTGCTTGAATGTTAACAATGACCCGAATAGTGGTTTCGAAAACGTCACAAATTCTTTTTTTCAGTGAAACTTCGGCGAGTGTTTCTTTATTTGCAAGAAATGTGTGCCCCTTGCCAGACAATGTTCTGTCAAACTCTGGACTATTTTGCTAGTCTTGTAGATTCTCGTCATTTCAAGGTGTGATGGTGTGCAGTGAATGCTTGCGCATAGTTAACTGCTGGAGCCAGTACATTCCGAGTACGGTATCAGCACTTGGGCAGTGGTAAAGTACCTTTGGTATCTGTACGAGGTAACTTTCTATCGATGACCAGTGAATGTGAGATGCCTCCCTGGAACGCATCTCCTCGAGTAGCTCCAGGATGACTCGCCGAGTACTCTCAGACGCACCTGGCGACAACAAGTGTCCCCCCGTCTGAAAGAAGCTGCTCACTAGGGCACCCATCCTGCAGTAGAAGCAAATGATAATAAAAACACAGTCAACAGCGAAGCAGATATAATGCCCTTACTCACAAGCCAACCTTATCCTTATCTAGTGTTCCCCTTATTACCTTCAAAAGTATAGTGAGATTAGTTAAGTAGGCCGGTATTCTCAAACCAATCTTGTAGTTATCGTTTACCCTATTACCATTTTCGAAAGTGCCCTTGTAACATGTAAATTGTACCAAAACTTAAAACATGAGATAAGGATGTCCGAGCAATTATAGGAAAGGGAAGATAAAAGCTTGCATGAGAAAATCCGTTAACAGGGGTTGGGTGCTCAAGCTGATGTTTCGACAAGTGTACTCGTCTTCATCAAGGCTGGCGATAAGGATGAGTGAAAGGGGCCTTCTCATCTCTGATGAAGAAGCCGGTCAAGCTTCAAAATCCTGGGTACTTTAAGATAAACCTTGGAGTAATTTTATCTTCTTCCTTAGGTTTCTGTTACCCCAACCAGGCAGACATCTGCTGTATGTTTACCTTTAATAATTATAATAATAATAATAATAATAATAATAATAATAATAATAATTAATATCTGGGGTTTCACGTTCCAAAACCACCATACGATTATAAAAGATACTGTAGTGAAGGGCTCCGGAAATTTCAACCACCTGGGGTTCTTTAATGTGCACCCAAACCTGAGCACACAGGCCTACAGAATTTTTGCCTCTACGGAAAATGCAGCCGCCGCAGCTGGGATTTGATCCCGTGATCTGCAGGTCGGCAGCCGAGTACCTTAGCCACTAGAAAACCGCGGAAGGAGCTTGGGCTACTTGGTACATAACTTACAGAAAAACTCTGCACAATCCTTCATTGTATGCCAAAATTGAGGAGGCCAAGCCATGTGTTTTTCTGGTTGATCTCAAAGTGTTGCCTCAAAGCCAGATGATTTTCTCGTGCCATGCAAATGCTAAGAAGCCAATCAGATTGGTCGTACGATGTGATGTCCCAAAACATGGGCTGTAAACCAGGTGCGCTGCAAAAGTGTTTTAGTTTACTCAATTCATTCTGATGTGAATCTTGTGGTATTTACGTGAAATGTCAAATGGGGGGTGCATGTTTATCATTATGACATTTGTGCTTGATGACCTGGTTATGTATGACTGTATTCTGCAACATATAAGCAAGTATCATAGCATGAAGATGACACCTTGACCATGCAAGAACTTGTAATAACAGTCCTCTTTTTGCTCTTTGATGATATAACACACCATTTTTCACTTCCTTTCGCTTACCTGAATGCATGTATCACATATAGCACTGCCCGGATTAATTTGTACCAAAAAGCTTTATTAAGCACACATTGATATTCACACAGTTGGCACCTAGAAGGCTGAAAATGCTAGTGGCTAATTCATGTAGCCCTTGAAATAAAACCACTGTTTTCCATAGAAAAAGATGGGGTCGGGCCCATACATGCCACACGTATTCGAATGACGGACGGGTATAATTTGTGAGATACAGGGTATTGGGGCAGTTTTTGCAGGAGTAAAACGACGCGATTTCTAGCAGGCGAATGTGCGCGGAGTGAAGCAGTGGTTATACCACGGACGCGTCGACTAATGATTCAAATAAAGCTGTTAGGCACACGCAGTGCGCGTCCGATACAAACCTGCGGACCAGCCTCAGGGTGCAGCAGCCCGAGGGAGGTGCGTCTCTTCTACGGCGATCCAATGCGGCTGCCGCCACCACCGCTCCACCTCGATGCACCGCGCAAGAGTGCACAAATGAGGAAACGATGCACTGCGCGCAAGAATGGCCTCGTTCGCCACCTAGACAACCGTTTTAGTCCTTATCGCGAAACTCGAAACGTCCGCAGCGCCTGACATGAGCCGAACGGCCGGTGTGCGCCACCGATCAACAACACCCAACTGCCGGACCGTCAGGAACGCACGTCATCGGTCAAGCGAGCGACGGCACCAGCTGTAGCAACAACACGCGTCGGTGGCTTGAGTGACGCACGTACTACAGCACTGATAGAGCGCGCACGTAGAGCCCATGCGACGTTCGCGCGTTTCGGTTGGTCTTCCGACGTGATATCGCAGCTTTCGCTTTGCACCAGCGCTCCACTCACTTAGCACTGCTCAGTTTTGCGCGGCGCTCCACTTTAGCACTGCTCAGTCTTGCGCGGATATCCGCAGCTTCACAAGATGCGACGGGAACGAAGGAAAAAAAAAAGAAATGATCGCGAAATGGGTTCGTCGTTTTGTTCCTTTTGGCCGTTAGATATCGCAGGGCCGTCGCTCCCGAACTGGGTTGTCGGTGCGCAATCTGGGAGAAGTGGCGCGCGGACCTCGATGCGCGGTTGGGTGTTGAGCAATTCGAGTGCGCAGTGCCTTTTCTTCGTTTTCAGCGCTTCGGCGTGCACAGTTCTCGCGTAGTCAGTAGCATCTTGACGCCCCGACTAACAGTCACGAGCGGCGGCGGCGTGCCAGGGAACTTGACGTCCAACGTCGGGCCTTGGCAGCACAAAGCCTGCAGCATCAAAATCTTTGTGCCGAATTTGCGTCCAGTAGCTGCTCCTCTAGCTCGCAGTGATGCTATCTGTATTGACAAGCGGAATTCCTAAGCATAGTTGGTCGAAAAAAACGTCTAGGAATCAGGCGATCGTGCAAGGGCGCTCCGTTGAATCTAGTTTCGTAGTCTCGCGACGGCACCTCCCCTCCGCAGCTGTTGTGGGCTCTGCCGTTGACATTTAGGAAGCTCGTTTATTTCCAAGGAGTTAAGTGGCGCCGCCTAACCAAATAGCCGAATGTGTCTGGCATCAGCATTAGACAGTGATACTCGATGTACACTTTCTAAGATTGTGAGAGCAAGCATTTACCGATAGAGAACATTAATCAAAGGAGGTTGAAAACAGAGCTCCTACAGCATATTCTGGCGGCAAATTTGAACGTGACGCGCGAAATTTATTTATACTTTCGCACCATACAAAGTAAGTAAAACACCGGACTTCGATCCTACAAATAAACAGGCAAGGTAAGCAGGAATGTGTTATACTTGTTTATTTAATAATCATTCTAACTACTTTGATGTGTTCGTCATCTTCAGACTACCGTTTGAGCCTGAAAAAAGAGAAAAAAATATGTAATTAAAAAACATGCAAAAAAGGGGGGGGGGGGCAGGCAAAATACTATTTCATGAGAGGCATATTATTAGACACTAGCTGTGTTATTAAGTAGTCCGTCCTTATTCGATCAAATCCGGAGAGCAATAAAATGCAACCTTGTCCACCAAACTGTCAATGTAGTCCCGAACAAATACATTCAAGTACACCAGTGCTTACTCTTAACCTAAAACGACTACAAAGAAACGTGCATCCTAGACCATAAACATATCCATGCACAGCCTCTTGCATGATAATTTAACTGGGAATTTGTGCATCCTTTAACAAATGTGTTACCTACATGACCCTCACAGCATCACTTTTTCTACAAAGCAAGCGAAGGCGAGATGTAAAGGCTGTAGTTTCCAGCTACAATGAACGACAACATGACTGTTTAGATGCGACAGTGGGATAACCAGACAAAATAGAAACCTGCTTCCCACTCTTTGGCTCTCAAGAAGGCACCTCGTACACACCTGTGTCCTAATTGGTGCTTTCAAAAGAACATACACGAAAAAAGCGCCCTAACGGGCTTCTTTGGGAGACGGGCTTCTTTGGTTATCAAATAGGATTACTAGGTTGGGCTTCAAAACACGAGACTTAAGCCCTTGAACGACTTAGGACTAAATTTTTCACTGGCAAGAGACGACATTTTTCACTGGGTATCCTTGCTTAGTAAGATGAACATACCCTCAATTCCTTGGTGTTTCTCTGCCAAACCAGTTTTATGCGTTTCGTTTTAGCTATGCGGCACATAACAAGCAATAGGACACACTAGACACCTGTCTGTCTTTGTGCATCAGCATTGTCGTTTCCTTTGTGATTGGAACAACTTTAAACATAGCATCACGAGAAACCGGGCATTCCACGAATGGTAATAAATATGTACATACAAACATGCTAGAGCACTCAATGAGGTTGCACGCTCAGCACTACGTGTCCGGTTTAGACCACTTAGTGACGAAAGTCACAGCCGGCAACACCCATTTTTTTGCATTTAGATGTGACAAAAGTGCTAGTAGATTGTATAAACAAATGTATTTTCATATAGAAAGCCTCTGCTGATAATGTGCGAGTGCCAACTTTGTCAACCTACCAAGTGTACTTGCGTCGTGCACCTTCCTGGCCTGGCTTCTTGCGCTCTCTCCGGCGAGGGTCCCTTGTAAGCAATCCAGCTGCATAACAAAGAAAAATATCTCAACAAAGTTCAACTGTAAAATACAGCTAGAAAAAGCAAGCATCTCCGTGCAAGGCAGCCCAATCTGCAATGGATGAGCCACAGCAAAATAGGCACAGGATTTCTGATTCGTTTTTTTGTTGTATTGAAGTGTATGCAAGGTACAAAGAAATTATCGTAATGCACCAGGAGCACATGCAACACAACACCTGTCACTTCTTTGAGATAGGAGACCCTATGCTAAAGAAGTGAACTTCTGATACAAGTATTCCGATAATCTTTGTGTATTGCAGCACAAAGTGGAATGAACTAATGACTGGCACGTTTCATTCATTGCCATGACCCTACGCAGTTCATTTGATGCTGTACAATATCAATAAATAGAAGTATCTTAAACAGAAGTGTTGCTGAAATGGAACAAGTGCCAATAATATGATTAATTGCATACTTGAATTCTGCACCCCTATTCATCTCTCAGTAAATGGAACTATTTTTATATGGAACGTTTTCTGGTCCCTTCACTTTCCATTTAATGACAGTCTACTCTACTCGTGTTCAATACAACCGCAATGCTCATGAGCTTCTCAATCTCTTGTTTCCGATGTGCACGGGAAAACAAACAGTGACAAGTGTGCTTTAAAGGTCTGTAAACGACGCACCATGTATTGCGAAAGTACCAAGGGCCATGACGTTTCTCACCCAGTCTCATTCTCTCTACCTCCTTCTCCGAGACGAAGCTGCGTAGTGCTAATGACACTCCATGACGTATGGCATTTGCACGAACACTTGACCCTTCGGCTTCATTGAGCGTTGCTTCAATGTCAACTTTCATGAGGAGTCCCGTAAACTGCAGGGGAAACATTATCTGCTCCCTGAAAAAAGATTTGCAGAAGAGTAAAAGGGTGGCAAAAGTGTGACAGCACGTAGTAATCAATGTAATCAAGAATTAATGCGACTTTCATACACACTTAATTAAACTTGGTTGGAGAGCAACTCCCAATACGGTGTTTGATATAGTGGCAGCTAAAAAAATGTAGTTAGGCTTGTATGTATAGTGAATTTCAGGTTCGAAGTGAATTCGAAGCAAACAGTGATTTGGTTCTGATTTTCGAACCGAATTAGAATAGCATATATCACATATTATTAAAAAAACAAGCATATTTGTTAAGACCTCACTAACTTTGCACATTATATATCTTTTGAAATTCGAACAAGGCATTCGCAAATGTCATTCTTTTTGGTTCGAAGGAGGTGGAATCAACTTAGAATAGTAGCAGAGTTAGAGTAGTAGCAGAGTAGAATGCGAGTGATAACCTGTAAATAAGTTACGTGTTGAAATCTACTATACTTAGAGCACATAAGTCGGTATAACAAGCTTTTACACTCGAAAAAAATTATCAATCGATGTGAAAGTAATATGTGCATTTAGCTTTGAAATAAGGCTTCGTGGCATTGCAGGTTTCCCCCAAAAAGATGTATTCATGGTATGGCACCCCTCCACTGCAGTGAAACCACCTTTACAAGAGGGTTACATGCAAATTAATGGACACCTAGTCGTTCTACACTTCTAAATTTCCAATACCTTAAATTCGAATCGAAGCAAATTTTATTACGTTAATATCCGTTCGAAGCATCTGAAAGGCTAGGTCTTTCGGTCCCAAAGTGGGAGCGGCTCGCTACGAACTATAGTGCGACCTGTTGGACATTATTAAAGCTCTTCCATCTATCCATTCATCCAATGTCCGTCAAATACTCGAAATTCTCGAATATCTATTCAAGCCTAAATAATAACATTTCTCACACAGAGGCCACAACATTCTAACAAGCGTATTTCATGAGACTCTTGGGCTTTTTTATTGGCGTAACATATTTGACAATGCACAAGCCACACTAATTCCTTCACTGAACTGAACAGTGTTATGCAAACTTCCGGAAGCATTTTGGCACGTCACGTTGACACAATAGCCATGTATAAAATAACAGCAGCAGGAGATTATAGCTAGCACATGTTCTGTCCGGTTCTGTTAGGAAGCGGTTGTATTTTCACCGCACCACAGTTCAATTCTGATGAGAGAAATTTCTTGCGTAGCTTTCAACTAAACTGTTTTTTATAATTTGACAAATGCTGTGACGAAAAGCATGGAAAAACCCACCACTGTTGTACAACAAACTTGTTAAGAGATATATATGACCTGCAACTGCTGCATAATGATACTAAAAGCTGGTGGAAAATGAACCATTAGAGCTGAACTGACGAAACCAACAGATGATTAAGCCAAGGAGCTTTCCTTGGCTTAATTGTCAGTTTGTTTCATTAATTGGGTATAACAAATAAATGAGCCCCTCGAACAATTAACTTTCTTTCACGCCACTAGTGCCCACTCATTCCAGAACAAAAAAAAAAAAATGTGTGAACCAAGCTCATGCCAAAATGATAACACACATAATGCTGTGATTTTATTCGCACATGAGAAGGCTTTTGAAATGCTGTACATATAGCTAAAAATGTCTGTTTTTTTTTTTTGCTACAGTAAACTCGAGGTCAGCAGAAAACCACTTTCTGTGCATTGTTCACTTGAACAAAAAGGCCATCTGACTGTGTCATGTCAGCTTACACAGAGAACAAATCCAGGCTACCTATTACAGTGCGGCGCCGTAGCGTTCATATATTTCATCACTGCCAAAATTATCGTGTCGTATGAAACAGTAGAATGAAAAATTAGAGCTGCTGTTAATGGTGCCTGGTATCAATAAGTTACAGGAAGCAGATGCCAACTAACCTGTCTGCAATTTGGTCAAAGTATTCGATGCCATGACCGTTGATTGTCACTTTTCCCGTGCCATTGCCCCAGACAGTCACTTCAGCCCTCACATGCTTTCTGGCACCTTAAAAAATGTGAAGGGAAGGGAGAATACGCCAACCAATAAAATTTATGGCACCAAAGTTAGCGAAAAGGCTACAGTACGAAGAAGGCTACAGTACGAAGGCTACAGTACGAACAAAATTGTACAGATGAACTTACCACTACCCTTGGCATAAGGCCTTCCAGTTTCATCATATTGTAACTGGGTGTTGGAAAAAGAAACAGAAAACAAGTCAGGTTTATAAAGAACCACTACGAGCTTGCAAAACCTTGACATGTTATTACTTACTGCAGGTCATTCTAAGTTAATGCGGACCACGTGATCTGAAAAGGTCTATGATCAATACAATCTACCATCCGCAATATCGTTTCCCAAGGAGTTCAGGGCAAGCCTTCAATTTCACTATGCTGTACAGTTACTATCAATTGACCATGGTTACCAGATTTGGCTATTCTGCACCGATTTGGCTGCTTTTTTAGGCCAATGGCGGCAGAAAAAAAAACACCCTGGCTACTTTCTCATTTCCTTAGTTTTAATTAAATTATGAACATCCTGTGAATGTAACAACCTCTGCCGTTCAAGAATGCAGTGTTGAAAAGGACGGCTGAGGCATGTTTCCAGCTCCCAAAATTCAATTTGTCACTTGTATTGCACAAAAAAAAAAGTGCTCTGGATACATGGCAGGCAGTCGGGGGAAAAGAGCTGCTGCATGAGTCATTATTTTGCCAACCATTTATACTGCCGAACACGAATTTAAGGTGTAACCGGATGTGAACAGGACAATTAAAAGTGTAATAAAATCATGTAATGATTGTCGCTTGTTGTAAGGAAATCACATTATGCAGAGCATCGGTTTGTTGTATTGGAACTGTCACATCTCCTAAAAAACCCTTACCACTCTCAATACACCAACACCAAACATGAACCGCCAAGTTAACTTCGTAGTTATGGCAGAATGCTGCAGCACCAAGCCTGAGGCTGTTCAAACCCCGCCAGAAAAACCCCGTTTCAATGCTTTTGAATGCTAAAGTATTCTAAATATATGCTAAAAACTAAAATGAGTCGCAGATTACAGGATCCACCAGGGGGACAATATAAGTCCAAAGACCACTCGCTACGACACAAACTAAATAAAACCCCCGGAATTCATCTTTTTAAGATCAATTTCAGACATGTATGGGTCCTAAGGCATACCGGTGGTATCTCGTCTCGAATAAATGTCGCCATCCTCGGTTTTCTGTACTTCATGATGAACTCCTTGACTTGTGATGAGTACGGATGTTCCGCTAATCGATCTAAGGTCTTGACGAAGTACTCGTACTGGGATAGACAAAAAAGCAAGAAGCACTCAATTGAAAGCCGGTTATTTGCATTTACATTTGCACTTATAAATGTGATTTCATCGGTCGGAGGCCAAAAGGCACATGACAGAGAATCAGCATAAATAAAGCAAAAGCATTAGGTGGTTCCAAACTCAAGTGTAGTTTGTGAAGGTTTTTTTTTTTTTTTACTAATGCACCAATGTATAAGCAATTTTTTTTTTTTCCATTTCATTCCTATGCTACAGTAGCGTCATACCTGCCAAAGCTTCACATATGTGTACCATTGAAAAGTATAACACAAATAAGTTACAAAATTAATAAAAAAAAGAAGTACACCTCTATAAATGCATAAATTGTTAATTCACTATTCTGTTGGTTGTTCGCATAAAAATACATACAACGAATAGGACAGTGAATATTGTACATTATTACTGGCAGTGAAAAAAAAAAACTGAAATATTTGTAAGAGCAGCAGTGTTTGTGCGGGCACAGATTTGACAATACCTGTATACATACTGATATTCATAATAATATTGAACTGCAATAACACCTGTATTTTTGCATTGCAGGGGGGGGGGAGATTTGTTATGCACCTCCACTGATATATACACAGTGAAAAGATTTTAAAAGTTATAGAAGCTTCAGCACATGCTCCTTACATGTTGAAGGGTATCACTATTTAACTACTACTACAACAGATGGAAACCGAAAATATTTTACTTTACCCCAGACGCAAACTTGTCCACTACATGGGCACACAGCATCATTGTAACTTGCCAGCAATGGCAATTAGAACAAAATTATCCAGGGTATCATGGCGTTTCAATATATTAGTCTTGTGAGTACCAAGGTCGCAACTACCAGATAATTATTGTTGCAAAGTATTTAGTTTCCAAGAGGTGAAGAGTGTTCAAACGTGCATTAAAGAAAAAAAAACTAAGGAAGAAGTGACATCTCAGAGCTCATGTCAAAAGCCAAGGTGTGGTCACATTTCTGTAATCATCCCTCACAATCTACCATGCTGTCTTGTGAAGTCAACACTATAAATATCACCGTCTTAAAAAAGAATGCTTGCCAGAAGAACCTGTAGTTGGGCTAGTTGGTAAATCTTTTTGGAAGAAGCTTAATAATTCAAAAGCACTCACACGCGAATGCATGCTCATACACTGAACACACAAGGAAGTGTGCGAGGGGGAAGTGAAGCTCTTGGCTGTTTGTATGAAAGAACGCAGGTACCTGTGCACGTTTTTTCCATGCTTACAAGGTGCTTTCCCTCCGTATACAGTTCTTCTAGCTTATTCTTCAAGGGACACAGAAGGCAACTATTCAGTTGACAGCAACTATTATAAATACCACTTTAGAAACCTTGTTGCTCTTGTATCAAGCTATCGAAATGCTTAATATAAGAGAGAATTGCTTTTAAAGGGTCCCACGAACCGAACTGGTTCCCGATTAATGTGAAACAGAGCAAATATGACAAATCCTAATGAAGCCACAGCTTATTTAGAGGGCAGGTAGGTTGAGAAAGCATAGACAGTAGGAAATCACCTGAATATCTTTCAATGACTCCACAAGTAGCACTTCAAGATCCTTCTTTGGAAGCCAGGTGCTGTCCTGTAGACTCCTGAGCAAATGCAATGCAAAGCGTGTGTTGTTAATCACCTATGCACAAACAACATTCCACACTGTCCAATGTGAATAAATAAGTAGCTACAGCAGTCACTTGATTTTTAAGTGTTTGAGATCGCAATGCATGCCCTATTTTCACAGTTAATCAGAATCGGAACAATAATCAAATTTCAATCAATAGTCGATCAATAATCAATATGAATTGGAACAATAATCAAAACAATGTTGTTACATTTCAGTGCCCAGGAGGAGGTCCCAGAGTTGGAGGTGTAATTGGGACCTCCTGTGCATGATAAACATTAAAGAACTAGTATAGCATCTACAGGAATTGATGAAAAATGAGGAATTCCTCTGAATCCCCTGGATATTAGTACACACCCTGGTTTTCAAAATTTAAGAAACAACAGATGCCACTCCATCTGGTGTTCAATTACAAAATTTTTTGCTGTAAAACGAATTTAGTGATGAAGTTTTCGTCTGGCTCGAAAAAAAAAAAAAATATTGTATTGAAGCCAATGTAGGCCGGATATCGCCGGTTGTCACTCTTGAAAAGACAACCTCTAAAAACTTTATTCTTGCTCTCTTCTGTATGGGTGAATGTATGGTATTTCAAAAACTTTCATTTTCTGCCAAACATTGTTCGGTCATACTCTTTAAACTATTTTTAAAGTCCATAAGTATGACTCTGCATACTCTATAGTGAGTACACTCAAGCCTCATCATAACAGTTGCATCTTACAAGAAAATAACTTCGTTATATCAAAAAATTTGTTAGAAAGGTTATTTCTAACATTGTATCCATTGCAAAACTATTTTTCGTTTACTTTGTTATAACCAATATTTCATTATATCCATCTTCGTTATATTGAGGCTTGACTGTACACTGACCTACGGCTGGTACTCCACAACTGCACAACCCTGACTGCACGTAGAAACATTTGGAACACGTGCCAGAGGACTTCTGTAATTTTTCTAGCAGCAAGCACTGAAAATATGGCCCACAACACAAAATTGCATGTTAGCAAACTCACAACTTCATTGCAGCTTCTGGTTCAGCCACTCCTTTGTTGAGCATTCGGGTTTCTAGGCGGTTCAATTCTGCCACATGGCTAACTGCATCCTGTATCAAAAAAAAGAAAAAACCTTTCATGTGGTTGTACGTAGTGATTCTGTTTATGCACGGCAATTAGTCGAATATTTTTTTTTTTTAACATTAACCAGACTCCACAAGCCTTAACTAGCCATTTGATACTTGAACAGCAGATGAATGCAGGCCACACGTGCCAGAATTTTGTTTCTTAAGGACACTTTTGGCTGAGGTCGATGGGATGAGATACGTAGAATGTGATTGGTTTTTTTAATCGAAATGTAGAAGATGGCTAATTGTGGTCAGCAAATTTGACCCCTACCACACTCTAATGCAATCATTCAGTGCCTTGTTTAACAGGACTATGATTTCTGCATCACAAAAGCAAACAAACTTGCGAATGAAATTTTGTTTCTTACATGCAACACGCCATAGTAGTGGGGCTTCGTTGTGTAGAAGAGATAGTGAAACGGCCTTCCAGAATAGTCGAACTGCGCAGCTGCACACAAACAAGGCGTCATGACATTACAAGACAAGTCCAAGCATTTCTGCTCAAAGCGATTTACTTAGAAGCTTCCGGTATATGGTTAAAGTAATAAGCGAAAATGAAATGGCTTCAACAACAAAGTACCAGTATTTCTTCAAGTACGTAAATGCAATGTGAGAAAAAAATGTGTATTCTTTGTAAGCACGTAAAGACTGCCTTGCTGCACTACATGGATGCTCCATAATTGTTTCATTGACTCAGCAGAAATATTCTAACCTTTTTGAAGGTTTAGACTGAATGAACACTTCGTCCTTTCTCAATAAAAAGGTTACAAGTGTGATCAACCTACATACGCAGTAGAAGCAGCCAGGTTATTACATTTGTGGATTGAATGTTCCTATTAACAGTTGTTCCTCAACTTCACAATCATGTGTTGCACCACATGGATGAATGCCTTTAACTGCCAGATGAAAGTACCTATTGGTTGAAGTTTCGTTAATGAAACTCAAAGCTACACATCTGCATAGAGACAGACCTATCTATATGTAGCACGATATATAATTTATACACTCAAACGTCATTATAACAAAGCTGCATCTTACACAAAATTAAGTTCATTATATCCAAATATTCATTATAAAGGCTTATTCATAATAATATAACTATTGCAAGACTATCTTTTCATTCACTTCGTTATGACTGATCTTTCGTTATATCCGGATTCGCTGTATCGAAATTTGAGTGTATTACTCGCCTTGTTCAATGCAACGTATCAGCAACTTTAAACGACATGAAACACTCAATTCAGTTGCAAGATGCATAGTAAAAGACATAAGCATGACTAACATAGTGGTTCTGCTTTGGCATAACAACACAGTGCACAACGTGAAACCAATAATCTTTACGCTGCTTTCTTTTGCTTTTGTGCTGTTAAGTTGCATTGTGCTTGAAGTGATCATTTTCGTGACCTAACTTTTCATGCAGCTGTACAGTTGCGTACAGACTGCTACAAACATACCAAAGGAAACAGCTGCAATGTCAAAGAAGCGAAATGCACGCAAATTGTTTTCTTTGGTGCCGCAAAAGCTTCGAATCCCTCAATATCAACAATGTCAACACCAATTGTAAACATGATTAGAGACGTTAAACTAACCTTTTTCTCTGGGGAATACGTCTTCAGGAGGCTATCAAAAAGAATAAATGAAATTTTCATGAACGTTGGAACTCCTCCAGTTTTACAAGTTAGGTTGTACAAAACCAGGTTTACTTACCTTCATGATAGGTCGAGCCTTGGGCTCGTGTAGGCCTGAAGGCATCAAATACTGAATGGCTCTCTGAAAAAAAAAATAGATTAACAAGAATAAAGGAAAAGAAAATAAACCGTGATCAGTGATACTCGCGAGTACATATACAGTCGGGAACTCACGTCAACGTCATCCTGCGTCATTTCGTCGACATCAACGGCCATCATGTTTGCAAGATGTCGTTTGCCAATGTCAAATTCATGTTGCTCCTTCTTTATGAAATCATCTGAAACGAGCACAACAAGAACACGCAACATTATTTTAGGTTCGTAGCTGATGACACGGCTAGAGCGTCACGAATAGTAACTAAATCCCAGTACCGATTCGGTTGATGTCGAGAAAACTTTTAATTCCCGAAGTGGGCATTTGTAAAGCTTCAAAACTTCGGTAACACGTCCACTGATTGATCAAATAACGATTAAATTACCGTACGCCTTGGCCCGTTCCAAGTATGCTTTCATGGCTTTGCTGATCTTCTGAACTTTGGTTTCTGCTCGCAGATGCAGCTGGAGAATATCAGGGGCATCATTACTGGCTGCGTCTTCTCCGCTGCTGGTGGCGGAGTAGCGAACCTGAAAGTCGGGAGACACAGATCATCGAACCGCTCAGACTCGCGATAGAATGGCCGGTTTTACGAGTGATACTACAAATGTATTACGATAACATTTGGTACCGCTCGACACGCAGATCGAAAATCGGTAATTACATGAGTTAAAGGGGTAGATAGACGTGCTGCGGTGCAACAACTATTCAACTTGGAAATAAGTTGGAGCGTCCTAGCAGACTTCATCGCAACTTTTATGCCATGCGTTTTCGGGTGCTTAGTAAAAAACCGATCCAGCCAAGCCGCAGCGTGACAAAGCCAAAATATGTTGTCATGCATGTAGTACAGTTTTGTAATAAAGGTTGACAATCTTATGTAGAATTTATTTTGAAACAAAAACGCATATTAGAAGTTTACTTTGTGATGTTTAAATTGAAACGTCATGGTCGTCATGTTTTAGGTTTCGGTTTTGGCAGTGGCTTGCAATCAACCTTTGTTATGAGTTGGATTGGCTTGCGACCTCATTCTTTTTCTGCTTCTTTTTCTGTGCGTGTAGCGCGGTGGTGCGGGAATCCGGGTGTATTTTTTTTCACGTGGTTGGAAATTCGTCTCGTTACATAGGGGCTCCACCGCCCGTAATTGTACAACGACGCTTACGATGGATGGTTTACCGGCCGGAAAACTGACCGGAGCTCAAAAGGAGGAGCTGATGGACCAGGTCAAACAGCAAATCGCTGTTGCAAATGCTCAGGAGTTATTGCAGGTGACGATTAGCAATGGCATAATCCATGCCGGTCGCGTGCACACTGTTACGAAAGCGCGCTTTGTTTTACGGTGTCTTCTTGGAAGTCTCTTGCGCTTATTCTTGTTCGTTCGCAACGTACGTTGACCGAAACACTCTATTTGACACTACTGCATGCGACACGTGCGAGATGGCCGTTACAGGGAAGGTCATCTCCCTCAGTGGTACCCGCGAACGCCCCTCAACTGCGAAAATCTCGTTTCAGAAAATGACCGAGAAGTGCTTTAAGAAGTGCATTTCCAAGCCTGGGACGTCCTTGGACAACTCTGAACAGGTCAGTTTTTTGGTTGTCCCTTGGCGACCTGGTGTCAACCCACCGCGTGTTGACGCTGAAACGTCCTTTTTTTTTTTTTATTCAGGGAGGTGCGCGCGACGTGTTCGGGGCACGGGTAGAGAAATCTCCGCCATAATATGTTTACTGGACCTGTACGAACTTTATATATTGGTCTGTTTTCTCAACTATACAATATTATGTGATCGGCTGTGCTCGTTTGATTAAGTGTTCAATCTTCCCGACTACATTCAGCCGATCCCCAATCGTAATTGAGTGTAGTGTTGGAAAGGCTGGTCAGACAGCATGTTCAAGGACAGTGCTTATTATCATCATCCAAGCCTCATATTGTTTATGAAGTATTGACCCCACAGCTGATCTATTGCAGTACTAGAGACAGTTTCATTCAAGGCATTATGGGTGCGACACCTACAGCTGTTACTGGGACTAGGAATCCATTGCCTATTCTTCTCAGAAGCAGCAAGCTATGTAGTGCTGATCATCATTGTGTGGTGATGTTTAGCCATCTCTCATTAATGCATTCTTCTCTCTGACCTTTCAGAAATGTATATCCATGTGCATGGACCGGTACATGGATTCCTGGAACATAGTGTCAAGGTCCTACGGCAATCGAATTGCAAGGGAACGGGGTCAGGTGTGACACCCGGCCTGCAGTACAGTATATGCCAATTGTGCCACTACATTACGAAGAATTGCAACCAACGTTGTATATATGAATATATGTACACAAATAGGCAAAGTACGCTGGTATTGTAGATAACTGCTTTGAAGGTGAATTGTGTCACTCGTATCAAAGCACACGTACGATTAAAACACCATAATGCGTCGCTATGCTGTTGAACCTGTATTATTCTGTCACAAGTACACTGTACTTGCTCAAAACTTTTTTCAAGAGATCTCTAAAGGCAGTTGTCATGTGACTGCATTTAATATTTTATTGCGATAGCAATTTAAATTATATAGACAGCCTCGGCTAGTTTTTGCCATCGCCGTCATTCATGCATATATATATCTATATATATTAAGAGTGTATACTTAAGGGCTTGTTTTTCCGTGTTTGACACAATAATAATGAGCTATATATATATATATATATATATATATATATATATATATATATATATATATATATATACACACACATGCATTATTCGAAGGTCGCAGGTTCGGTTCCTGCCCACAGCAAGTTATCTTTTCACCCACTTTTCTTCCCATTTACATATTACGAATTCAGTCTAATAATTTCCCCTACTATACTTTCCTTAGCATTATGTTTCACACAACACAGGAAAGGATGCACTAGCCTCCTCTTTCTGCAGAGCGAACAGCTCCTTTCGGGCCGGGGTCATCTGCACGCCCACTTATCTTGTGAGCGGTCATGCGGGGGCTCTGGCTCCACCCACAGCAGGCAGGAGCTTCTACGGGCTGCACTTTCATCATGAAAAAAAAACTGTGCCAAAACTGTACCTGGAGCGGTACGTAACAAACTGCCACCAGCGACAACACACAACCCTTAGTACCAGCATACGCTGCCACGGGAAACGCTTTTCATCATCGCAGTTACTACGCTCGAGCCTTGTTGTGGCCATCTGCTGTGGCCACGCCGCAGGAAGATTGGTTACTTCCCAAGCGCATGTGTACTACAATTAATATTGCTCCCGAAAATGCTAGCCTTGCTTCATAAAACATTTGAATATGTTGTTATTGCATTCATTGCTTTGCCCTTTTGGGGAAACTGACTTTTCTTTTTTGCATCTAATCCAGCTTCAAGGTGTGAATACGAGGCTGTTGTTGTAGGCCCGTGTGCTCAGATTTGGGTGCACGTTAAAGAACCCCAGGTGGTCTAAATTTCCGGAGCCCTCCACTATCGCGTCTCTCATAATCATATAGTGGTTTTGGGACGTTAAACCCCACATATCAATCAATCATCAATGAATACGAGGCTGTGGGTGCTAATTCCCAATGTGTCGTAATTTCGCAAAAGCATACATAGCTAACCTTCAGACAATTACGGCCCCTCTTATCAAACCATATTTACATTTCTCACACTGTGCCATTATTAGTAATAGTAATGTAGCAAATTGGACTAACTAAAACAGTCCTTGTGTTATGAATTATTTTTCTTCATGTCTTTTTTTTTGCACCGACTGTTATTAGTAGTATTCATCTTTGCTTTGGAATATTATTAAGCCTTACAATTGGATACAATTTTCTGCTTAATACAATTAGTGAGCTGTATAAATTTGAAATCATAATTTGTTTTATGCACTAATACCACTATATCATAATGAAGCACAATGTAATGGAGGGCTCCAAAATTTTAGACCATGAGGTATTTAACCTGCACTGACCTTGCACAGTACGTAGGTGTACACTTGAAATGCATGAAAGACTTTTGAAACTGGACAGTTTGCGTGTGAAGTGGCTGAACAATCGTGAACACAACCACTGCCCATGTGCTTAGAAAGAAAGCTTAACGACAAATGAAATGTAAAACAAAGTCAAATCTCTTTAATAACCACATGTTCTTTGATTAGGATGTTCCAATTAAGTTAGATGAACTGTCTCGACATTTCGCTGCCCGAGCTGCAGCCATGCAGCATATCTGGCACAAGGCTTGTTTCACGAGTCTTCAATGTCTCCATCACCATCCTGAATCCGTGGCTTTTGTGGTGGAAGGGTCAGCAGCCTCCACCCTACAGCGTCTCTTTTCTTGAGGTTGATTTCCACTTTGGTTCCAAGGTACTGCACCAAACTTTTCTCCACATCAATTACCTGTTGCGTAGAAGAAACAAATTTCTAGAGTTAACAGAAGCCACATAAGCAGAAGTTTGCATTGGCAGTATGCCACAGTTGCTGCATATTAATGGTAGGTGAAATAAAAACAGACCGTGTTTGTGACTTATGTGAGAGACTAAACTGATTATCGAATGCTGATTAAAAAATTTTGCATAGTAATGAAATGGAAATGACTCACTTAAGCTGCTGTTTCCTACTAAACCTGGTGATTACGAGACACTGGCATGCTTTTGTTGTAATGTACAACATAATACATAACATAGCCTTCCAACTCTCGCAAAGTTATAACAATAAAATTAAAAACATGGGAGTATTTTAGTATTTTGTTGAAAGTATTCTGCTTCAAAAAATTTTAAACTCTGTGGTATTCAAATCTCCCGTTAGAAGTTGGTGGCAGGTCATTGGAGTAGGTTACTTCAAGCAACAGAGGAGTATCTTTGATCTTAGGGAGAGATGTTATAGCCACACGACCTGAAACAAATGCAAGTTGTCAACGGAACTTTCTTCAAATGTTACACTAGTAGGCAATTCATGTTTACATCGTAACAAATGTTGCTGGCCCTAGTTAAGGCTAGTCAAGCTACCACCAGCAATATCATGCAGTGAAGTGGTTTGTCAAAGTGAGTGACAAACTGGAAGTGCATAAGTGTCCACCACTCACTCCATGAAGCACCATAACTTCATCGTAGATGGTGCGGTCTTCCCCAAAGGTAATGTGCAGGTGTAACTTGACCGAGTTTGCCTCCACGTATGATTCATCGGGTATGGGCACCTTGGTAAAAATGCTGATCACCACAGAATTTCCAGTTTGGTACCAGTCGTAACGACACGACGTCTGTGCCTCGGCAGTTTTCTGCAAAGGGCAATGTTCGTTTTGTGGGCAGCAGTATACAGCAATACCAGAGACGTGGGCAAGAGCAGCACTGCTCATAACATCTCGATAATAATTATTAATATCCGAGGTTTTACATGTCAAAACCACAACATTATTATGAGGCATGCTGTAGGGAAAGGCGTTGGCGATTTCGACCATCTGGTGTTTTTTCAACAAGAAATGACACCGCACAGTACATGCCCCCCCCCCCCAGCATTTCGCTTCCATCGCAATGTGACCGCCGCAGCCGGCATCAGACCCACTAAGTTGGCATCCAAGCACCTTAACCGCTACACCATCACGGCGACTGCCGATAAGTTCTTGCTGCGAAACAAATATCATCTTTAATGAATGCCGCTTACTAGAAAAATCTGCTGCTTCCATTTCCTTCAAGCCTCCTTCAACTTAATTTAGATTAATATGGTGAAACCCACTCCATAAACAGCTTCACATCTCCTTTCTGCCAGCTTTCTTCTTAGGTTAGGTTGCACTTGTAAGTCCACAGAATACTCAAAAGATGTCTAAGAGTTCAGCAGTGTGCACGCTAGTAGCAGCTGATGACCACAATAAGAAAAAAAGTTTGAAAGAAAGGAAAAATTTTTTCTGCTATCGTCGGATTTCCACTGGCGGCAACTACCTGGAACACCGTCTCTCGACCAGCACTGCCAAATCGACTGCTTCAGGTTTCTGGAACGATCAGTATATGTTGCACCAGACTTTCTTGAGACGAAGTCACTCGCTGCTGCTCCCATTTACCATAACTTGACAATTGACCGCTTCACGCGATAATGTAGTACCAGAACGGCCTTCTGCGCGACATCGTACCTTCTTTATCCACACGTGGTTGCCTGACGTGCAACCTTGTTGCTCTAGAAAGTTGGCAAAGTCTGACGTCTTGCGCTGGCAACAAGTCCAGTACTTCATCCTGCAGTAGAGAAGGAGAAAAAAAAATGTTTGCCTTTGAATTTATTGGGCTGAAAAATTGAGCAGCACCGAGAAAGAAGAAAAAATGTACCCTTCATGAAATATGGGATAGCCTGCATGGTAGAAGCAGGTGTCCAGGTTGCTTTGTTCGCCTTTGTAAGTCTGAAAATGGCAAAAGATACTATTACCTTGGTGACAAATAACTGCCAAAGAAAAGAGCTTGAGATGTTCAAAGCGTACGTAGAGGCGAGAGGCATGCAGTGTTAATTTTGCATTTGCAGCAAGAGGTTTTTTGGCAGAATAGTCAACATATGTTTTCAATTCGTATAATTTACCAGCGTTAATTTCGTGCACATAAAATGACAAAGCTGCATGATGTGAGAAGTATTTTAATGATAAATTGAAGAAACAAGCATGCATTCAGGTTAGGCTGAAATTTTTGATGCACTTCAGCTTTATAATATACCCCTAAGCAGCAGTAATCCTAATTGCTATTGTATCATCTGAAAATTTTTCCAGCCACTGCCAATAATGCCTTGGCTAAATAAAGTTTTCTACACAATACAACCGTAAGAGAGAAGAAAATTGGTCATAGTCGTGAAAAACGGCTAGTTATGCCATGAACCATATTCGCAGATAAATGCAACGGGCAAGCAATGCATAGATCTCTAGTACACGTGTAGGGCACATTTTGGCTCTTAGGATGGCACAGTGTAAAATCAAGCAAGCGCCTTCTATCCCTATACTGTGAAAAATATTCCGAAAAGATTCAGAGGGGCGGGGGGGCTAGTTTGGTCACGCATCAAACTTCAAAATGGCAATGGAACAGTTACGAGAAATAATGAAACCACACCCGTATTGCTAATGAAACACTATAATATATGAATGCATTCATTGGTTTTATTCGCCCTCATCAAGCAAATTCAAGCAGTGAAAAATGAAAATGAAGGAAAGGAGGCAGTCCACTGATCGATATTTCAAATCTCTCAAATTATGGAGGGGGGTGGATCTTACTGTAGACTATAGGTACACTCCTGAGCAAAGAATTGAGTCCAAAATTTTGTCCAATTTCTCACAAAACAGCACAAACACAAGTACCTAAGCATGTTATCCCTGCAATGATTAGTAGTTTTTTGTGGCCATTGGTGGCCAAAAAGCACCATGTCTTTCAGGTGATATTAGCAGTGAACAATGATTACGATGATGGGATGTATTACAGGTGCATAGATGCCTAAAATCATACACTATATAGAAGCGTACAAGGTCTGTAAAGAGTATAAAATTATGGCATTAAGATGTGACCTGATCTATGGGTGTGGAATGAATGACGGGTCAGCATGACATTTACAAGTAAGAAATGGGAAATACCGGAAAAGCCTGTTAAAGGCCCTTGAAGCGAAAGGACAGGAGGCAGGAGCTTTATGTAATCGCAGCAGTGACCTCTTCAGAGGTCGTGCTACATGTGTGTTGACCCTAAACATCACATGCTTGATCCTACAAATACTAGACCATCGAATTAATCAAAAGGAAGTGCAGTTAATGCTGCTGCTGGCTGGTTCATTTATTTTCCTCAGAAATGAAAATGAATGCTGCAGAAGAATGGCTAGTCCGATCTAGGCGTGCGAAGTTACCAATGGCACAGGTGATGCACCCAGTTATAATTACATTGAATCTATTGTACACAAGTCAAGCCAAAACAACGCTGTGAATTGCTACAACAGTGTCGGCTATCACTGCTGCCATCAGGTGTTACAGCTACAAAAAGAAACTCACCTGCCGACAACCGGCATTCTTGCACGTTGTGCCAACGGTAACAATGTTATCAGCTGCAAAGTAAAGCGCAGATTGGCTGAGATAACTCCAAAAAGGCAATCAAAATAAAAATTTCTTGAAAACTGTTATTCATTAAAGCCTCACAAATCTGCGTCGACCTCATTTGGTTTCTTGTAGCAAGTACGTGCTGGGAAGCTGCCCCAGCGTACCAATTTAAATCGACCATTATAAATAAATGTACAAAGTCATGAAATAAGTTGAGTTACAACCTAACAAGAAATGCAGACCACGACATTGCAGCAATGCCAATTTCATATTCGTGGACAGCTGATCTTGTAGATATGTGGGTATCATGTCACTCTGACCACCAAATAAGTGCAAGAAAAACAACAGAAAACGGTAATGCTACGACACTGTGACATAGACTATATGAACTGCTTAACCCTGCAATGCTGCAGTGTGACGTATGCTACTTTATGCACTCAGCTTCTTATCACAGATAAGTGATTGTTCGAAGGGATGCAGATTTCGGCTCACTTCAAAAAAATAGAAGGGGCACGGGCATTTCACTAGCTGGTAGAGTAATGCAGTCTATAAAATGCACCAGGAATTTCAAGTCTCGCCTAGAGCCCAACACACTTGTTGCGACGCGACACTGACATACTGCTGCAAATCTTGGGTTGAATATTCTGGGGTTGCGTGAGCAATCCGGTGTTCTGAACGCGGTGTCTCCGCTCATGATATGCTTACGCTCGCAGTGGCATAAAAGGTTGCATTGGGGGATCATTTTGCCGCCCCCACTGCCCTTTGCACCCTGCGCTTATTCTGTAGCCGAAGTGCTCCATTCCCTCCCTTTTGTGAGGAGACTACTCCTCTCAACCTGAGAAAGCATATAGCTTTTTCAGGGGCTTCTCTGTCTCGGGATGTGTGAAGGACCAGATCGGAGCCAATCTGCTAGCAACGCTGCCACCATCAACCCCTGCAACACTCCAGCCATGAAGCTTGAACTCCCACCCAGAATCGGTGTGCAGAAGCCAAGCAAGGTGAGCTGAGCGGTTATCACTCGCTTGACATGTGCTGGATATTTGTTCATTGTTGTTACCCCTAGTAGTGCGGAGTGCACTCCATATTTGAGGTGTTCTTGTGTTAATCGGCTGTGCTGGTGTATTTGTTGCAATTGGCAGATATGTATCCAAGGTGAATAAACACCTTCAGTTAAAAGACGTGTCTGTCCCCACTGGCCTGAAACCCAGAATGGTCGCAACTCAACGCGAGACGTGGGATAAGGGGTCAGGGTTCTAACTGCTTGGGCTGCTGTCTAGTACTAACAACAGTGCCAATCTGATAGCATGCGGAGAAAACTGAACGAGCGACAGGTTTACCCGTGCAGCTTTGATGTGTTCATATTTACATGAAGAACCCCTATGACAAAAACGTAAGATGCCGTGAATTGACTCAACTTGACGAAGCCATTGAAGTGAAATTCATAAAAGAATTGACACCGAAGAATTTCTTTGACATGTACGACACGGGACAGTTTGCGTGCATGAATGAACCAAAGGACCCTCTCAAGCAACAACACACACAGAGAGTAATTTGGGTGATAACCCTCTCCCCAAGTGCCAAGCACGCAAAGAGCTTACCTTCAATTTCAGGAGCATCAACCTTTTTCTCCAGGGAAAGCTTGCTCAGCAGAGGAGTCAGGCTTGAACCAATGGAGCTTCTTAGCCGCACCAGTGGGTCATTCTCATTAGGTCTAATAATCGGAGTTATCTGAGCACGCACTGCTGCTTTCTCCTTATTTGCAGCCTGAAAAAAAAAAAAAAGCCATGTGACAAGTCAAGAAATACCTTGTAGTATGCACGAGTGCTAGCAGAGGAGATGCCAGTATGTTCTGTTGAATGTCGCATATTGTGATTCACCAGATATTTGTCACAAAATAGTGGAAGTACTTTCCTGACGGTGCAGTTGTATGGACCAACATGAGCTGTAGCACAACGAAAGATGGAATAGCCGCTAGCATTTTCTCTGCCGTTACAAACACTAAGAAGTCAATTGGATCGATCACACAAGTGAGAGCTCAAACAAAATGTGGTGGGGCGCTGCAATCAGCGCCAATGTGCACGTTTAAAATCCCATATTACACATTTTAATGCTTTGAATGGCCCATGCTGCCAGCACAATGAGCTCGTAAAATGTTGTCAGTACCGATTCGGGATTTATATAACACAAAAACTCAAACACTTGAGCTTCACCTTCAAAAGTGCATTTCAAAATCGCATTCAGGATCCGTTCACATCTTCACATTTGCCTCTCAGTAGATACTTCACTTCTGTCCTGAGGAAAGGAACACCCGAGCAAAGACACTGGCTGTTTCAAACAATCCTACAATGCCTGCTTCATGTATACTTGTAAAATGCCCACTACGACATAGTTTATCATTTTGCAAATTAGTGAAGTACCTACTACATGTCCATACAGCAATATGTGCTCTGTACAGCTGCCCAATTTGTTTATGCTGTGGCTAATAATGATTATCAATTATGCAATGTAACACAATTCACATGGTACAACACCTGGGGTGACTTCACACTTCTGCCAAGCAGTATTACATAGACAGACACCTAAAAGGGTTTAGTATAAGTGCATAGGACTTTTGTTCCAAAGCAGTTCGTTCAATCACTGCCATGTAGAATGCCTCGGTTGAATACCGACTTGAATCCACTGTTTGAAACTTTTCAGTCACAACGAAAAGCTCCCGACACTAGAATTTCTGCAAAACAGGCTGCTTCATGCCTTAAAGCAGATACTAACTGAAAAAACTGCAACAATAAACTTGCTGTATGATAACTGCTGTTATCGGCATAGTGGGCATAAAAAACAATGACCTACCTCAAGTTGAGCCTCAAGTTCAGGATCAATTTTTCTTTCTGGTTTTGGCGACTCTGGGGGCTTCTGGTCCAAATGGTACGATTTTGTACAACCCTGAAAGTGAAATCCAGTTTATTAAAGAAAATTGTGTAATCTGTAAATGAGGTAGGCTCATTAATGCTATGTCATTCACCGATTCCCTCGAACAACTTCCCAGCAGTTCGTTCATGGTCAATGTCTGCAGTGGCCTGTGTTCGCTTCTAGCACAGTTACGCTATCATGTGGAGCACCAGAAGTATCTGTTGGTGTTCATTAAAAGTCATCATCATCATCATCCTCACTACGTCCACTGCAAGACAAAGGCCTCTCCCATGTTCCGCCTGTTAACACGGTCCTGTGCTTGCTGCTGCCAATTTATACCCGCACACTTCTTAATTTCATCTGCCCACCTAACCTTCTGTCTCCCCCTAACCCGCTTGCCTTCTCTGGGAATCCAGTTAGTTACCCTTAATGACCAGCGGTTATCCTGTCTACGCGCTACATGCCCCGCCCATGTCCATTTCTTCTTCTTGATTTCAGCTATGATATCCTTAACCCCCGTTTGTTCCCTAATCCACTCTGCTCTCTTCTTGTCTCTTAAGGTTCTTGGTCTTAAGGTTACAATTTTGAAGGTGGGATAACTTGTGAGATGTATTTGTGTGGACCCCCCCCCCCCCCCCATGCAGCATCTATAATATAAGGATAGTATAGCTTATAGCATATTTAAAATCAATCGTAAAGTGCATGTTATGCCGAGTGCACGTGAAATGTGCTTTTGGTTCTCGAGAAAACAAGCAACAGCCCCACGTGTCACAAGTTTGTGTGCGCTGCCACGATCCCTGTGAGCGCTCTCTCGTAGCAGTAATTTTCAATAGATAGCTTGCACATGACGTCACGGTCGCAGCTTAATGCACTTCAGTATGATAACATTACAATCGGAATTTTATTGACCTCTGTGCATCAATCACAACAGAACTTGCAATTTATGTAAATGATAACATCTCCCTGGGACATCACTAACCTGTGTTCCACCAACATGACAGTTTCGGAAACATCAGTGCAAGCCATTAACTAAAGAGGGACAGACTTGTATGAGAGTACAAAGGCTGATGTCTTTGCCTTGTCAGAGCATTCTTTGGAGGGTCATGCATGTTTATGCTTCAAAGCACCCACGAAGCAGTCATTGAAAAGAGTTATCAACACAGTGCTCACGAGCATTCAGTTTTGCACACTCACTTGGCCAGCTATGTTTACATGAAAATCACTCGGGTCCCGCCTCACTTGGTGCTCTCTGAAACCGGAACTGCGACTGAGTGCTATAACACCTTCTCTAAATAATTAACCATTGTGTACTTGGGCAAATAAGTTTTCTAGTCATTATAAGTTGGTCATCAGCTACCTAAAGCAACAGAAAAAAACAAGATGGAAAATTTTAGTGTCGGTGCTCATTTAGGGTTGTATCTAATTAAGAAAAATCAGCCCTAAGGTCCCCCTGTTTTATTCGTAAGTACAGACGAATGATTTGGAAGAAATATTTGAGTGAAACAGAAAGGGCAAGCAAGACATCTGGATGTTAAACAGCACACAGCTGATGTCATCACTATTCCCAGCATATTAAATTTTCGAGACCACTTACTGGCAATGGAGTTGGTGCTAGATATCTCTCTATGAGACAAGGAAGGGAGAAAGAGGTAGTTGTTTCTAAGTGCCTACCCTCAGGCTATTTCACTGATAGTTACCCCTAATTTGCTTTACACTGAAATAAACACCAACTCTTTTTACCTTGATGTTTAGAAATTCTGTGAAATCCGTGGTCTTGGCCTTGCAGCACGACCAACTTTTGTAGGCATCGTGAAATACAGGTTTTCCCGGGTGATGTACACATGCATCTGTCGAGGCAAAGATGGGTCAGAACAGTCTCTTCGAAAAAATGTGCTTAAAAAAATAAAAGCAGGCCAGCCTGACGTTGAACTGTCGCAGTATGTCAGATGATTTAATCGGTAATAAGTTAGTGAACAACTAGAATGAATGTGAAAGCGATAGTTTTACCTGGCGCGTTCTCATCGGGATCGAATTTCTTTAGGCACCCTTTGTTGTAGCACTGCAGCAAGGTCTTGGGCATGACTCGGGCCTTGCGCAATCGTTCTGGAGCACAAAACGCAATTGAGAGTCACAAAACGCGCGATTAAACGCCCGTATATCTACAACTATAACTCAAGACAAACGATCACAATTTCGGAATCCACGAGATTCGCGTTTTGACAGTCCGCGATTCCATGCGACAGCAGTGATGGATGGAATAGGACTCCAGCGAAGAGGCGCCTCCGACGGCGTTAAGTGGCGCATCGCAGCACATTTTACTGTTTTTAAACGGTCTAATGACAGCACACAGACCGGCGTCTTGTAAAGTAAATATCAACAGAGAACTTTCTAGAATAATGTGCCGGGGCCTGACAGCGAAAGTGTTCATTGATGAAGTTTTGCGTCTCTCCTGACGTAAGATGCGGCAAGATCGTTTTCGCATGACAGCAAGTTCTATTAATTTTGCTTACAGCTAGGCGTTTTAACGCAAGGTGGCCGGAGTAAATTACACAAAGCGTTGCTACTTACTGACGGACTTTCGGAAGTACTTGTCGGCGAGTGCGATCCGCGCACACCTTTTTTGTGTCGGCCTCGCCGACAGGAAAGCTCTATCGCCCTATTATGAACGGCAGGCGTGACGTAACGGAAATAACGGAGATGCGGTGTCGATACTACTGCTGCAGATGACCCGAGTTCTTCTGCTGTCGCCAGTTTCAGCGGTTTCGTTTCATATGAAGTGAAAGAGCAGCAAGACGAAGGTCACATTTGAGACGCCTGTCTGCCTCGAAACTACAGGCGTCAGTTGCAAGGTGTGGGCAAGGGGTAGAAACGCTTAATTTCTCGTTAAGTTGATATTGAGGAAATGCAAGGCTTGTTGTTGGGGGTGATTAGCTGCATCTTTTGAAGAATTTTTTGTGTGCCACATAAGTAGTAGTAATAGACTTTTATTCAGCCAAATTTACAGGCCGAGCATTTCCACCACATAATACTTAAATTAGTATTGTGATAATCTTCAACGTTGTACCGACTCAGTTCTTACGAGGCTTGCATGCTGCAGAAATATGTGTGGTCATTTACTTTCTGAATCGAAGGGGGTGTAGCAAGAAAATGCACATGTACACATTTTCATTTTTTGTACAAGCTGAAAATTTTGACTGTGTGCTGGGCAGTGTGTGAAGTGCAAACAACTTCGGGCATTAGGCGACTTGAAGAAAAACATAAAACAGAAAAATTCTGACCTACAATAATGGCATTAAGAAAAAAAAGACAATTTAAACAAAGTGCATTTTATTTCCAATGAATGTGATCATGCTTGCTGCTTCTCTTTCTCTTCATTTTTCTTTCCCGAGAGGAGTTCAAGCACTTGCTCAGCACAAACTGGTATGCGTGTGCCGGGACCAAAGATTGCAGCAGCACCTGCCTTGTACAAGAAGTCATAGTCCTGCGGTGGAATGACACCTCCAACAACAATGAGTATGTCTGGCCTGTTCATGTTTTTCAGGCATTTCGCCAGCTCTGGCACAAGGGTCTTGTGACCGGCAGCCAAGCTGCTCACGCCGACAACGTGTACGTCAGCATCGATTGCTTGCTGCGCGACTTCTTCAGGTGTCTGAAACAGCGGACCAATATCAACATCAAAGCCCATGTCAGCAAATCCTGTGGCTATTACTTTTGCACCTCTGTCATGGCCGTCTTGTCCCATCTTGGCAACGAGAATACGGGGCCTTCGTCCTTCCCGCTCCTGGAAGGCATTCACTTTGGCTATCACATTCGAAATTTCCTTATCATCCTCTCCGAATGTTGACTTGTAGGCACCAGAAACCATTCTATCAGACGCAACGTGGCGGCCGAAAACTTTCTCCATGGCGTAGGAGATTTCGCCAACCGTAGCTCTAAGTCGAGCCGCTTCAATAGCCAGTGCCAACAGGTTGCCTTCTCCAGTCTTTGCAGATTCTGTGATGGCATCCAGTGCCGCTTCTGTTTTCGCATTGTCTCGGGTCTTGCGAATATGCTCGAGCTTAGCAATCTGTGAGGCTCTCACCTTTGTGTTGTCCACCATCAGGACATCGATGGGGTCCTCTTTGTCGAGGCGATATTTGTTTACACCTACGATGACCTCCTTGCCACTGTCAATCAAGGCCTGTTTTCTGGCTGCGCATTCCTCAATTCGCAGTTTGGGCATGCCCGATGCCACTGCCTTGGCCATGCCTCCCATTTCTTCAACCTCGGTGATTATTTTAAGGGCTTCATCGTACACCTGGGCCGTGAGAGCCTCCATGAGGTATGAACCGCCCCAAGGATCTATTACATGTGGTATTCCACTTTCTTCCTGGAGAATGATTTGAGTGTTTCTGGCAATCCTCGCACTAAACCTGGATGGAAGTGCAAGTGCCTCGTCGAAGGCATTAGTGTGCAAGGATTGTGTGCCACCAAAAACAGATGCCATGGCTTCAATTGTGGTGCGGACTATGTTGTTGTAAGGATCTTGCTCCGTGAGTGACCAGCCCGAGGTCTGGGAATGAGTACGCAGCTTCAGCGAGTTTTCATTCTTCGGATCGAAATTTTTTTTAATCAGCGTGGCCCAAAGCCTGCGTGCGGCTCTCATCTTAGCTATCTCCATGTAAAACTTCATGCCGATTCCCCAAAAAAATGACAGTCTCGGGGCAAAGTCATCGATGGTCATGCCAGCCTTCAATCCTGTCCTGCAATATTCGAGCCCATCAGCAATGGTGAACGCTAGTTCCAGAACATTGTTTGCCCCTGCCTCTTGTATGTGGTAGCCGGAGATGGAAATGGAATTGTATTTTGGCATGTTCTTTGACACAAACGCAAAAATATCGCCGATTATGCGCATCGACGGCTCTGGCGGATAGATATACGTGTTCCGCACCATGAACTCCTTTAGGATGTCGTTCTGAATGGTTCCAGAGAGCTGTCCAACCGGGACACCTTGCTCCTCTCCGGCTACAATGAACATCGCCAGCACAGGAATGACGGCACCATTCATTGTCATGGACACCGATATCTTTTCCAGGGGTATCCCGTCAAAGAGCGCCTTCATGTCTTCAACGGAATCCACTGCCACACCGGCCATACCGACGTCTCCCTTGACTCGCGGATTGTCGGAGTCGTACCCGCAGTGCGTCGCTAAGTCGAAGGCGACCGAAAGACCCTGCACGCCGGCCTTTATATTGTCCTTGTAGAACTTGTTGCTCTCTTCGACGGTACTGAAACCAGCGTACTGACGAATCGTCCATGGCCGACCCGCGTACATGGTCGGGTAGGGGCCTCTGGTGAAGGGGAACATGCCAGGGTAGTCTTCAGGCAGTCCCTTGACGTCTTCGCTCGTGTAAAGCGGCTTCACGGTGATGCCTTCTGCCGTATGCCACGCGAGACTTTCGGGTGGCTTTCCTTTCAGCTGTTTAGTGGCGCGTTTCGCCCAATCTGCGGGAAACTTGAAATCCACGCCGGTTGACGCTGGTGCAGGTGATGGCGACGTTTCGGGAGCTGCTGCACCTGCAGCAGAACTCGCTGCCGCGCTTGTCGAGTCCCACGAACACTGAACATAAGTGCTCCTGTAGATGAGACTACGCCAACTATGAGATGCCCGCAACATGCTTGGCAACTTTTGGCAGCGTCCTAAGCGCAGACACTTCACAGGTAGTCATCCATGCCGCACGGAGTCTCAGAAGTCAAACGAATCGAATTAAAGTACTAGACACCAACGTTTGCATCCCACATTATCCAGCTGGACGTGCACAACCAACCATGACCTACTACACTCCTGACCTGCCCAGAGAGCACCTCTTCCAGCGCCCACGTTCTAGTTCATACCTTCTGCCGCTAGGGCCGTCACCTACGAGCGGCGTGGCGCTAGGCAGCACCTGTTCGCTGTCGTCTGCTTCAGCCATCGCTGTGGCAGTGCAAATCGTTCTTATTGTGCATGAATTGTGTATGAATGTGTAAAATATGGCAAATAAAGCGATATGATTCCTCGTCAGAGTTGGCTGCATTCGTGTGGACGTTTGAAGCAGAAATAGAACCGTAAAAAAAGCACACAAAGGGTCACAGTGGCAAGCAGACGGGAACTTTTCTACAAATGAAGGAAAATTTATTATGAAAATATTTCTTGAATGAAAACGTAGTCCAACGAGATAAAAAAACTATTGTTAGGCATTCATTGTTCACACTGAATCACGATGGTTCCAGACGATACGCATACACAAATTGCAGAAGATACGCAGAAACACAGTAGGTCGTGTGCAGAAACTTGCAGACGGCAGATAGCTGCAGTAGTCAGCTCTAATAGTGGCCGCGTGCAGTTTTTTTTTTTTTAGATGAGCTGACACCTCAAATGTAAGTATGGTGTATTGCTGCGTGCCATATTGCAAATCGGAACAAGGCAAACAAAGTAAAGTAAGTTTTCACGAGTTTCCTGCCACAGACATACGGGAAGAATGGATCGAGGCAATTGGAAGAAAAGGTGAGTCTTGTGTTTTTGAGAGTCGTTTCAATTCAGAACGAGTTGCAAGCTAGCAAGAAGCACCAGGGTGCTTTAGTAAACTTTATTTCCGTGTGTTATGCTAATTCACTGAGCTAAAAAACATGAAAGCTTTTTTAAAGTACCGCGGCTAATATGGCAGGCTCCACAAATAGTGCCAAGAAATTTAAATATAGCACACAAGAAAAAAGTAAATATACGAAATCTGTAAATTATGTAAAAATGCGTAGCGGTGGGTTGCGAGGGGTTCGAGCACCCTTCCCGAAGGCTGCCTCAACAAATGCCGCCGAAATCCATAAAAAAATTAATGATATGAAATATTTACGTGCTGCCTCCACAGTTTGTCTCTCTGTGTGTGTGTGTGTGTGTGTGTGTGTGTGTGTGTGTGTGTGTGTGTGTGTGTGTGTGTGTGTGTGTGTTTAGCGATGGACAACTCTTGAACACTGGGTGTCACTGAAGTTAGCGACCGAATTTGGTCAAATGTATTTCTCATCTCAAACCTCTATCTTCCCATACAGCTTTGTTCGTTTCTGTATAAGCTTACTTAAGGTAATTAGAAACGTTACGCCGGTAACGAAATGTGGCGATTAACTGTTCACTCTATATGTACCAGGCGGGCCACCGCTTAATAAATCGGGATGATCCCACCTCACCTGGCCACCTTGAGAGAGGGCGCGCGCGCGGCGCGGCAGCCATCAATAAACAGTCCCTTGCTAGCTAGCGTCTCGTGTGGTTGTGTCCTTGCTGAGCGCGTAAAACAGAACGTGGTGTCAGAAGTGTAACAGTCGAACCCTGCGCTGAAGATGGACTGCCTACCACCACCCGAGCCACTTGTACTGACAAATACTCCGGCCGACAACTGGAAAAAGTTCCGCCAACGAATCGAACTCTACTTCAAAGCTACTGAGACCAACAAGAAACGGACGCCAGCACAGAAGGCTGCCATCTTTCTACACGTCGCGGGCCCAGAGGCAATTGAAGTGTTTAACACCCTACCTCTATCAGCAGAACAACGAGAGGACTATGACTCGATCGTCAAAGCCTTCGAAGACTACTGCACGCCTCGGTGCAACGAGACATTCGAGAGGTACGTTCTGCGCAGTCGGCAACAACAGGATGGTGAACCTTTCGAACAGTTTTTGCGCGATATTCAGTTGAAAGCACAGACTTGTAATTTTGGCGAACTTAGGGACTCGATGGTGAGGGACCAGATAGTGTGCGGTATCGTCGACAAGAAGCTACGTGCACGCCTGCTTCAGGAGAAGGACTTAACCCTAGAATCAGCTATAGAAATCTGCAAAGCCGCGGAACTGGCAGCAACGCAGAACCGGGCTCTTGAAAGCGAAGCGAAAGTGCAGAGAGTCGAAAAAATTGCAAACGCTGCCGGACAGTCTCGTACGAGCGGACAACGTCGACGCTGTGGCTACTGTGGCAAGATTCACGGACCAAGACGCTGCCCAGCGTTTGGAAAAACGTGCACGCTGTGCAACAAAAGAAACCATTTTGCAGCTTGCTGCAGGAGTAGACGCGGCGTTCATGAGTTAGGCGTCGCTGCAACAGAAGATGCACTGGAGGAGTCCTCGGACGCTACCGATGAAGACATTCAAGTTCTCACGGTACAAATCAGAAACGTGTCCAAAAATCAGGATTGGACGGTGGCAGGGGACCTTGCCGGGCACCCGACAGAACTGAAAGTGGATACAGGAGCGCAAGCGAACATATTGCCGTACTCGTACTTTCGCAGGATGCGTTTGCCGACCATGGTGCGGCCATCGACCACAGTACTTACTAACTACGAAGGAAGCAAAATACATCATTTGGGCGTTATCAGTCTGCCACTACGTCTAGGAGAGCAGCAAGAGAATATCAGTTTTTTTGTGGTCAAGAGAGGCAAGCAAGTCCTACTCGGATTGAATGCAGCAGAACGTTTCGGGCTGATTTCCCGCGTTCACGATGTATCTTCAAGAAGTGACGTTAGCACCGACTGGGTCACCGAGTTCCCGGAGTTATTCCACGGTCTGGGCTGCATCCGTAGACCATATTCGCTGGCAATGAAGGATGATGCGCGCCCCACGATCATGCCGCCGAGGAAAGTGCCACACGCACTGCGAGCGCCACTTAAGCAGGAGTTGGCCCGGATGGTCTCGCAGGGCATCATATGCAAAATGGAAGAGCCGTCAGACTGGGTGAGTCCACTTGTTCTTATTATGAAGAAGAATGGCCGCATGCGAATATGCCTAGACCCGCGGTACATTAATCGAAGCCTTAAACGCGAGCATTATCAGCTACCCTCACGTGAAGAAATAGAAGCAGAGCTGGCAGGAGCGGTGATGTTCACCAAGCTTGATGCCAATAGCGGGTTTCACCAGATCCCCTTAGACGAAGACACTTCAAAGATCTGCACCTTTAGCACGCCGTTCGGAAGATACCGATTTTTGCGCCTGCCATTTGGTATCGCGTCCGCCCCCGAAGTATTTCAGAAGGCAATGACGGAAGTGTTTGAAAACCTGCCGGGCACACGCGTATATGTCGATGATATTTTAATTTGGGGTGCATCAAAAGAGCAGCATGATCAACGCCTGCGTGCAGCACTGATGGCAGCGAGAAAGGCTGGCCTGACACTGAACAAAGAAAAGTGTCTGTTCGCGAAGGCCGAAGTTAAATTCCTGGGAGATTGTATCAGCAAAGAAGGAATAAAACCCGATGCTAGTCTCATTGAATGCGTTGCCAACATGCAAAAGCCGTCGAGTAAACAGGAAGTTCAAAGGTTTTTAGGTATTATGAATTACTTTGGCAAATTCATACCTAATCTCTCAAAAAGAACTGACGCCCTTAGGTCATTGATAAAGAATGATGTTGAATTCATATGGGAAGTTCACCATGACAAAGAATGGAAAGATCTTATTAAGGCTTTGACATCGGCTCCAGTGATCGCAGTTTTTGACCCATTGAAGCAAACGAAACTCTCAGCTGATGCATCAAGCTTTGCAGTAGGTGCTGCTCTTCTTCAACTCCATGACCAAGATTGGCGCCCAGTGGGTTATGCTTCAAGGGTGCTCTCAAAGGCTGAAACAAAATATGCCCAAATTGAAAAGGAAGCGCTGGCCGTGACGTTTGCTTGTGAGCGTTTCCGGGAGTTCGTACTGGGGTTATCAGTGACAGTCGAAACAGACCACCGACCTTTGCTTGCTATTTCACAAAAGAACCTGAGTGAAATGCCGCCACGATTGCAGCGCTATTTCTTGAGGCTAATGCCTTTTGATATCAAATTGCAGTATGTTCCTGGGAAGCATCTGCTAGTGGCGGACACGCTGTCCCGAATTCCAGGAACCCAACCGAGTGACGGAGAAAGCGAACAAGACGTATGCATCCATGCGACTCGCGTGCTAGCCAGCATCGTAAGTGAGAACACGAAGACTGAACTGACCTCTGCAATCCTGGCGGACCCATACCTCAAGCAAGTGGTGGAGGCACTCCAGGAAGGACGACCAGTCTCAGGCGAACTAGCTCCATGTTTGTCAGAACTGTCATATGTTGATGGAGTGCTTTTGCGGGGCAGCAGGGTGGTAATCCCAAAGAGTCTGAGGCGATCCATGCTGCAACGTCTTCATGAAGGCCATTTGGGAATGAGCAAGTGCAAAGCCAGAGCACGCCTTCTGATGTACTGGCCTGGGATGAATGCTGACATCAAGTCACTCATTAGCAAGTGTGCCACATGTCAGCACTTTGCCTACCGGCAACCTTCAGAGCCACTGTTATCGAGGGAAATCCCAACGCGGCCGTGGCAGCGAATTGGTGTCGACCTATTTGACCATGGGGGCAAGCGTTACCTGGTTGCGTACTGTGCCTACTCCAACTACCCAGAAGTGGAACAGTTGCCTCAGTCAACAAGTCAGGTCGTAGTGGACACACTAGGGACCATGTTTGCTCGCCACGGTATACCCATTGAAGTCTGTACCGATGGAGGACCACAGTTCACATCGCGAGAGTTTAGACAGTTTGCAGTAAAATATGATTTTACTCATACCATATCCAGTCCACACTTCCCCAGGGCCAATGGTCTAGCTGAGAAAGGGGTACAGGTCGTAAAGCGCCTCTTGAAGAAAAGTGAGTACGCTGGCGAGGAGTTTTGGGTTGCACTGCTCAATTATCGAATCTCGCCCCTGATAGACGGACGCACACCAAGTCAGCTCCTTATGGGACGGATGCTTCGGGGACGACTTCCAGACTTCTCATCGGCTTCGACATCGTCAGTGCGGAAACATCCACAGGATCACGGCAAAGGCATACCTCTCACACCTCTCTCCGAAGGGGACGTCGTCAGAATAAGAAACGACAAGGGGTGGTTTCCGAAAGCCCGAGTAGAGAAACTTGCTGGCCCTAGATCTTACATAGTCTGTACAGATGAAGGCCGGCGTTATCGAAGGAATCGTCAGCATCTAAAAAGGACGCCCGAACACTTAGACCCACTGGATGACAAGGATGTCGCACCGATAATCCCGTCGCCTATACAGCATAGACAACATTCAACATCAGATACAGCGCCCGATTTGACAACAGCATCCGCATCACGAAAGGAACGACATCCGTCACAACAGGCGCCTGCATCGGATGCTCTACTGAACCAGTCAGCTGCACGTGCACCACCCATTGCAAGTCAACCATCAAGGGACCCCGACGTGGTCCCGTCCCAGCATAAGGTCACTTGCCAGGCACAAGAAGCAGCCGACTCGAGTCTCAGAAGATCAACTAGGCCACGTAGAGCACCGACGCGCTTTGCCGACTACATCACCTAAAGAAAAAGGAGGATGTACCAGGCGGGCCACCGCTTAATAAATCGGGATGATCCCACCTCACCTGGCCACCTTGAGAGAGGGCGCGCGCGCGGCGCGGCAGCCATCAATAAACAGTCCCTTGCTAGCTAGCGTCTCGTGTGGTTGTGTCCTTGCTGAGCGCGTAAAACAGGGCTGGCAGGCGGTCGGGTATAATGACATAATTGAAGTCCTTCGTGCAATGAGCCCATCGGCTCTGTGAGGGTTAAGAGACCCAGCCGGTGAAACCGAAATGAGGAACCTGGAATAATCAGCGACAGATACTCTATTTATGTGCGTGCTGCATCTGAGATTACATCATGCATGACAAAGATTCGTTTTGGAGAATGCAAAAGAACAAAAACCACTGAAGTCATCGTCGTCAACGGCGGAGTCATTGTACAGGTTAGAGGTTTGCGCTCTAAACCAAGACCAAGGCGCTCAAGTGCGCCTCGGTTTCGGCTCTGTCGTATTGGGTCGCGCTTCGTTACTGAGCAGCCATTAGGAAATTCAGCTTTGTTATGAAACCTTGTATAGCCAATGAGCTCTTCGAATAAAGGGCTTCAAGTATGCCACTGGACTCGACCACGTACCATCACTAAACATCAATCGACGAATGTAGTCATCTAAAAAGACATTTACAAAGGCTGCGAGAAAATATGAAAATGCACTAAATGGGTATACAGGTACTTCCCCAGAATAAAATCGTGGCTATGCTTTTTCTTAACCTCCCCATTTGGCTTGTTACATTTTGGAAAAATTAATTACAAAAAAGGTGTTATGGACTGTTATTTTGCAATCTTGCTAGCCATGCGTATACGCCTTTACCTTTGATGAAGGTTCAGGAAAGCATCGCTGGGAGCCCAGCGACCGGTCGAAGGTATGCAGCCTGCATTTTACCGCTGAAGATTACAGAACAGTGACGAAAAGGAAGATGTTGAAGCCCACAGCCGTGCCTTCCTTATTTCCCGCTTCTCCTGATCCACGTGGGCAAGATCCAATGCCGCGGAAAAAGCGGCTAAAACGAACGCAGGGGGAAACAACGCTGGCACCCATACAAGTAAAAATACTGTAAGTAAAACTTGAAGTCTAACACAACAACGGATAAGAATAATGTTAGCAGTATTCCCTTATGCGTTTAGCGGGACAATATATCTGTCATGCTTCGCTATTTTTTCGGCTTAACAGGGGAACGTCCAACGCAGATTCTTCTCAAGAAGAGCGAGCATCAGCGGAGCCTGGGGAAGTATATAGTTCTGAAAACCCAATTGAAACTGCACAAGAGGCCGAGTGGTTGCATTTTCCATCAAGTCAGGACAACATGGAGGACTGTAGTTCAGTTATACAAGGGGAACACCAGAAGAGGCCAGTGCGGCGCTCCATGACGTCGCAAACGTCGATCGGTTTGAAGAAGATGCGCTCCCTGGTCGCGGCAACTAAGACGTTGCGGCGGAAGTGCAGCAGGCTGAAAGAAATGAACAGTAATTTGCATTCACAGCTAGAGAAGCTAAAGAAAGATTTTTTCGAGATGAAAGCCCTCGCCGAGGCGAATGGCGCTCTAACGCTGCAGGTACGCAGTTACGTCAGTGGACGAATGTTATATTAATCCTTTTATATTCGCACTTAATTTTAAATGACTCTGAACATAATAACAATTTAGGAGTAAGTCAATTCTATCAACATCACCCGTACTACGAGAGGACGTCCGGTGAGCGAAGGAATTCTCGAAACTATAAGAGATTGTAAAGGTGGCGATGCTACCCTTAAGTTCTCGTGCATCGGCTAGCAGTGACGTCATACTTTGACGGCCTCAGGTAATGTCTAAGACTGCTGTGTTAGTAGATGCAAGGTCTGAAGTAGCAAGTTTCAAAGAAATGTTCTCAGCCAATGCGGCCAAGTACACAAGGAGCGACGCAACATAAAGCGACGTGCACGTGTCGAAGATTGTTCGCCAAACTCAGAACATTAAACCTAGTCTTAATTTTTTCTGTTCTAATAGTCGTATGATCGGAACAGGAACGATAGAGAATTATCAGGTACTCATTTATCAGTCTATTAACTTAGTGTCCCTATACTTTTTTGTAAGAAACGTCAGAAAGGGGAGGATGGAAGCTTGCAGTAAAAAACCTGTGAACAGGGGTTGTTCCCATTCTTTAATCGCTGTTTACACACACACAAACACTGAAAATAATCATGAACCAACTCGCTTAATCAGTAGTTTTAGCAAAGTTGTTTCGAGGCGGCGTTTCGACAAGCAGGCTTGTTTTCTGAAAGACTGAAATACAATTATAGCCTTAAGGATGACAAGTCCGCTGTCATGATGTCTGCTCGAGAGAAACTCTGTTTATAGATTTTCTTCTTCATATAAATTTACGTGACATTTTAGTGTACGCCGATGCTGGCAATCTTTCTGGTCATACGAAGGTGTAGGCCTGACATAAGGACACGGAATAAAAGAAGGTTGGTGGGTAAGCGCGCACATGAGCAAGTGTTTAAGATACGAAGGTCGGTGTGTACCCCCTTGCGTGATTGGCGCACCCCGAGTTTATTCCTTTATCCTGCGAACAACGAGTTCAAATTTCTGTCGTCGCAAACAATTAGGGACATTGGACTGACAACTGGAAAGACAGTAATTTGCAAGCTGTGTTGTGTTGGTGCTATGGGCCGATCGGTTTATGCTCGTACAGGAAGCCACGCTTGACGCACATGTGATGTCTGCCTTATAAACTTGAGCGAGCAGCATTGCATTCAAAAAGGAAGGAATGGTTTGGAAAGTGTAAGTGAACAGTTTCCGCTAGTCCGTATGTGTGAGTCGGTGGCCGGTTACTGAACATGACGCAAGTCTGAAGTTGCGCAATTCATTAATGTAGCATAGCTGCAATTGAATGTCCACGTGGTGACATGAAACATCTATTATTGTCTTAAGAGTAAACGCATATCTTTTCTCGCGATTATGAATTGTTGAATAAGGAATGATGCCAAATGCAAGGTTTCGACAATCAGGTGCACTATTCTTTGTCAGGACAGCAACAGCCTCCTTTAGTAGCGTGTGTGTGAACGTTTGCTCACTCTCCCACAACATCTAAACTTGTCTTGACAAGGGCAAGTCCAGTACGTAAATGTCGAATTGTTGGATGCGCCGGCATTCCCTGCTCTACGATGTTTCAGCGGGTCAAGCTTCCATTCTCCCCTGCACTTCCGCTTTCTTCCAGTATGTTATCTTGCGCGTGATTTACGCATTTCAACTGCCCTTTCATCATCAGGAAATGCTGGACGAGAACGACAAGAAGGCTGAATTTTTGAAGGAGCAATTGCAATGCCTGCGTGAGAAAAATCACCGTTGGAAAGAGGTGACCATCAGGCAGGCCATAATGTGGCAAGCTAAATCACCCTGCGGGTACGAAATGTTGCGGAGGTCTGGGTGCCTCACCCTTCCAAGTCGCATGACACTGAAGCGTTACATTGGCTACTGTACTGGAGCAGTTGTTTCGTCGCTAATGAAGCAAAGGCTGCACACGGAAAGCACACACTTGTCCGAACGGGTACGTTACTTCGATCAGAATTATTTACAATATGCACGCGAATAACGAAGGAAGCAGCGCACGCGGCAGTGTTTGACTGATCAAAATACATGCTAGTATAGCCGAATGAAAAGTGATTTAAAGTGAATAAACAGGGACCAGACCTGTGGCAAGGATTACTCGAACGTAAGATGTATTGTTTAAGAGTATACGGCAGTGCGCTATGTTTGCTCTAAACCCTAATCATTTCTGTTAAATTATGGGTCATGTACGGAACAACAAAGAAGGTTATTTATATAATTAACTGTCTCCGCCGATATATAACGCATGTCTGTTAACAGTGAATTCCCCCCCCCCCCATTTTTTTTGTTAGGAAAAAATGGGCTCTTTGATTGTGGATGAAATGTCTTTAAAGCAAGCACTGACGTACGAAAAAAAAGGAGACAAAGTCCATGGCCTAGTCGAAATGGGAGGCCTAGAAAAAGAAGTGGGCATTCAGAACGAGCTGGCCACACACCTTCTCGCCTTTGTATTTGTAGGCTTATCAACGCACTACACGTAAGTGAATCATCACTTTGTCTATCACTATACGTTTCGCTGTGACTGAAAGACTAACCCCACCTATAGATATAAAAAGAAAACGTTGTCTTTAATTAACCAATGATGTGCTATTCCGCGACCAGGGCTGAAAGTCTGGGGAGGGGCAGGGGGAGTCGTCTTCTATTTTTTAAGGAGGGCTCCCCCCCCCCTTTCCCCCGGCAAGTCAACTTTAGCATTGTGCACTTATTTGACAAGCACTCGAGATGAGCAATTGGCTCTCCTCCTCTCTCCAACGGAGTGAGATTTTAAGCCCAGCTGACACCGACGCTACAGAATACTGCTAATTTTTATCTTTTTCAGGCTACCCGTGGGATATTATTTCACGCAGTCAGTAAAAGGAGACCACCTGCATCAACTAACACTTGAAGTAATTAAGTCCATCGAAGAAGCAGGATTCCAAGTGGTCCGACTTGTAGCTGACAACCACGCTTCGAACAAAAAGATGTTCACCATGTTAGGGAATGGTCGTATGATGCCAGTTGTGCCGTAAGTTGCTAAGTATATATTTTTGCTCTCAGCTCGCATTAAGCTGTGCGCAATGCCTAGTGTAAATATTTTTTTATATGTATTCGCAGTGTGCCCTCAATGTATGCATGGATCGAATCCCAGCTGCGGCTGCTGCTTTTCCGATGGAGGCGGAAATGTTGTAGGCCCGCGTTCTCAGATTTGGGTGCACGTTAAAGAACCCCAGGTGGTCGAAATTTCCGGAGCCCTCCACTACGGCGTCTCTCAAAATCATATGGTGGTTTTGGGACGTTAAACCCCACATATCTATCAATCAATGTATGCACGCGCATGCATGCCGTGTTTGAGTGAAAAAAAAAACAAAAGACTTGGTCGCACAAAAAAAAAAGCCTGTATCAGCATCAGAGCCCCCCCCCCCCCTTCTTTTTTTTTAATCAGCGCTGCCATATAAGAAAGCCGTGTCCATAACAAGATTGCTATCAACAGTACAATCGCTGTAAATAGCCCGTCTTTACAAATCAATTGACGTTACGCGTTTGCGTAATGTATGCGCACCTGCATGCGACTGTATGAATGGGTGAGTATACTCAAAGTTTCGGAAGATTTAAGGTGTAGGTAATCTCAATAAAACACACACACAGACCTGCAGGATCATGGCATGAGTGGAGAAATTTTATAATAAGGTAATAATTAACAACGCACACGTCCTTCGAATGGCTAACATTTACATTACTTTGGTAAAAAACAGAAAACCGTATATGCAACTAATTATTCACACCGCAAACGCCGCCTTTCTCCAATTTATTTATTCATTTTTTTTTGTTGTTGTTGCAGACATCCAATGGATATGAATCGGAGGCTCTTCCTTTCTTTTGACCACTGCCACATCCTGAAAAATCTCCGCAACCAGATGTTGTCCACCAAACGCGTTCTGTTCAACAATGGGCATTACTACAGCCCCACGTATTTGAGAAAGTTGCTGGACATAACAGAAAAACAGTCGTCGTTCAAGCTTGTTCGGAACCTTACGCAGAAGCACGTTTACCCGACGAACTTCGAGAAATTAAGCGTGAAGAGGGCCGTTGAAGTGTTCTCTCCACAGGCATGTATAAGAAAAGGTGTAAACCCATTTAGCGTTAGTGTCACACACTCCCAGATTCTCTGTATTCCTTGTAGACATCACAATGCGTGACGCACACAGGTCATGCAGGAAATGCCTTTTCGTTAGCTGTAAATTATGTATGCTTCCTGCAACCTGTATTACACAAAAAAATACATCTAATTGAGCTAGAATCATGCTCGCAGTTTTCTATCAGTAGTGACGTTTATACTTCTCAAATTCTTTGGCGCGCTCGGGCAAACTTTTATGCGCTAATATTACGCCACAACTCATTTTACATCATATTACGTCAAGTGAATGTTCATGCAGAAGCAGAAAAAATTTTGCAGCTTTTCGTTCAAATGAAGCAGTACAAAAACTGCCTTTTAATAGTAATTCACCGCAAACGATACGTGAATATTCATGTTAGTTTCTGGTTTATTTGTTTGTAGAACCCAAACGGAAGCAAATGGTGAAAATGTAATTCAATACGTATATAACTGCTAACATATTTATCAGTATGGTCACATAAAAACATGCACATGAGCTGCTGCTACTGCTGCTGCTAACAGCGCATGGTTATCTGAACATACAATTTCCCTTTCTTAACGAATGTACCTGCGCGTATTGCTTACCACACAATAATTACGTATCATTAGAGCTTCTATAAATATATGTTCACTAACACAAACTCACTTAAAAGTGCACGTTATTGATGACTGCAGTGCCACTTGTAACTCGTCTCACTTGCTGTATACGAACGTCCAAGCTTAGAAACCTCTCTCTAAATAATTCCGATCATTTTTAATATGTCGCGTCTCCTTGGTTTCTAGGTGACATCGGCCTTACGATACCTCTTACAATACGGCCGCAGATTTGGCATTTTCGGGTTTGAAGACTGCCTGCCAACCATCGAGCTGATGGAAATGATATTTAAATGGTTCACCATACACAACATAAGAAATACAACCTTCCACGTAGTAAGCCGGGACCAAAACAGGATGCCGTTCAGTTCCCCAGATGATGACAGGTACATTCCATTTATCCCGCTAGGTTTCATATTTTCTACAATAAACTGCTTTATTTTCAGGTTGATATGGCTGGAGCAGGAATTTCTGCCCTTTTTCGCAGCATGGAAAGCCGCGGCACCACATAAGAGGGCATTCATATCTCTTGAAACATACGAAGCTCTCCAACTGACCACAATGTCCACAGTACAGTGCACACAATTTCTCATCCGTTCAGGTTTCCTATACGTGTTGACTGCCAAATTCTCCAGTGACCCTGTCGAAGCACTTTTTTCCACCATCAGACAGCTTCAAGGAAGCAACGATCAGACAGACGCCCGTGCTGCGCTTTCATCACTGCAGAAAGTCCTCGTGATGGGAATGATGCACTCATCACCAAGCGGCAGTACAGAGCAAACAACGTCTCCTCTTGGATCGCCCAGTGCAAGGCAGGCGTCGTGCTCCACAGCAGTAAAGCAAGCCGGACAACCTCTGGAAATGCACTCGCTAGTAAACCAGAATCAAGGGTCGTCAGGCGAGTGCGCGGCATCGACATCTGCTACTATAACCCAGACGATGCGGCCACATCTAGAAGCCCTGCAGACTTGCCGTGGTGCGCTTTTCATATCTCGTTGATTCCGTGTAATGGAATGATTTACATTATTTAAAAATTATTACACACCGTCCAACAATTCCCCACTATACGATATTATGCATATATTATAAACTCTGCGCTGCTTACTGTGTTACATGCAAGCCGCGTGAGGCAGCGTTTGCGTCAGTGCACGATGTAGATGAAAACATGCTTCTCAATCAGTTATACTGTGTATGTATGTAACGATAAGTCCATGGTACAAGCAGGTACTATGGCTTACATTTAAAAATATAACATGCTTTCACCAGGCGCCCACACAACTCGACTAACCGACGTCCCTTTCCCGCAATCGGGGAAGAAATTTTCGGCGGTTTTGAATCGCTGTCATAACTGGCACACAGATGATGGCATGGCTCGTTTGCGTTCGCCTTACTCTCTTGAGATGCTGTCCCTTCCTAATCCCGTCGTCTTTCTCTTGCTTCTTCTCCTAGATTTTTTTTTATTTTTAAACGTTTCTCCCTCAGTTTTTTTTATGTTGTTGTTTATACTATTCTCCGGACTTCTTCCCTCCTGTCGTGACAAGCTATAAATCGACGCGGAAAATGTGTAAATATTATTATACCTTGAAAAAGACGGGGCTCTCCCGACGCAAACGTCGGCTGAATGAACAGTTATCTTGATGATATGTGGGGTTTAACGTTCCAAAACCACCATATTATTATGAGAGACACCGTAGTGAAGGGCTCCAGAAATTTCGACCACCTGGGGTTCTTTAACGTGCGCCCAAATCTGAGAACGCGGGCCTACGGCATTTTCACCTCCATCGAAAGTGCAGCCGCCGAAGCCGGGATTCGGTCCCGCGACCTGCGGGTCAGCAGCCGAGTACCTTAGCCACTAGACCACCGCGGTGGGGCAACAGTTGTTATCTGAAAGCGCATTAACATCCATATATATATATATATATATATATATATATATATATATATATATATATATATATATATATATATATATATATATATATATATATATATATATATATATTTCTCATATTTTGTATACGGACACGTGTCGGTTTAATCATGCATGCTTATCTATATACTGATAAAATTCTTGCACACTTTTCATTTCTACCTTCCCACAGGTGCCCCACAGCCAGGCATAAGGGCCAGCACGCTTGGCCTTATAGCGGGCTTCCTGGTGAAAGCAGCTGAGGATTGCATTACTTGCGACGACTGCATCGGCAAAATCAAGGCTCCCAGCTCATCTGGACCAGCTACTGCTGTGATATTTAATTTAGACAGGGGAGGGCTTTCATACCCAACGATCTCATTTCTTTCCTTTGTGAGCACTCTAGAAAGGGCCGCGGAAGCATTTGCGCCATTGGCCATTTCCAAAAAGAGGCCGATGGCACTTTTTGTGCAAACTGTGCTACCTGCAGTGGCCTTGAACCCTCTTTTCAGCCATAAAGGCGCTACTAGCGAGCACCGAGAAGCCATGGCGCGGCTAGTGTTGCAAAAATTTAGCCGTCCTTTCTTCTCAAACTACGTGCGGGACAAAACAGCCAAAGAAGGAAAGAGAAAGAGAATAGCCGAAAAGCCAAAATCTCGCAAGATTTTAAAAGTTTAGTTGCATGCCTCCATTGTATCATGTACGCGCCCAGAACCTTGCTAGCACATTTTATTGAACTATGACCCAAATGCACGCAGCTCTGTACGCGTACATATGTTTTTCTTTATTGCAGACACAAGCCGTCACTGTGTGCCAGCAAGTAGGATATTCTTCGAAAGTGCAGAAACTTTGTTTGAAACATCAGCTTTAACTGGCATATTGTGGCACGCATAAGTAAAGCGACAAATGTGTTTTGTTTCATTTTGAAGTGCTGTAACATTGCTCGAATCACACGCATACACTCGCCAAATTCTTTTAGCAGAAACCTTGATATCACTTTGAGGGATCTGCTTTTCATTGACAAACGAGTATAATGGCACATTTTCAGCATGTGTACGCGCCCCAACTGCGGGTGTCGCCCTTGGGCGCTATCAATCAAACATAACCACTAGTACAACAAAGGCGGTACTATTCCGCCCTAAAAATAAGTCTGTTAATGAAAACATACATTTCAAGTATGGCGATACTATTATTGAGTTAGTAAATTGTATAAAAATTCTTGGAGTTACATTTTCGAGCAATATGCTTTGAAACGATCGCATTTACAGTGTGCTGGGTCAGTTATCTCGCGTAGAGGGCACGGTGTACAGTGGCAAAACTGTTCTACTATACAAGGTAAAATTCTTACTTTATAAATGACTGTTCTGTTGGCATCTTGCTTATTGTTTCTTGGTATGAAGGACTACGACTAACACGCGCTTACAAAAACTGTACCTGATGCAAAAGACGTATATTAGAATAATTTTTTACTGGTCGTATGATGCTCGCAGAAGTGAATTGTTTCAACAGGCTGGAATACCACCCCTACATCGTCTCTACGATTTTAAGTTAGCATTGGTGGTCAGGCGTCAATTTCAAGAAAGTCGACATTATTTGTACGACCTCTCGAAACTGCAGCCAAATAATTTGTTCGAAACATGACATAAAGAAACATGGAAAATAAAAACTTCGAGAACAAACTACTCCACAGATAGGTTGTTCTACACAGTTTCTACGTTAATTGATAAATATGTGAAAGCTGGCATAGATTTCTTACTCTGTACCCGAACTCAATTGCACGATATACACATGTATAGTTTTCAAGATTTCTTTGCAGTTGCTACATTGTTATCATGGTTGCTATTTTTATTTTTAGAATTTGAACTTGATATTTTTGTAATTGTTGCTTAGATAACATTGCTAACTGTTTGCCAGTGCTGTCGTGCTAAAGGCGTCTGTGGGCCTATGTCAAGCTGCCTCTTTCGAAGAGCAGCTTTTACCTGCCGCTGTCCTTCATCAAACTATTGATGAAAAATAAAACATTATTATTATTATTATTATTATTATTATTACTATTATTATTATTATTATTATTATTAACTATGCTCGACAAGATGATGATAATGATGACGATAAAAACTTTATTGGGGTCGCAATGTGTTGCCCTCGATAGGCACATCACTGCCTTTACCATATCGTCTCATCGCACGGACATATAAAATCATAGAAACGCGCATCGGCCAGCGCTCCCCGTTCCAGCAGACAAACTCCCGTAGCGAAATTTGACGCACAATTTTTGTTGTGTAGGTCACAGTAAGAGTTAAAGCTTCAATTCCTGTGTCTCTCCTTGATATGCGTCCGTGGGCGTATGTGCATTATTCTCTTCTATCAATTGACTACAAGTGTAACACCTGTCCAGGGCGAGTGTCCAAGGTAAGTGCTCAACAGGGGCACTGCGTTTCACCTGACGCGTCCTAAACAACCTAAAATCAGTTTGATATTCTATTACCAATGAGTACATTATTAGTCAAAAGCTTTATGAATACTAAATTGAAGTTTTTTTAGGCTGGAATGGCAAAAACAACCATGCAGCAAGACATTTCTACGCAAATATACAGCTTTAGAAGTCAATCAACCAGTATAGCCTAACTACTAAAATGTAACACATAGCACACGTTAGCCTTTTCAGCAAAAAACAATCACACGTATAGGCAGTTTGTCACAGAAGCAGACGCATGGTATCAGTCCGTCGCCCTCCTGCCGGCCGCACAGTAGCAGACGAACAGGTTATAGGTAGCGCCACCTACGGCGAGCGATTGAACGAGAGCGGGGACACGCGCTCCCATAGGAACCCCGCTATCTGAACAGGTCAGGAGTGTAGTAGGTCATGCAACCAACTACGTCGGTTCTATATTCTATCGGGCAGATGGCGCAACGTGTCAAAGCAGTGGTGGGGGCGCCTTTGCCGGAAGTCGGTGACACTTCCGCTGGGGACTACACCTACAAAATCGAAAAGCTGATGACAAGACAACTGGAATGGGTTCGTAAGCGTTTCTCACGTTTTCTCGCGATATAAAGCGACTGATTCTTGCTAATGGGTGATCCGAATGTGTGGGGCTCGAGCCGAGGGGAATGAGATAATTGGAGATTGTCAGTGAAAGACTTGAAACCTCGTTCCACCCATCGTCGAGCCAGCGGGCCGCCAGCAGCCCGCCGCCGACAAGCTTTGTAGTTTTTCAGGGCCAAAAATATAAGCGATTTGACAGCGCCGCGGATTGTTCACCGCACTCGGTGTGCTCTCGTCCGCTTATATGAAGCAAGATTTTATTTAAATGAACGTTCAGTTGAGCGTCCAGTGTGAGCAAGCGTCGGTAAACGGGGAAAATAAAGCGTGTACTGTTTTTTGTTTGTCCCAGATTCGATTTTTCTCTTTATTTTTCTGCCTGGTCTGTCCGTTCAACAAGAGGAAGTGGGGGGCATAATTGTGTCAACTCAGCTGATAACGAATAGGGGCCACACTGGCGGACGGGTTTGGGTTGTTTTGAGCGGGCGCATCTCCAGCGGGAACGTCGCCTTCTTTCCGTCAACTACGAGTTTGATGTTCACGCGGCTTTTACGCGGCAGCGCTACACGAGCATCGTTGCTATTTTTCTGTTTTCGTGAGCGCCTTAGTAACGTGTACTTTAGTTCAAACGGATTTTGTTCTGCGGCGAACTCATTCTTAGTTCTGTGGGACGAAATGCTTCGACCAAGCCGCATATCGAGCTACGGCGTATATTGTGGCACTCCCGGTTTGACAGGAAGGAGTACTGAGCTGCTTGCCGTGCGTGCAGTTTTCGCGCTATGTTGCACTGATGCGGGCGGACCATAGCACGTTCAAAACATTTCCCCCCCTCTTCGGCGGGGATAAGTGTCGCACAAGGAGAGTCGAAGAAGTTGCAATGCGTCAAGTGTGCCGCGAGCAACGCTTCAACGAGCCAGCCGTTGACGCAGGAACCGAGTAGGCGAAGCGTCTCCATGGAACGACCTTCGAGCTATCTTGCGAAACTCTCGGGGGATGAAAGGAACCACATGCCTATCACCGAACCGATGATGGCTTTCATGGGCGGGGATTAGAAACTCTCGCGGCGTAAATAAGCGCGTGGAAGGAAACCGGAACTGAAAGTGCGGCAAAAAAGTTCCGTGTTTAACGCCAAGACCAAATCCTTGTAGTACTAATTTGACTCCTATTTTACGCCTGATGCGAAGTGTAACGTAGTACTCATCAGGTAGCCTCAAACATTGGGGCGTCCTTCTGCCCCTCTGCTATAATCGAGTGTCATGCGTGACGATCCGTGCTTTAACGGAGTTCGCAGACTGCGCCAAGTTTTCCAGGAAAGGAAGCGCGAGCAAACCGCTTGACGATTACAAATGTCGGGCAAAAATACTCTCTGAAAGGCGCAAATACGAAAATTCCTTTTAGTATAACTTTTATTTACTCAATACTGCAGGTGGAAAGCCCCAGTTTTCGAAGCAAGAAAGTACAAAAAGCATAACGTGGTTATGCATGCATAAGTGGAGGCTTCTTTTTAATAAAAAGCCAAACGTATACTCATTCAACAAAGTAAAGAGTAAATGAAGTGGGATCAACTATGTAGTGGATTTGAAAGCATTGATAGAGTGAAGCCGAATAGGGAAGCTCATTTTACTTTTCAAAAAACTTGATTTAAGTTCTGGCACAGTACGGAGCTGGGGGATGGGCAAGCCCGTGTTTTGAATTCTTAATTGTTTGGAGGCTCTTTGAAAGGTCTTGCAACGCTTCTCCGATTAATCATCAAACTACTACAGTAAATGAGGTTATTGTATTGCTAATACACTGCGCCAAAAATTTTTAGAGTACAATAAGTAACAGCAAGTTAGAGGTTTGTCACATGCTGTAATTGCTTTTTCCATCGTCTTGTTCTGGTGAACTCGCTGGAAGCTAAGCAGGGAGGAGAGATGGCACAGGGGAAACAACCTATGTCACATGCGAGTCATATGAACACTTTCTTTCTTTTTTTCTTTGAACGCGTGACTTGTATTCAGTGTGATAATGAGTGCATATGAGCACGTGCTGTCTTCTAGCGGTGGGCGTTTGCCATGCCTCCCTGTAACTATGCAGCCCAAGATGCTCAAATCAGCCAATGGCTGTGAATTTGGGTATATTGTGCGGTTGTTCGAGTAAATGGCGTCATTTGCAGGGAGAAGATGGAATGATTTTTAGCTGACTTTGAGATTGCAAAGCCTAGGTTGCGTGCTGTGCTGTAATATTTGACCCGCATGTTCTTAGGAGCATTGGCTACTGATTGGTGTTTAGTACTATGCTAAAAAAGCTGTGCAGGGCCCCTTTTAAAAATACAAAAGACTGCATTTATGACTTTTTTACTTATTTATTGATTTATTTAGTAAAATACCTATAGCGTCTTCTTGAAATAAATGGGGGGGGGGGGAGGGGGGATGCTGACAGTCAACCAAAAGCAGGTAAATGAGCAAATATGCATAGACAAGTAGCTAAATACAAGTAAACATCCAGTTGGGTAGACTGCACAATCAAATACAGCCCACTGGGGGAAAGCAAGTTTTTAATTACAATATGAATTCTGCAAAAAGAAGGAAAGTACAGTAGGGGAGATAATAGTGGTGATGTCGTGCAGCAGTCTGTCCTAGTCGTGAATTGTTTTAACCAAAAACGCTGTCCTAAAGAAGTTCGTTCCACAACTTATCTCTCTCATTTTATACCATGATCAACGCATGGGGAGACTTAGTAGGTTATGGGCAAATGATGCTCCCAGTTAATACCTTTGCGATTAAACAGTGAGCAGACCAATTTCAAGCCTAATACTGTTTAATTTTTTTTTTACTGTGAGGTCTTGATAAGGTTAATTCTGCATTAATTCTAATGTAGTCATCACATTCATAGATGGAAATTTAAGAGAATTCTTTTTTTGTTTGTTGGTTTTAAATTAAACTTTGATGATTCGATTTTGGTCTTATCTGTGCCTTGTATACTCACTGAAAATGAAGATTTTGACAATCTTGCTCTTTAAAAAGTTAGTTAAAGTTTCAGAACAAGCTAATGTGTATGCATGATTAGCAAGATATCTAACTAGGAAGAAGGAAGCCGTTGGTTTGGCATGTACAGCCACGTCCACATCTTTGTAGAACGCACAAGCAGCCGACATCGCTCTGCGGGGCGACGCCTTGCGGCAGTTGCGGGCTGTGATGTAGTGTGCCCAGAAGCATACGTGGCCTAATAGACATGGGGACCTGCTTTGCATGACTGGCAATAAAGACAGATGTGCTTGTTGAACCAAGGATTCCAAAAGATGACATGTTTGGACTGATAACACACATCTATTCATGCGCGTTTTATCAGTCCAAACACATCATCTTTTGGAATTGAAATGCCGAAAGTGCCCAGAGGGAGCATGCATTTTTGATTAAACTAGCGCACCTTTGCATTGTCACTTGTGAAAAGCAGGTCAGCATGTCTGTTTGGCTGTGCATGCTCCTGGGCACACCATGTCAGAGCCCGCAAGTGCCGCAAGATGTCGGCCCGCAGAGCAGTACCGGCTGCTCGTGCACTCTACACGAGACGTAGACGCAGCTGTACATCTGTCAGTAATTTGCTTTTTACGTTATCTTGAAACGCCTGTCTCACGGAAAATGTAATGCCATTTATTATGAATAACATAAGGTGAGCATAATGTCATTTTACCTGCCTGCTGTCACTCGAAGAAAATATATATCGCTTCAAAATGGTGTCGATGGCCATAGTCTTTATAAGCCGGGACATGGGAAGAAAATAAAGGTCTAGAGAAAACTTTCATGTGACATGCTGTATCCTTGGAAATAATCTTTATGACTAAAAAGCCGCTAAAACAATATTAGCGCAGCTGTTTTATGGAATTTTCCACAACTGCACGACACAAACGAAGTCAAGGCAAGAGCAAATGGAAAACCTACATGGCCGGTGACATGACAAATGCTGTATATAACAGAGCGTGGGGCACTATTAATACTTCGTCCATGGAAATGATACAGCGGCAGCTAATTTGTGTATTCACCACCTTGATCACCATAGAACATGCTGTCGAGCTATCAACACCCGCATTCAAGGCAACAATGAGAGCAGAGCACAATTGAAACATGGCAGGCGTCCTGCCCGTTCACTCACTGTAGATGAGAGTAGATTTCTTTTAGAAACTTTCACGGGTGCTTTTGCGTGAATAAACCAGCATTTGGTTAATCTAGTAAAATAAACTTGTTTTTGATTTACAAAAGTTATATGTACATAAGTCGATAACCATCAACTTAAAAGTTCCCTGGCGTGAAGAATACACATTGTATCTGAAATTTGATGTGAATGTGTTTCGGGAACTCATTCAGCTGAAATTGTGGTTTTCATCTAATGGGGGGGGGCATATCTTTACTCGTGTGACAGCAAGCAAATTACATATTAAACGAATAACATTAGCTGGAAATTACACTAGCTTTACCATGTGACAGGTGTATTATGATACAGATATGCCTGTTTGTATAAATAGCTACCTTAAAATATTCATGTTTCGACAGATTTATGTTTTGCTGCAATAGACTTTTTAAAATTTCAGGTCATCGAACTACACTAACGTTTCATTTGCGTCCCCGCCTGCCTTTTTACATACTATTTTTTTTTACATTTTCTGAGCTATGCTTAAAGCGCCCTGTGACACAAGTAAAGTGTGTTTTCATTGCTTCTTCTCGAACTTCGGAATGCACCAATATAATTGTGCGAGCGGCAGTACCAAAAACAAAGCTGTTGTAATTTTGTTTCTGTGAAGAAACCACACTGTGTTTAGACTAGAGCATTACACAGTGGCCATTTCTTGCGATCGGAAGTGACACTTCACACCGTCCGAGTGACAACATAGGCCGTTTGTTTTGATCGGTTCGTTGCAGAGAGTTGTGCGTAATATACATACGGCCCCGGATAGGTGACATTATTGTGCACTATAAGATATAAAAGCCCTCTTTATTTTTATTTCCTCAGATATGCCCTGCCGTGGTGGTCTAGTGGCTAAAGTACTTGGCTGCTGGCCCACAGGTTGCGAGATTGAATCCCAGCTACGGTGGTGCATTTTCGATGGAGTTGAAAATGCTGTAGCCCCGTGTGCTCTGATTCGGGTGCACGTTGAAGAACCTCGGGTCGTCGAAATTTCCGGAGCCCTCCACTACGGCGTCTCTCATAATCATATAGCGGTTTTGGGACGTTAAACCCCACATATCAATCATTATTTTTTCATGTACTAAAAGATTCAGGTACTAAGAGAATGCTAGGTGTTCTGCACAAAGGCCACCAGGAGGCGGGTCATCTGGTGAGGTGCTTGGTGATTGGAAAGTGCCTTTAACATCAGTGGGAGAGTGAAGTGCACAAGGAAATGTTTTTTCGCGTCATCTGTCGGATTTTTGAAGGTTGAATGCTAATAACATCCGTTACCGTGTACCGATTTTGATCATTTCTTTTGCGTTTACTTCAGCATTCAGCATTACACTAATTCCAGCATGCAGCTTTACAGAGTCCCTGTAATGTTGTGACCTTACTGGTGTATATTACGTCTCTAGCACTCTTTAAACTGCTTGTTAGGAGACTGGAGGGGGTTCTAAACAAGCTTGGTTAACTGATGATTAGTTTATCTGATGTATTATTCGCCCGAGCAATAGATAAATTTTGAGTAGGGAATGTGCAACGTGCTTGTAAAACCGATACAGAAAAGTTTAGTCGACGTTCCTGTACTCCTTTATTTACCGATTTGTGTGAGTCTTAATGGAGTGAACCCTTATTGAGCATGTAAAAAAATCATGGTGATTATGAACCTCGGGTGATACACGACTCCGTACAAAACCTCCACAACCTGTGGGCACCAATAAAACCCTTAAGCAACCTAAGTATCCCCCTCCCCCAACTCTTAGTTTTCTTTCTAGTGCGTAGCAGTTCAAGGGCCTGGCTTCTCGTTTATTCACTGTCTGAGGTTGCATGGTCTCTCAGTTATTGATACCAGCTTACAGCTAGGCTAACAATGCTGAAAACCAGTGCTAGATCAACTAATAATGTCTAAAATGACATAATCTACAGAAATAAATCAAATCAATCAATCAAATCAAAATTTTATTTTTGCTTCAGGCAATACAGCGCATTGTCACTGCGAAAATAGGGGACCAGAGAAAAGGCTGTGCTTGCACAGCTTGACTTAGCTCTGGTCACCCGTACAGCAGTAGTGACAGGGCAAAACATCTAACAAGTCTATATAGCCACAGTATATACAATGCGATTACCAAAAATAGTTATGTAGACTACGGTGTTCTAATGAAAAAAAAAAAAACATCAATGTATGTTTTAAGTTACAGTCACGTTAGTAAAACTAGCTACTGTAAATATACAAACATGAGTAGTTTTAATACATTTACATAAACAGATCAGTAAGGTTTTGTTTGTAAAGTTAAGAACGTCAACATTTCTTTGTTCTAGTTCATTTAGTGTGGTTGCGAGTACATAATCAAGTTTTTCTTTCCCGTAATGCGAGAAAGGAACGTGGTATGGTGGGAATAATTGCAATAACTTCCTAAAAGTAAAAAAGAAATGCATATGAACCATGCGAGGGGGTATCTGCACTGTCCAAGAGAGTGTGCCCCCGCCTCGGCATGTACACAATCGCCAAAGTGGTGGCAAGCATGAAGGGAATCACCGAGTTGCCCGTGCTGTGCACTTCCGCAGGTTTCTCGGTTGCAGAGGTGCATCAAGTGCGGGATTTAGAACTACACGGAGGACCTACAGAAGCCAACCCTCCTCAAAGACTGCCTCCCATCTTTTCTGCATATGCTGGTTTTGGGACGTTAAGCCCCACATATCAATCAATTCCTTTTTTTTTTTTCTCTCTCTCTCTGCTCTTTCTTTCCCACCTGCTTTTCTACTCCACTTTTTTTGGTTGGGAGAAAAAGCAGAGCACATGCTCTGCTAAGGAAGGCATAGTTGCTCCCCGTTGAGGACAAGTTCACTTGTCAAAATGTTGTCTCATGCTACATGCTCCGTTTAAGCATTCCTTGTCACTTCAACCCTTCATCTTCTTCTGAACTTCTGTCTCATCCTGAACGTGCAGAGGCGCTGAACAGGAGGCGTGCTCGGGTGGCATTCAGCTACCAACCCCAGAACGAGGATGAGCTGCAGTTGGAGGTGTCGGATGTCATTGAGGTGCTCGAGGAGGTTGAGGAAGGCTGGTGGAAGGGCGTGCTCAAGGGCCGCATAGGTGTGTTCCCCTCCAACTTTGTTGTGCTCGAGGACGGAGCCCCCGCCTCTCCACGCGCGGCCTCCACAGCCACTGCCAACAACCAGACCCGCTGGGGAAACTCCGTCACCTCTGACTTCCACTCCGATAAGCCGGAGTCCTCGGGGGACGTCACAGGTGGGCGAAAGCTACTGCTTTTACTAATGTTTGTTGCGTTGACCCTTCATGGTAACCTGCTGTAACGGTCGAGTGGTTGCAGTGCTCAATTTCTGACCCGAATGTCACGGGATCGAATTCCTGCCACGGGGGGCCGCCACATTTTGATGGATGCGAAACGCTAAAGGCTCGCGTATTTAAGTGCACGTTAAAGGTAAAAATTTACAGATGCCACTACCTGGCATCTCTCGTAATCGTATCATAGTTTTGTGACGTAAAACTCCTGATTTCTAACCCTTTCAAAGGTCATGCTGCTAAGATTGAAGACACAAGCTATTTTCCAGCCATGATGCAACACATAGATGGTTACAAAATGCATGAACCCACCCGAATATCTAGATGTATGCTGCATGCAAATTAGAGACCTCTCAGGAGAATGAAGTTGGTCCAAAGTGTCCCATAACTTCAGGCCTTATAATCGTATAGTGTTTTCGATCGTGAAACCGCACGGTTTCTTTTTGATCCTTCCACAGTTGCAAATTTGTTTGCTTAGAGCCTCACCAAAATGAAAATTGATTATACTAGTATTAGTAAATTAATGTTTTGTAATATCAGAAGCAGCACTGTCTGTGCAAGAAAATACTTGGTAAGTGAAGGGAGCAGCAGTGTGGATACCGACTGGATCACGCATTTGAAAATTGCGATTGTGACGCACCAAGTTGTTTTGAAGAACACTTTGATTCACCATTTCAATGTAACAACTCTCGGGGACACACAGGGTGGCACTCGTATGACCACACCACTGGCTTAGCTCTCACAGCACATTCATTGCTGGTGGAAATGAAGGTTGTTAATTTGCCCTTTTCAAAATGCCGCGGCATGTGCGCCATAGTGGAAACACTTGCGGAAAGCTCACAAAACATCTCGTGGTCTCAGTGGCTTTTTTTTTTTTTCTTGCCATACCAGTTGTCCCAGATATTAACAAAACCCTACCAAAGAGGAAGGGGGCAGCTCAGGGAAATGTAAAAGACGCATTGCGCCTGATGATGGGACTTCAGAACAGACTACACAGTGCACTATGAACAAGAACATCGAGGAGAGAACAGATAATATGCACATGCTGCTAACGAGATGCATTTTATTGCAGCAAGTTTTTTTGTGCAATAACTTCTTATTTATTGTGGCTGTTCTTGCACAAGCAGGGCAAGCGTTGAGCTAGACTAGTAACGGCAAGACATATACCACACTAGTCCATGCAGAATGCAGTGTGTTCCTTTCATACTTGACATGCCCCAAATTTTGAGCTACTGACGGTGGTGCATGAAGCATGGCTATGCGCTGTGGGTGTCAAGTTCCTAGATATCGTACTGTGATGCTCAAGAGTGCTAGTTACGTTTTCGGTCATGGTGGTGGCATCTCATTGAGGGGCAAATCCAAACACACCGTGGGTGTATTCTTACTAGAATATTGCAGCACTATCCTTTACGAGGACAGGTCAGAAATGTGCTTGACAGGATGGGTGCACCATGTACCTGCTTGAACTGTAGTGTGCTCTATAGAACTTCAGTTTATCAAAATTTATCTAGAGTCATTACTACAGCTTGCCTCATGATTGCAGTTTAACCTCTTTATAAGACACACGCACTGGAGAGCGATTACTGTATTTTTTATGAGGTGTCTCTTATGAGAAGAGTACCGCATTATTTTTTGAATAACCGCTATTTGAATGTAGGTGTATTAGTGTCCTTTGTAATGGTATTCAACTGGATACTGTGGTCCTCTCATGTAACATCCCGCGATTTCCTCAAATGAAACGTTGCTAACATTGCCTTTTGTCTTTTTTTTTTTGACCCCCCAGGTGACCACTCGCTAGCCTCGTTAGAAATTAAGCCCAAGCCCGTCGCCAAAGGCATCGGATTCGGCAACATCCTGCCGGAGAACCGCATCAAGGTCAAAAGCAAAGTCACTGACTCGCCCAATGACAAACGCGTGAGCTCGGGAGCTACTCTGGTTGCCTTGCTTTAGCACTGGCACACTGCCGCGCATGCTTTTCCTCAAATGGAACTAAATTGCATAAAGCCAAGGCATGACAGAAAATGAAAATGCTATGGGTAAACACTTGGAACGTAGAACGCGGTGGCATTCACTTACTTTTTCCATTACATTATCGTTTCTTGGTTTTCTGTACATTTACATTTCACTCAGTTTCTACTGCAATGGTCTCTTGACTAGCCATGGGATCGAATACAGACAGACAGACAGACAGATGAACTTGCATCCTGGGAAGAAAATTCTTAAGAACCCATTGAGGGCAGCACCTGTGACGGGTTCGGGGACTGAAGGCTTAAGCTTAAGAGAGCCAAGTAAATTGGGGTGACCTAAGGTTAGGCTGTTGTAAGCTTTTACCTCATAGTAGCATGCTTTAAATTAGTAACACTAATTAACATTTAAAAAATGTTTTTCACCTCCTGAAAGAATATTTCTCCATGTAGTTCTTACTTGGGCCTTCACCTTGTAAAATATGAATGCAAAATTGAAAATGGTGCATTTCTTGTCTTGTTAGATCTTCTTGTACAGCCAATATATATATATATTTTTATATACACACCATCTCTGGCTTTTTGGGACTGTTTAGGATATGTGAAATCATTTGAAATATCTGGTAGCCCTCAAAGGGGTACTGACACAAAATTTCCCTGAAGAAATAGCATGCAACATCCATTCTCATCAATATGCATATATTATCTACCAAATCTGAACAGTGAATACAGCTTGAAAGCATAATATATTTAACTTTGAAGTTCACGTGCTTGATCCAGTGCTATACATTGCGCCTTGGTGACACTGACGTCGTATTGACTCGAAGGTAACCTCACACTTGCTCAATATCACCACTGCGGCCGTGCTCGAAGATGCCTGGCTAAAGCGTAACGTCTACTATTTGGTGGCTGCTCTTGAGAACTGATAGGTCTCCAGCAACGTATTGAAGCAAAAAAACTCTTTACCAATGCTTTTGGGTAAAGAGAAATGCATGCATGCAAATAAAAAAAAATGCATGCATTTTTTACTGTCCTCATGAGCTCAAATCAATACTCCACATTGAAAACAGTTTTAAATGCCCCCCAGTACAGTTGTTTGGCATTTTGGCATGTGTGTTGTGTCAAGGTGTAGTGGGTCTGCATATGCATTATTCAAGAATGCACTGCACCCCGCATCACAGGCCCCGTTTCCATTCTTGGTATGCTGCACCACTTGCTAGTATATGTGTGTGCTTGGCTGCATAACACTTCTGCATTGCGGCAAAGCTTACATTTGGAACCACCACTTTGTAGGCTGATTGGCATGCCTGAGTGTTGGTCCGAGGATGCAAGATAAGTTGGCAAAGGCGTTGTCATCGCTTAATAAGTTTCAACCTCTGAAACTGGTGTCAGCAAAGAAAAAGTCAGTACTACTTGATTCAGCCAAAGAAATAGCCAGCAGGGATACATAATCAGCCCATTGCTTCATCATGCCGAGTTTGCTCAAGATACTCGCTGATAACATTCATATTTGAGGTTTGTGCAGATATTTCAAGTAGGTGCATGTGTTGTTTTCAACTAGAGCACTCTGCTTGCATTTGCACATTTTTTAGCGCAATAGCATTAAAGAGCTCGCTTCGCAAAAATGTCGGCGTCGCTATCGGCATCGTTGGTTGTGAGCGAAAAAAATCATCTTTGCATGACCGAACAATCCAAAAAGGTGCAAATAAAATAATGAAAAATTTCGGGTCTGTGTGGGGTCCGAACCGGGTCGTTTGCATGGCAAGCAGGTGTTCTACCACACAACCACGCCTCTGTTTGGGAATGCAGTGAAAATAACTTCCTCTGCTTGGACATGCAGATAAAATAACTTTCATGGTTTACTAAACGTACGCGTCCTGTATACATGCTTCACAATACAGCATGAAATATTGCCGTAATAACGTGTGGAACAAGCGTACATTGCCAGCTGGCGTCAAAACATGTGATTATTGTATTGACTTTGTGGTTTAAAGCCGATAACCCACTACTAAAGGCACACAGGTTACTGCACCTATTCTATCAAGGTTACGTAGTGGGTGCATAGCAAGTTTGAAAAGGTTTAATGCACTAAGCGTTTAAAGTATGCATAGACACAGGATGTCGCTATCGCGTTCAAGTCTTAAAGGTGAATAGAAAAGTCCCCCAATTTTTTGTGTGGTCTTTTTTGTGGCAGCATTTTGCTTTGGTGACCTGCATTATGTTAAAAGGTCACCAAAGACCAGTTTAACACGTAATGCATAGAACAGACAACCGGTGGGTGGTAAGAGCAACAAGATTGTTTCCAAGGGATGGGAAAATCTTTCGTGGAGGGTAGAGAGTAAAATGCAGTGGCAAAATCAAGACATTTTGAACCAGCTTCCACAAAAAGTGTGGAAATGTGTGTGAAATGGAATTGGCTCATGTAGGACAGTGTAAGCTGGAGATCAGAAGGAGAGTACTTCTTCTTGCTGGCTGGAAATTGTGATAATGGTGCATCTGGTTGTAAAGAAAAAAACATTTTAATAGGGGGTGGGGGTGAATTAGAGTCTGCGGTGCACGACAGTGCTTTGTGGGGGTGTACCACTGTACTAAACATAACTAATGAAACTGACAAAAAATAGACCCACCTTATAATTTTAAAACTAGCTTTTTTGCAATGTGGTTTGCCTAACTAATTGCTGCTGGTCGCTCACTGGAAACAGCATATTCACGTGCAGTTTGGTTAACCTGTGGTGTGGAAAATGTGTACTGGGTTCCCTTGATATAAACACACAATATAGACAAGACATAGCGCGGGCCACCAGGACTTCGTCTCCACTTGAAGGACGACAGGTGTCGCGATTAGTTGGGTAAATACGCAGCACAAAGAAGCACGCCTACGATGATAAAAAGGGTCTGCTAAGCCGAGAAGAGCATAAAGGACATATTATTGGTTTCTTAACTGTGTTGTAATGATTATTACTTAAATTGAAACAAACTAAAGTGGACAAAAGCACCCTCTCTGTCATTGAGGTCTGAACCCACAACCTTTGCTCATTTTGCATCACAGATAAAGTATGTCATCACATACGCAAGTGGAAATCATGTATGAATATGGCAAGGCATATTATATAAAGTGATTCCTGTGTCTGCACGTGGCAACAGCTTCACGTCACGCACACCTTGTCCATCTTTGTAGCTATATGGGTGGATCCCTCTGCGTAACAAAGATCTTTTGGAGGACCAAGACACATGGCACGTGGTACGGAGTTAGAGGATGGCAACACTGAAACGAGCATGTCCACGCAATTTTTCCTCACCCGTGTCACTAATAAGCTGCAACTACAGACCTTGAACACTGCTGCAGCCACCGGTGTTGTGTGCCCCCTCTTGTGAATGTCATAGCAGTGCGACCCTCCTAAATTATTAACACGTTACCTCAAGAAATTTCTTAACCCTGTGACCTTCTGAATTACTTTTCCCAAATTAAAGTTTTTCAGTGCTGCATTGAATAAGTACGTTATACAGAGGCAGAAATCGATTACAAAAGCATTTATTTTTTGAGAACATAAAGAAACTATTCAGTGAAGTATGTCAGGCTCCCCTGCAATGCTTGCAGTCAGTTTTCCTTGCAGTATTGTAGTGGAAGCTGTTGTTGAAACATTGCAGCAACATCTGTGCATCAGAACAAAAACTACCAGATGTGTGGACTTGGCTCAAGTCGTCTTTGGTAAAATTGGGACATTTTGTTGCTGACAACTTCAGCCACTCTACGGCAGTGAGTTTTTGAGATGTGAGTGCACATGCTAAACTCTTCGACAGGAGGTAAAGAATTGAGTTGATTTTATTTTGAGATTGATTTTACACTGAAATGCAAAGTGTTGACGTTTTGTGCAGCGTGGTTGCTTTGTTTTGTTCTCATCGTTCATATTTTTTGCACGGTATTGTTAAATTGTTGTTCATCTGTTCAAGACCCATCTCTTAGCTTCAAGGTGCACTGTTCTTCTGCATCGCAATGCACTCTCCCTTCAGTTTTAGGCTAGACATTACATTTAAAAAAAATGGAATTTGATATGGGCCTGGAATTATAGCATGGCAAACTCACTCGCGAGTCAACTCATGAGACTTAGATTGAGCCTTGAGTCCAAGCGAGTTTGGTTGAGGAGAGTTTCAGTGATTCCGAGTCCGAGTGAGCTCTGCATTTTTTGCCAAACTGTAGCCCCGTTCGGTCAACTATTTATATACTCGCGCCTACACACACATACCTCGACGCACTGGCATTTATAGGCCAGCTCAATATTTATTGATTGGCGTGAGTTACACGAGGTGGAGGAGACTTGCCTTGACCCGCTCTTCTCCTCACAAACTTAATCAGTAAGTTTTTGATAAAAATGTCCAATGTAAGTCATCTCTATGAATAAAAATCTTCTTATTTGAATAAATGCACTGATAACTCGTATTTGAAGGTTTGAGATATAAAAGTGCTTAGTAGAGCAATAATTGTGTAAGATATTTGTATTAATGAGCATTGACTCCATTGTTGAAAGATGCACTAATGGACTCATGAGTTGAGTCGCTCAGACTCGGATCGAGCCACGAGTCCGAGTTTATATTTTGGTATGAGTTCGAATAAATCCGGCTCAGAAAAGCTTTAGTGAGTCCAGGTGAGCTCTTCAGGCAAAACATATTTCAGGAGCGAGTCTAAGTGAGCTCCACATTGTTCGCCAACTAATGCCTAGAATTGCGATGAACGCTTTGAGCTCACAGAGGGCACTGAATCTGTGGAATGAACGACATTTTTTCACAGTATGTTGCTAGCAGCAGGAAACCAGGGCTTTCTTGTCAAAAGTTGTTTTCGCAAAAAGAGATTGAAATGTATTGCACTGCAGTACTTCCAGCGTATGAAATTGCTCTGGTAATAATTTGAATATTGAAACATTTGAGACGTCAGTATAAAATATTTTTCTGGCTAAATGTAACACATGCAGAGAACAACAGAAATTTTTTTTCCAACTTGAAAGCAGCTGCCATTGCCTGCAGCGTTGCTCTGGGTGCTATTAATTAATCTTTTTAGTAGTTAGAATTAAAGGGCATGTGTTACCATTCTATTTCACTACTGATTTCTAGGGCAGATTATCTTGCATCACTGCTTCTGTTAATCCAACAAATGTATTGAGCAATGGCTGTGCTTAATTATGCTGCATGAACATGCATAATAGAGGAAGTGAGGCACATGGTTAGTAAGTTTCACTAAATTCTTTAAGAACATACTTAACACTATTATGAATTTCTGTGAACGAAAAGCTAACTTTTTGCTCACCACTTCTTATGAATTTTTCATTCAGAATTCACTGTAGCACCTCTTATGCTGCATTCAACAATGCTTGCGCATATAGATAAAAAAAGTGAATTGACAGTGGATTGCCTCCGCACATCAGCACAAAGACCGTTGAATCGATATCTGCGGACAGGTTGCACCATTGTTGCATCTTCCCACCTAGCATCTGCACCAAATTGGAGGAACTGCACTCATCTCTCCACATCATCAATCCCATCTGCCTTCTGCCACCTCCTTGGTCCCAAACCATGGCCTCCTCTTAACAAAAATTTCATACTTTCAGATTTTCTTTCAACGGGGGTTCAGGCTTTTCAGAAAAAAATTCAGATCTCTTGAGGTGAATATTAATGCGATTTCTGTTGCTTTCTTATATGCACAGTCAGAGACGAAAGTTTGTGGATTGTAGGGAATAATGGAAAGAGCTCACAGCAGTCTTGTGGACGGTGCCATGCAACCTAGCATTGACAAATTATGCTGTAAACTTCGTATCTTGGGTAACTGTGGCACATTTTGCAGTGCCAGGCTAGGCACTGAAACCACAGACATGTTTTACTGGAGCAAGAACGTTCCTCAAACTTTTGCTCTTTACTGTATGCTTTGCTGTTAAATGAGTGCTGAGCTGTTTAACAGACAAAAGAGGTATATTTGACCATATGGAATGTTCAGATTAGCTGCCAGCATTTGGTTACAGGCTTGGCATCGCTGCGTTATGGGATCACGTGCATGTCTGTAAATGCATGCACGTGCTTCTTGCTGCTGAAATTAAAATGCGCTATCTCAGTTTGGGCAAAAAAAAAAAGTTGCGAGAGGTATTTGAGAACAGAGCTTTGGACCACAGGTCGCGGGACCGAATGCCGGCCGTGGTGATCGCATTTTCTATGTAGGTGAAAATGCTTGAGGGCCATGTGCTTAGATTTGGGTGCACGTTGAAGAAACCCCAGGTGGTCGAGATTTCCGGGGCCCTCTACTGCAGTGTCTCTCATAATCATATGGTAGTTTCGGAATTCTAAACCCCAACAATAATAAATTAACAGAGCTTTTGATCGCCACGGTCACTAATAGTTTTATATATTGGTCTAGGACACATGGCTTTCTCTTCAACCTACCTAGCATATCTTTCACTGTAGCAGTTTCCAGTCTGATGTATCAGATGCTTTGCTTGCCGTGTGAGACAAGAGATCATGGCTTGTACACACATGCTGCAAAGAAAGGCTGCCACTTATCATATTTCGTTTAGAAGATTAGGCTTTCACCAGCAGGTCATTAATCTATCTTGAGTGGTAGACCTTTAAAAGCCAGTGACAGCCACTGTCTCAGCAAATGCCAAGTATCATTAGATGGCAGAGTGGATAGTGAAGCTTTCTGTGCAATAGGCCGTTGGGCACAGCACTGTTAAAATGAGGGACTTGCTTAGTCCAACCCTGGAGTAGTGGCTGTGTGTACTTATGTGGCCACATCACCCTACTGTAGCCTAAAGTCATTGTTTCCATTTTTTAAACCTTCAGTGTTATCATGTGTGTGGGCACCACATAAAGGGACACTTAACAGCTGGTTAAAGTCAAACCTTGTGAAAGTTAGCTATTTTTGTTGCATATCTCAGTATCTACAAGCACTAAATTAATGCGAATGTACAGCTGTTGCTTCAGTCATCTTTTGAGATCGCAGGTGGTTTCATGGAAGAAATACCTAAAGTGAATGTATACACAACCTTGCCTTACATAGAATGGAGAGTTCCTATTTCTGACAGTGTTATTGTGGCCTCAAATACCTCACGCATCCAGTAAGTACAGAAAGTTCCGTATACTTAGAATTTTATCTGTCACCTGAAAGTTTACCAAGTTAAGAACTGGTGTTGAGGCTAGGTGGAGATTCACGGATGAAATGCAATGCTGCCAGATTTAAAAGGCTACGAAGAGGTATAGCAGGAGAAGTACACATGAGTAGGAAACCCTAGGAGGAGACGAACATATTTTGATAAAGGCGGAAAGGAATGTATGCACATGTGCATGCACACACAGGAGAACTCTACTCAATCACAAGTGCAACTGGAATGCTTCGCATGGCATGTTTAAACTGGTCTCACTTGGTATGGAACAGTGCTATTTTGCTGAAAAGCACTGTGGCACCTGTGTGCATGCTCTGGTGAGCGCAAACTCAAACCGCCTGAAATATAAAAAAACAGTGGTTTGCTTTTCAGAAAAAGAAAAAAAAAGAGCTGCCAACGGGGAGCTCTTGCAGCGATTTCACACTCTCCTGAAACCATATTGTAAGCCTCGGTGGTTTCCTAGCCTTCCATGACTGCATGTTGAGGCTCAAGCAAAGAATTGTAGCGTAGTGTGGTAGCTAGGATTGTACCGACCAGTGCGTGTGAATGTGAAACACTCTTGCAGGCTTTGGGGCCCATGAAGAAACCTGCGCCCCCTGTGCCATCGGAAACTTCAACAGAAGCCCCAAAGTTGCCTCCCAAGCCAGGTGAGCTAAACTGTGTCGCGGAAGAATGAAATATGAATGATGCTTCATTGCATACTTGGCAGGCAGCTCTGTGAAGGTAGTGTATGTATATAAAGATAGACTCGTGGAACAGATTTAAATTTAAAGTGAATGGAAAGGATAACTCAAGGTGAAAGGGTAAGAAGCGACACTGCATTTACAAGCCCCTGAAATAGGGACCAAATGAATCCCGAAACATTGGGTTAATTTTTAAAAACCAAGGCTGGGGCTGTTTCAGTTTCTAGGATTGTAGAAGAGATTTAGTTGGTAAACAGTTGAACCTCTTTATAAAAGACATGCATTGGGGAGCAAATCTTGCCTTTTATATAAGGTGTCTGTCTTTTATAAGCAGAGCACCGCGTATGTATTTATTACTCCTTGATGTCGGCATGTAGATGTCTCTTATACCCATTTGTCTCTTGCATCAGTGTCTATTACAAAAGGGGTTCGACTGTACTGGCCATTGGCTTACCTTTTCTGACACTCCTCAATATCAACACTATGCTTTCATGAACGACTATCTGCCCTTGAGCTAGGACAAGATCGAGTTTTGCCCGACTATCAGCGTTATGGACTAACACCACAAGTGCTTTTGATGCAAGAAAGGCCGTTCTGTAAATTTTTGCTTTAGTAGTGATAGAAGTAAACCCATCATGGAGTTGATCTCATGTCAAATTATGTCCTGTTTATGGTATGCGAGGTACACTGTCTGTGTCATAACTGTCTGAAGTGTGAAGGTTAAACTTGTGGTACCATTCAGACCAATTCAGCACTTTGCATTTGTTGATCACGTGGTCCTGCGTGCTTTGCATCTCGTATAGTGATATGAAGTGTGAGTGACACAAGTTAATGGGGGGGGAGACGTGGCAATTGGAATGGTGAGCTTGGTCAAAGTGTTCAATTTTTCGATTTAATTTTTTTTCTGCATTCCTGAGACCATGTTTTACATCATGGTAAAATATTAGGCCAAAATAAGTTGTAGAAATGGAGAAAAATGAATTTTACTGGTGGATTGTTGTCAAAAGCTATGAGAAAATGGTGCTTTAGAAAATGCGGATCTACAACTTTCCCTAGGCACAGTGCCAATATAATCACATCATCGTAGAGGGGACAGACCGGAGCTCAAGATAGCCACAAAGCTGCATTTTCCCAATGAAAAATAGAGCCAGCCCGCTACATAGTTTTGTCATCTCCTAGCTCCAGTTTCTTTGAGCTTCATTTTTTCAGCTTTCATTTTTTTAGTAGTTGCTGTCTATTATCCCTGTGCCATTTTGCAACAAATGAAGATATAGCCATTTCGTTTTCTGCACTTAGAACCTGAAACATTGGTGAGTGCACTAAAGCTGTCCACATTTATGTGCACATCAGGCAGGTTTTTATAATTGGCTTTTTGCAAATGTTTTCATCAGACAATATGCCCCAAACATTTCAAAATTTTTTCGTGTGCTTACTTGAATATTGATGATTGATATGTGGGGTTTAACGTCCAAAAACCACCATATGATTATGAGAGACGCCGTAGTGCAGGGCTCCGGAAATGTCGACCACCTGTGGTTCTTTAGCATGCACCCAAATCTGATCACACAGGCCTACAACATTTCTGCCTCCATCGAAAATGCAGCCGCCGCAGCCGGGATTCGATCCCGCGACCGTCAGGTCAGCAGCGAAGTACCTTAGCCACTAGACCACCGCGACGGGGCAGCTTACTTGAATATTAAGAAAAAAAAAATACCAATACCATTATGGCATAGAAGTTCTAATTAATTTTGGCATGACAATGAGAGTCTATCAAGTGCTGTAATTTGAAAACTACACTAAATAGTTCAAAACCAATTTCAGTAATGATATCATGACAACAAATGACATCTGCATGCCCAATTTCATCACTTTATCTCTACAGATAACGAAAAACAGTTTTTATTGCAACATTCCCCCTTACACTGCCCTACATTGGTATTCAATGCAGTGTTCCATGAGCTCAGCTAAGTTTTGTTGGTATGATCACAGCACTTAGAGTTGTAATGCTCTGGGGAAGTCTTTTCTGCTGAACTAACCCGTTCCAGTATGCAAGACAGCTACTTAGTGTCTTGGATCTATTCCAGCCATTTGTCATGTCAAGAAACAATTTTACAGAAAGCTGCTCATTGGAAGTACTTCTTGCTGAGCTAGCTGATAAATTAGGTTGGTTCTTTTAGATTTGCTGCTCAAAACCACTCCAAGTAATGTTTGAGCTTTTGTGCTGATTTGCGATGTCAACAAATTTCTGAAAGGCAAAAAGCTGACATATCCAGTTGCCACCTTGTTTACTGTGCTTTGCAGAGTGTGTGTGTGAACTTCCTCGTGTTCGTTGAGTTTCCCTAGCCGAGGCCATGCGTTATGCAGTCTCTGCGACACAACCTGCATTTGTCCGGCGTTCTTCGATAGCTGCTGCCCTTTATACTTGTAGACCTCGGGTATTCTCATCAATCTTACTTTGGCAGAACAATGCTTAGTGGGGCTTATTATATGCACAAGTTTTGCGATGCCCTTTAGTTGGAACAGACTCTCTTTATTTTGGGCAGCTGCATAGAGTGCAGGTTTTGTGCCTGTGCTGCTCTGAAAATCTTCGCAACTGTTCTTTTGCAGTACGGGAGCAGGCCAAGGTGCTGTACGCGTATGAGGCGCAGAACGATGACGAGCTGACGATCAAGGAAGGAGACGTGATCACGGTTTTGACAAAGGAAGTGGAAGACAAAGGCTGGTGGAAAGGAGAGCTCAATGGCAGAGTCGGCGTGTTCCCGGACAATTTCGTCAAGCTCATAAAGGAGGAGGTGAGATAATGGCCCTGGGAATGCGCGTGGCAACAGCATTGTTGTATGTTAGTTGTGTTGCAAATGTTTGCCCTATTGCACCTGTGAATGTGTCACTCTAATGTTTCATTGTATTCATGCATGACACTTGTTTTCCTTTCTTTTTTTTATGTATGTGTGTGTGCGTGTTGACTGAGTCTTGATATTGTAACCGTCATGGCATCTTAGCGACTGCATCATTGCGCTCCTAAGCAAGACAGTGAAGGTCAAGTTTCTGCCATGGTGGCCATATATCTATTGTGAAATTCAGACTTTTTGTATTTAGGCTTTGATGATGCATGTTAAAGAGTGCTCACTTAGTCAAAATAAATACAGAGTGCCTTTCGGCAGTGTGCTCCATAATTATAGTGTGGATTTAGGGCTAAAAATCACAGTTTGTGACCTTTCTTAATAGTTTATAAACTAGCAGAACTTTTTTGTTCAGGGACGCAGTTTATCCTTTTTTTGCACCTACCATTGTGGCCTTAAGGCTGTGGCACAATTCTTCCAAGCATGGAGGTCGTGGGTTTTCTTTACGGCCTCGGCGGCCTCGTTTTTAATGGGTGTAACACGCAAAAGGCTAACTGTGTGCTTACGTTGAAAATTAATGTGAAGTCCCCCATTATGGTGTGCCTCATAACCGTATCTATTTTTCAATATGTGAAGCTCCAGAATTTAACTCACAGATTTCAGTGGCAGCGTTGTTCGTATTAAAAAAAACCCAGTGCCGGCCACTGTACAGAAATGAGGCCCTCAAAGGTATGCCAGTCGAGCGTGTGTTTGTATGTGCTGTTTGTCAGTCAATAATGTTCTTGCGATCTTGGTCTTGTCGGTGATAAGACATTTATGGTATGGCAATCTTATTTTTAACGAGGTGATTTGGTCTTTTCATGTTACCACATTTCATTATTGCTTGGATGTAAACTTGTGACTGTTACACTGTTGCAATTCAACTGTTGCGTTGGTTAAAACATGGATGAAGGTCCAATTCCCAACATGGAGGAAGGAAAACATTCAAGAAAGAGCACAGAGAAAGAAAGTACAGGCACGTTCACATTATGCTTAGCTTGCCCTCATTTTTCTGATTCTCAAATAAAAAAGTTAACCGTGTGAATGGCACGCAGGTTCCGCAGCCTGTAAAACCTGAGCGGCCCGAGAAGCCCCCGGTCGGCAAGATGGCGGGCAAGCCCGACCTGCCCGACAAGCCTGCCTTCCAGGAGTATGGCAACAGCTCGGACCGGCCCATCTCCAAAGTGCCTCCTTTTAAGCCTTCCGAAATTTCTAAGAAAGGTGAATGTTTCTTTCATCTCCGTCAGGTTGCTTCCTTTACCTGTGTCTGTGCTGCTTATTTACTAGGTGTCTGCAGCATTCTTACGTTTACTCAACTTCACATGTAAGTGGCGCGATGAATTTTTTAAGCACTGCTCATCAAGTTTAATGGAACAATAGAGAAAATTCACTCGCATTTGTAAATTACCTTTCTATAATACAGAAACAATTCTTGTACGAGAAGCTTGGTAAGCAAAAAATGTGCGAGAAGAAAATTCTCGCGGCAACACCACCTTGACAATCCAGCAGAAACTGTCAGCAGCGTCACAGATTTCAAGTGTCTGCTGAAGCCTATGCAAACGTTTGTGCTCAGAAATGAGCTAGGTATTGTTTTGGAGGGCCAGACCTCGCGCAACATGTTTCATGAAACTTTATTGAGCCAAATGGCACCAAAATGAGGAAAAAATGCTTTGCAATTTGTGACATCGCGCCGATTCTTTATTGTGAAGAAGAGGTAAATATAACAGACTCCTTGTCTAATTCACAGGTGTTTTTTTCTGCAGTGCACATTTAGCTAACCAGAGCTGCGCTATTCATAGTAAAGAACTATGTGCACTTGTCATGGCTTGTCTTTCTCGCTTAGCTTCGTTATAAGTGCTGTGTCGGGCAAACTCCTTCTGTACACCGTCATTATAAAAATGACTGTGCTGCCATTAGCTTGGCCAAACACCTCGTGGAGATTTATTTTTATAAGGGGTGTTTGCTACAATCGCAAATAGTTGGCCATAAATAGAGGGTTCGTTAGCTCATTAGGCCTGCAAATGCACTTTGTAGCCCTATATGTGCTAGTGTTTGGCACACTATCCTGTAGTTCCTGCAGTGGTATGTGTCAGTTTCTGTGGACATCGTGCTGACTTAGTCAGACTAAGAGCAGTATAAAGTGTCATGTAATTGATAAAGGTTTTCACAAGCAAAAAAGTTTATTTAATGCCTTCCTAAAGAGAAATATCTGTTCTCCTTTCTATTGAAATTTTCAAGGATATTTGTTCTTTCGATTTCATTTTTGCGTTGATGTATTGCGCCCTCTACCGTATGAAAAAGAATACTGTGGCGCCCTGAGCCCTGTTAATTATAAAGCACAACATGGTGAGTGCTTGTTGAATCGGCAGTACAGCTGGGCTATCACAAATAGGATTATTCTGCTTGAAAACAAAGCAAGGCCTTAACAATACGAATCTCATGGGGTGGCGTGAGATATTATCACCATCGAAATGCATACCTTCAATATTATTGCAAGACATGCTGTTACAAGACAAAGAGACGAAGAAGAGCGTGCTGCACGAGATTCTAGCAGCTGCTTAGTGGCGCAGTTGCTTGTAAATATTGTGAATACATTTGCTTCTGTCTCTCTTGTGTCTTCGTGTTCTTAATGGCAATATGGAGGGGAAAGCGAGAAAAAAAAATGCAAGTTTCTCGCTATGGCTGAACGTACTGTCAATGTGCAGGAACTGTGAATGTTTCTTCAGTTGTCAGACAGCACGAAGTAGGCTGACTGCCCATATTTTTCGCGTCTCTATGACTCGTGACTATGCAACCTATGAGGCTACATGCACTGGAGCAAAGCGCACATCAGCTAACCAGCCTTTGCACCTGCGACAGATCACCACCAAGTTGGGATTTGGGGTGCTCACCTTGGGTTAAACCGCATGACTAAAGGCTCATTCACACCTGCGACCAAGTTAGTCATAAGGTGACTCGTTGCAAATGAATGCAAATGGCCTCATCGGACGTAAAGCAACTGCTTAGGCTCTGTTTTGTTGCTCGATTTTTCATCGCGTTAGTGAAATCTCGTTAACACACTTGGAGGGAACAGCGGTATAGCTATTCAACAAACATACTGCGTTAATCACCAGCTACAAATTTGCATCTTCCGACGTGCACCAACGCCATGAACAAAGGAATAAATTCAGTGCACTGCAAATATTGCCTGAGAGCCCACCACAAAGCCAATGCTTTCTTTTTACCAAAGTGCAGAAAAGATTCAGTCACTCTTGCAAACTGTTTGATAGCACATAATGGCGATGCAAAGGAGCATTTTCAAACTACTGTGGGGTTCGGGATGCGCAGCATGGTATAGCGACAGAATGGAAATGATTGGCCGTCTTCAAGACAATGTTTTCCACAGTCTGCTCAGCATAAACTGATACTGGTCTTTTTGAAACACAGTACAGTCACAGAGAGCCAAATAATTTACTGGCTAGTAGCATACAGTGCTTCGCCGACTCGGCAAATGCCATGAGTGCCGATCCTCTTGCCGCAGAATATGCCTACTCCGCTTCAGACCACGCATAGACGCGGCGAGTAGACTGTTGGGCTAACCGGCGATGACAAGCTTCCTGTAAATTAAGTGCACTCAGTGATGCTCTAGCAGTCCTGGCAGTGGACAGAGGCGCGTTTGGGCTGTCACCTAATAAAAGCATGCAGTATAGTTACAAAAGAACTACGCTTGCTGTACCGTGTGTGTGTTAGCATCAATACAGCAAGGTTTCTTGTTGCCCGCGACCCGCACTGTGAACTTCGCAACAGCGAGCTGCTTACGTTTCTGCAAAGCAGTGCGCATCGTTCCCGCACAACGAGGCGGCAGGGATCAGTGGCCCAGCGCGTGCAGTAGGCTTGAAAGTGTGGTGTAGGCTTAAAGTGCTGCTACGCCACACGTGTGCCCGAGCGATAGCTGGGGATGCTTACTGGGATAAAGCTTTCCTTCTGAAATAAGTCATAACGGCACATTTGTTTGTTGTTCGTGGTGGCCGCCACCTCGCCGTAGTTTTTTTTCCATGATTATGCACAAAGGCATTGCTGGAATAGCGTGGAAATCGGAATAATTGACCGACCCATCCCTGCACTTTTCAAAACGACTGAAAGCTGTTTGCGGCACATTGTGATGTTTGAAAGTTCAGCATTGCAGTAAACATTTATGGTGATAAATGTTACTGCATTACACAGTTTGTACACACTAGCTGGCAGGCATAAGACGAACCAGTACCGCTTAAGTGGCCTACAAAAGCATTAGTTTTTGTAAGAATCAGCCGGGAATTCGTCACAGCTACGTTTTAACATTGGTCCGTTTAAGCGAGTACGTACCAACAAGGTTTGACTGTAAGTTCATTCACAAACGTGAACAAATCAGCTATGCAGGAACAAGGTGTTAGCTAATTTAACGAAGCAGTGACAATGCAACCCCAGTGAGCTGATGTGCATATTATGTGGCGATCAGTATAAGTTGTACGCAGGTGTGTACATTGGTTGCTTTGAGTCGCTTATTGGTTGCCAGTTGCGAATAGTCACACCACCATTGCTAGTCGCAGGCATGGAACGAGCCTTAGGGGCAGTTGGTATGACAGTGAACTGTGATAGCGGGTTCTGGCTATGTTGGGGCTGTGTTTCGTATATTTGTACTATCCACAGCGATGTTGCAAGTGTGCAGAACATTCCAATTTTTGGTACAACGTATCTCGTGTATTTCAGCCAAATAGTGTTGTGGATTATTCGTATTGCACCAGGATTTGTACAAACTGTGATTGTCCACTAAGGTTTCACTGCTCAGTGTGTAGTATGTACATCATTTTAGCCTTTGGATATGCATATAAAAAAGTATTGTTTCTTTAATAACTTTGGAAGGATAAATTGCCTCTAGCAAGATATAGTGGAGTTATGTTGGAGGTGGTCCTCTTGTAGGGCTCTTGTAGGGGCATACAAAAAAATAGTCCAAGGCATTGACTCTGCAGATGTAAATCAAAGTGAGAAGATGAACCTGGAATACTGGAACAAAAATAAAATTTAGAGAGTATGTGTGTGTGCCAGTCTCCACGAAAGAAGGGTTTGTAGTTCACATTCATGCTCTGGTAGGGGCCTCACCAGCACTCTATCACCACAGCACCATCATTGGCCAGCGCACCAGCGGCGGAAGAGAAAGGCAAGGCACCTGCCCCTCCCCCTGCGACCTGCTTGGCAGCAGCCAAGAAGCCCTTTGTCCTGCAGTCTCCACCCACCTCGGCCAGTACCGCCCCCAAGAAGCCCCCGCCCCAGTGGCCCTCCATGGATGCAGACGTGCCTCCTCCCTCTTCCCCACCACCTTTGCCACCTTCCAGCCCCACCCCCACTGCCACGCCCACTTCCACTCCTGCCTTACCCTCGGTTGCACCTCCCTTGTTTGCCGCTAGAAGAACTGAAGGGCAAACAAAAGAGGCCGCTCCTGTGCCCGCCCCAGTGTATGCCCAAGTGAGGCGAATTATGGCCAACGGAGTCGCAGACTCGAAGGAGTCTCAGTCGTCAGTAGCATCATCCAGCAAGGAAGAGTACTCGGGTAAACAAAGGTCCTTGCCCTTCTTTCTGTTGCTGGTAAAACCTGCTCGTGCGCATGAGCTTGTGTGAGGTTCCTCCGTTCTAGGAGTCGCCTCTGTCTTTCGCCTCTCTTTGTAAGTGTTGCTGTTCCGCTTTGCTGCTGGTAATCCTTGCTTGCTTTCTAGTGACACTGGGCACTTTGGAAAAAAAGACTTCCTTTGCTATTAAACAGCTATAACCCTGGTTGATGGTCCTCTGAACTCTTCTATAAGTGAAACTATCATGTCTTTTCGAGTTTCCTCTTTCTCTGTGCTTCTGACACTTTCTCAGCCACTCGCTCACTTCTCTCTGTCTTGCTCTTTGTTGCCTGGCTTTCACTTGATCAGAGGTCAATCTGCTGGGCTTATCACACGTAAGGCATGCAAGGCTGTGTTTCGTCACTGGGTTTGGTATTGCCCATCAGGAATGTTCTTCCTCGCTCATGTTTCCCTGTTCAGTTTTTCTTCAACTCAATCAGTGAGGGAATGTTGCATCTTCTCAGTGGCATTACAATTTTTTATGGTTTTCACATTATTTTTCTTCGGGAAGTTGCTGTTCGAACAAACACTTAGTCTTGTCTAGTTTTTTTTACTACACTGCTACTGATATTTTTTTTTTCTGCATCTCGTAACTTGCTCATTATGGTTTGAAGGCACTCTGGTGTACGTGTGCATCTGCAAGAGTTGACTAAGACATCTTGTAGGGCATTGGGCCTGGTTGTATCAGCTGTGATTTCATTTAATATGTGGGAACGCATACTGTACATTTCAGAAGCGACATTTGACAGCATCGAGCCCTCGGAGAATAAGCTGAACCACCCCACTGCCAACCGTGTGCGACCTCCCATGAACAGGAGGCCTCCTTCTCATATAACGATCGTCAAGGAAAATGTGAGTCGATGACCACATGGGCATGCTAGTAATTTCAGTACCAATACTTGGGTTTGCACAGCCATGTTGCTTATAATCCTTTGCTGTTTGGAAGCATACATTGCTGATGTTTACAGAAGTTTAATGATAGAAAACACAGAGCTTAAGGGTAATCTTCTCTAGGATCTTGTTGGTGTTACTACATTTATGCTATGGAAGTTGAACAAAGCCTACAAAGTGACCTTACTAGTGCACACCGTTCTTGGGCATTGCATATGAATGCTGTACATACAAGATTATGCAGTGACGATAGCATCTGCAATGTCTGAAAGGTATCACAGTGTGGCCTAGTGCAGAAACGGTCGTTCAAGGGAAAGTTGTTGTGTCCTTCCTCACAAAGAAAGGGTGATTCATGCCGAAGAATCTGTACCGTGTGCATAAGTGTTGTCATGTGAGCTTCATCAGTGACTTTGTATCATGCGACTTGATATTGCTACGTGCCAGTGCATAACAATATGATCGCATAGCGCAGAACTGAATTGTGCTGTATTTTGCTTGGCTGTTTGCTGCAACCAAATCTAGTGGGAGAAAAGTCCTCTTAAAAAATGAGCGAGTTATTCGTATACAATTCACTCACAAAAAATATGAATACAAAAATGACTGCTTCAATTCGAGTTCATTTTCTTTGTTTATTTGGCTTCATCGCTGGCTTCATGCAGTTCATGCTAAACATCAGGCGATTACGCTTCCCCGATTCATCACACGCTTAGTGACAGCGTGTGTTGTTTGCAGCAGGTAAACATTTTATACATTCGTGTGTTATGCTTTCAATGTATTCTTTTGCTTCGGTACTATAAAAAAGTGTAAAGACAGTATAACTTCAAATGCTTCAAATTATAGTGCCTTGCGTGTGGTACTTGATGGTGTCTCCTGTTCTTCCATATCATATCTCTGTGCAGGGCAATGAACCAAGCGAGCAGCAGCCAGCTTGGATGAAGGACCTTGGAAAGAGGCACCAGGCCAAATTCTCTAGTCAGTCTACATTCGAGGGCAAGGATGTGAAGGTGACAATTCCTCGAGCTGTATTTTCCTGACCGTGTGTCCCGTGCAGTTCAGTGAACACACTTGTGAAGTACTGTACTGCCTGCATGTGACAAGTCCGATAGTTCAGAGCCTCTTTTCCAACAGAAATTCAAGTTGAATTCAACTTTGTTTTTAGGTACGGTAGCGCATCAGTAAGTTTGCGTGATTTGTGTCCAGATTGCAGGCAGCCCAGAAAAGGAGCTTCCAAGCAGACTGTATCCACAAAAGTCGCCACCTTCTGCACACAAGCCCCTGGCCGGTTCCGTCAGAGAAGGTTGGTGGAAACACATTTGGAGTTGAGCTCGTTGTAACTTGAAAATTTCGGTTGTGGTGTCTTGCGCGAAAAACTCATTGCCAAGAGCATACTAAAATGCACTATTTGTATGAGCCATTTTCTAGTAATTCATTCTTTCCCAATCGTGGGCTTCTCTGCAAACAGCTCTTTCTGGTATGCCAATCTCGTCTTTATTGATGTGACCTGCAGTTTCACGTTGCTGCATTTCTTTGCTGTCTGGATATAAAAGCATCACCATTTTTATTACCTGTAACAACTAGAGTGTTCTGCTGCTAAACACACCAACAAAAGTCCAATTCCCAGCATGGCAAAAAGATAAGAAAATGATAACAGTTACAGTTAAACCTGGATATAACAAAATTGATAAATTCCTGGGAAAATTCGTTATAACAAGGAATTTCGTTATATGCTGATTTGGCCGAAAAATTTGAAAAATAAATGCACAAATAAAAGGGGGCCTAAAGGCAAAGCTAACCCAAAACACTTATTTCACAGTAAAAAACTGCGTTATTATTGCGATAGCAATTGTATCGACACACTCGGCGGGTTTTTGCCATCGCCGCCATGTTCCGTGACATGCCCCCGCGCATCGTAACTTTCACGAGCGGGTAAAAGTGTGTGAGCGCTGCTGAAGCAGAGATCGAAGGAGACGGCACATCCCATATCGCCTGGAAACTGCACAAGATAACATCTCCCGGGTGTTAGAACTGCCGTCGAATGCTCAAACAGAATGTAATCCACCAGTCTTGAACGAGCACTTCTCCCTGAAGCGGCCGTATTTGCTCAAACGAGCATTTTGTATCAGTTCATTAATATTGGATCCAAAAGAGCTGGCTGACAGCCTTACTTCTAATAGCATTTCAATCTTTTTTGCTATCGCGTCCATAGCTTTGCATTCGACGCGCCGTCATGTTGCCAGAACTGTTCGGCCAATCGCGAAAGCTACCAGCCTGCGAACTCACGGCGCGGCACAAGACGGAACGAAAATGTGTCGTCACGAAGAGTTTTCGTGAGCACCTAATCTGACATCCCCGCGGTGGTGAGGACACAGTTTGCGGCGAAACTGTGACAAAGTTTCACGGAAAGCGCGAAGCAACGAATGTGATAGCAACAACATGCGATAGCAATAACTTAAAATGTAACGCTGAGAACGGCAAGCAGATCGAAACGTGCAGCGCGCGGCTGAAGCGTGAAAACAACATACGCAGGTCGAGAGCAAACAAACAACGTTTATCGCTCGACACTTAATGCACTGTTTACACAAAAACGAGGCACGAAACGTAATCACAGGTGCAGATATGAGTGTGAACTAACAAGTGCCTCAGTTGTTACTGCGCTGTGTTTGAAAAGCGCATTCTTTTCGCAAACGGTGCCTGCCCTGCGAGTGAAGAGATCTTTGTGCGTCCGGCAACTAAACACAATTGTTCCTGTCAGTGTCGAAGGCGCACGATTTTTCTCCGCCGATAGATGAGCGCGCGTCGACACATCGTGACAAGCTGCAGTGCACCGAGCGCGGGGCGGCTTTCTTTTTTCTTTCTTTCTTGAGTTTTCGTGTGTGTGTGTGTGTGTGCGCGTACGTGCGTGCATGCATGCACGTGGGGAATGGCGGCGGCGACTAGAAAAAAAAAAAATCAATCGAGACTGTCCTATAACTATATCGCAATAAAAAAAAAAGCTGAATGTCGTCAAGGCCACACCATGCGCACGCAGAGAAAGTGCACACGTGAGTGCCGTCTAAAACAAATGTAGGTCCATTTGATTCACTCTGCACTTCCAAAACTAGTTCATGGTAGTACCGTCTGGGTGCTGTCTTTGTGCAGGTGACGTTTCAGTAAGTGCAGCAGCGACAAGACGCGGGAATGAATAAAAGAGCGCAGATGTCGTACAAGCCCTATGCTACTCGTCTGATGTCTCGAGGGTTGTTGAAGCTGTGCTTTGTAAAAGACGGCACCGCTTACGTTGCTTGGCATGTGTCTGCAGGAAAATGTTCACTGTCGTAATTGCTGCAAGTCGCTAAAACAGACACGAATGCAATCGGCTGTGTCATCTGCTGCAGCCGCAGCCATCTTGTGCTGCACGGATTCGGCACTACCCCACAAACTGGCCTTGCCTGACAGCTGCACTTTTTCAAAACAAATACTACGGTGTCGCTGCCACCATGTTGAACTCGTGAAACGAATGCCAAAGTGCAGTGCTTCCATGAACTGGTTCACGGAAGTGCAGGTGAAACGAATGGACCTGGAGAGCGAACGACACACGCGGAAAAAGTGCCTGCCATAGGCAACGCAGCCCCACATATGCGACGCTTACTGAGAGCGTGGCACTGCCAACGCGCAAAAGTAGCTTTTTTTTTTAATTTTGGTTTGGCATTAGAGGTAGAGGGGGGCAAGGGGGCACATTCGCGCATGCGCCCGCGGCAACGAGAATGACGGCCACGCTGGCTCGTGGGATGCAGGCCCGCCTCACGCAGCGCGCAATAACAAGCGCTTGTGCTCTCGCCTGGTGTGCCGTGCGCGCCTTGTCGACGGCGGGGCAGCCGTGGAAGATCCACGCTTGTGCCAAAATGCGGAGCGAAATTCTTAGATTGTCTGTGGAGAAAATTCGTTATATCAAGGTTGTCTCCAGCTGTTACTTTGTTACATATAGGTTGCAAATACATGTGCTTCTATGGAGCAATGGCGGGGAATTGAAAAACTTCATTATATTGAGGAATTTGTTTTATGGTGGTTCATTATAAGCAGGTTTAGCTGTAATCAATAATAATAATAAAATTCATAGCATATCCATGGAGAATGATAATGAGTGGAACGAAGCGTCCGTGCATCTGTCTGTCTGGCAGCGAGCCGGAGCCACCGCTCCGCTTTGTTCATGCTCCACCAACAATCCGACGCGTACAGCGATGATCCAAGACACAGAGAGAGGCACTCGTTCCCTGTACACACTGGCACAACCTGCGCAGCAGCCAATAGATGAGTAGCAGTACAGCGCCATCTAGAATATCATCACTCAATCGCAGTTTGTGTGTGCTTCTATGAGACAGCGTCATCTATTATACTGTTCAGGGGATACCGCCGGTTACGCCTGATGCGGGACAAGTTTAGATTAACAAGGTCATCTCCAAATTTCAACATCTCTACGGAGTGAATGATGGTGAGGTGAACGAAGCTCCGGAGGTTTTTCGGTGATACCGTGATTACTCCCAGGAGCAGCATCTGGGTCCGCCCGGCGCTGCGCGCACTTTGCCGTGGCTTCCCGCTCTCGCATTCTGGGGTCCGCTTCTCGTTGAGCGCGTAAATGAAGAGTCGCAGACTTTACAGGGTATGTTAGCACCCCCACAGTGTACAGCGACGATCCAGGAGAATGAGAGATAACGGGTGCACTGGTGCAGCCTTGTGCAGCAGCCAATCGGAGAGCAGCAGCACCTCCAATGCCATCTAGTGTCCATTCACCTTACCGCCACATTGCACACATCTCTATGGGACAGCGCCATCTTGGAAACGATACGAAAAATGGCAACGACACAGAATGCGTACAGCGCCATCTAGTATATAGTCACCCAACTGCAGTTTGCATGCATCTTTATGCGACAGCGCAATCTATTGTATGATAAGGGAGACACTACTGGGTGCGCGAGAGGGACGGGGGATTGCCCTAGGTCATAAGGAGCTTCACTACTAAAAATTAAGGGACCCTAAAGCTTCGCCCTTACGAGTTTATTGCGATAGCAATATTCTGTTCCTAGTGCGTACTTCGAACACTTAGTGCAGAAAAGCTTTTCGAACTTTCTAAGCGCCCGCTACGTGGCCTTAAGTGAACAGGTGCTGTAGTGCGTGTGCCTTTTGTAGTGGGTGAACGGCTTTAAACCACGGAGTAATTATTATAATCACATGTTCTGACGCCCGATTGCAATGGGCACTTGTACGACATATTATTACTGCAATATTTTATGTTTTATTGTGAAGCACATACAGTCGAGCCCACTTATAACGAACCTGAGCCTGACACGGCATCTGTTCGCTGTATGCCGAAGTTCGTAGTAAATAACACACGGCTTTTTAAAACATTGCGAGTGAAAACACACTTTTTTTGCCCAAAAAAGTCCATGATGCACGTGTTTCGAAGAGAAGAAGCGATAAGGGCAGTCTTTAGTTTATTTCTAACAGTAGCGTGATTGTTTGCCGAGGCCCGTGGCATAAGATGCATGAAGGACTGGCTCCAAAGTTTTGTCATACTCGCAATTAGATTCCTCCAAATCGCTCTTGTCACGTCTTCATTCACAATGCCCTAATCCGTGCACAGTTCCGCGGTGTCGGCATCATCATCGGCTGTAATGTAACTATCGCAACAGATGTTCCATCCGCTCTCCCATGTCGGAGTCGACGGCATGCTGCCACAAATCGCTGCCGAAATGATCCTGGTCGCAAGCTTCAGGCTCGGCATCGGGCCCGACATCAACGAAGTCGTCCTTTCGAAAACAGTTTCGTGCGCATGTAGCCGTCATCACCAACCACAAAATATTCGCCATCTCCACAATTGAATACCGGGACACCTGGAAGGGCAAGTTGGCTGCCGGGTGGTCAACAGCTATGAGCAAGGGCTCCGCAATGGGGCACCTAACGTGCGGATAACGCTCAAGCCAAGCGGTCACACTATCGACGTTTTGTTGAGCAGCAGGAAAAAGCATGCAAGACCTCCTGTCTGCCATCCTGATCACACATGCACACCAAGGGCGAGCAAGACGCGCACACGCGACACACATGCCAGAACGTGCGGAACAGATCTGGGCCCGTTTCTAGTCAGAAAACGAAACTAACTCGAGCCCGCGTGGCTAGCGTCGCGGAGCGGTGGAGACGGGCAAAGGGGTTGTGATCAAAAGAGGAGAGCAGATTTGCAAGAGAGTTGCGATAGAGTGAAGAGGGGGAAGACACAGCGGGAGAGCGACCTTGAAAAGCAAAACACGCGGGACTTGAAAGAGTGCCTTCGCGCGCAGAACTCAAAGCATGGCCGCCTGGATCGGCGCGCGCAGCGGTGTTCAAAGAATTGGCAGTCGTGGTGAAAAAATCTTTTTGTTGCGCTGGCGGGTTTGCGTGGCCTCACCGACTTCGATATTAATGATTCGTTTCACGCAAATCAACAGCCGTTTTTACGCCTCCGCACGCGTGCGGAGGGCATGCTGAGCCGAGTGCGAAGTGAGCGAGAACAGGTCCTAAACACAAAACGAATCGCGAGTTATCAGAGTCGGTGGAGTAGCGTGCGCGCATGCACTAGACGCGGACCATTGGGTACAGTCGGTGGCCGACGATGTTGGCAAATGGTCTGGTTACTCCAGGCTGGCGACGCCAACGACAGTACGAGCGATTAGAAACAGTGGAGATGGCAGACCGGTCTTTGAAAGATCTGTGGCAGTGTGAAAACACAGGCCTCATCTGGCCCTCGTCTGGGGTGCTCAGAGTAGCAGGGGGGGACAAAGCATGGAGGGGTGCATAACAAAAAGCGGTCGGGGAGAGTGGCAACTAGAAAAGCGCGGAGGCAGGGTCGGCGTTTAACAATAAGAATATATAGACGCCTCGCCGATGCCTCATCCGTTATCGAAAGTGGTTTGCCGGGAAGCCGGCTGAATGCTGACCCTGTTCGTTGTAACCGATCGGTGGCGCTCGGAGACGTTCGTTGTAAGTGCGATTTTGTGCCATTGAACCAATGTATATTTTCACAGTCACCTGGATATTGTTCGTTCTAAGCGAAAGTTCGTATTAAGTGGGGCTGTTATATGTGGACTGGACTGTATACAGGATGCGTGTGTTTGTATAGCATGTGTTAATTGCACTGAATTTCCAAGCAGATGAAGTTATTTGCGATATATTCACTAGCGAGACTGTATGGTAGAACATCCACTTACTACGCGAACAACCCAGGTGCGATCCCCATTGTGACTTAGTTTTTTTTTATTTTATTTGCATTATTCTCAATTTTTCGATCACGCATAAGATGACGATTTTTCGATCACAACCAATAGCACGGACACCGTAATTTCTGCGAAATGAGCTCTTCAACGCTGTCCCGTTAATATCTAAGGGTGTACGTCCCAAAATGAAGGTTATAAGAGACACCGTAGTGGAAGGGTCCGGAAATTTCGATTGTCTGGTGTTTTTCATCGTGGGCTGACGATGCACAGTGCTGGGGGCAATCTAGCATTTTGCCTCGATTGAAATGGGACAACTGCAGCCGAGACTGAACCCGCGACCTTCGAGTACACAGCCGAGCACCGCGAAATATTTTTTTTTCTATTGGGATATAATTGCAGAGACAGACCCCAGGCAGATCTTTTCTGTTGGCAACGATTCAGTGTTTCTTACAAAGGTAAAATATGACAAGGCTGTCTTATCCTGTAGGCCACAGGCTTTAGGTGTTGCATGAATTATTCAGGACAGTTGCCTGGCATACACAGTCTTCGTTTGCTTCCACTGTTTATGGTAATTTGATCAGACATTGAGGGGGTTTGGAGCATACAGTTATTGAATTAGGTCATCAAGCTGGGAAGAAAACCAGAGAAAGCGGTGAGGAAGAAGGAGAGCCTTTGTACAGTTAAACCTGGATATAACGAAACTGTCAAATTCCCAAAACAATTTGTTACAAACAGGTTTTTGTGATATGGAGTTTCAGCATGAATATCCTAAATAGAAATGCACAAATTAAAGACAGGTGGGGGGGGGGAAACTGAAGGCAGACATCATCTGCTTACTTAGTGGTAAAAAACTGCATTATTATTGCGATAACAATTACACAAACACTCTAGAGGGGTCTTTGCCATCACCGCCATGTTCTCTGTAAAGTCCAAATTGATAACATGCTCCCACCCATTTATATGCGGAGAAGAGTGCTCGAGCGGGGAAGACAAGCACTGTTGAAGCAGATAACGTGTTGAAGCAAATATCATCGACTGTGTCTAGGCACAGTTGATGATATACGACAGGTACGTGCAGAAACCTGCGCTATGTATTGCGTGCTTGCGGTGCACAATATCATGCCAGAGAACAGCGTCATGACCTTATGCAGTGTACTGCAAAAGTTCTCATCTATGATTGATATCACAGTCACATTGTCAATAAGCTCAATTGCGGCAGTTCCTTCCACCATAACGTCGACTAAGTTGCATGGCGACTGTGCAGGCCTTGTAGAAGTCACAAAGCTGGCAGTTCGTGTCTGCGGAAATGCAGCGGCTATAGTTGAACCCCTCTATAAGAGACGCTTATATAGGAGACAAAATGGGTATAAGGGATGCCAGTGTGCCTACAGTAAAATACGGGTGGATAAGAAAATGCATATGAGGTACCCTGCTTATAAGAAACTCCTCATATAAGAGACAATAATTGCTGCCCAGAGCATGCCTCTTATAAAGGAGTTTAACTGTAGTTTCTCTCGCTAGGGGACTGCCAACTACGCAAGGGTGAAGGCGAGCGACGGCGGGAGGAAGAGGAGCGGTTGTCGTCTGAGGCCTTCGCAGAAGTGGCGAGAAGGCGTAGCTGGGCGGCATTGCATGGTCAGTAGCTTCATGTGGGTAGCGTCCGTAGCCAGGCATTGTGGCCAACGATTGATGAGCAGGTGGCATGTGATGATTCCAGAAGTGGGCCACATGTCCGACAAAATTACAAGCGAAGCATATCGGCCGGTTGTCACGTGTACGCCAGGTATCTAATATGCTAGCTTCAAAATGGCATTGGTGCCGATGCAGGAGGCCGGGAAGGCGAATGTTGGCAGCGTAGGTCAAAGGTGCAGTGACAGGTGTTCACAGACTCTGTGAGTGGATCGCGGATAGGAGGGCAGCAAGAGATGCGTCAGGCTGTACGGACTCATCGGTGAGAGGGAGCATAGACAGTTGGTGCGCCACTTCCTGCCGAGTGAAGTCTTCGATTTCAGAAGACAGCGTGGTTGCGGGTGACTAGTTAGAAGAAAACGTGAGGCTCGAGAATGATGTGGTAGATGCAAAAGCGCTGTGCACAAACACTCTGTCGATGCAGCTCGTTGAAGCTCTGGCAAAGGGTGACGACAGTTACGACAGAGGCCGGGTTCTGGGCAAGAAGCATCTGGAATGCCTAGTCTTCGATGCCTATGAGAATATGTTTGACCTTTTCCTCTTCGCTCATGGAGGCATTGACACAGGAGCAAATATTGATGACATCCTTGATTTAGCTCGTATACGTCTCATCAGGCTGTTGGGCATGCTGGCGTAAACGTTGTTCAGCGTGAAGTTTTCTAAAAAAGAGGTTGCCGAAGGCTCCTGGAATTGCAATATTGAAATCGGACCAGGTAGAAGGAAACGACACGCAGTTTGGCCGGTTCATCCCAAATGTTGGTGGCACTGACGCGTTCATAAGTTGAAAGCCAAGCGTCCACGCCGGCCTCACTGGTACCACTGAAAATAGGAGGGTCACGGTCAGACAACGTCAGTCATTGGGATGGTTGATGCTGGTGGCAAGGTTTGGTTTCAAAGTTCCAGGGTGTGGTCAGGGATGGCAGCCGCTTCCACCAAATATCGTATGACTATTCATTCAGGTAGCACTGAAAACTTAGCAGTCATGATAGCGCCGGTCGGACACGAACGAAGTTCTTGCGCGCAGGAACTAATGCCCGGGCGTATCTTCTTTCTCCTCTTCACTACACAGAGATCAAACGAGCCGGCCTACATGTCACTTGGAGGGTGGGCGCAAGCAAAAACATCCCCTTACATGTTAGGCGTGTCATAAAATGCTTAAAAATGCTTAAGCCGAGAGGAAGCACCCACCCGTCTTGAACGAGCACAAACAGACAAGGACTGAGAGGGGAGATGAGGGGTCAAGCAGCAATTGTAAACTTCGATTTTAAGAGGCACTGTCGCAATTGCTGGCATGCTCACTATATCTATGCGCTATCAGTGCACAGCTCGTATACTCATCCACGTGCTGCGTCCTCAACGTGAAGAGATCGTGCGAAAAGAGCACTTTTTTCTAAAGCAGCCATATCTTTGATTTATTGATTGATATGTGAGGTTCAACGTCCCAAAACCACCATCTGATTATGAGAGACGTCGTAGTGAAGGGCTCCGAAAATTTAAACAGCTGGGGTTCTTTAATGAGCACCCAAATTTGAGCACACGGGCCTACAGAATTTTTGCCTCTATCGAAAATGCAGCCGCCACAGTCGAGATTCGGTCCCGTGACCTGCAATTAAATTTCGATGGAAGTGAAATGCTAGAGGCTCACGCATTTTGGGATAATAATCAAAATTTCTGGAGTCCTCCACTATGAAGTGCCTCATGATCATGTCGTGGTTTTGAGATGTAAAACCACAACAAATATTATTAACTCCATTTCATCGTAGACCTTGACCCATCATTGTTTACTGATGAAACTTCTGCAAACAAACATGACATGGCACAGTGTGCATTCACATCAGACGCTTGCATTTCGACCGACGCCATGAAAGGTTTAGCACAAGTGTATCAACACGTATGCAATGTAGGTGAAAGCGTGCCATGGGGAGTTGAAGAATACAGCAGTACTAGTAGGCCAAGCGTGAGATACACCATGCGTATGCGTAGCCTTGTGCATTGCAAGATTGTACAGTGACGCTTACCGTGACATATTTTAGAGTTATCGGGACCGAGCTTGGTAGTTCCCGTGAGCGTGCATCATTCCCATTTCATCTACGCTTGCTTTCACCCTCGTTTACTTAAATGTACTTTTTATTGTTTATGTAGCTTTACTGAAGAAAGATTGGAAGTTCTGGCTGCAAGCGTTTGTGGCAGTTATCATTTCCAAAGCTGATATCATGACAAGGCAAAACAAGGGCAAGTGTGAAAGTAAGTGGAGGCGATGCGCACACACGAAAACAGCTACCCTCCCTTGATAACTCTAGAACACATCATGACCAACGCCACTGTACAACCTTACACTGCGCTTGGCCACGCGCTCCCAAAGTGTGCATCATACTGAGTGCGATAGTACCTCATTTAATGGAACCTGAAGGCAATAGGTATTAACATGGGTCTCGTCTACTGTGAAATTCGTGTCACGGCACTGTAGCCAAATACAAAATTTTAATGAAATTCTACTGATGGAACACATGTGGGACTGCTGCAGGCCGATTCTATGAGACCATTGTACATGCATGTGTGCAGCCATGCATTGGCCACCATTAACATTCACGCCTGTTTTCATTTTGACATTGCTGCGCAGAATCAGCTGTGCTGTCGCGTAGCCCGATTACAAAGGAGTCTCCGGCGGTGACAGCAGCACCTGTAATCCTGCGGAGCCAGAAGGGCATGTGCTCAGCCGATGGCGATGCTGTACAGGAGCTCAAGAATGAGCTGAAGGTTCTTCGCGAGAACTGCGTTCCCAAGGAGGAGCTCAATAGCCTCCAGCAGCAGGTGAGGGACATTGTCTTCTAGGCATGATATTCTTATATGAACTGAAAATCGGGCAACATAGACTTGATTCAGTAAAGCAGACTGCTGGGCTTTTTGGTACTGCCTTTTAAGGAAGTAAAATTAGTGCGAATCGTTGTCCTTGTATGCCTCGTCTTGGGTTAGTAATTATTTGCGCTAATTCCACTTTGTTAAAAAGGGGATTTGATTCACTGTAGTGGCTTACGTGAGTGGCGAAGGCCAAGGAAGAAGTAAGTGGGTCCTGTGCTCATACTGGCATTTTTTTTCCTTTTTTTTTTCTCTCTCTCTCTCTTTCGTGGAGGAGGGGGTTCTTTGCCATGCATAGTTAGCCCTCTCACTGTAATTGCTTCGAACTGAGGTTCACCACCTCAGTGAAAGAACCTAACAAAATGAAGGCATCAAAGTCTGTGGTCTCAGGCAGCATGGTCCAAAACGTTTTCCTAAAAACAAGTCAACAGGACCTTTTTCAAGTGCAGAGACACTGACATGCGAAACAGTTCATCAAAATAAACCACGCACCAAATGCCTGAATTTGGGCATGCTAGAGCTTCTCAAGATACACCTGAGTGCTCGTTCCCTTTATGGATGCTCGTATGCGGACCATTAAAATGGGGTTTTTTCTCAAACTAAACATCTTCATTGGCACGTAACAAGCACCAGAGGTTTCTTGAATGCTTTCTTGAATGCTTGAACTGTTTCAACAGTTTACATGGGCCTGTTATTTGGCTCCTAAAGTCTTTCTAAACCCACCTAGTCTGTTTTCTAATAAAGTGGCGATAAACATTTCACACAGATCAATTCCCTCAAAGAAACCGTGGAGTCCAATCGGAACCAGTACAGCAAGCTGGTGCGCGACCTCATGGCCGAAATCGACGAGGAGAAGAAACTGCGCATGACCCTTCAGGTGGAGATAGACCGTCTCAAAAAGCTGACCCTGACCGTCTGACCCAGCGCGGTCTGACCAGTCTTCGCAGTCCAACCAGGCGTGCGCAACCTTCCCGTCTGAGGGCAAAGGGAGCCCCCAGCACACCTTCCACCCTCCAGTCAACTTGTCGACTCAGCACTGCAACACCAGTGAATCCTTTCCCCCTTCAGAATCTCGGAAAGCGCATAAGCATTTGAACGGGGGGTTGCCAGCGGGCGGCTTCAGGGCATGTAAATTTTTAAGTATTAAACTTCAGCTAAGAGCAAGTATTTATGAATAGAAGTTGCGCCAAGCTTTCCGAAATGCTCGCATCAGTGGCCGAGTTCTGCAGTAGTGTTTTATTGTGCAAAGTTTCATTGATTCTTTCTTGCATTTTTATTATTATGGTGTAACAATTTTAGAGGAAACCATGGTGTTCGGTACAGTCAGCGTTGATTTCGAACGGTACTTTAACCTTAGCCTTCACTTAGTGCAAGTGAAGAAAACTGGGAAGGCATTAGCATGAGTGTGTGAGGCTGTCGAGACATCAGCCATGCTCTTATTGCGGTGGTAATTAACATTATGATGAGCATTCCCTTTAGTCAAGACATTAGGGGCCAAAAAATACGATGCTGCCTGCAATACAATGCCAGATAGTGTCACCGAGTAGGCTCTCGAGCAGAAGTGGCTGTCCCACCGTACAGCTGAGCACAAAGGTTACAGCTGAAATGCAGTTAATTATCTTTTCTTTATAAGAAAACTGAAGTGTGTGAAAATGGGTTCATGTGCTAAGACATGCTTTTATGCGCACATAATAGTACCATACTACCATTGCCAATTTCGTGCCATTTAACAATAACACGACTACCACTACCACAATGCCGGCAACCACAGTTGTCACCGCATCTCGCTTTTAACGAGCCTGTCGCATAATATTAGCTCTGGGAATGTGATTTCGGTGAGATTTCGATGCTTGCTGCGAATTCAGCGTGGATCGAAGGACTTAAGGATGTGACTGCGGCTTGTGCGATAGCTTTACCGCATAACCTTTAATAAAAGTGCACTACCGAGTCCTCACTTGCTCCATTTCAAGCCCTTTATTCACTTCTGCTGAGTATTCTGTACAGTTCGGAGAGCTAGAAATTGCAGCAAAGTACTGTTTTTCATATGGAGGTCATAAGATGACTTCTTTGTTTCGACTATACCTTGTATAGCGTTTTCTCATTGTCGGCTAGATGTAATGCTGGTTTTGAGGGAGCTGGCCTTGGATGTAAGTGCAGTGGTCTGAATTTCTTATTTCCAAGCGGAAATTTATGCCGACACCAACGCATCTCCTTTTTTGTTTTTACAGTAGCTGAATGCCTTTGTCTTCTACATGCTATACACAATCTGCTCATTCTCGTGTTTTTTTTTTCTGCCTTTTGTACGCACATGTATAAGCTTCATGATGTATCTCACAGCGGTATTTGTTGAAGGGAGCTTTATCCTTCAGTATAAATGTTGTTTCAGTTCGCTTTGCTTGGATGCAGGTGTAATGGTAGAGCAGATTAATTCTTATTACGTGTATTTTCTGTGTGATTGAAGAAGTGTACATTTTCCATCTTGCTTGAGATACTGTGACCACTGGTATGGTATGGATTTGATGCTTATAGTTGGTGAAAACCAAGTATTTCAGCGGTAAAAATAAGTAATTGTCACAGATAAGATTCAGTGACTGATTATACATGAATACGCAACCCACATCTAATCTATCTCTCTACATTACGGGGAAGTTTTTCAAGGCGATGTATAGCTCCTGATGAAGTAACTGCTTACGACAGTGTTCCACACTTCATAACAGTCGCATCACAGGTGCACGAATCAGCCGAGTGTTATATTTGTACAGTGACACTGGTAATCTTCTTCTGTGTTGTAAAAGACTACCATCACGTACAACTGATCATTATAAGAGGTCTGGTTTGCCAGTGCCATGTGGTCTATTTGCCGACTACATACGAACACTGCAAGACCCACTGACTTTTCAAACTTTTGATGTGGCCTGTACGCACAAAAGCTTTCATTGTCTGTGTGGGGCAGAGGTGAAATTTTGATGTCAGCGCCCATGAGAACTGCATTTTTATGGGCTTGGCACACAGTGGGCATAGACAGTTCAGTTTTTGGATGAAGCTGTTACTAAACTGCTGGGCTGTCACCAGGTATGAATAGGGATCTAAATTGCTCATGTTGAAAGTCGTCTTGCCACTTTTTTCTGTGATGTGTGCGTAATGTGATGTGTGGCGTACGACATTTTTCGAGTGAATGTGTAGTGGGTTGATGAGCGAGTGAGCAAAATACGGGGGGCTGATCACAGGGTCTGCAGCGTTTCTCCAACGTTGCAGGCAGCGTTGATGTTGCTGTACCAATGGAAGATTCCTCGGTCTTTTCTGAACGGGGTTTGCACCTTATGTGTTGTTATGTGCCGTAATTGAATGAATTAACAAGCACAATAGCATTTATTCTCTCTTCATGTGTTTGATTCACCATGGGAACACCTGTATATATATATATGGTAAATTGTTTTCATTCATTTTCATAATAATTTGTAATGTCCTGCAAAGTACGTAGTAGTGTGCTTGCAGTGGCCTTCTTTTGATTTTTTTTTTACTTTCCCAGATTTTTTGGCGGTGCCAGCATCTATTTTGAAATTGTCAGCTCAGTGCTTCTTTTCAATTATATCTTCCAGAAATAAGTAATATGGTACGGTGCCTTGCTGCAAATCCTCTCATTTTAATTGTATTTTAACATGGCATCGTTCAGAGAGGACATTGGTCCTGTCATACCTTATGTCGTTCTTGCATGGTCGGGAACATCAGCATGGTGAACGTGTATGGTGGTGAACTCTAGAGAAAATGAATTTTAGGCTTATTGAGTTGTTACCCCAATTCGGTGCATTTCATTTATTCTGTGGACTCTCTCAGTATTTCTGCATCATGTCTGTTGTCATGTCGTGAATGGCTCTGTTTCTTTTTATCCACTATGAATTGTGGTCTTCTATGTATCCTGGGTAAGCCGTGTGATTTGTGATACGTTTGGGTTCGTGTAGCTTGTTATTGCTTTCTTGTGGCCTCATACGAAACTGTGATGTCAAGTCCACAGATAGCATGCTAGGTACAGTAGAGAAGCAAGGCTTTTTAAAGAACCTGGATTGCAGATTCATTGAACAGAGCTAGAATCCACATCAAGATGGCTCTGTGAGGAGAGGCATATTAAAATGTATTGTCTAGATTAGCGCCTACGATGCACCAGTCTTGTCCTGCTGGTCTGTGCCACTCATTATGCATTTTTTTGAAGTGCTCTTTTTTTATAAAGCACTGGGACTAAAACAAAATTGCGGAGCAGGCTTGCCTTGTGGCCTGAGCGGCTTATCTTTTGTACGACCAATTTATTTACATACATACCGTCATTTTACATGGCCTCTGTATGGCTTTGGAACGAGTTTTTCACAGAAGTGCATGTTTTGGGACTTCTAACTGAATTTTTTGAAAAACTTTTTACTCAGTAACACTACTTTGATATTCCAAGAAAAATCGTGTTTCTGTGAGTGCAATGTGATTTCTTTCTTTCCGTAATGGAATTTATGCAACGACTTGTACCACATTTTGTGTGCCTGGCTTGAAAACCACATGTAACTCATTGCTGGAATGATCCTCAATTGTGTATCCCGCGACATAGTTCTTCAATATTCAGCCGTCACCGACTTGTGCAAGGCTTTTGAGGTAGTAGATTTGCATTTATTCATTGCACCTTGTGAAAATGCGCAAAATTGTAGAACTTGCACTCTACATTGCAGCAGTGACAAATGTTTATCGATGCATTGCTTATACACAGCACTATTGTGAAAGTGCAGCCGTCACCACCTCAGCTGTGTTTTATGCTTCAGGGTGAAGCACTGGAAGTCTTTCTGGGAAGAAAACTCTTGCATTTTAATCTGTTTCCTAACTGCCTATTATTTACAGGTCGTAAAAACACTAATTGCCGTATTTATAAATAGTTACCAACAACCTTGGAGTATGATGCTTCGAAGGTAGCAGCGGTACTCATTCACTGTCATATGCATACAGTTGGCAAAGATCACAAGGCCTGAAAAATGTTTGTTACCGCAAACATTTAATTTAAAGGGACACTAAAGACGATGTTGATTGCAGAAATAGCGGTCCAGAAACCTCGTAGTGCTATTTTTGTGTCAAGGAAGTGCTTATTTTGAAACAAAATCGTGTTTTAGTGGTCCGCATCACGTTAGCACACTGGAAACTTTCACATTACCGTCAAAGTGGAAACTTTCACATTACCGTTGTCGTGCATGTTGTTTGGCTTTACAGCACGGCCACCGAAACTAGTAGCAGCAGAGCGAAAGTAGCGGGAGCTACTGCAGCAACAACGGCCATTGAACGATTTTCTGGCATGGCCTCCGAGATGGCAGACGTGCTTGGTTCAACTGGGCCCCGCTAGATGACACAATACGTCTAGTTTAACCAGGCGAAAATTGAACTCTTGAACCACTTGTGCCATTCCCCATAGTAACGTATTGCAGTTCTTTTCATGAATCAAACAGAAACAAACAAGCAGCATTTTGTCAAGTCTCTTAATGCACGGAAGGTTCTTTATTTAGTGTGGCTAGTTCGGTTACTAGTGATTAATTGTAGGTGGTAACTGTGATGTCATTGGGATCATTTACAAATGTCCTACTTGTAGAGCGCGTGTTCTTGTGCATTTACGTTAATTTCTCGGTAAGTAGGGCACTGCTGTTGATAATATTGTCGTTTTAGACGTTATCATACATTGAGCTTTCACTACGACAAATTTTTATTTGACTTTAGTGTCCCTTTTAGCGCATTATCATGTATTGAGATGTATTCATAGGAGAACTCAATTGAACCATGGTGATCAAAGTTTTGCTTTTGTGAAGGTCCCATGGCACATAAACTTTTTACGAATAACCTAACAGTAATCTGGCGGAAGATTTTGTGACTGGAGCTATCTTTAATACCTGCCATGGACTCCTGCACAATGCCTTTAACATTGTGTTCACTAGTGCTGCTGAGAGTTAGATGTTACTGGAGCTCTGTGGAGTGCAAGCTGCAAGTTTTCATGTTCTCGCTGATATTGTGCTCATCTCATAGCTGTTCGTATACGCGCACACCTCTGGCACTGTCAGCGTGACTGAGTGACATTGCCGGCACTATCGGCGGGAGTGCCCGTTTTTTTGCCTGTGCTGCCCATTTCAGCGGATGGACGTGTGTGCAACTGCCTAGATGATGCCAGCGACTCTCAGGATGTTGTGTGTGTTGCGGAAATGTAGCTACTCTGTGGTCTGTGGGCCCATGATGACAGCAACACTGGTTGCACCCTGGAGCTAGAAATGAGTCTTGTCTTGTACCCATGCGAAAAATTTACAACTGGCGTCTCCACACTTTCAAAAGCAGGTAGCTATTTTTAGGATCGTTACTACACGATCGATACATATTTTTTTCAGGGCCACTTTTTTCCAGGCTTTCCATGTGCAATCATCCCACTTTTTCTTTGCATCCGGTTGCTCCAATTGTTTAAATTTGACTTTTTATGTATGTTGAGCATATAACTTGGTTTAGTGACTGAACTTGTGGCATATTTTGAGGAACTTTGCTACTTCACTTGGAGCTGTGCATTGCAAGGATCGGTGTACTGGGTCGTTCTTGCCCTGTACTTATCAGCTCTGCAAATCATCAGCTGTTGAGTGCTCACATTTTTTGTTTTTATAAAAGTGATGGCTTTCAAACGTGTATCCATCCATTATTGTGATCTTAACATTCCGTATAAAGATAACCGTACAAACGACAAGTTTTAACACAAGGGCATAAATTTATGGGGGGGGGGGGGGGGGCGTATGTATCATTCACATTATTCTTTATTCAAAAAAAAAAAAAAAAAGTTATGGGAACGTCCTAAGCATCATTCACCCTTGTGAGCTTACCGATATGTATGAGGCGCTATTAGATGTTCCTGTACTTGAATAGTCTAGTGAGTGGTTCAGGAGATAGTAGGTCTCTTCTGCATCTTGTTATAGAGCTAGCTTAGGCATATACAGAGGTACATATCCATTTGCAGCCAAACATTGGCGCTGGAGTCTCGTCTACCTGTGAATGTTTTCTACAGTATTTATAGGCAACATGTAAGATTGAACGTGTAATTTGGATTTTATGAGGCAAGCGGAAAGCAAGCCCAGCCTTTTTATTCTTTCACACCTGTTTGTTGCAGACTAGTACCCAGTGTGGTATCTGCTACTCAAAAAATTTTTAGCATTCACTAGAAAAGTTGCCTGCTTTCTGTGAGTAATAGTGTTTAGCAAACAAACTGAGCAGTGTCCCTTGAGTTTTTCCCTTAAAGGTATGCCAAGTTTTGGTGAATTCAACAAGGCCTAAAAGCCACTTGTTCCACGAGCAATAGTTTTAGGGGCAAAAGTGTGCCGGAGCAAAATAATAGATTATAGTTCTTATTCTGTCTTATTTTATTGCCTATCTGTGAATACATTATATTCCAAATTAACCAAAAGTTGAATTCCACGAACTTGGAAAAAAAAAGTTTTTATTGTTCCATCACTACGAAGTCACTACACTGAGTGCATAGTTCTTAAAAGTGCAAGTTTAAGCGATGCTTGCATGACTCTTGCATCACTCTGGACTGGTTTGTACCTTCAGTGATTCTTTAAGAACTACTGTTTTACACTTCTAAATGTCATTTACTTGCACTTGAGCATTGTATTTGGTAGCACTTTGGATTGGAGTGTATCCTGCTTTAATATGCTGCACTGAATTCTGTGGAAGATGCCTCCTTATTTTGTAGAAGTACTACTTGCGGTTCTTGTGGGCACCTGTGCTGTGAGCGTGGCATCAGTTTCATGGTACTTAATAAAACTTCAACATGTTCCTACATTCCACTCAGTCGAAATGGGTTTCTTAATTACCAGGTGCTAGGAGAAACACGGTTGAGAAAAATAAAGGTGGCCCTGATGTGCTATAGCTCAAACAGGCATCCTATTATGGGACACGATATTAGTGTGCTAAAAAGAAGCTATATTGCCAATGACTTAGGTACGTTGACTTACATTGTTAGATAGTTATTGTAATATTTGTGATGCAATTTAGCAATAAAGACGTGGGTACTGGTCTAGTTGGCGTGTAGAGCTGTGGACATTTTATGCCATACACCAACTTGTGTGTCGCATTGTATGTTACTGTATACGTGTGTGTGCTAGCTTTGGTTTTTAGTATCACTCCGTCGTTCTTGGCTGCACTAATCTGTGTCCACTTGTACAATAGTGTTCTTGTGTTTTGCTCATGTATTGAATCATGTGTTCGGCACATGACTAAAGCGGTCAAGACAGAATAACAGTATTGCTGAAAAGCAACTTCAGCTGTCTTGGGTAGGCACAAGCATGAGTGTTTCTTACCAGATTTATTTCGCTAGATGCTGTGAACCGTTTCTCAGGCTGTCTGCTTTTATTTCTTTAAGCCCTGCTTTTTTGCACGGCCCTTCTGAAAGTGCGTATTTTTATTTAAGAATCTGCACTGTTGTCGTGGCTTGTACAGCTTGGCGAGCTTAAGGACTTAAGAATCCTCTCCTCTGTACAAGAATCTGCCTCTACTTTTTCAACTCCACCAAGCTTAGGACAGTACTGCCTTGAACTTAAGTAAGGACAATTTGGTTATGCTGCTTGTTGATTATTGCAATAATGAGTAGCTTGAAAGTATAACTACTTTAGTGCCTTTGAGTAAACAATTAGCTCTGTTAATGAAATAGTAACTAGCGAATTGCCGGGGAGCGTCATGAAGTCCAATGTCAACTTTAGTTGATGGCAGTGCAGTCCTTTGCTTGTTAAGTTGTCATGAACACACAATTAGAAGAACTTGTAGAATGTGGCAGCGTTTGTTTGCTGATATTGCTTGTAGTGATAGTATTATGCTGTCACACATCAAAGTCTAAGCAAACTTCACTCGCTTCACTTCCTCGAAATGCTGCTTCTGCGTGGCCAAGTGAATTGTTGCACGTAGTTCATTAACGGATTGTGTGTCGCACGTCTTTTTTATATGGCTACAGTACTGTTTTAGTTGCCAAGCATTTCCCCCAACGCTACAATAAAAATGGAAGCAGGGCACCTCTCCCCTCCCCCACCTCCCTTTTTTTCTGTCACAAGAAAGCATACACAGTGTGACAATCTACTGAGCTCAGTCTATGTAATATAATAGATTTATATATATATATATATGATAAAGAGAAGATATGTAGGTGACCTGAATGTGTAGCCCTTTCGTACAAATAAATGTTATAACAACTGAATGAAACTTGAGCTTGTGTTCTGCTTGGCATGTCTTGCATGCTCGCTTTGGTTATTTTAGCAGCAGTGCCCGTTTGCAGCGATGTCTGCAAGACTTCCCTGTGGGTGCGCGATTTGAAGGTTACAGCTTCATAACCTATCGATGAAAAGAGTGTTTTAACAGTGACGCTGTTTAGGAAATATTTCCTTGCAAGTCGTTCACATATAACCGACATCATAACAGGTATGCAACACTCTGTGGCCACCCAGAAAACTACCGGCGTCATAAACAGGCATGTGCCATGGAAATTGGGCACCTCCCACAACTCTCCACTGGTCCGCTGAAAGTGAAGAAGGTGTAAGCACAATATTCACAGCGTTTGACCTTCATCTGTATATAGTCATCATCACAAAAAACGCTGTCTTTGTTCGAAGCGTTGATCAGGCAATTCAGCCTAATAAACACCGTTGCAACCTCAACGCTGCTACCGTCTCGTGCCAGGGGGCATAGAGTGCTGGAACTGGGACAGGCGAGTGTGGTGCAAATGCTGCTATGTTGGACTGCACGGGAACGGATGTGTGTGCTGAACCAAGGCTGGTGGCGTGGCAGTGGCATGCACATGCGTCGACATCGGTAGCGTCGGAGTGTTGGATGGGAGAGCGCAAGCCATGGATGAGAGCTCCTCATTGATGATGTCCCGCAGACCAGCAGATGGAGTGGAGAGTGAGGCTGAGGGGCGTGTGCACATGACAACCCTTGCGTTTGAAGTTCCTCGCGAATCAGAGTGTGCATCCGAGAAAGGCCGGCTCTCACCGGTGTCTGGGTGCTGTCGAATAGCTTGGAGTTGTTGACATGTGGTGATTATGTCCTCAACAATGGTGGGGTTTTTCACAGCCAGAGCGTTAAACACAACATGGCCTATTTCTTTGAGGATGTGGCGAGCACGATCAGCTTCTGTCATCGCAGAATTCACGCGGTGGCAAAGGGCAAGGACATATTCAATGTACGAAGTGTATGTCTCCCGGGGATGTTGGCCACGCTCGTCGAGCTTTCGGTTCGACACTTCGGAATGGATGTTTGGTTTCCCAAAAATCCTACGAACTTGTTGAGCCAATCCGGGAAGCTGCTCTTGTGGTTAAAAAACCACGTTTTCGCGACATCGGACAGATAGAAGGCGACGTGACGAAGTTTTTCAGGCTCATCCTATTGGTTATAAACACTGGTCATGTTGTATTCTTTCAGCCATACCTCAACGTCGTCGCGTGGAAGACCAGAGAAGATAGGTGGGTCGCGCTGCCAGACGATGACGATCCAAGCAGGAATGGTTTGTTGGACAGGGATGCTGGATGTTCTGGGCAGTATTTCTTGAGCCATGACAGAGGACGGGGGAAGCAAGCGGCGGCCCGAACGAAGCTCTGGGGAAACATGACGTCGGAGAGGACTTTGGGATCGAAGCAGCCTCCACCGCTCTGCGAGGCAGTAGCAGCGTTGGGGTTGCGACGGTGTTTATTAGGCTGAATCGCTTGGTCAATGCTTCGAACGAAGACTACGCTTTTCGTCATAATGATTATATACAGATAAAGAAGATAGTCATACACTGTGAATATTGTGCTTACAGAAGGCAACAGGCAGACCAACAAATTACCTGCGAAGTGATAACATCGAGCCAGAAACCCCCCTCTCCTGAGTATGTATGAAAGAATGATAGGGAACAGGAACCACAATGGCAGCACCAAGAAGGCCCTTAACGTTGGGAAGCCTATGCGAACAATGACATTCCCATAGATCTATGGGAGGAGTGAGCACTTGCTCTCAGCACGAGTTTGTCTCTGGAATTCGGGCGACTTGGTTGTGTCTTTGACTGTCTGTGGTTTAACTCTAACCCCACTGCGTTGATAGTCAAAATGGAAATAACCTAGCATACCTAGATAAAGCCTACCAACAACCTAACAGCAGCATAAAACCTGCATCACCTAGAAGCAACTAGATTAGATTTTAGAATAGTCCAGTTTTTCCGTCTCAAGCCTTGCACAGCTTAGTGTCAATATTTTCGTTCATTTCCGTTCATTGCAATTGCTACACTGGAAAAAGACAAATTAGCGTCCCCTATGCTTTCCTTGGTCTTTTCTGTTGGATTCCAATGCTTGCTTTCATTTTGAATAACACGCACCGAGCGTGGTTCAGTAATAGTAATGGCTGGGGCTCCACGTCCCAAGACGATGTGACTATGGTGATGACGCCTTAGAGGTGATCTCCGGAATTTCACGAGCGCTTTAATCTAAGCATACACGAGCCTTGTGTATTTCGCCTCCATTGAAACACGGCGACAGTTTCAGAGTGTGGTTTATGCCGAAACAAAACTCGAATACCAATCATGTCAAGGAGTGCCTTTATGACGTACTTCTGGTGCAAAGCGGCGAGTAATCTTCCTACTGGCACCAATGCGTCGCAGCAAATACTTTCATTACACCGTTCTACTGCGTGAGGAACGCCACGGTACAACACAGGTAAGATTAAGAACAACAGGTCACGCGCGTCGATCGCGTGTTCTCATCACTTGACGTGCTTCGCTATTCGCCGCATGTGAAGCGACTTCGCGCTCTGCAGAGCTTCCTCCAGCGATTCGGTGATGTGCAACAAGTTCAGCGGGTCCGTCTGCAGCACCACTTCCCTGGTTTCGCCGCCATCGCCTTGCTTGAGGTGAAACTTGAAGGTGACGAGGGGCGTAACGTGAGATTTAAGGCAGCGAGTGGCGATCTCTGCCTCCAGCCTCCACTGGAGGTGCGAGAAGCTCCAGCGAGGAATGGACTTCTCGGACAGCAACCTGCGCACGTTTTTCTCGTTTTCGGAGTGATACCTGACCAGTTCCTCGCACACGGACTCGGAAAAGCTGAGCAGCAGCAGCGATTCCCGAAAGTGTTGTTCGGTGAGCTTTAGCTTTGCGGCCTGGCTGAGAAGGTGGGAAAGGCCCTCGACGGCACCTTGAACGACTTCGTGGTCGACTTGGAGCTTTTGCGCGGCGGAGTGGTACACCTTGGTGTTCATACCGCGAACGAGGAACTCGTTGGCGATCTTGCAGAACTCCTTGGCCACCGGCTCTTCGACGGTGGTAATAAACTGGAGGTGCTGCTTGTGATCGTCGTCTAGCAGGAGCAACATGATAGCCCTGGTTTAATTTAGCGCTTATCAGGGGTCGCACGTGGCGAGAAGAATGTTCGTTGAGACTCACGGTCTCACGAGGAGTCCAAGTTCGCACACAAGTTGGCGTTTTCCTATTCAAAACGTAAAAACGATGAAACAACTGGTGGGTGTTCTGTGATGAAACGCCCACAACACGTTCGCTAGGAAGTAGGTAGGAGCACAAAACACGTAGGAGTCAAAAGAGCGTGTTCTCATGCTCTAAAACAAACAACGGAAGTTCCGGTTGTGTTACAAAAAGCTAAGATGTTAAAAAAAAAAAAGGCGCTTGTTTTGGTTTCTGCTCTTTAATTTCTTATGCTTTGAAGTGGGTAATTTCAGATGATGCACTGTTTTTTATTTTTATAGCAATTTTTTTGTGAAATAAAATTTTAGGTTGTTTTATACAACAGTGATGCTTGAGCTCTTGCCTCATTGCAAACTTTAAATTTCAAAAGCATAGAGATATGCTCAAAAGTTTTTTGAGTATGTACAGATCTCAGAGGCTATTGTTCTGCGTGAGGATTGACGTCATAATTCACATTGTGCGCAAATGTTTTTTTATCTCACTTTTTTTATAACAATATTTTGCTACAGAGGGCGACGCCGTCGCTTTACATTCCTTCCGCGCATGCTCATTGGTCTGAAGTTGCCCCGTTGTGTACACGGTGTTTTGTTTTGTGTCGTGCATTTGTGCCGCTTCTACAGGGCAATGCTGTAAACAAAACTGGAAGTCAGGGCTTACGAAGTAATGATGCCTCTCAAGTGGGACTCCTCTTTGTCACTCGGAGCTCTACGATGCTGGAACGAATATAGTATGTGACGTGAATTCGTGATGCGGTGGATGCCATGTTAGTGTCACCTGCAGCCGTGCTGCGGTTGCGACCGCATCAGACAACGATTGTTGTTCGTTGTGTGTCCACGTTCTTGTGAGTATGGATAGTTAGGCACCGTGCGACCACAGTCTGCAAAGCATGTCTTGCTGCGGCGCGAGGATCTTGGTCTTGGCGATTTGCATCATTCAGCTGGTAAGTTGGGCGACCATCGCCGCTCTTGTAATCGCGATGAACGCCACTACGTCCCTTATCATGTAACGTCTAGAAGAGCACTAGGAACCACTTGTTTTTCTCGTTGCCGATTGCCCGCTTCTTTATTTCGCGTTGTCCGCGCCCGCGCCTTGTGCTGCGTATTCTGAGCGTGATGTCTATTTATTCTGCAGATCGCAACATTCCAACGCCAAGTCTTCGACTTCCTGGGATACATGTGGGCGCCGATCCTGGCCAACTTCTTCCAGATCATTTTCGTTATCTTCGGCTTCTTCGGAACGTACCACTACCGGCCAAGATATGTCGTTGCCGTGAGTGTATTGATTGAAGTCATTTGGCCCATAAGGCTCGAAACCGATGGGAGTGTGCGCTCAACGAGGGGTATGAAATTTTCATTGCAGTACATCATCTGGACTCTCTTGTGGATCGGATGGAATCTCTTTGTCATCTGCATTTACATGGAAATCGGTGCCCTGAACAGGGTGAGAGCAATTTGCCGTGATTGAGCGCTCGTGAGCATAAACCAGTGCACGGACACAATGCTCTTATGCGTTATTGCATTCATCATTTATAAGGGTATAGTGCACCACGAAAAGGACACAATGTTCTTATGCGTTATTGCATTCATCATTTATAAGGGTATAGTGCACCACGAAAAGGACACAAAAAGAGAGACGCACACACATACAGCGCTGTGTGTGTGTGTGTGCGTTTCTCTTTTTGTGTCCTTGTTGTGGTGCGCTATGCACTTATAAATGATGAACCCCAACCAACTAGCCCGGCAACGTGCCTTAGCATTATTGCATGCGTGACTCGGTGGCGCGTTCATCACATTCGTTTTACGTGCTTAATATTGTTGAAAAAAACAAAAAAAAAACATTGTCTAGCCGTTTTTGAGGGTTACCAGGTCATGGATTTTTGCGCTTGCTTTTCCGTCGGGCTTCCTCATCAGAAGATGCAACTAGTAAACTGACTGCCACCACATTGAAATTCACACAAACATCTTTACCACGAAACAATTAATCATAACCCGAGATCGAAAATTGCCCTGTATATAATTTATACGTGCAAATACCGTAGGTACAATGATAAATTCATGTCAGACAAGGAACTTGAGCACTCTTAATGATAGCCATCTGTTGTTTTTTTATGTATATATATGTAGCAAGTGCATCCAAAAACACCTTTGTCAGAATGACTTGTTTGTTGCTTTGTGCATTTTACAGATGCTCATGCTCTGCATTAGTGCAAAAGCTTATGTAATTTAGTCTTTACTGAACGATAGCGTTAAGCCCTCCAGCCTTTCGTACTTCATTTGCATGCTGTTTAATTGTTATCCAGGATAAACTTCAAAATTAGTGAAGGACAATTTTGATCTAGTTGTCACACAACTGCCCAGTGTGGAAAAGAAGAGACGGAACAACAAGAGTGCATGCATTGACTTATAGGATGCATGCACTATGCACCATACTTTCATACAGCCATATCTTAAAGAAAAGAAACTTGCTCTTGTGAACTGAAACTGAACAAACACTAATGCATAATAAAGCACCCTATGGGGCTAGTTGGCGATGCACTCTTACTTAAGTTATTGTAGCACTGCATTTGACAAGGACAATACAGAGGCACGCGCCCTGTCGTGTACTTCTCTGTGCTGTTCTCATCAAATATATTAAGTGATATTGTGAAACTCCCTTGACTTCTTGCACACGTGTTTGTTAGCTCTCATGTCGCCATAGTACCGCTGCGGAGGCTGCCCTCAAACTGCGGTACACTTGAGGCACTGTACAAACACTGCAGTGAGCCAGTTTCATTCAGAAAGGTTGCGTTACATTTCGAATGTACAGGGATTATCTTTGGTGCTCAGTCCATGCACTCGTTCTTCATCCTTGTCCCCCTTTTTGTATGTCTGAGTGCAAAAGAAAAATGTGCCCCGATTGATATTTTCTCTCCAGGATTCCAGTATTCTGGACATGGGCACTGGAAGTCGAAGCTGGTGGGAGGCTAACGGCTTTGGCTGCGTGGCCATCTTCAACTATAGCTCTTCCGACGACATCTTGGCTGTCACAAAGCCGGTGTCGGTGGCGGGATGTGTGCTTCCTTACTACTATGTGGAATGCATTCAAGCTGGCGTGCAGTGCCTGTTAGCGGTAAGCATACCGTTTTGGGATGTTAAACCCCAGCAATTAATATTTATTAGCGGTAAGCATGCGCCTCACCTACAGTTCATAAGAGTGGGTAATACCACATTGTAGGCTACATAGAACATACTTTGAATATTGATGTAAGTAAATGTCCTGCTATTTGAAGTAGCGACAGATGTGGCAGCTTCGCAAGCAATAGAATAATGTGTAATTCAAGGACCTGTCTCAATTTCAACCTTTTCACTTGAAGCAGCCTTGTGACTCGGCTGATTCATTGCTCTCTATGAAATATTGTGCTAAAAATGGAATTTTTCAGCGAATATTGGTGTATACAGACTTTTGTCCTCGTGTGCTCTGCTTGGAAATTTAGAAAAGCTAGCTGTGACTAGTTTTGTCAGAAAGACATTTGAAGCAGCAGGATTGGACAAATCTACGCAGTGCCGATGATGACTGCGGCATCATATTTTCCTTTAAAAGCATTAGTAGGATACTTTAGGACATTCTGGAGAAGCTGCTTACTGCTAAAATAAACTGTGAGATATCTCGCAAGTGGAGAGTTGCAAAAGCAAGTGTGGAAATCAAACACCTGCTTAGGCTAAGGGTACATCACTGTGTCATTGTATGAGAAGTCAGTGTTTGGGACTGAACGGCCAACATGTTAACTCACGCTAAAGCAGAATGACGATCTCTCGTTAAAACAGTACGAGGAGAAAGCTTTGCTTGTCTCTTGTATATAAAGCATAACTATTATGTTTTTTTTTTTTCATAATTGCTTCTAGTGCATGCACCTCACAAAAGCATAACCTTCAAGATATGTTTCTGTTTTCTAGAGAGAGACGTTGAAGTAGGATGTGGATATAGTTTATTGCATGTTACAGGCTATGTGGCTATTTCTTTCTGCAGCCAAAATTGCAATCGTATGTTTGATTTCCGGCTCTGTGGGTCACAGTCTGATGGCGAACACGTCCTCTGAGGCAGCTCTAAGGCAAGAACAGATGTGTTATAGGAGGACTAAAATGTCTTTCATTTGTTCACATTTATTTCTACAATTAGCATTGATCTTTATAATTAATTTTGCCATGATAATCCCCAACCCAGTGATTTCTGGTTAAATTCAAAAGTTTACTCAACTTTTTCTTCCTTCTCTGTGCAAATAACTTAGCTGAGAGGACACCTTCCTAGTTTTCACAAGGGACAGCTCATATTTTTTATGAGTTTATGCATAAACTACATTAAATTGTAGCCTGCTTAAGAAACGTGGAGTGTGCTTAAGCTTGTCAAAGAATGTTTCAGTAGAGCGTGCATCACTGATTATCTCACTTGAAGCATTTGCAAGTAGGTCAGGCAACAGACAGGTTTAGCTTATAATCTAGTTGACATTCAGTGCAAGAAATGGACCTGGGTAGGCCGTATGTTGCACAAGACCGGATAGCTGATGCTTAGATAGAGCAGTGGAATAGATACCAAGGGATAGGGAACGACATCAAGGGAAGCAGAAAGTTAGCTGGAGTGATGAAAATAAGTTCATGTGCATAAAATGGAGGCAGCTTTCAGAGGACAAAATAAATTGGAGATTTTAGGGTAGGGGTGTTCATCGTGCAGTGGACATAAGATACTTATTTATATATTTACCTTCAGGCTCAGTAGACATTACAGAGGCCAGTGGTTCTAGTGCAAGAATAGTGGTCATTGCTATTTATGCAGTAATAGCTTCGAATGATATGTGTAGAATGGCGCTCGTGAGTTAGTAGAGCTGCTTAGAATGTATTGTGCGTGCGGGCACAGACGCAGAATTGTTGTTTGTAAACTTAATTTTTGCTCACGTTTTCGTTGCAGTTTGTGGGCTTTGTTGGAGGTTGCTACCTGATCTACCTTTACACTCAGGAAGATGATTCATGTGAGTTTTGAAACGTGTTTGCTAGGGATGATATTTGGTCTGCATTGAATTCACACTACTGAGAGTTATAGTGCTTTAGTTGATGTACTGGCAATATTATTGAAGTCCGAGTCAGAAAAACAAAACTCGTACTCGCGTACAACTTTTCTTGGCAAGGAAAGGAAAGCTGGGGGGGGGGGGGGGGGGCAGAGCTTCTGCACTTGTACTCTACACCAAGTAGTCTGGTTTGGTTTGCAGTTCGTACTGCTAAGGAAAGCGACTGATAGCTGCTCACGATCAGTGTTGCATACCAGTGCAGACGCTGCTTAGCGTTTGACGTAAAAGGTGGGAATTTCTCACGTGTGCAGAAACGCAACGGGACAGTGTATAAAGTAAAGGAAACACAAGGAGTGCGCCTCTGCTCTGAATTGCATCCTGTCTCAAAGAGCTTACGTGTAGCAGATGTCGTATAATATATTTTTTTTAAATATCTCGCGTAGAAAACAGGGATGTAGTTGTGTGACTGCATTTATTAGTGGCAGGAAATGCATGATTTGGCCCTCTGGTATTCTCTTCGTTGCCAAGAAAAGTTGTCCATGGGCGTATATTTTGATTAAGATCCTCTTTCACGCTTTGCCAATCAAACATGCACCTTGGCATTGGGGCGTTATTGTGTATTTCAGGATTGTTGATCTGATTGTGAATGCAACTTATCAAACGAGTAGTGACTAAAGTAAAGGAAAAATTGTTTTTTTTTTCTTAGAGTTGTCTCATTTATGACCGGTTCAGCCTCCTGTTATCAATGAGGTTTTTAAGAACTGTTGTCTCATTAAATAGTTCAGCCTCCTGTTATCAAACAGGTTTTAAAATGTTTGTTCCTTTACTGCATCATCATTGAAAGATAGTGCCATCTAGGTACATTATTTATGGATAGGCTTTAGTTAACATCAGTAGACTAGATATCTTTTCTGCCTTTTTTCCTGCCTTGTTACGGATAGTCTCATGGAGTGCTGTTTTTCAGTACAAAATTGAAACCTACACTGAAATATGAATATTCAGATGCTGACCTAAGCTGATTAGTTCCATTAGTTAAAATAATTGTTTCCCAAACAGTGTGGCCTCTTTGTTTCAGTGAGTGCCCCTTGATGACACCATGACACCTCATTAGCAACATTAAAGTCTGACAGTAATGTTGGTTCGATTTTCTGACTAAGATTTGATTAACCTCACATTTTTAGTAGAGATTTCTTTAAAAATGAATGTGAGCTTTGTATGCCAGTTTTCCATGTTGAGAAATGAAAGATGTAAATGACTTGCAAGAGTCTTCAACAGCTGAGTAAACTTAAAGGCACACATACAAGGTCAGAAATATCAACTGTGGGAAGAATCTGCAGAAAGTGCCCTAACTTATCTAACTGAACAACACCGTATTTACTCTTAATATCCTTGCACTTTTTCTATGGAAAACTGATGAAAAGATGACGGGTGTGAGAATTACACGAGGAAAATTTTCTGTGAAAACAACAAAGTGAGCGAAAAAAAACAACGAAGCGGCCACAAATCGGAATTCTCGTACTGGAAACTAACTACAAGCTTCAAGAGGTACTCATCAAGCCTTACCTTAACAATAAAACCACAAATTCAGCACACGGCAACATTTATTTGAGAGCCAAAAGCTGCAAGTAAATAGTAGAGAGTTTTGGAATAGCGTACGCAAGGCTTGCGGACATAGCATGACTGCTCGTTATCCAACAAGAGCCCGCAGAAGATCAACATAAGAGATCAACCTCAGACTGATGGTCATCTAATACGGAATCGTAGCAGTAGCAAAAACCCAGTAGAAACACAAACCTCTTTAACTCTAAAGTGCCTACTGGTGGCCCTGTTGCCGTTGTTCAGTGCACGATCAATCACTTTCAACTTGAAAGCAGCCATGTAGCTTCCGAATCACCCCACAGCATAACCACAGGCGTGCCGCAATGCGCACTTGCCACTTTGCCTTGGGTTGGGTTGGGTCGAATTGGAGCTTCGTGCGTGTGTGCTTTCATCATCATCATCAATGGTTGGAAGGAGCAGACGACATTATGGCTGAAATTTTTGGGGGTGCGATAATTACTCGATAAAAGAAACATATTTTTGTTGGGCAATGTTGGAGGTGTGAGGATTACGCGAGTAAATGCAGTATGTATGTACCTGCTGTGTTTACTTTGGTTTACTGCGGTGTGTTTACTGCGGTTTGCAAGAAGATGGATTGAAGAGACCGAAGGTTGCTGAGGAATGGGTATCTTTGGAGCATGTGTGTCGAATGAAATTCACAGACAAGACAGCTTTTCGAGGCTTTGGATTGTTCAACAATTGTTCCTTGACCTCGTGTTTGTTGTCATGCTGAAGTGAAATTCTTATCTTCTAAAGCCTTTTACTCATGCCACGGGAGCACAACAAATTTTGTTGAATGCCTAGCACTGCTGTAAAGATCAATTTAATGGTAGCCTGGTTTCCATTTGCAGGTTGCCAATTCCAGAATTAATGAAAATGCATTGATGCCTGTGCTCCCTGTCTTACAAGCTTATATGTGAGCGGGTTATTCTGATAACGCTGAAAAAGAAGGTATATCACAGATACTTAACTTCACGCTTGTTAAGCGTTTCAGTATTTGTAACTGCCGTTCAGTGCTCTTAGGGCTACAGGCACCTTGTGGATCAACCGTCCTAAGCCTCATGCAAAGCACCACTTCAGACAGCATTCTCAGAAAAAGTTATAAAAAGCAATGTGTATACAATCTCATCACTAATTATAACTCCTGTGGCGAATTTCGTCAGGACGAAATGCTAAGAATGCCCGTGCACTTGGGTTTAGGTGAGCATCAAAGAACCCCAGGTGGTCGAAATTTAATCCAGAGTCCTCCACTACGGCGTGCCACATGACCATATGCTGGTTCTGGCACCTTAAGGTTCCAGCAATTATTATTATTATTATTATTATTATTATTATTATTATTATTATTATTATTCCTCGCTCCTCAAGTTCCATACGTTCACCTGTTGGCGTACCTTCATTTACATTCATTGGAAGAAAATAATGCAGCTATTTGTCCACGTGACCTGCACTGTTAAGGGGGTACTGACAAGAAAATTTGCAGGCAAAATAACTTGTGAGGATGATTCGTACAGAGACACTCATCATCTACAAAATGTTTTTGTCAAATCAAGCATAGAGCTTATTTAAAATAAATTTAAAGTAAGCTGTGCTACTGCGCGAAACGTGGCGCCGCACAACATCGACTTCATTGTTTCTAAAACAAACTGCAGCCACTTACATCAAGAGCTTTTGGTTATGATCCAGTCTTCATAATTTTTGGACAATGAAGGAGACCATTGCATGCACGACTGTAATGGTACGTATGTCACCGATTTATGTGATAGTGTGGCCAGCTGCTCTTACAAGCGTCTCTGGATCTGCTTTTGTCATTTACCTGCAAAACTGAAACTGATACTGGGGTACTATAACAGTGATTTTAAGTCCATTTAACCATTGCAAACTGGAGTGAACAAAACTTCTAAATTGAGGTTTCTGTCAGTAATAACTGGGTCATTAGGCGCTTATCGCAATGCAAGAAGCATGATACAAAATTTTTGTTTTGGTACTCCTGTAACTTAATATGCAACAACTTTTATAAAATCAGCTACATAATCAGAAAACTCCCAATACTAGTCTTCACTGCTGTGTCTCGTTAAAATGAGTTGTGGCTTAAATTGAGTCTATAGTACAGTGAAGCCACATTGAAAGGCCAAAGTAGAGTCTGCTAGTCGGAAAGCTACATATAGCATTCCAGTTATTAATCTGCTAAGCTACAAGGCTCACATAATTATGGGAACTTCAGGATGTAGGTACTTTATGGTGTCAAAATTGCTTTTGTGGCTTGGGTACTGGCTTTGTAAGTCGTATATGGCCTCAATGAATTTGAGTCTGTTAAAATATCACACGCCTCTCTCTACTTTTCAGTTGATTTCATTGGGGGCTTTGACTCTTACTCTGCCTACATAACACCGCCAAAGCCGTGTCGCATGCAGAACACAATGTATGTATTCTCTGCTTCTCTCTTCTCTTGTTTCTTGTGCTTGGGATTGGTGTCTTTCCTGGTGTGCTTTGTTTTGCCCACTAACAACCCACCCTGCTGCACATAACTAATCTTCAATTCACTTTTCGTGCCGCTGTGTGATGTTAAGCCCTAACTTGAAAAGGCCTCTGAAGGAGACTTGTAAGAGATCTTGACTGATAGGTTACTCTAAAATACTCATATTATATATATGAGTACAGTTGAACCCCGCTGCAACGAAACTCATGGTGTGGCGAAAATATTTCGTTGAAGCGAGAATTTCGTTGTAAAATAAAAAAATAAAGCTCATATGAGCTAGCAAAGTAAAGGAACATTTATTTTTAAAATTGAAAATGTGTCCGCTGTTTCCTATTCTTTCCCTGCAGCGTCACGACGCGATTCACAGCCATGCATCGCGAGGTCATGGTGAAAACCACGCTGAAACAACACCTACAACCGCTCTCGTAAACGTACCAAACGGTTGCATTAACACGTTAACACTAGCAGCCGTCCGCTGTCATGTGTATCCGACAATGCCGAGATGGAGACAGGGAATCGTGGAGCAATGACTTTTGCCTTATTCTATATTATTCTTATCATCCATCAATCGCGGCTACCTGATTTGGTTGATAATACGGACGAACAGCCGCTTTGAATAGGTACCACACTGGCCAAGCGTGAATAAAATGATAACCGTTGGAATCGAAAAAGGCGTCGCTACGTGGTTGCATGCAACAGCTGCGTGAAGAAAACCATGAACTGAGCGACTGAGCTTCAGCTTCGGATCGTCTGCGGCTCGAAAGCAAGCCAGTGGCAAAAGCAGGGCCTTCCTCCATGCAGCAGGGCAGTCCCATTGCCATCGCTTCGAGCAATAGTGGCGCTCATGCTTGCTGAACAGCGGCGGTTTCTGGTGGTACCAACGCATGTTTTATACTTCGTTGACGTATTTTTAGGTTCTCAAGATGCATCAGTGTTAAATATTGGGTTTTCTGTATAGCAATAAATATCCAAGCCTGGAATTGCATCGTGAAATTTCGTTGAAGCGGGACAGTATAAGAAAAAGTGTTTGTTGTGGCAACAATATTTATGCATTGACTCCTATGGACTGCTGACAGGGAACCGTGAATTTTTCGTTGTAGCAAAAATTTCGTTAAAGCAGCGTTCATTGTAGCGCGGTTCAACTGTATATCTAAATACTCATAAAATAGGTTACACATATTGGTACCTGGCACTTAAAATTACGGCATGTTGCAGTAGATTAGTTACTGGTTCTGCAGCTATATATTCATTATTTATAAGGTAAAAAGCTAAAGGAGCTAAAACACTGCGGAAAAGAATACATGAAATGCATACCTTATGTGCTGCCTCCTCCACCCCTTGTCATTTTCTGGTCAGCTATCAATTCACCATGATGTCATCTAGCCAAAATAAGGAGCACTTCTGGACTGTATTGCAGGTACTTGCACCTAATAATGTTCGAAAACTTTTGTGACAAAATTAGCACAGCCCTAAATGCAGGATCAATTGTTAGACTGCCCTGGATCTATGTCTCTGACGTAATGACTGACAAATTATTAAAATATATCCACTACAACAAATGGGAGCCCAAAGCTGTAGCAAGATAGGTTTATCCTGTGCCGCACCTAACAGTCATGTAGGAGTGTGAAATACGTGTCACAATAAAGCAGAGAAGCACTGCCATCATTATGCTATCTCGACACAGATAGGTACAGCTTGCACCTTGATAGTGTATTTAACTGTGACAAGGAAATACATGTCTGCATCCAGGGGTCTCTTGCCAATCGTGCGGCTCTCATTAACGGAGGTTTCGAAAGTCACCAGAGATGTACAATGATTCTGATGCAATAGCACTGAAGCCAAATGCATGTATAATTATAATAAAGTCAATCACAAGTAATGAAAGTTGAGCGATGTAGAGTACTCATGTTATGAAATGGTAAATATCTAGGGCTAAGTAGTGCAGATACTTTCACTTCCAATGTCATATCGGTGTAATTTTGATTTAAGCACTTCCATCAGAGCAGCCAGATTTGCAATGACTTGTTGAGGTCGTCACAAGAAATTGCTCATCGCAATTATTATAGTACTTGCGTTTCAATCCATGGCTGCCACATGTGCTGCGTGTGGATGCTCGTGCATAACTTAGAAAATAATCACCAATCATTTCCATCGGGAGTTTACGTATATTTTTCAGCCTTTTTCATGTTCTTTCTTTTTGTTTTCTTTTACTGACCACAGTTGCACCCAGAAGAAAAAGCAGCAAAAGAAAACCACTGAACAGCCTGCCTTATAGCATCGAGTTCCGTACTGACCCACCTGCTGCAGACGGTGGCGGCCCCTCTGCGGGTGTCGGGTTGGGCCGCGCACCCATGACTCCTCGACGAGTGAAGCGGCGTTCAACTCGCTCCAAACGGTCGTCGGGCCAGACGCAGTACCAGAATCCTGTGACGCGCCTGCTCGACCGGTCCCTGGACACGTCGAGCAACGACAGCTACGCCCATTTTGGCGGTCAGTGCAACCCAGTCTACCTGGGATCCCGCACCAGCCTCCACTCGCTGTATGGCAAGGCCAACCCCAACCTCAGTGGGCCTCTGCGGACGACCCACCAGCACAGCGCCACTACAGGGCTGCCCTCTACAAGGCACTCCACAAGGGGGCGCCACCAGCCCTACGTGGACAGCTCTGAGACAATGATATGAGTGGTGTGGAGCACATTGTGCCTTCGCAAAAGTGTGCGTGTGAGCATGAAGCTGTGCCCAGTGCTTAGAGGCAAGACGTCATATTTTTTCTGGTGGGTCGTTAGGTGGTAGAGCATGACCATTCCTACAATATTACCATATGCACATTGGTTAGCAGTATGAAATGAATGTGTAGATAGGGGTCGGTAGGATAGAGTATTCAGGTTTCAACTCCTCACCTGAAAAAGAACAGAAGATGAATAGGCCCTAGGCTTGAGTGTAGTAACTGCTTAAGGCCATCTGGTTACCTTTAAACATGCGAGTGAGTTTAGTGTAGAACCCTGTGCTGTTTTCGACTGCGCAGCCGCTGTTCTCGTGTACCCGTGTTGACATTGAAGGCTGTACTTTATTTAACAGCAACTTTCTGCAGTGTTGCTATACTAAAGGAATGAATTTCAGGGAGCGAGAAAGCAGTTGCAAAAGAAAATCTGTTATACGATACGCTGTGCTCACAGGGGATGAAATATTCCTTGAGTTTATATCAGCAGAAGCCAGAATACTGACCTGAACATTGTTATCCTTACAATTTATTGTCATAAATTTCTGCCCATGTACAGCCACTTTTATTGGACTCTTTTTTAAAAGGCATTCTGCATTGTTTCGAGACATCATTGAGCACAGCCATGTCATGCCACTTACCACATGTACTTGGGTCATTGACATTGCTAGGTGCATTCTTGTTGTCCTTGTTGTTATTCTTTTGCTTTATTTCTTTTGTGTTTGTTTGTGTGTGCTAGACTGCATGGTGGTTGCGAACTATGCTTGGCATTTGCATTCGTCAACTGAGAAGTGCCGTTAAACCGCCCCTTTACAATTCGGCTTTCGTTCGTGATTTTGCGGGCTGTTTCGCAGTAATATCTCAGTGATGGTGCGGGCACGCATCGCCTAAAGTAGTGATATCGTAAGCAGTTTCACTTTTATTGCAAGGAAGCTAATGAAGGTGCCAGCCTTTTTAACCTCACCAAATGAATTTGCCTGGTATAGATCTCATGATTATACCAATTACAAAATGTATTACTGCTATCAGTTTTTAGCATTATAGCTGCTCTCACCAAAGAACAAAGTTTGGAGATTCTAAAATTAATTCATTTCTTTCTAGCATTGTGCTGCAAGCAGGAAATAAGGAAAAGGCAAGGTAATTTCTTCAGAAGTGCAAAGGTGATACTCCTCAGCCTTCATCTTCTGTTACTTGCTTTTTGAACACTATTTTCGTGCTTCTATATAGATGGTTCATAGTAATTCTAACTCAGAAATTTAAAATCCGTGATTTTACTTGAAACATAATTCAAGGTTTTGGTTGGCCCACTTTCTTTTGGTTGAATATTGAGGTGGCTTAGTTCAAACAGGATTTTTAATAACATAAGTGAAACGTTCCTGTTTCTCACAAAAGCACAGCTGAACCCCTCAGAGCATTTTAGACCAAGTTGGGAATAGTGGGAATGTGCCCACTTACAATGGGCTGTATGTGACCAACATGGTAGCATGTCCGTGGCTTGGATTACTCTTTTGTGAGAACTTATAATTTTGTTTCTAGCTGAATTGCATTCAAAACTTTCAATGCCTCATTTAAAAAAATCTGTGCTCCTGGGTACTGAGTAGACTGCAAATTGTAAGTTCTCAAGGCACATCTGTTTTTGTATATTCAAAATAATTTTTGAAAAGATTCTTTCATTAGTCTGCTCATTTTCGTACCATCTTGGGGCAATCAGCTTTTAATGGCTGTAGATGTTGATGCTGTTGACTGTTTTCAAAGGCAGAGCTTGACAGTGTCTACAAGCTTTCTTTTGCCGTGTCTACCTCCCGAGTTTTGTCAGTTTCTTGCTCGTGTCAAAGCTTCAATCTTCACTTTGCATATTTATTGTACTCCTTGTGTGATGGGGCTTTGCATTCATTGCAAAACCAATGTTCTCATTTCTGATCATGTGAGAAAGATGTGTGAAACATTTAGCATCACACATTCATACGCACAAAATATGGCACAATGTAGTTTAGCTTTTAAAAGCTGACTTTGCACTGAAGTGACGATAACAAACTCATGCTGTTAGCATTTTTAAAAATTTGTGTTTAATTATTTATGGCATGGTCACATCAATTTTTTCCTGTGGCTTACTTCTTAGCCTTCTTTTTAATAGTTATAAGCTGGCGGAACAGCTATACCATTTTTTTACTTTTTCGGGGCAGAACAGTGCTACATTTTATCAGATCTGTCTGGGCATTGCAATTAGCTTCCTTTTTGTTTACAAGTAGCCAACACCTTTAAAGGGCCACTCACCAGGTTTGAGAATTTTGCGCTGACAAGCGCAATGCGTGACGAGGCGTTCATGATCACGTCTGCCAAATTTGACCCATTTGCCGCGGAAATGGGTCAAATTTCAAGATCAAAGCTGCTTCTCCTCACCTCTGCCGGTGCACGCGTAGAGAATGAGGGCATGACATGGGCGTAAGAATGGCCCTACGTATAAGGCAATACGGTGACGTTGGTCCTCTACGTAGACTACTCTGCTCTGACGTTGTCAACAGTATACCACGTGACATGGCAAAATTTACTTAACACAACATGCGTAGTTTATGTATATGTTGCTTTAAGAGATGAATAAAACTTGAAATAAATACTTAGACGCAATAAAAAATTGTGCGCGTTTTTCTTACACTTTTTGCCGTAAAATGCTACGAGATGCGGGTCTAATGTGCCATCGTTTCGCATGCGTTCGGGTCCCCGTGGTGAGCGCATTGAGCAGACGACCACCGTGGAACGCCCCTACGCGTTCACTCACTCATTGTGCTCATCTACTCCACCGCGTCTAAGACAGCATTTCCAAACAATCCCGCAGAAACAGGCAGAAGACCACAAAATAACGCTGGTCAACAAAGCAACGGCGCTCGCGTGCACGGGGGCTGGGCTTGTTCGGGCACGTCATGCGCACGTCACCTCTTGGTCGGATGCCAGAGAGGGTGGGCAAGAGATTTGGCTTGCGAAGGCTACGCGGAGGAGCGGCAAGGGTTTCGAGCTCGCCTCTCACCCTCATTTTGCACCGCTTCAAAAAACCTGTTTTCTCCGTTCGTAATGAACCGATTCGAAACATTTTTGTGGCAAAACGTTCCTCATCGGACACCCAACAATTTCCACTGTCTAAATAAAATTCGTTATGGAGCCTGGTGAGTGGCCCTTTAAATAATCGACAGCATGGTGTGTATGTACTTTCTTCTGAATACTGGACTTCTTGCTGTTCCTACCTGTTTTTCTGTGCAATTTTTGATGCAATCATTCACAATTCTGAGCTTTGGAATAGGCCCCATACACGGTGGTCGCTCTTGATGACGTTAACTAAATGCTGCTAGTTTAGCATGCCTTTTGCATTAGTTGTGCGTTATTCTTCCATGATGCTTTCAACTTCAGAGGAGACTTCTCAGTCTTCCAAGAACCAAAGAAGGTACGCTGGCATTGTGTCCATTGTTTCGCTTCCTTGAGATGTTTTTCCACAAGTTAATGTTTTGTAAATATTCTGCTGCGCGGCCATCAAGATCCTTGTACGGCGATTGACTGTGCCATCATGTACATTTTGTTCCTGTATAGCTGTATCAATCTTGTATCATTCCTTTTGACGTGTGCGGGAGACTGCTGCGACGCGGTACTTGGGTCACGGGAGTTGTCGGGTGTCACGAATCAAAAGGTTGGGGTGTGGTCACTGTACAAATCAGATGGAAACTGGGTTAATGACCAACGCACAGTGGTTCCTCTTGTATATATGCGGTTTTAGACCAGTTGTCCTCGAATTTAGGGGTTGCTCACATTGTAGGTCAGCTTCAGTGCAAACCACTTAGATGCCCCCTCCCACAAGAAAATATTGATGAACTGGGAAGATTGTTAGACTTATGTGCTATGATCGTCAAAAGTTTGCTTAATGATGAGACATTGCTGTTTGGCATGATGAGTCATCGTGCAAATAGTATTAGGTGATGCAAAGAAAAACAGAAAATGTTTGTCTTCATGTGAACTACCCTCATTACTCATTTGTTCATCTTGATAGCATTTTACTTGGTCACAGGGAATCATTCAAGCAGGACTTTTTTTTTTTTTTTCATGTGTGTGCCAGACCTGTCTACTTGGTCACCTTTCAATGTTGCCGTTTCATGTTTCACACTCCTAAGCAAAAAAAGTAGAGAATGCTTCAGTATGGTACAAAAAATAGATAATTTTTTTATTTGACAGGTTTATCTCTGGATCAGTAGAGGTTGTGGATGACAGTTGAGTACACAACCTGGCCGCTGTTCTGCGCGATAAAAATGCTGTGAAGCTCTGCATGACCTAGTTGACAGCGACTTTGTCTATGCATGTGAAAGTACATGTTTTTATGAGCATTTAGAACACCTGTGCCATGTTCGGTGATTGGCAGGATTTGCACATTATTGAAATGTGTTTGTAGTATATCATTGTAGTTTTGGTGCCAAATTCAACCTGCTACCTATGATGGCGTTAGGCCTTTTGCTTTTTTACTTAGGAAAGGCTAGATGGGTAGTAGCTAGATCGAATCGTTCAGGCAAATTGTTGAAGAACGGCTGAATAAGCTTATTTATGTGACGCTATGATGAATGGGAGACATGGCCTGGCTCATACGCCATGTTTATTCTATTCTGACTTCTTTCTTCTCTTCTTATACAAACCATCCATCCCATCATATGTCACATGATTCCCCCTCCCCCCAAAAGAAGGCATGGATGGAGACACAAAGGGGAACTCGATTTTTTGTATGGTTTCTATGCTTCTAGATTACATTGATGCATAACTGAAGTGTTGAATAGCATTTAGATATGTACAGAATGGAGTCAAACCTTGATACAACAAATGAAGTCAGAATTGGAGCATACTTTCAAAATTTAAGATGGGAAACATGCACAGATATAAGTAGATGCTAGCAGTTGTTGCAGCCATACTTGAGGCATGGCTGTGTACGTTTTGTTGTGGTGTCATTGCGCATTTTTTCTCTAATTGTTGTTCAGTCCATAGTGCAAGCACTAAAAATGGTTTAATTTTCATTCAGCTCAGTAAAGTGCTTAGAAGGGGGGCATTTGTGAGTAGCTTTTTTAATGATAGTTTGCATATTATTGCTGTACTCTGATAAGTATTGTTCTGCATAACCAATAGTTGTGTGAATGGGCTCCACTTTTTTTTTATTTTGTGATTGATACAGAAGTTTTTTTTAACATGAAGTATAAGAGAACAAATGATCACATTTTAATTTCTTCGCTAAAATTCATTCTGTTAGCGTTCATTTCAGTACAATTATTTCGAATGGCGACCTCCCCGAATTCATTAGTTGCCTGTCAGGGAGAATCTTTGAAAGTACTTGTGTGAATATTTTACCTGTATCATTTTGTTTTCGTGCTCTGACGGGTGATCATACCTATTGTTATTTTTTGGGGGGTTTTGCCCATTCACATTGCTGTATCTTGTATGGCAGACAGTGAAAAAGGTTTGAAGAACTTTCCACTGCACGAAGTTCATGTGCATTGCAACAGATGTTACTGCCTAGTAAGCCTGTTTTGTGGTTGGCTCTGAAAGTGTTGCAGAATCAGTGTGCTTTCATGTAAATAACCCCTGGTTCACCTGTCTTTGTAGAAAGCGTTTTGAAGTGAGCACTTATTTATTTAGAGCCACAGATGTTGAAGTATGGGCAACTCTCAACAAGCGTTATGTCTGTCGCCCTCGTACTTCTCGAACAGTGATGAGGTTTCGAGAAACTGTTGCTCAAGGAATCAGGCGAATCGCATAGGCTGTTGTTTCTAGAAGACTGTGGAAATTGTTGATGTTGGAATCGTACGGCAGGTTTTTAAGACTATTGAAATTCCAATGATGATGTTGTGAGTGGTAACAATTCTGTCATTTTGTGAGGTTAAGAGCTTAATTGCGTCTGCGTTTTTTGTACATTAAGAGAATTTTCGGAGGAAGTGCTCGCTGCGAGAGTACGGATGGGTGTTGCTTGTGGTTATGTGACATACTTAGTGATCTCAATAGAATTGCAGGATGGATTGAGTGTGACGAGATAATTGTATAGCTGTTGGAAATGAATTATTGCCGATATATGCGTAGCAGAAAGGTATTTTGCCATGGCTTCTACACTTTTCATACTCATTATACACCTGTAACTAGACATCACATGAAGTTGGGAGCTAGTAAATGAGTTGCTGCTAGTAAATGAGTGTTCTCAATAAACATTCCATAGACTGAATAGCAAGCATTACTAGGGCCACCCATATTAAATTACATGAAATATGGAAGCGGCGCATTAGGCATAACTGACATGGATGAAATCTGTCGTACTTGAAATGAAAATGGCTTCGTTGTGACAAATTCTTTCCATGTAACTCTAGTTATTTATGAAGGAAAGTATAGATTGAAATTTTGAGCTTAAAAGTATAGTAGACTTACAAAGAAATTTTCAACAAAAAATATATTTTAGTAGTCTAAGCAGGAGAAGCCGATAAAAGTAATATGCTTTAGGCAGAAGTACCTCGTACACCACTATATCATGCGGCTGTTTTTAGAATCGAGATGCTGCTAAACTGTCGTGAACCATTGAAGGGACCTTGTCAACTGTTGGCCGATTCTTGTATTGCAGCTAAAAATAGTAAGTCTACCTTGCTTTAATCTTGGATTGTCATAATTCATACCCTTCAAGGTTGCAAATAAATTCGTTTACAAGTGATTGCCACTGAAATGTGCTTCTCTTAATTGCATCAAATTTTGTTTGTGTTTATTGAGTTTTGCTTTATGAGGCTGCTGTTGGATGCCATATGCACTGAATAGAAAGAAAAAGAAAGCTGATTTTTCTACTAGAGTTTGTTATTTCTATTTGAAAAAAAAAAAAGAGATCCTGCAGATATCTCTCTCAATTTAAATTGCCATGAAGGTCATATTGGTACCTTCAATAAAAAGATATTTGATGATTCGGCCCCCCTGTTAACGAAGTATAGTGCAGTTAGAGGCGTAGATAATCTGCATGCTAAACAACTCTTTCACTGAAAGACGAAGATGGTTACTGTACGCGGCAATTGCCTTCATACTTAGTGTGTGTTTGTTATGCTGTTAGACGTCTACAAGTGTTTCATGTGTTCACTGCCAGTTTGTAAGTAAATCACCCTGCATAAATAAAAAGTACTTTATTTTGAACCCAATGCTCGGCACTATTTCATCGCCAGTATATCGGAAATGATGGCAATGATTGACAGCACTTTCGCTGTCGATGCGTTTAGGGGCGTGGGTCGTAAGTTTCGGATTCGCGTCTAAGATTCGGTTTCGTGCGCGGGCAGTTTCGTAAGCGGTCAATTACTATTGAGGAGCACATCGTTTATCATTTTATGAAAACAAACCCCGTCGCACGAGTTCGTTTGAATTGTCGCACTGTTACGCAATCGAAAGGGTCGCATATCTCGTGCTGTTATCGCTGGTACGCAGGGGGCGCGTCGGTTACTTTCTGTCTCGGTCTTTGTGTGCTGTGTTGCGCCCGCGTGCGTTTTATCTTTATTTTAGCGCTCGTGAGCACGCCTCCTTGCACGGTGTTTGCCTGTACGGGGTCGTTTTGCTGGCTTGGTGATGTCTCGACGAGTCGCGCTCGCTGACGCAATTCTCGAAGCTGCTCGGAGCACGCGGGTAAGTGCAACCTTTCGCACGCGTCGTCTTGTGTTTACATCGCGCCTCTTGGCCAGCCTGACCAAAGCGTCGCTTGTCATGTAGTGACCGTAGTTGTGACTGCTTCGCCGCGATTTCTTTTGTTGGGCTGGTCGACACCACTATACGGTTGCATGTCTTCGTTGAACTGTCACTGCTTCGTGATTTCTTTTCGGGATGCTGCCGACGTCGCGTCGAGAAACAAGGGCTACTGACGTATGCGTACATTCGCTGGGAGTTGTTCAGGTCACGTTTACTTGGAACGATCTCGGTGGAGGTGGCTCGGTAAGGTTGACATTTGAGCAATGCGCAAGCCTCTCATTGTTGTATTAATGTGTAGACGAGGTATTTCAAAATGTATATGCGTGCCGGGATGGAAACATAGGCTGGAGGCTCGTGTGAATGATTGCTGTTAATGTGAAGTTGTGAACGAGCTGGAGCAGGATGAAGTACGGTACTGCTCAAATCGTTGCCCATCGCCGTTTATCACATTTAAATACATTTATTTTGGTTCCCCGATTCCCCCGCCCTTTACGGGGCACCCAGCACAGATGATAGATGCGTTCGCGGTATGACAATGTGCGTGCATAATGTAGTACTTTACATATCCCGTGGGAACGGGCTTGAGAAGCGAAACTCGAAAGAGCCACCGAGAGATCGCTAAATGTTAGGCCGTCAAATGAGGGACGTTTCGAACACCGTTTTGGCGCGCGCCTACGAGCCAGCACGGTCAGGTGCGACTCTTGACGTCCTACAGCTCTTAGAGACACTAAATGGACAAATGATTTCGTCACATCGGTGAATTACAATTTCGCCATTTCAAATACGCCTCGCTCGCCGCGAAAAGACAATGCGGGTGGATCCAATCAGCAAAAATTAAGCGCATTACCCTCTAAGGAGGACGTAGACTTGAAATCACCGACGCCATGTCTGAATGTCTTGGCGCGAAAATTTAAAATTTAACTCTGACCTCTATATCCTCTTCCACTACTAAACCTACGTTGGTAACATTAACGCCGTTTAGAGTTCTCAGAGTACAATTTATCAATATTAACTGAGTCTTGTTTCATATTATAGTCGGTTGCAACCTACGAATAAATACATGCTCCGCCCCCAGTACTGCAGTCTGCAGCACGCCTTTCTATCATCTGGGCAACGGAAAAATGATTTCCGTTCTAACCATAAGTACATTTTCGCTGGTAATGCAAATACTGCGCATATTATAAATTAGAAGTTCGTCGTTTCTTGCTAAAAAGTTACGTTTTCCAAAGCAGTGAAGAGGGAAATTTTAATGAAATTTGCCAAGAAATAAAAATTTTCGACCTAAAACTAGCGAAATGAATATGGTCACTGTACGGGCAAGTGATGTGGCCTAAATCTGTGTAATCTAACTAACGTTATGCAAAAAGCGACTGCCATTCAGTGGGGCGCATATGCGAATTCTGCCTGGATGGGACGGTGACCGCTGTAGGCGGAGCTTGCATTTTTTCTTCGGCTGTAACCGACTAAAGTTTCTTTGCGATCGCTCAGGTCTGTCACATTTATTATTATTATTTTTTTTCGTACTGAGCGTTGACGTTCCTTGCTCGCAGGCATCGGAGCAGAGTTGCCTGTGCAATCGGCCCATGACCGTCGTATTTTGTGGAACCTGCTGCTGCAGCTTTAAGGGTAGAGCGCAAAGGAGTTGCGGTGAACATCCCAAGGTCATACACTTGATGGACACGGACAAGTGCCCCAAGTGCTATTCGGATAACCTCATCGAAAGGACTCCAAGCGGACGCCAATAAGAGACGTGAAGACTGTGTCGTTACCCCAAACGCCGATAGCCCCGTTGCGACTGTCTCCTGCACATTGTTGACCTCCGTTGTCGACTTCCTCGCTTCACAACCTGAACCAGGCTCGTTTTCTTTGCGCGTTTTGGACGTGTTACAATTGTGTGATGACTCGTACGATTCCCTCATTCGACGCCTGTCCGAAGAGTGGTTCTTAGTTTAACGGTGGCTCTTTTAGCTCCGTACGTTCCCGCGCCCCGGTCCACGTGAATGGAAATAAACTGAGTTCAATGAACGGGTCGCCGTAGAACCAGTCTTGGGACTGTCCTTGTCCGGCCTGCGAGAAGCGCTGCTTGATGCACGATGTCTTCTTTGGTTGCCCAGCTTCAGTGTTTCGTACTCGGTCGGCCGTTCACTGAAACACGAAAAAACGCATTTTCGAAACGATCAGGAACGGCAACTGCGAAATCTACAACTGTTAAATCGCGTGGATGAATAAACCCGTTTTATTTTACAAACTGGCATACGTGTGTGATTAATGTGACAAAACGCATTGTGTGACACCGTCACGCGCTAAGCTAACGGATAAGCCATTGGCAAAACCCGTTTCGAGATACAGTTATGAATTGCTTCAGCCTTCGATAGTCGGGTGATATTGAACTTATAAATACGACATGTTATAAATCAGGCGTGACACCGAATGAACTAAATATCTGAGCGTCTGACTTGCGAATAGAATTTCGTGCTTGTCATTAAGGACACGTTTACGTGACACTTTTTATCGCTGCAGGGATCAAAAGTGCCATCGGCTTTATCATGCGCTCGAAGGTTGCCGTTTCAAATCGGGCAGCGCTGTGAGCGTTTCGGTAAGAGAGGTACGATTTAGACCGACGTTGTGGAAAGCGATCGTGCCGGCGGAGTGCCCGCGGCAACATGGCAACAATGTGCTAAAGTTGTCCGTTACAGTTGACAGCGCCGCTGGAAATCAAGGCACATTTGAGGTAAGCGCGTTTCTCCGTTAAAATTGGCAACACTACTGGTAAATGGAAGCACCTTTTACGTAAGTGCCGCAGTGACGCTCGTCGCTGGCGTCGCGGCAATCGTCGTGTCCGTCGCAGCGCCACAGGGAGGGCACGCAGATGCCGTTGTCGCACCGGAAGTCGCCGGCCGTGCACTCTGCGCACAGTGCGGTACGAGAAACAGCTAAGTCACATTTATAATCACATAATCACATCATCAGTGTTACTGCACCCACTGCAAGGCAAAGGTCTCTCCAATGTTCCGCCAATCGACCCCATCTCCTTTTTCCCACTCTGGGCCCTCTGTGGTGGTCAAGTGGCTTAAGGTAGTCGGCTGCTGACCCGCAGGTCGCGAGATCGAATCCCGGCTGCACTTCCGATGCAAGCGGAAATGTTGTAGGCCTGTGTGCTCAGATTTTGGGTGCACGTTAAAGAACCCGCAGGTGGTCGAAATTCCCGGAGCCCTCCACTACGGCGTCTCTCATAATCATATGGTGGTTTTGGGACGTTAAACCCAACATATCACGACGATAGTTATAGCGCGAGAACAGAACGACGACAAAGAGACAAGGACACGTTGTCGTTCTGTTCTCGCGCTGTAACTATCGTCATGTCATACCAACTAGCCCAAACTGCCACACTTCTAACCCACATATCAAATTTTCCTACTCTGGAGCACTGCCGGTAGGAAGGGAGTCAAGAGGTGAAGTGGGAAGCCTTCGCTACCCAGAGAGAGGGGCTGGATTGCATCGGTTTGTAGGAAGGAGAGATAGCTGAGCGCAAGGTTCTTAGGGTTTTTTTTTTTTTTTTTTTGTCGTCGTCTCGTTGGGTTTGGTATGATTGCACGGTGGTTTAAATGTCTTTCCCGAACAAAATATTTTTCAGCTGCTAGTAGAGCGTCGTCTGTGTCCTTATTTTCCTTGTGTGCCGTATTTTCGTGCCCCTCAGTTTGTAGGAACGAGGGGGAATATCAGGCAAATGGTGTCGTGACTATAGTAAGCCCTTCTTCACTTCAGCGCGACCACTTCGGCAGTGCTTAGTTCGGTTATCGGTTAACGTCCGTTTGAAGGTCATCCCCGTCTAACTCGACAAGTGCATTTTTCGCCGAAAGAACAACCGTTTCCTGTTTCTGCGGAAGGATCAAACGCTTTTCCCCGGCACTGACGTGACGTGTGTCATTTAAGTCTCACTTTTCGCCGACAGCATCGCTCCCCTTGTCTGCGCCTGGTCTGCTAGGGAGTGTGGCAGCTTGGGCTAGTTGGTAGCGCAAGAACAAAATGACGACACAGAGACAAGAAGCGCTCATGTCCTTCTTGTCTCTGTGTCGTCGTTTTGTTCTTGCGCTATAACTGCTAGGGAGGCCCGCACACATCACAGTAAAAAAAAAAAAAAGAAAAAACGTGCGTTAGCTCTCCCAGGTAGTCTTCGAAACCCCTCCTACTCGCCCATGCCGTTTACTTTTTCCCTTTATCTTTTCGCGCTTTTTCTACCTATTTTAGAAGCGAAGCTCCTGTTCTTCCGGCGTAGCCAGCACAGCATATCCACAGACAGACACAGACGGACAGACCAACGCTTCGCCCAACTCATTATCATTCACTCTGTGGATATGCTGCGTTTTTTTTTTTTCATTTTTACCTTCGCGTGGCGCAATATGAGTTACACACACAACACACCACGTTTCGGGCAACCTTGGTGAGTCACTGTGGTGAATAACGGTAGTTATAGCGCGAGAACAGAACGACGACACGAAGACAAGAAGGACACGAGCTCTAACTTCCAAGACAATAGTTATAGCGCGAGAACAGAACGACGACACACAAACAAGAAGCATACGAAGGGCACCGTTTTGTCTCTGTGTCGTCGTTCTGTTTTCGCGATATAACTATCGTCATGTAATACCAACTAGCCCAAGCTGCCGCACTGCTAACTTCCAACTGAGTTTATTGCGCAGAGCGCGAAAATATATAGAGGAGACAGTAAACCATGTGACAAAAACCATGTGGCACAAAGAGCAATACATGAGTAAGGGAAAAACAACAAAAGCACAAAAAAGGCAAAGAAAAGTCTATGAGGAAATGAAACAGAAAAGTAAAAGTAATATAAGTACTTGCGCGCACCGAAACCTTCGAGGAACCTTAGTTCCTTCTCGGACAGAGACACGGAGGGCTTCAATGCAGGACACCTGTTCGCGTGCCATCTGCGCGGCCTCGACGATGACTCGGGTGCGCTCATCCCTGTGCTTGTAAGCGTCCCTGTGTCCTTAAAAAGGGGCATACAGCAGCACTCAGTGCAGTGCTGAGCAAGGAAACCATCTTTCCCGTTTCTAACATTGTTAGCGTGTTCTCTCAGTCGATCGTTCAGACACCTTCCGGTCGTTCGGACATAACGAGCACCGCATGAAAGGCGGGTCCTATAGACAACTTCCAGGGAGCATGCCGCATACCTGTTTCTATGCTGAACTCTACATTCCGTTGATGGCTGCGTTTTCAGGGGGTTAGTAGATTTGGTGAGGCGGATTAATTTGAACGGGGCAGAGAACAGGACACGGACTCCCACTCGTTTTCCGATTTTCTTGAGCCTGTGGGATATCTGGTGTTTGTATGGAACCACGGCTGTCCTTTCACGCTCTGTGTCCCTGTTACTCAGATCCTGTCGCTGCCTCTGCTCTACCCTATTAGTCCGCAGGATAGTCTCAGCAACAAAAGCGATAAACTCGTCAGGAAAACCCGAAGCCTTAAGCCTGGAAACTTGGGCCTTGAAGCTCGCAGAGATGTTGTGGGCGCACGACCTATTTAAGGCATTCTCAAAACAGGTTCGTGCTATGCCTCGCTTAACTAACTTGCTGTGAGTGGAAGAAAAAGGAAGTGAAGGTTTCTGCGCACATGGTTCATAACACCAACAAATGTGATGTGAGCTAAAAAAACAGTCTTAAATCCAAAACACGTAACTTGTCATTCTCGGGCATTTAATGCGTTAACACAAGAGGCTTTAAACAATCTTCAAACACACCTATCGTTTGAGCCGCAATCGAGTGGAACATAGAAGGGTTACAATTTAGAAGAACCAAGAAATCAACCACGTATCTGAATACTTTGACGACATGCGTGCCCTCTAACTTCTTCTGAAGTTTATTGCCCACTTTTGCCAATAGTAGATCACTGAGTAGAGGTGCTATGCATGAGCCAATTGAAACACCTTTTTTTCTGCAGATAAATGCAACCATTCCATCGAACAAAAGTAGGGGTAAGGTACAGCAAAACAAGGTAACCACACTTCTAAGAGGTCAATAAGCTCCTCCCTCCGACAAGAAATAAATAAGTACAGGAGGAGGAGGAATAAAATATCATTGAAACCAGCGGTTTAGTTGGTCTGTCCTATGCCATCAACCAAAAAAAGAAACAATTAAATTTCGAACAACGAGGCGTTATACTGCCATTAAGGTGCTAATGTCGATGACTACTTTCGCTCCAATCTTCGTCGGCTGACTCTAATTGGAAAGCTAATTATTCGCTGCGCGGTGACTAGAAGGGCGGCTGGGCCGCGCGCGCAGGAGCCTCGAAAAAGAGCTACTCGACTCGTTGGTGACAGTTTCAAGACTGGTTTATTGAAGGGGACTGACTACAAGGTTAGAAACGAAAGAGATCAGTAGAATAGGAAGAAGGAAAGATCGTAGCCGGTCCCACGAAAGCTACCGTGGTAATTGTGCGGGCAAAACCCCCTTCCCGTTGACTTTGTGTTGGCGGCCCTCCTCTCGACCCGTGAAATTTGGCGGCGAAGATGAGCTTCTACGACGGCGTCTGTACGGCGGGAAGGCAGGACGAAGCCTTCGGAATTCCGAACAGCTAATGCTTCGGCGCGAACCTAAAAAAAAATATAACATTGACATGGTGATTTTGGCGCTACGAAATACGTACACATGAGATACAGAGTATAGACAGACTCCGTCTCTCACGTGTGTAAATCTATTGTAGCGCCGAAAATCACCATGTTACACGTAATCGCCAACTCGATACAACAAGTTTTTATTAAGTATAACATAGACCCTCATTTCCTTGTCTGGTTGCCAACATGTGTAGACACACAGAAGACTAATTTATCAGCATGGGTGATTTTGTGTTTCACTTAAACGTCTCTTTAGGGTTCCCGTGCTCAGAGATTGGAACTTCGAGTTACCAAAATGACTGCGTGTGCGATACGTTGGTTATCTGCACAGTTTCGATTCTGGCAGCTTGTAGCGATCTAAGTGCTGGCCGCTCGTACGAAATGCCGGGCGCACTCACTCTTGTTGGTGCAGTCCTGCTCGTCGCTGCCGTCCCGGCATTCGGCCTTTCCGTCGCACACCCAGCGCTGCGGGAAGCAGCCCGACCCGTCCCGGCACTGGAACCGTCCCGTGCCGCACACTGCGAAACGGGGGACGAAGACGGTGAGTGGCGAATCCTGCGGCAGTCTACAGAAGTGAGCGGTCGTCCATCGAAGTGAATGCCTCGCGCAACTTGCAAAAAAAAAAAAAAAAAAAAAAACGGTGGCTTCGTGAGCACGAGTGGTAGTAGAAGGTGTAGACTTCACGTGATGTCGTCATCGATCGCATATTCCTTGCGTCTCTCATGATCATATGGTGGTTTTGGGACATTAAACCCCGCATACACTTACATGTTCAAAATCGCGTGACAAAAGCTGTTGACTTCATGTGACGACGTCATCAACTACATCTTCGAAGTCACGTGATCAACTGTTGACTACATACACGTGATGACACGATTAACTGCATCTTCGAAGCGATGTCGTTTCTTCAAAAGCGAGCCGATCTCGGAGGGAGCTAGTTAAAAAACCGGGTGAATCATAGGCATGCGCACAAGGGGGGGCTGGCGGATCAGGGGGTGGGTCACCTGAGAGGGTGGTCGCGATCACTGCCCCATACGTGTAGCCGCCGTGCCTGTACATGGGGGGGGGGGGGGGGGGGCACTGCGATGAACTTTTCGTTACAGTGAATCTGAGTGTGGGTGTGATGACTGCCCCGTACACTCACTTAATAGATGGGGAGGGGGGGGCAGCGATAAATTTTCCTCGTAGAGGAACCCTGTGCAAGCTTATGGGGTGAGACGGACGCCCCGCCACTGTGGTCTACTGGCTAAGGTACTCGGCTGCTGACCCGCAGGTCGCGGGATCGAATCCCGGCTGCATTTCCCATGGAGGCGGCAATGTTGTAGGCCCGTGTGCCCTGATTTGGGCACACGTTAAAGAACTCCACCAGGTGGTCGAAATTTCCGGAGCCCTCCACTACGGCGTCTCTCATAATCATGTGGTGGTTTTGGGACGTTAAACCTCACAAATCAATCAAATCAAATCCTGATTGGCACTGCTAGGGTTAAAAGGAGTGCGAAACGTCTCGCATTGTTGTGTGCCCCGAGTGTGTGCTGCTACGTTTGCGTACCGCTCAACGCTTATCAGCCAGCGCCCAAGTCTGGCTCATCTGTTCCAAACGATAATCTGTTTCCGCGCGTGTGCGCCGATGTGTTTATTTCCCCCTTGGTCCCCGCGTTCCTTTATAAAAGACTGCTGACCACGCCGTGAGACCTTTTGTGCCCCTTCTTTCGGCAAGCATGCTGCAGTGAATATCATCTGGGGTATTACGTCCCAAAACCACCATGAGGGGCTCCGTAGTGGAGGGCTCAGAAAATTTCGACCAACTGATGTCCTTTAACGTGCACTGATATCGCAGTACACGGGCATCTACCTTTTCGACTCTATCGAAATTCGACTGCCGTAGCCGGGATCGAACCTGGTACCTTTGGGTCAGCAGCCGAGCACTGTTCCACCGAGTCAGACATGCTGCATTGGCAAGTGCGTTCTACCTCCTCGCGGCGTCTTTTCCCGGCTTGGAGCCCAACTCGGCCAAACGTTACAGTGTGTATTACACTCTGAGCGAGAGAAATCCAGCCGACGTACCACGTACGCGATGCTGGTTTTCGCGCGGAATGAGGTTGATACGCCACTCACCTGGCTTTGGCGGGCAGTGCCTCTCGTCGGCGGCGTCCTGGCAGTCCGGTTCACCGTCGCAGCGCCACGTGTTGGGAATGCAGCGGTAGTCGCAGCGGAATTCCTCGTGACTGCAAACCTTGGACGCGCCACGGCCTGGCGGTCGAGATAGCAAAAGGTCATCTCTCTCTTTCGCTCTTTGTGTCTGTTCTAAGGCATGACGCGGTGCACCCGAATTGTGCGTTGTTTATACAGTGAAACCTCGGTGATACGAATCTCGAGGGGTCACCGAAAACATTCGTATCACCAGAAAATGTGGTTAATTAGCATGCAAAAAAAAGTGGGGGTGACGATTATTTATTGTTTATTAGTGCTAGAACAACGTCCCGAACAGCTCTGACTGATATCCAGTGAAGTTTTTTTAGACGTCAACGTTCAAAACTGCACTCGGAGACATAGGGCCAGTGTGCGCGTGTGTAAATTTCTCAACCAGGTGTGTTATGAGCTGAGACTGCCCCTTCCTACCTGTAGTACACTTTTTTACGTCACACTAGAGTACGGCGGCGAAAGTGACTTAAAAAGCGCCACCGCTGCTCATTGTTTTTTTGTTTTCTGATCGCGGTGGTGTGGGGGATGTTTTTCGCGAGATTTACGGCCGTGCCCGCACAATCAGAGAATCGGCAAGTGTTCGCGTCCCCAACAATTGTGTGTGTGGACGTTGTGAGGCTCCTTCGCCAAGACCGTTCGCTTACACTTTCGACCCTCGTACACCTATCGTTGGATTTTTTTTTTTTTGCGCGGGAACATAACTTGCAAAGTGGTGAAAAAGGCTCTTGTAAACACAGCACAATGACAGCATCACACGCCGACATGCTAAAAAAAAGGCGCGACGTCAACGCCATCTGTAATCTAAGGGGAAAGGCCTCTAATATACGAACGCGCAATCACGGAGGCACGTCGCTGAATGTTTAATCCGCCGTGGTTTCACGGTCCGCGTGCCCACGTTTGAGTTCTCGCGCATGTTAGCCACGCCTTCCGAGACAGCGCACCTCTTCACAGGGGCGTACCCAAGGGGTTGCCCTCCCCGAACTCAAAGAGGTGCTCCCCACCACAAAAGAATTTCTGGCTATGAGCCTGCCTTTTTCGTAAGTTCGCGGTGGCGTACGTTCTTATCAAACGTCGCGTGGTGATTCGCAACAAGCGTACTTCATTACATTGCGGGCCAATGGGCCTCGGCTGGGACCAATGAAAAATTCGTATCACCCAGGTTTCATTGTACTAGGTAGATACTAGATACATCTCTTTAGAAAAAAAAAACAAAGTAAATAATTTGCGGCATGCACTCTCGAATACTGGTTAGCACCTTTGGTAGATTAAATTACCCCAGCAAAAGATTGTCATTTATCTTTCGTTTCTCTCGTTTAACGTAGAGCGCCTCGGTCAATCAGTGTTTTTTATATTTATTTATTTATTTATTTATTTATTTATTTATTTATTTATTTATTGGGCGTTATTGCTTCTTCGCTGATGATTTCAGGCTCAAGCAGAAGCTTTGCTAATCCGCGACAACCCACTTTTTTTTTTCTTTTTCGTGGTTCTACGGTGCATACACCCATCCTCTAGCGTGAAAGTCATGAAACGCTGCGGTGGGGTCTCCGCACGCCTTTCTATAACGCAGACTTTTGTTCTGACGGTCCCGTTTGTATCGGATCACCTTGTACTGTTCCCCCTTTACTCCCCCCTTCCCCACAGAAACGGTGGAGGGAAGCAATTCGTGCACTTTGTACTAAGTCGCGCAAGGCGAGGCTTCATCGCAGCGTACCCCTCTCTTTATTAGGTCAGTGCCTCGTATTAACCTTCCCAATCTTGCTGTTCGTCGCCAAATCACCCGCCTTTATCTTTTCCATAAACTATACCACGCTACCCCTCGTACATCTGTGATCATTCCAGCTCGTCGCAATTCTAGCAGACTCAACCACTCCAAAGCCATTCGCCAGCCCCACGCATCCTCCTTTTTCGTGCTCACGCCTAAACGATAGTTATAACGCGAGAACAGAACGACGACACAGAGACAAGTCTCTGTGTCGTCGTTCTGTTCTCGTGCTATAACTATCGTCATGTCATACGAACTAGCCCAAGCTGTCACACTTCTATGTCACGCCTAAAGACTGGAACGCTGTCCCTGCCGGTACAGTGGACCACTCCAGCTCGGCACTCCTCAAAAAAGAAGTCAAACATTTTTTATGTTGTATTGTTGACCACCCCTCACGTAAAACCCATAAACTGGGGTCTTTGAGGCAACAAAAATAAATAAACAAAATGCATGAAGCAGATTTGCGCCCCTCTCTTAGGTGACCAGGGGGGCTGCCCCCCTTTTGCAGCGTCAATGCTTACCAGTGCAGTTTGCCTCGTCGGCGGCCAGCGGGCAGTCCCGGACTCCGTCGCACCGCCACTGCTTCGGGATGCACGTCAGGTCGGGACACTGGTGTTCCTGTCGCAAGCACGCTGGAGCGGGCGAGAAGCAAATACAGGTCATATCGTACAGAAATGATCGAATGCACCTCGTTTAACGCGTTCAACACACCGAGCTTATGTCCAATAATGCAGCTATTCGTCATCGTATACGTCAGTCTGGCTGCACCAACTGCGTGCACCGAAATGTCTTCTTCGTGGTTCGCCAATCAACCCGGTTGATGCGACCATGCTATCTCTGCAAACTTAACCTCGTGGCTGGTAGAGGCAAAACAGTGCAAAGGAACAAGGACTTTAAAGGACGCAACGCAAGCGCTTTCAAATTAAAAATATATAGAAGGAACATCAAACTGCGGATGCTCTTACAAGGTCAGAAAACTCATGATGGCTCGGCTGGCTAAATACAAGACAACTAATTTTAAAGGGCCACTAAAGAGAAAAATGATTTTTCGTGTATTGGTGGAGTACAGTTTCACAATCCCGAAAATGGCACTTCAACCGCTAGATGACGCTTTTGTAGGCGGAAAAACGGGTGAAAGAACGCCACTCTGAGATTCCCGCACCAAACAACGTGACGTCATAGATTTTGATATGACGTTACTACTGGGTCGTACATAGTTTCTAATCAGTGGTAATGAAGTGTATACATTGTCATCTGGGGGTGCCATAGACCTAAGATACGAAGTCGCAGAAAATTTAATCGAGCCCATGTGGCGAAAATACGAAAAAAATACATTTTGAAATAAGTGACTTGCACGCGGAGATTTCGGCTCTATATTTAAAAATGATACTTCAAGTTTTAGTGAAACTTGTTACATTAGAGTTCGCAGAGTGCCGTTTATCAATATAAACTAAGTCACTGTTTCGCTTTAGTGTCGCTTTAACGCAATATTCTTAAAGATTACAATAGTTAGAAAATTCTTATCCTGGAGTGCGATTGACGGCTGACTGACGCGGTTACGCTGACCTGCCTTATATATTCTGTCGGCCTAAAAAATTTCACGTCTGAAATGATTAGTGGTGGCGGCAAAAAATCCTCGTCCGAGAAAATTTCACGGTGCACCCGCAGTCTGGGCGATCCATATTGCCAACCGATCGTTCGCTCGACGTCAGGATGAGAGAAGCTCTTGATTGGCCGATGTAGGCGAGGTATCTGTTGCGAATGGTAGCCTGCCCTGCATTACCATGCAGTCGCATTTTGTTCTGCCTTGTCTCGCATGACAAACTCATTTCACTTCGTTTTCTGCGTTTGATGAGACGGAGATATATCAGCGTTTCGACGAAAACCGCGAAATCTATAACTGGCTCAATGCTTATAGTTCAGACATTCCACGTGCTTTCTAGCTGAAGACAAAAGTGGCGAGGAGTAGGCGAGGAATAAACTATATACTGTCTCGTTTTCGAACTCGGTGTACGGGCCCTTTAATACATTCGTGTGCTTAATAGAATCTGTTTAAACTTAGTAAAATGTATTTCTTATTTCTTCTTCTTGTGCGCTGTTTTGCCTCCGTATCAGCGACGAATTGCTACCAACTTGACCATTTTTTAAAGCTATATATCTTCTCCATCTCATCTGCCACCTGATCCCCTGCCTTTCCCCTCGGGTGAAAGATTTCTCTTGGAGTTCAGTCTGTTACTTCTAAGGCCTTCGCGCACTGTGCCCAGCCCATATCCATTTCTTCTTGATTTCGACTAAGGTATCCTTAACCCAGGTTTGCTCCCTGACCCACTCTGCCCTCTTCTTGTCTCTTAAGGTTACGCCTATCATTTTCATCTCCATGTATTGTTGCGTCGTTTTCAATTTTGAGCTCAAACCTCTTCGTAAGACTCCAGGTTTCTGCTCCGTAGGCAGGTGAGCCGTTATATACCTTTCTCTTGAGGGTTACTAGTTTTGAGATTGTCTTAAAGATACAATGCTGGGATTTTAACTGCCAGAAACCACGACTTGATTATGGGGCGTGGCGTTGTAGGGGACTTCAAATAATGTACACTATATGATCCTTGGTTTCATTGGCAGTTCATTTCATTAAGATGTGTCCAACTATGAAAAGAGCCCCGCATTTGTTCCCTTTTTTCGCTAATTTTTAATGAGGATTTCGCTTGGAGAGATTCGATGCATTAAGGTATTATGAGAAGGCACAGCAGCCACCAGCTCGTAAAAAAATCATGGGCTATCTGTCAAAAAAAAAAAAAAAATGTTCCACACTCGCTGCCGCGACTAGAGGCGCTGGATAACACTTCCATGTTTACATGGAAGTATCCAGTTGAATGAATGGGAAAGCGATTGCCGACTTAGCTAAATTTGTACAATATCAGATGTGTAACCCGACGGTTGTAGGATGAGTCCTTACTGGCGACAATGCTGCTATTTCGTCATAATTAGTACGCTATAGGTAGTTCAACACCACAGTGTCCCCTATATCTTCTGTGACTTTGCGGTATGTATCATCAGCTTTAAGTGCACGCTATATACGGTGCGATATATGCGCTTATACTCACTGGCGCTTCTGGCGAGGTTGAGGCAAACTCCAGGACTGTCCGAGTCTGGGTAGCGGCGGCAGTCGAACACTCGTGACAACGCCAGCGTCGCCGGGATCAGCTTCTGGCAGTTCTCCGTCGCCACTGCACACAACAAACCGGTCAGAGAGATCCGGCCCGCCCCGACTTAATATGAGTTGCAGCTCGGTGGAATCGACATACGCGAAGTTCGTTAAGCGAATACCACTGTTGAAACAATGTTCACGCCAGTGATTGTCTTCTATGTCGGCGCTAAATCCGTGCAGCGTTGACTCCGCTTTGACCACGAGTGGCATGTTGCAACTCATATTGGGTGCGACTGCACATCATGTTACAGTTATACACATTGGCGAATCAACTCTGTGAAATCGCGAAGGGGTACTTATACGTACACGGATTCATAAAAAAAAAAACGTCGTCTGACCGCTTGTAGAGGCAACAAGGTAATTGCACCGTATTCCTCAGATAGAAAAACTTACTTCGATGACACTTCGCCCTCCCCCCCTCCCCAACGAATGGAGAGCCCTGCGCCTTATACGCCTATATGATTCATGCGCGGTTTTTCGGTAATATGCGTGCGCCTTTGGAAACGATCATCTACCCAAATTCATCGGTCGTTTGATTACATATTGTCACACCTCTGCGATGATTTATCTTCGACGTAAAAAAAAAAAGGAAACACCGTGTAACAGCGTTCGACGCATTAATAACGGGGTCGAGGGAGACCGTTCGTTTCCTCTATTCCGTCGTCCGCTGCTGTGCTGTTTTCCTGTTTTCTTTTTATTTTTTTAACAATGGATTATGCAGCTATAAGACTCACACATGGCCATGTCTTCGTCACCACCAATCATACAATATCCATTCTCTGCCTCTTTCCTCTTCGCTTTGCTGAGAACAGGGCTGTAGATCGCTGAGAAGTAAGCCTGAGGCCAATTACCTTCTGCGTTAGCTTGCAGGGGACCGTTTCTCCGCCTCTTCCATCGTTTTTCGAGACAATATAACGAACGGGCACTCTTCAGAGGACGCATTACGCAACACGATACGGTTTCCATGCTGAGGATCATTCAACCGAGACACATTAAATTCGATTCGCTCGGATAGCTAGCTGACGCATGGGAACTTCCTGCTCCGTATTTGGAGAGCACGTTACAAAAAAAGCCCACGCTGGTGCGTCAGCTGAAGCGTGCATCGACCTATAATTGCAGCTCGTGAGCACCGACAGGATTAACCGCGTTTTTTTTCCCGCAAGAACGAACCAAGGCTAAACCAAAGCGCACCTCGAAGCCGGAGGCGTGGGGAGTGTCCTTCAACCTCCGCGAAGTCGAGATCAGTCAGTCAGCGTGCGAACGCCGTCCAGCGGGCAGGCGCAGCGTGCAAGCCCCCCGGCTGAGGTAACCCGTTCATCACGTGTACGACGCATGCGTGTAGGGGCTTCCTTCGTGGTTATCGGGGCCGCTCGCCACCGTGTGCACACTTACGACATGAGGCGTTCACCACGCATCACAGAGTCGCCCATGTTTGAGCCACGTCGAGCCGCTATACATATATAAGGTCCACTATTTACGAAGCTGCTGTGTGTCCCCGTTGCGGTGCATGAAACGGCGACGGTGCTCGGCTGCCGAAACGAAGGTCGTGGGCTCGATGCCGGCCGTGGCAGTCTCAGTGCGATGGTGGCGAAGTGGTAGAGGCCTGTGTACGCTGTGCGACATCAGTGCACGCAAAAAACACCGGATGATCGAAAGTTTCAGAGCCTTCCCTTCCACTATACGGCGTCTATCATAATCATAGCGTAGTTTTGAGACGTAAAATCCCAGATTTAAAAAAAAAAAGAAGAAGAAGAGTTCATTATAGAAACGCACAAGACGAGACAGCCTTCTTCCCTCCGTGATTTGTGCCTGCACGCCTAGTTCGCCAGGTTTGCATTTCCGATGGAGGCGGAAATGTTGTAGGCCCGTGTGCTCAGATTTGGGTGCACGTTAAAGAACCCCAGTTGGTCGAAATTTCCGGAGCCCTCCACTATGGCGTCTCTCATAATCATATGGTGGTTTTGGGACGTTAAACCCCACAAATCAATCAATCAATAGTTCGCCAGGTTACAGAGGAGGGTCTTGAGACACACGATGATAATGTTAAATTATGTTTTGTGGCTCTATAGAGCCATATGCCAAAAAGCGCAATGCAATCGCGAAATGGACGCCCGAGCGCTACTTACAACAAAATAGAGCTCAAGCGTCTCGAGGATCTTCCGCGTCCTCATCGTGTGCGCTTTTAGTTTCAGTCATGTCTTACCAACATGCACAAACCGTCACCGAAGTGAACGACGCTGAGGGACATTGTAACAAGAAAGACGGAACACTTGCACTGCGCATGTTTCCGCCAGTACACATCCTTGTCCTGAATGCGTTGTTGGCTCTATATGTACGTGCTGCGCCATTTTCGCTACAGTGATTCCTCGCTTTTGGCATGCGAAATGCTCTGCACTATATATTGCCGGACCGGACTGTACAATTTGGGGCTTTGGTAATTTCGGAAGCAGGCCATCGGAACGGCACGTTATAGGCTGCTATAGTCGATCGATCGCGACGGGGATTTCGAAAAGGATTATTTCTCGAGACGACGGCGCGCCGACCCACGGCAGCCCGAAGGGGAGACATAATGCGAAACAATGAGAAGACGGGTCGGTTGCATATTGGGAGAAGACCGCCCTGCAACCGACCGACGAACGGGGAACGAATTTCCCCGCCCAGAGTGCATCGTGACGCGCGCCCGATAAACCAAAGGAGAAAGAGAGAAAAGACATGCAAGAGAGACAGAAGCAAGTAACGATGCGAGAGACAAAATGGTGTCGACCTCTGTTTGCCGCCGACACGAATCCTTAGTTGTCCCTGACCTTCACCCGCGAGACCTGCATGCGGCGCGTTGGCTCTCGTTTCTTTTCGAAGCACGCATTTGTTTGCTGATACCACATGGTTGACGTTTGAGATCGGCTTCTGTCTTTGTCGGCGGCAAATCTTCGAGATATATCGGTACCTCTGTGATGATCGCGCGCACTTGTTTGTCACATCCACGGAAAGCTGTTTAAGCTTCGCGTATAGTACTCGTTAACTTTAAAGCTGCTAGAGTGATGCTGTTGGTCGCGCATCGGCTTGCGGTGTTGGATATAAACTTGCGATGAGCGCACCAAGGAGCGCCTGCTATCCAACTGCCACGACGACACTGTAGCGGAGTTTCTTTATTCAAAATGTCTGCTTGCTCGAAGTTTTCCTGGACACAATCTCAGGGTCACGCGTATCATGTTTGATATTCCACATGTAGTCGCTTCATGCTTCGCTTAATGCGACGTGGAGAACCCGTGAGGGTTGAACAGGAGGACGTGCGCGTGCTATACTTGTGTGGAATGTACCAACACACAAAGAGAAACGGAAACAGATACAGAGATGTTCCTGTGCCTGTTCCACATCCTCGGCGTCAGCGCTTAATTTTAACGCCAGATGTCAAAAAAGAAAAAAATGTTCAAGGGCTCGCACTGCCCACACTTCGACATCATATCTCCCTTGTCCGGTAGGCTCATTCCCGGACACACACTGAAGCGTATACGAACAAAGAAAGAAAGAAAGAAAGAAAGAAAGAAAGAAAGAAAGAAAGAAAGAAAGAAAGAAAGAAAGAAAGAAAGAAAGAAAGAAAGCGGACGGACACTTTCCGCCTGGTCGCGTGGTCCGGCAAGTCTCTTTCCTGCCCACGATCTCTACGCCATTAAAAGGAGCTGTTCGTTCCCTCTGGGTCGTCCATCGTTCCTCACGTATCGCGCCACGATTGCTCTGTTGACCTCCGCGTTGCGAAAAGAGGCTGTGCATTCGTAATACTCCTGTAAGAAGGCGGAGAACGTTCCTGCGCGGCCGAAAGTAGTCCAGGAGGACGCATGCGTAGCAACGCGACGTTTGTACCGATTCCCATGGCACTCTCGCTGAATAAATCACTCCGCGGGTCGACCTTGAACTCGATTATAGAACTGCAGCGTTCTCGTAAGTGTTGTTCGGACAGCCATTAGGGCCGTGGTCGAATTACGTGCTCTTTGAGCGCTTCCTCTTTGGTGGGAGGTCGATAGATAGTCACGTTCGTTTTGAAGGAAGCATCTGGAGGGGAATGGGGGATTCAAAGAAGAGAGATAGAGAACTAAATAACTTTGCCGTTGGTATGGGTAGGTGTTTTTATCAGTGGCGTAGCCAGGGAGAGAGAATACCGCCCCCCCCCCCCAAAAAAAAAAATTCTGCCGATGCCCCTGGTTCTTATTGCCTATAAGACATTGATAATCTTACGCAGGACAGGTGCTTTTCGTGTCATTCTTTAGAAAATACTTTAAAATGTGGAACGTGCCAAATAAGTAATTTCTGCAGCTTGCACTTCATACCTTACCGCAAAGGCACACGGATTAGGGCTTACTCGGCGTTGTAGGTCAAACATTGAGCGCTGATCACGTCGGATAAGCGGCCAGAAATTTAGATGTTGTGAGATGGTCGAGATGTTTTTATATATATATATATATACGAATGCGTAAAAGTAACGAGTGACGTTCAATTTTAATATATTATTCTGTTTTTCTGCTCGTTTTGACTAACGACGCTCTATATTAACGCGGAATAACATGGTGAAACTTCTATTCAAGAGACAGAGGGATGCTGCGTGGCGATTAGCCATAAGGCTCGGGTATACGCGACATCTATATTCAAGGAGTTTCCAATATGTTTCAACGGTTTTCGATCAGTTTCGACGACGCAGCAGTCAGATACTTTACAAGCCTGCGGCCTTTCCTCTTCAAAGGCTTATGCACGCAGGTAGAGTGCACTGTAACGCAGGCCTGCCTGAACGGGCAGAAAGTGCAGTCTGGCGCCATGAGCCGCGCAACCTGTTGACCAGAACATTGCTCACTGTATGAACATTCTAGTAACGTTGGTACGAGCAGAGTAATTTATTTAGTCACGAAAGTGATCGGTCGCCGCGCTATACGGTCACCTGGACGGGACTTAGGTGCAGGTCACAACTTTGAAGCATGCTATAAAACGACAAAAAAATTAAAAAGAAACGAGTTTACCAAAGCTCGTGCAAGGACTGTACCAGCTAGTTTAAGGTATAATGCCATTCGTGGAGGTTAATCAATTTGTCTTTGCACACGTTGCTTCTAATTCGTTCGGTCCTTTTGTATGCGATTGAACGTTCGATCTGCAATGAGCAAACGGATAACGAGATACCGCGAGAAAGACGTGGCGTACAAGCTGGTAGTTTGAATGAATACTATACCTTTGCAGAACTTTCGGCACGGAAGCAGCGTCCTGCCACCGCGGCAGGGCGGCTCGAGCAGCGAGCAGAGGAGCTGCTTGAGCCTCGGGTTGCACTCGGTCTTGAGCATCAGGGCGAAGAAGAGCAGCGTCCGGTCCAGGGACACGCGGTCGCGGTCTCCCACCAGGTTGGGCAGCAGCGTCGAGTTGTACGGCAGCACGTCGTCGCACAGCGACAGCTGCCGAGGGCGGCACACGGCCACTGCGTTGTTTGGCCGGCACGTGCATGAAGAGATGGCACGTTCGGTAGTGATATCTCTGGGAATTTATTGTCACAGAGAACAATCTCGTCCATGCGTAAACTGTGCAGAGTCACTGTCCGTTCCCCGACCCGACCTTTGAGTATACGATTCTGAACACTGTCGAATTCACCGTCTCGTCAGTTCTGACTGGCGCAGAGGGCTGACGCGTCATACCTGATCGGTCCAAAATGCGGCCATCACGAAATTTGTCAACATGAAGGAATTCGACAGTGTCCAGCGTAGTAGTGTAGGGTGTCCATTGCTTATTGCTGCAGGTGAGCGAAAGTGCGCCAGCATCGCAAACTGTGATGGAACCTCAGGTTCAGCCCGGTTTGAAAACCTAAACGCTTCTATAGTTATACGCCTATTCTCTGTTTTGGATGGCTTCCAGTTTTGTAAACCGGCTCAACAAAGTATATATACGATTGGCGGGCAATAAAAGTTTCAATGAGTAGCTCGCTCATTTTGAATGCTTTTCTCTCTGTGACCAACAAAAGATTTCCAATATATTTTCTTTTAAGCCACGCACAACATTACAAAACTTAGTCCTTAACTTTAACCACCTTCATTTTGCGTGAAAGCGGAGAAAGAGTTTTCCCTCAAGCACAATTAACTTAAAAAACGAACCTTATGCTTCGGTATTAGAGCGTGATAACTGAATTCACCGGAAGTTTTAAGGGAAGCAACAAGTTCTGCTGCTATTATTAGTGTGCCGACCACATTTCTACCTACTGGTTCATATAACTTGTTCAGGCTTTTTGTCTGTGTTTTGTAGGTCAATATGTTATCAAAAGTGTAAGGTCGACGTTCACAGTCTTTAGATTAACTAGATTTGAATACGTATAAAAAAGCTGTGTACTTTCCACATGCTATCTCACAGTTTTTGTTTTTGTGAAGAACACGCAAAACTCCGTATAATTAAACACTACACCCATCACCGCTATCATCGTATGGTTCATTTGTTTATCTGCATCACACATCACCTTACACCGACCTCTATTCTATGTATTTGATTAATTAGCTTTTTCTCTCACTTGTCGTGCGGTACGGAATTTTCAATGGATATATATAACTTCTCGCTTATTGCATTCTCGGGTCGAGCATTCCACTGTTACCCGCCACTATTGCTTTTGATTAAGGAGGCAAAACAAAAGCAAAAAGAAAACTCGCGCTATGGGCGGAGTGAGGGGTATACTCGCCAAGAGGGCAAAGCGGCTTTGAGAGAGGATATCAGCGGAGGGTAGCGAAGAAAAAAGCGAAAGCAGCTACCGCGCGCGCTTTTATAATCAAACGCGTCGACCTCCGCTTTTACAGCACCGTTTCGAAAAATTCTCACGGCTGTGTTCGTTGTACGCTCAAGCAGAACTTCCTCGCCACAACTGAATTTCGGCCTCTGGGTGGTTTAGGAGCCCTTCAGATAACCATAGGAAGTCAAAATTTCCGACGAAGCACAACACCGAGGCATCTCTCAAAATCATGTCGTGGTGGATACCTAAGAAAAAAGTGGATACCTAAGGGCTTGGTTTTTCCGTGTTTTGACACAATATTAATGAGATCTAACAGACAATAATGCCAAGTAATGTATAGAAGAAGGTACTATATATATATATATATATATATATATATATATATATATATATATATATATATATATATATATATATATATATATATATATATATATATATATATATATATATATATATATATATACCACGCACAAATATAGGCGGTCGCACAGGGGGCAGGGCCTTCTCCGTTAGTCACATAAGAAAGGGGGGGGGGCGATGTCTGCACTATGCATTTACATAATAATACATAATAAGAAGGGGGTCGCGCTGTGGAAAACCTTCGACTCTCCCCTGAAGGGTAACCTTGCCACGCTTATGCGCACGGATATACATATATGTTAGTACACCCCTCCTTCACCTGTGCCGAAATTATTTTCTGTGCTATGATACAAAAACAAGGGGGAGGGGGCGTAGATGGTTGTCACAAGGTCCGTGTCACCGGTACGTGCCTATTCAAAAGTGTTCCTTCGGTATTCTACCATCTCTGCTTACGTCATCGTACTTTTACATCCGCGATTGAATCTCCGCGTAAGAACGCACGCACACGGACACAAACGAAGTGTGTGACACAGTAAGCGGGCGACCATCCATATATATGCCGTCTCGTCCACGTTCACCACGCGTAGAGCGTGAAACCGGTCTCGCGGAACGCGAACAGATCGTGCACGGTGCGTCCCTGCTGATCGCAAAGCATATACATTCATCTGTGGTGTTATACCACGTGGAGTACCCGTGTCGCCCTTTTGACTATCCCGCCTCGTAGTCTCAAAGCGAAGGCGAGTATTCCTATCTGTTCATCAGCACCGGCAGACGAAGAATAACAACACGAGGGGACGCTGCTGTCTCTAGCGCAGGCAGTTTATTCCGCTGAGAGCCGAGCTGTACAGTCTTGTATGTGATGCCCGTTTCGGTTCGTCCCGGATTCTCCCACCCTTATCGCGTTTAGCAAACCAATCGAAACTAAACCGGAGCCGACACGCTTTCGCATCGTTTGTTTTTGGCTCCAGGTCGCTCGGGCCCGATCGCCCGCATCGACAAACACGGCTATCTATCTACGACGTGCGAACACAAAACGGGGACTGTGTGCCGGGACGCGGCACGCCGTTTTCTCTCGGGGCTAAGGAATGGGACGATTCAAGGTCACGAGATGTATACACACGCGTACAAGCAGTTCACGCATATTCGACGCATTCCCGGCGGCCTTCCCACCAAGCGGGTGTTTTTTTTTTTTTGTGTGTCAGGTCACTTGTCGCCCCCCACCCCACTCCTCCCCCTCGTTCACGTGCACGTGGCGGCCAGTGAAGACGATTAACCTGGAAGAGTGCGAGTAGAGTCGAAGCCCCCCACACGCGGGAGCTGTCCCACGCTAGACGATACTCATTACCCGCTGCGCGCAACGCGAATAGATGCAGCGGGGCGAGCAACCAAGCAAACGAGGCAACCCAAGTCTGTCATCGCGGATGTTTCATGATGCGGTGGTCGCAGATGCAGCGGGAGAAGTGAGGGGACGGCCGCTCCTGTGATTTTAGTTTCGTCCGCGGCGCCAGCAGGGAAAGGAGCGTCCGGGATTAGGCTCCACGGGTGCGCGCTTGCGCGCATATTAATCGGGCGATCCCGTACTATGATAGCTGTCGGAGAAAAAAAAAAGAAAGAAAAAAAGGGCATCGGCGAGACCCGTGACGCGTTGTTTGACGGCATCGCAGCGAAACGCGACCCCGTTTGTGGTCTCTTCTGCCGGGCTACGCTATATAGTACGGACCTCACGTGTAACCACGCAACGGCTCCGTTTTCGCCCTTTTTCGCCTGCGGCGCCCCCGTTTTCGCCGTAATAATATTACGCAGCGGCGTGATCGTGCATGGGGACGGGCTGCGCGCAGAGTCGCGTGGAGAATCGGTCGCTGGCGCCGCTCCCTGGCCAACGTCCTTCGCTAATACGCGTCCTTCGTTATAATGCGCATCCTTCTTCCTCTTCTTTTACTCACGGTCGCCACTTCGTCTTCGCTGCCGATCGACCCGCTCGGGTTCAAGGGCCTCCCCCCTGTACGCCTCACGGACTATTGACGTGCATCGCGTATATGCAGCGGCAGCCAGCGATTGCTCTGTATACACGCGCGTTGTTCACTGCAGGAAAGTGACTAATTGATGGTTCGGCAGAAGGCGGGCGGGTGGGCGGGCTGGGGCGAGGAGGGGGCGCAACGCGCAGTCTCGCTTATACGCGATTAGACTAAATGCATGTGCATGGCGCTCTTGTTGTTGTTGGCGCGTTCTCGTGTACGGTGTCTGTGAGAAGGAAAAGTTTTAACAGATGGACATTGTCTTCCCCCTTCGTGATTCAGGGCCCCGGTTAGGATGAATGTTAAAAGCAGACGAAATCGGCGCAACGCGCCCTTTAGTGGGGCATCAGGGCAAGAACCAGATCGAGAAATTTGTTCGAGAGTGGTTTCCTTATGTTCGTGGGAGCGGTGTTTCTTAAACCTCCTTAACCGTCTCGCCATGCATACTCGTTGCTCTGAGAAAAAAACAACAACAAACAAATTGTTTATAAATTCAACCAGGGTATAAACTGTTGAAGGACAAACTGCTACCTGTATTTTATGCGGTTGCAAGTCAGGAATACACTGCTTTTGATTGCCCAAAACAGGTCATAATTATTGAGGTTCTGGCTGAGAAGCGCCCGTAGAGTTAATTTGTGTAGAATATGTAGCAACCTTCTACTCTGTTCTTAATTGAGTCTCTGAGCTGAGATTGTGATAGAGATGCAGTGCCTCGCTGTTTGCCGCGTGCTATAGTTGACAACGAGGTTAATTACGTTTAAGTCTTTCAACCAGCTCAGCGTCAGTTTGCTTCCACTGCCTAATGATTCTTACCGTTCTAACTTCATGTGACGAGACTTGCTCGCTCTCCTCAGAGAGTTAAGTGAACGTGTTGTCTTTCGGTCGAATATTCTTCAAGTCATCGATTGTACTCGAGAGAGTCGATCGTACCACGACAATAATAGCATGCATACAAACGCCTTTTTGTGTCATGCTTAATTTTGTCCCATAGTCGCGTTTTTACGTGCGTGTCGTCTAAATTGTCGTGCCGTTCTGCCTCGAATTTTTTTTTTCGAGGTATCCGACTCTGCGTGCACAGAGTGAACGCGACATTGATCTAAGATTTGCTTGAAAACGACCCTTTGATGCGGACATATGCTGGCTTCGCTGCTGATGCTTACGCGTGCAATTAATGCAATTCAGTGTTAGTTCGCGCGATCGTTATTGCTAAGACTCGGTTATAAAGATATACATATAAAATGAGACACTTCATTCACACACTTATACGACGTTGAAGGCGATATGTCATCACATTGCCATGCGTCTTCGCGGTTATGTTCTTACATTTATATACTTTACTTAGCAGGAGATGACAGCCAATCATGATGTCGTACGTGTTACTGTGTATACTGAGTGTAGCCGGCCAATGGCATACTCCATACCATGCCCAGGAAAATACTTGCGATTACGGCCAGTGAAAATTTTGCTTCAGCTTATTATTTATATCAAGGAATTCAACAAACTTACCTATATATGCACTCCAGAGAGCGTAACCCTGCTTCATCTTCACAAAAGCTGGCTGTCTAACGCGGTATTTTGCACGTCGAAATAAACTATTAGTCACATTTTTCGACGATATAACTGAATACAGCTCCGTTGTCGACTCGCAAAATTTTCGAAAATATTGAGCATAGAAATTTTTTTCACTCTTTCTCTAAAATTTTGGTAAAAAATGGAAAAGAACAAATTTTCTTTTTTTATATAGTAATCGTATACTGCCAAGTGTCAAAAGCATTAATTTTCATTATGTAAATACCAGAAATTAAATGCTTTCTCTCTTCTCACGAACGAATATGGCATTTAACAGATCGAATGCAGGGGAGAAACATCACCGCGAACTCATTTAGCTCTCTGTGAATTGGTGCGGCTTCCTAGAATTGTTACGGCAGTTAGAACAAAGAACCTAGAAATGTCTGTTTCGTGGTGGCTTCGACTATAGAAACGTTGATCAAGATGGTCAAAATATGAATTTCAAACTCTTATTCAGAGTCAGTACCACTGGCTTCATCTGTAGCTTTCTTCATCATGTCAGGATGTCGCGTTGCATGGGAAAAGCGTATAGCGACCGTGAAGTATATGCATGTACACGTGATGGATTATTCCAACCATTGCAGAATCTGCTTGCACACGGCTTTATAAGCAGTGTACGGGGGAAAGTCAAATCTGAACAACAACGGGCACCAAACACATCCGAAACCGCTCCTAACACGACCACACCCGAACGACTCAAGCTAAGCTGACGCTGAAACTGACTTAATGCGATGTCGATGGCGAGTGGCCAGCCGTCGTTTGATGTTTTGGTATCGTTTTGGGTTCGCGGTCAGCGCTGGGTGTTGCCTAGGCTTTATTTCTGTACGTTTTACCCCTCGAAAATTTCAGCCAATTTTTCCAAGTGCGCCAAAAAAAGAGGTTTCTTTTTCGGAATTTTCTTGTTTTTTTCTCTGCCCTTCGCATCTCTATTCTCGACACCTACCTGACCTGTACGAGCTCTCCGTCATCCACCTCGTCCTCGGTAGAACGGGGTGTCCGTAGAACTTGGCCACGTTCCTGGCGTGGCTGCGACTCGACGGGTACCTGCCGGGCAGCACCAGCGGTAGGCCCAGGCCGTCCAACGTGTACAGAGAGTTCTCGGCACCTACGTCGGGTTCATAGAGAGACGAGTGAGCACGCCAGCTCTGTTAAACGTTCTCTACGGAGGTTCCTTAAGTGTCCGAAAGGGGTACAAAGGGAAGGGGGCTACCCCCCCCCCCCCCCCACTCTTGGAACTTCGGAGATTATTTTTATGCAGTACAAATAGACCACACAGTTTAATTAGCACATTCATGGCCCTTTTATCCACCTAAAATGGCTTTCAGGATTGGTAGCCAACTTTGCACGTTGTACGGTCATGTCACGGAAATTTAGTGACACCCCCTCCCCCCATATTGTTTGCCGATGCACCTCTCTGGAAAAAATTCTGAGGATGCCCCTGGGAAGTTACGGAACATTCACAGTATGCATGTTTACAGTGACTAACGAGTCGGGTTGGCACAAAAGAACTTCAGATGCATGCATGTTATAGCTGCGTGGCTGCTGCCACTATACTTGTCTCTGTAGGCAATACACACGGCGCTCACGGGTGGATACAAAGGGGAGGTTCGGATGTTTTGACGCCTCGCTTATTTTTTGTTTTTTTTTAATATGTACCCCTTAAAAAAGAGCAGCTATAAAGTATCCTGTCATACACTGACCCCCCCTCCCTTTCCAGTCTCCCTACAACATCTCATGAGCTGTACGTTGACTGACAGCTTGTGCAACTGCAACATATAATTTAAAAAAAAGTTATATTGTATTGCCAGGCCTCTTTTTTTATCTTCAGTGCATGGCCCATTTTGTTAGGTGTCACGAGAACAATACGGCATGTATGAACTGTAGACCTCTTCAACGGAGAGAAAGATCACTTCCTTTCTGAACTGATATAATGCAGTATAGAGAAGTTGATCTCACAGCCTCGGCAGTGCAATTGGGGGGAGGGGGGTCACACTTATTAATATATTAACAGAAGGAGATATGGCGGCGTCCGGAGAGCGTTCGTTAACAAAGTGATTGGGCGCCTCAGTTCTGTCGCAGTGGTTGCGGCTACAGCTCACCGTTGAAATAGCAGGAGGCGAATCCGACCAGTGCGAGTAACAGCAGGATGGCGAACGCACGCCGGCCTCCGTCCATGGCTTCGAGAAGGGCTCAGCTGCGGGCCGAGATGGTGCACGGGGTCACCTGCAGGAGACGAACGAACGTGCATGCTTCAGGCGATTCCCACCTTCGACACGAAATGATTGGTCTATACAATCCGCAAACCTTTTTTTTTTTTTTTTTTGAAAGGAAGAGCCATCACACACAGCTTATTTATAACCGGCCTTGGAAGTGTCTTCGAGTGAACCTCGCTCATTGAAAAAAGACACTGTTCGATGGTGGAATACACTGCAGTTTTATTTTACGATAGGACAAGTCGTACCCAAAGCACTTCCATTAGCATCCTCGTCGGAGTGGCTACTGTCTAATGTTCAAGAGTCCGCATCTTTTTTCCCCCGAAACGCGAAGACGGAGGCGTAAAACCAGTTTTATTATTTTCGAGGTTTTGTTTCTGGTTTAGATAAATGGGTTACTGTTCGATTCAATTTAGTTGCAAAAATATATATACACATAAAAGAAGAAAAAAAGCTCTTCGAACCGATTTTAACATGAGGGCTGTTTTGATAACGCGAGTTATCGCGGCGGGAACGTGTGATTTGCATGGATCACATGCTTTGGCGACGCCCCTTGTTACGTGTGGATAAGGACCTCACAGAGCAGAAGTGGAGCTGGGCTCTCAGGAGCTCGGAATATCAGTATCAACTTTGGGCTGTCCAGAGAGCCTGTGATGCGGCGGTTCGGATAGGTCTAGCTGTTTCCACGTGGCAGTAGCCCGCTGTGTAAGAGGTGGCACTTCTCCGGATCTTTAAATGAAGTTCTTCGCACCGTACAGTACCTCGCTCTTTCTATGTTTCTTTCTATTTTCTTCTTTTCTCTCTCTCTCTCTCTCTCTCTCTCTCTCTCTCTCTCTCTCTCTCTTTGTATCGTTTCCTTTTTCTTTATATCTCTATCTCTCTATGTGTCTTTCTTTATTTTTATAGTTTTATGTCTTTATTCCTTCATTTTTTTCTCGTTCTATCGCTTTATGTCTCTCTTGCACTTTTTTCGCGTGTTCGTTTTTGTTTGCCTCTGCTGTACTGTACACGGTATATAGTGTGGCTTGCCCCACTCCTGTGGCGCATGCCGACCCATGGAGTTTTGCACACGACAGAGCACAACTTGCTGATATCCTCAAGATCTGCCCTGCCAAGAGAATGAAGAAAGCGCGTGCCGATTTATGATGATGATGATAATGACAGTTTCTTATGACGGGGAACACGTTACTGACAGCTTAAACAGCCTCGCTGTTAAAAATTTTTTGCTCGTGTTTTGATCAGTTGTGAATCTGTCTGCGAAATGGATTCTTGCAAATATTGTACTGTACTATATACGATGGTATACTATACTATATTACACTATACTGCACTACAATACACTATAATATACGATAGTATACTATATATACCATACTACGCTGCAGCGCAACGTGTGGGAAGCAGTTCGCTCACATTTGATGACGTATATTTGGGGAATGCAACAGTTGGAACAGTAGCTGGAACCCCGCCGCGGTGGTCTATAGTGGTTAAGGTACTCGGCTGCTGACCCGCAGGTCGCGGGATCGAATCTCGGCTGCGGCGGCTGCATTTCCCATGGAGGCGGAAATGTTGTAGGCCCGTGTGCTCAGATTTGGGTGCACGTTAAGGAACCCCAGGTGGTCTCAATTTCCGGAGCCCCCCCCTACGGCGTCTCTCATGTGGTGGTTTTGGGACGTTAAACCCCACAAATCAATGAATCAAGCTGGAACAGATACATGTAACAAAAGGCTCCGCTAATAAATGGAACATGATGACTGTAATAGCGCGTACTCAGAACAAGGACGAAAGATACACAAAGACGTCAAAGGGCACACGCCTTGGTGAGCCTTTTTTTTTTCCTGATTTCGCGCTATAACAATGCCACCTAACCTAAGCCTTCACCATACTAAATGGAACACTTGCGTTCAGGCTATTGTCCGAACTTCGCTATCTCGCAACAGCGCACTCGCCTATATTCGCATCATACTCATTACGGCTCGCAGTTCCCTCTGCGTTCTTATCAAGCAGAGTTTCTTGCAATCATTTAGCCATCTGTAGCCAAGAGAAGCCAGCGCACTAACCAGCACTGGTGATGACGAGTTCTGGCGGATGGCGAGCGAATGCAGCAGTTGCAGTCACGTCACTTAGTGATGCGCTATCTTAGTTTTCAATTCATTCGAGATTGGTCCATGTTTTTCTTCACACTTTTACGGGGTGGTCCACCACTCTGGTCCACTGGTTGCGCTGCTAGGCTGCTGGCCCTCCAGTTCACGTTAAAGGACCCCCTGTGGTCGAAATGTCTGGAGGCCTACACTGCAGTGCGTCTCATTATCATATGGTGGTCTTGGCTCGTACGAACGCGTATATTATCGTTAAAAATAACTACAAGGTACACCCACAGCCATTATCGTTCTATTGAAACAAATTTTCTTATTTCCATGATGTCGAGCACTTTACGGCAATTACTTGGGTTACAGGTATGTTGGTATTCTTATGCAGACAAATGTTCATGTCGCTGTTTTTAAGACGAAAACGTCAACTATGGAGTCTCTCATTGCCCAGGTCTTTTTGGGACGTTAAACCTCACAAACCAACCAACCAAGCGAACAAGCAACGTTGGTGTCGCGACTCTCTACCGACCCTCTACAACGCCATGGGGTTGTAGTAAAAGATTTCATAACAGGAAGCTTCAAGTATGGAAAACTTTGGAACAACTCGAGGCTCTCTGTGCTAGCTCGGACCCGAAAGTACGTAACTATAGCCATTCTGGACCAGCTTGAAATGTTTGCGCAAGCACACGGGGACATCGCGCCCGTATGTGTTCTCTTCTCTGTCCCCATGTGCTTGCGCAAACATTTCAAGATGAATATGTTCCAACTAGGCCGAATAGCAGTTTTGCTTCTGGACCAGGTCCGGCTCGACACGGGTCAGTTGGGGTCCTGGGCGTGGGGCCCCACCCATCTAGCTTTCAAGCCGATTCCCCTTATAAAAGTTGTTTTTCTTCCTCTATAGAGTCCGATCGGAATGCAAAAGAAAACTCTTCCCATACCGTTCGCAGTATTTTGACATTTCAGCAGCTGACAAAGCTCTCGCTTTTCCCGCAACGTCGGCACGCAATGCAGGGAAAGTGACCGTCGCGTAGCGCAGGCACGCGACGGGGCGCGCGCCGGGGGAAGCGTGGGAGCGGGCGCGTGTTGTTGGTCACACCGACTCACTTCGTGAAGAGATTCCTCCGAAGAAGCGTGCCGGCCGGTCAGTCCTGGTCGTTTTCTCTCAGACGCCGTCGACGACGACGGTGTGGCGGGTCGCTCGGACACCCCGACGAGACTTCCTTCGTTCGCTCCTTCGCGTGGCGGTCGCCGTCAATGGAACTCCCGCAGAGCGTTGAACGCGATCAAGGGGACAAGCGCCGGTTGAGGCTCGGTCGCTGAGCGCAGGTGATGAGGATCTGCAGGCGCCTCCACTGACGGCGAATATCCCCTCCCTCGAAAGTCGGGCGCATCCCGGGTCACTGGGGCCGCTCTTAAGAGGAGAGGAGGTGAAGACTCCGGCGGCGCGCCAGACCACCGCGCGTTCCTCCGCTATTTTTGATGCTGCTGCCGATGCAGCATCGGTCGCTGCGAAGAGCGCGCCTTCTTCTCTCCCTCTTTACGAAGACCATTATCGCTTCCTTCTTTTCTCTTTCTCCGATCCTCAGCTTCATCGGTGGTGCTACCTCTCGACGAACCGGAGGAAAGAAGGAACCAGCCGAAAAGTGTGAGGGATAAGAGAGAGAGGAGGAGGAAGCATAAAAAGGAACGAGAACAACGGGTTTTCCTTTCCTGCTCTTTTGTTCTTTACCGATGTTGGCGCTCGTGCCTGAGGTGGGGAGGGGATGGAAGCTTGGGGCACCACGCGGTCTGCGTCGGCGGCGCTACTCAAACAAAACGCGCGCCAGACGGGGCTCCGTGCCCCGGGGTCCCATCGCTTTGATCCGGATTCGCGCGGTGCGTGGGGCCCGTTCGCGCCTCCCAAGAGGGATTAGGCCAAGTGCAGCGCGGGTGCGTGCGTGGGCCGTACGGCCTCGCCTCGGATTCTTGCTATAGTTTCGTTTTGCGCCGCGTGCAGCTCCGAACGATGCCTACCTCGTTCAACACGGAGAGTGTACGCGCAGGAAGAAGGGGCGGGACCGCGGTGCCTGGCTGAACTGTATGCGCCGCTCGTTCTCCTCTTGTATATAGTGCGTATAATTGTGCGGCGTGCCACGCGTTGTGTGCGCGGTGCTTGAACGTGGGAGGAGACCAATTCACGCCGCCGTTCCATCGCAACGTTGTTGTTGGCTTCGGGTTAATTACTTTTGATTCGCTCGTTGGCCCCGTTTCTGCTTATTGCAACCGCGAATTGCGCGCTTAGCCGCCTTCCGGAGCGGAGCGGGAACTCGCAGACCTCAGCGGTTCTGCTGTGTGTTTACGCATCGATACGCGTCGATGTTGTGTGTTTCTCGTGAGAGCTTCATTCACTGCTCTCCCATGTATATGCGGTTCGGAGCGTACACTACAGGCGTGCTTGTTAATGAACCTATGGCGTTTGTTGCAGGCTCTTCACACACCTGCAGTTGCATTGAGCGCTAAAGGCGTACTGAAGACACGTCGGGAGAACTACATAGAAATAAGGGACTTAATTCGCGTTTGTCATAGCGCCACAGAATTATGGTGTTTTGCTACTTTGTAAACCTCACTATACATTGTCTCATGCGTCGGGATGATCTCGGTCAGAAGACGATGTGCCGGCGTAGTTTTCTCTGATAGTCAGTTAACTGTGCAAACTATAGGATCCCTCTCGGTGTTGTGCTTGGTCGCGGCGTCGTTGTCGATTTGATTGGTCAATGGCTGGAAGGATTAGTTTAAGCTGATGCATTTCTGATCCCGCGACTATACGTCTGTCCATTTACTGCGGGTTTAGGCTGTTGCCGACACAGTAGTGAATTTATTTTTTCATACAAGAAAGCGTTGTTAAAACACAAAGGCAACACCACGTATGGCATTGTGTAATTTATGCTTTTTTTACCCACGATTACGTCGACATAGCAAGTATCAAATGGGCCAAAAATGAGCTCGAGTTTGAGGACAGGATTCTTCATTTTGTTTCTCTGCCCAGGTGGCGACAGTTGAGGTAAGGATTGAGAAAGTATTCTGGTAACGATGACGACAGTAGTGCAGCAGGAAGTATGTATGCCTACAAAAAAAGCCTGTTTGGGGGCCTTTAATTACAGATTCGGTGAATTAAACGATCAAAAATACGGCTAATTTCACGTAGGGCCATAGAGCCGTATACGCTTTAAGGAAAGTCGACCGCGAAGACCACCAAGCTAGAGAGCCGAAAAATAGTTTTCAAGTATTTTATTCGCGTGTTTGAAGCAGAGAGTTGGACGGAAACCCATGTTCATGTGGTTACTGCCACAGTACGAAATAGCCGAGTTAATTACAATGTTTACAAGCTGCGATTATCGCGACGCGGTCACAACAAACGGATCTGGCGTTCAGCTAGCGGAGTGCTGGAATGAGGTTGCCAAGACGGATGCGTTGAGTGACAGAGAAAGATGGAGATCGTCGCGATTACATCCGAGCAGAAGTCACGCACGGTTGCTGGCAGGGCGCGGGGTCGGAGTTCACGAGGAAAGACAAATGGTTCGGCCATCGTACGCTGGGGCTACATCTGTAAGATAATGGAGACGGATCCCCACGTTAAGAGGACACGAGGGTCTCGACTATATGAAGACGTGTCGATAAGAGGTACCTTAACACGTGCAAAGAAGCTAATACAGAAGGGGTCATCCCGCTCGGGCAACGTGTGATACAGACGTCAGCAAAAGCGACCTCTTGTGTAAGACAAGACTGGCGGAAGAACAACACGAGGTATGTAGGTTGTTCGGAGGGCACGTCTCGATCTGGGCTATAGTATGCGTGTCCCCGAATGCTGTCTGTGTACTCATTTCGATTAACACAAATTTGACACATATGCGTGTGACGTCACAGTTAATCAGGTGGCATTCATTATATGTTATAATCATTGTTTGAGTACAAGAACATGAGGTATGTACAGGTTGTTCTGAGGACAACTAAATCTGTGCTGCGGTCTGTGATCCCCGAATGGTGGCTGTGGTGTTATTTATTCTAACACAGTTTGACAGCTGTGCACGTCACAACCTCATAGCCAACGACTAGAACTGCTCATATGTGATGTCTATAATCTGGGTGCAAGAACGGGACGTATGTCTGATGTTCAGAGGACATGTAGCTCAATATGGACCACGGCCTACGTGTCCCCAAATTCCATGTGCAGACTGACACTGCTCAGCACAATTTCACGGCTGTGTTTGACGTCACTAAACGGTATCCACAACCTGGAGTTCGCCATATGTGTCATTCATCACGCTACAATCATTCGCCAATCGTAACCGTGAATGCTGGTCGCCCATCTCTCGGATTTGGTGCTTGACTCCCAGCCCGAAGCTCGCGGGATTGAATCCCGCTTGCATTTAGGTGGAGGGTAAATGATAGAAGCCAGATTTAAGTGCGTGGTCTAAATAGCCCTCACGGTGTATCTCGTAATAATATAGTATTGGGACGTAAAACCCCGACAATATTAATATTGGTAGATGCTGTGCACATTCCGTCGTCAACTATATATATATATATATATATATATATATATATATATATATATATATATATATATATATATATATATATATATATATATATATATATATCTTTTCACCCACTTTTCTTTCATCGCATTTACATTACAATTCGACCTAATAACTTTCCCTATACTTTCCTTGACATTGTTGTCTGTTAAATCTCATTAATATTGTGTCAAAACACGGAAAGACGAGCCCTTAAGTACACACTTTTTTCCCTTATTGATTAACGATGGTCTCGTACTGGCAGACTTGGGGCCTTAGGTTGTATCCGAGGGACTATTGGTCAGCTACCAGATCGTAGTAAGTTAACCTGCTACGTCATGCCACACAGGGTCATAAAGAGTGTGCCACACTCGCCACCATGGCTACAGATGGCGGTGACTGACACTCCCACATTTAAATTCACTTACATACCTAATAAAGTGGCTGGGAGGATAGCCGCCGGGGTAGCTCAGTAGTAGAGCATCAAACGCGTTATTCGAACGTCGCAGGTTTGGTTCCTGCCCACGGCAAGTCATCTTTTCAACCACTTTTCTTCGTTAATATTTACATTACAATTTGGTATAGTAACTTCCCCTATACTTTCTTTGGCATTATATATATATATATATATATATATATATATATATATATATATATATATATATATATATGGCCAAGTAGATCCTTCATGAGCGGTCACAACGTGATTTATTTCGACGTTTCGGCCTAGAGTCTGGCCTTCATCAGGATGATGAAGGTCAGACTCTAGCCAGACTCTCTCTCTCTCTCTCTCTCTCTCTCTATATATATATATATATATATATATATATATATATATATATATATATATATATATATATATATATATATATATATATATATATATATATATATATATATATATATATATATATATATATTGAAATAACTTGAAGATAGCACATAAGAAAAGGATCGTATTTACTAACGTTTCGGCCGTGGCACGGCTCTTACTCTGACGAAGGCCGTGCCACGGCCGAAACGTTAGTAAATACGATCCTTTTCTTATGTGCTATCTTCAAGTTATTTCAATATAGAAAATACCCGGACCTGTCGTGCCTTCCCTTCAAGTTCTATATATATATATATATATATATATATATATATATATATATATATATATATATATATATATATATATATATGGGTCGAGTTTCCGCGTTTTCGCACGGCAGTAGACAACGATACTCCCCCTTTCTTTTGATTCTTTTCTTTGGTTTAAATGGTTTAAATTCAACTTTCAAAACTTCCAGAGAACCATGTAAGCCGCTTTTCAATCATCCTTACAATAAATGTAGTCATGACAAGGCCTCAACCACCGTGGCCCCAACCTTCGCGTAGCGCGTACAATGCGGGGAGAAGCCGTATGGTGACCCCTACCTTGGATCAAGAACCGGCGGAAGGTCCTTCTGGCAGAAAAACCATGAATGAACAATGGTTCGTGTGTGGGCACAGCGACGCGCCATGACCTGAGCGTTTAATCGTCCCTCTGGAGTTTCCTCTTCGTGCTATAAAGGAGGGAAGCCCGGTTTCAGTAACAGCTCGAACGGCTTTCCGTCGGTCGTCGCTCGAAGCAGCGTGGCATTGTTATCTTGCATTGCTGCCGAATCCAATGGCTTCCGTCGAGCCGACTTGCTTCCGCACTGCCGTTACATTTTACCGCTTCAAGAGGTCGGCGTCGTCGGAACAATCCGCGGATCAGCCCAAAGACAATGGTCCCGAGTGTTCGTCAAAACTGTGACACGCCTGTCCTGAATGACACAAGACAAGGTCAAGCGCCGTGGACAGGTGTAGCGTATAGTTATATTTTCTAGAATTTTCCGCGTCCCTGCCGCAGTTGGACGTTTCAGGCTTCGTAGCGAGCGAAAACGTGACAAGCGTGTGGATCTTGAATGCCACTCAAATTGGACACTCAAATGATATAAGAAAAGGCCTCCAGTGCCTCCAGGATCGGAAGCACTGGAGGCCTTTTCTTTTAGATGCGAAGCGTCTTGTGGTCGAGCTCAATCTGGTGTGCGGCCTGAGCACCCACACTGCGCATGCGCGTTCCCTCCCCCACTTTCTCCTTTCCTGCGATTCCCCTCCCCTAGAAACGCAGACGGTAGGGTAGCCACCCTACAGACGGCGTCCGCTAGTCTACACTCGCTCCTCCCTTTCTCTCCCCAGGCTTCCCTCGGGGAGGGATGCCTAGAGGAGAGAGGGAGGTCCGCCTTTGACCCGTTAGCCCACGGCCTAGCGACGATTTCATGTGATGACGTAAACGCGTGACATCACAACGTGATTTTTTTTTTCATCACTAGTGCTGACACCGCTGACGCTTATGACGGTCAATAGCGACGACCATGTCTCTTATATTGAGCTTATCGCCCCGCCGCGGTGGTCTAGTGGCTAAGGTACTCGGCTACTGACCCGCAGGGCGCGGGTTCGAATCCCGGCTGCGGCGGCTGCATTTCCGATGGAGGCGGAAATGTTGTAGGCCCGTGTGCTCAGATTTGGGTGCACGTTAAAGAACCCCAGGTGGTCAAAATTTCCGGAGCCCTCCACTACGGCGTCTCTCATAATCATATCGTGGTTTTGGGACGTTAAACCCCACAAATCATTATATTGAGCATATCCCTATACGGCATGATACATGCAAAACGAGTGCTACCTTTGAGCTGAAGTTTTAAGGGGCACATATACTCATCACGGGTCACATGTTATTTTATAGTCCAACCTCGGTATCATCATCATCATCAGCCTGACTACGTCAACTGCAGGACAAAGGCCTCTCCCATGTTCCGCTAGTTAACCCGGTCCTGTGCTTGCTGCTGTCAATTTATACCCGCAAACTTCTTAATCTCATCTGCCCCTCTAACCTTCTGTCTCCCCCTAACCCACGTGCCTTCTCTGGGAATCCAGTTAGTTACCCTTAACGACCAGCGGTTATCCTGTCTACGCGCTACATGCCCGGCCCATGTCCATTTCTTCTTCTTGATTTCAGCTATGATGTCCTTAACCCCTGTTTGTTCCCTGATCCACTCTGCTCTCTTCTTGTCTCTTAAGGTTACACCTACCATTTTTCTTTCCATTGCTCGCTGCGTCGTCCTCAATTTAAGCTGAACCCTCTTTGTAAGTCTCCAGGTTTCTGCTCCGTAGCTAAGTACCGGCAAGATACAGCTGTTATATACCTTCCTCTTGAGGGATAGTGGCAATCTACCTGTCATAATTTGAGAGTGCTTGCCGAATGTGCTCCACCCCATTCTTATTCTTCCAGTTATTCAATCTCGTGGTTCGGCTCCGCGGTTATTACCTGCCTTAAGTAGACATAGTCTTTTACAAGTTGAAGTGCACTATTACCTATCTCGAAGCGCTGCTCTTTTCCGAGGTTGTTGTACATTACTTTTGTTTTCTTCATTTTAAGACCCACCTTTCTGATCTCCTTGTCTAATTCCGTAATCATGAGTTGCAATTCGTCCCCTGAGTTACTCAGCAATGCAATGTCATCGGCGAAGCGCAGGTTACTAAGGTACTCTCCATTAACTCTTATCCCTAACTGTTCCCATTCTAGGCTTCTGAAAACCTCCTGTAAGCACGCGGTAAATAGCATTGGGGAGAGTGTGTCCCCCTGCCTTACACCCTTCTTGATTGGTATTCTGTTGCTTTCTTTATGAAGCACTATGGTAGCAGTTGATCCCCTGTAGATTTCTTCCAGGATGTTTATATATACTTCATCGGTATAACGAATACTAATACAGCAAATGAATGGTTATAACGAAGTTAACGAGAAACAGTGTTGTCCTTAAGACTTTGTGAATGTGCGTTTATTACTAATCTTCGTGTATAATAAGCTTACTTTAATGTCAGGTACGACTTCATTACAACGAGATTTGACTGCATTGTATGATAGATTGCGCTTGATTCGTCCCTTTTAATCCGCGTCCAGAAATCTTTGCAGATTTTCATGCTGAACGTTCCTGCCTTTTAGGCCCCATGAACGTGCCCCATAAAGTCTTCGTTAGCATAAAGGGATGATGGTTCGGAGTGTACAGTTGGTAGTGCGGGATCTTTGGTAGAATAGCGCGGAAGCATGGTAAAATACAACGTCAAGTGCTTGTCGCTCTCCCCTCTTGCCGTTCGTCGCTTTTTTTTTCGTGTTATTTTGTACAAGATCTTCATGTATCTCACGAAGAGCTCCATCAAGCCCGCTAAGAGCAAGCGTAGCCGCTTCTTTCGTAAAAATGCGAGAACGATCGCCTTCCGAGGGACTCTTCGCGCGCACTCCAGCCTGCATGCGCCATTAATACAATCAACGTTACTTATGTCGCGCTTGCAGACAGCGTTTATTGCACCTTTTGTTCTCGTCGCCAGCATTTGTTTATCGTTGCGAGATGTAATGACGTCACACAACGACACTCCAATGTTGCAAAGAAACACGTAGACATACGCCCATGCCTCAAAAGTATGGGTGGTATAAACGCTGCTATACGGTTCAGAGGCATACCAAACGGTCCTACAGAAAAGACGTGGGTGGGTGGCCCGGCCAGAGCGCGCCGCCATTACCACCTCCCAATAAACAAGAACAAAAGGGGTTCCGACCCCGTGATCGCGTTCCCCACTCGGCCTGACCCGGAAAGCGCCCTCTGACGGTTTGCTGCTGCTGCTGCTGCGGTGGTGGTGGGGGTCATTTCTGCAATGCGCTTCCGGGATGGCAGACCGCAGGCGCGCCTGTCGTCGCCAACCATAGAGCGCGCGCATCTAAGCACCACCGCGGCCCGCCGAAAACGATCAGAGTGGGCCGCCGCTCGCATAAACGGCTCCGCTGCTGCCTCAAGGGCGCCCAGCAGGTGCGCGCCCATCTTACCGCGGCGGGGTCGAGCCATATAGACGGCGGGCCCAATTAAGACGGCCGACGAGGAGAGCGTTGAACTTGGACCGCCGCTCTCTCTCTCTTTCGTGAGCTCTCACGTGAGTGCGCGAGAATCGTTTCATTGAACTTGAGAGCGCTCGTCGGTGCAAAAGGTTGCGAACGACCCCTTTGCCTGCCGCAGCAGCCCGAGGCCGTCACCGCTGGCCACCCGAAGTGGTGGCTCTGGTCGCTGGTAACGGTCTGCTTTAATTGCGGACGTTTTGCGTGCCCCCCCCCACCCCGCTGTATGTGACTGTTTGTGCTGAGAGACAGCGTTTAACGCGGCGCGTAGTAAACCGTTAGGGGTTTCCGGTAACGATGATGACCGCCGTCTATAGTGTTTAGCTGTTTGGTCGAAAGGATGAAATGAAATATGTGTATGAGAGACCGGGGGGGGGGGGGGGCTCTGACAGTGTACACCGAGCTCGTCTGAGCCTCACTTTCGAAAAAAAAAAAAAACACATTGAGGCTCTGTAACTAAACTGGTGACACCGACAAGGCATTGGTGATGCGCGAGTGCTTTAAGAGACCACTCTTTCACCTGGGGACGCGGCAGTGCACGGATGGGCGTAGCGTTGTCATGGTCGTTTTTCCGTCAATATTTTGTTTCTTTTTTTTCTTTTCGCACCAGTTCTATGGAAATGGCGGCTGATTCCTAGCGCTGCAAAATTCTTGTTCGCATAAAACCGGCGGCAAGATGTGAAAGACAGTAAAGCACGAAAGGAAGACGTAAAATTGCGCGACTCTCGAGTGCAGATACTCCGCGTACACTGTTCCACGCGTTTCCTGCAACTGATACCGCGCGGGACAGCGTAAGTATTACTGCGATGAGAGTTGGACTACCGCCCCGCCGCGGTGGTCTAGTGGCTAAGGTACTCGGCTGCTGACCCGCAGGTCGCGGGATCGAATCCCGGCTGCTGCATTTCCGATGGAGGCGGAAAGTTTGTAAGCCCGTGTGCTCAGATTTGGTTGCACTTCAAAGAACCCCAGCTGGTCGAAATTTCCGGAGCCCTCCACTATACGGCGTCTTTCATAATAATATGGTGGCTTTGGGACGTTAAACTCCACAAATCAATCAATCAACCACCGTGCGGCGTAGTGTCGAGTCATTCCAAAAACACCTTCACTGCACAGAACGCGTACGCTTGTTTGGAGATGTTAACTCGGCGTATACGCTGACGAACACCGGCATCTTGATCAGATGAGTCCGTGAACTCATCAGTGCAACCAAACTAAATTTAGAATGTTTGACTAATATGCGTTTCGCATGCATACTACGCATGCTCACTCGAGATTAGGATATTTGAAACGAGTGCCGCAGGACGACGTGATTAACACCTTCAAAACCGCAGTACTTAGTTATCTTATTACCACTTCCATATTTCCTCCATTGTCATCTTATATCTCTTGAAACTTTTTTGTGTGCTTTTACCTTCGTTCACTTACAGAAAACCGGACTCTTTCTGGTTAACCATCACCTGTTTATTCCTATACCCTTTATTCACTATATTTCCTCGTTCTATTCGCTTCGATAACGTAAAGGGCAACGCTTAAGTACTATTATCGGGTCAGTGGGAACGGAGTTACACATACACTTATACAAGCACCGACAGCGATGTCATCCGCGCACGTAGCCGGACCCACGAGTTTCCGTGTGCAGGACCCATACAGAGCGCGTATAGAGCAAACAGCTCGGGGGCACAGCTCCACAAGAGAGCTCCCGTTCGCTTCGGATGTGCCGTGGCCGACTTCGGTCCCGCCGCTGATTGCCCATTGCGCCGGAGGAACCACTGGCGGCTCGGCGCACACTTCTCAGATCATTTCGGTGACGTCTTGTACTCGCAGCCGTTCGTTCTAAGCTGTCGGCCGGGCTCCAGTATTGGGAAGCGTGGCGATGAAGCGCTGCTTTAATTGCAGCTTTGTTGGGCTCCGAATGTGGGGCCGCAGGCTTGTACACACAGAAGAGGGGCGCGCTGGCTGCGGCGAGAAGTTGGGTGTTTAGCGAGCAGTTTCCCAGAGAAAGAAAGAAAGAAAGAAAGAAAGAAAGAAAGAAAGAAAGAAAGAAAAAAAGAAAGAAAGAAAGAAAGAAAGAAAGAAAGAAAGAAAGAAAGAAAGAAAGAAAGAAAGAAAGAAAGAAAGAAAGAAACATTTTACAAATGTAATTGCAGTGGCATTGAATAGTCGCATCGGTCCACGTCTTCGTTGTACGCTAGTTTGGATAATGATCATCAGAGAATAAGATTACAAAACGCGCACTGCCGAAATCGTCAAAGTTCTCTTTTAATGAATTTGAACAAAATGAAAATCTGAATAGTATAACGCCAAGTTTGATTCCTGTCTGCACATGGTCCACATCCGACCCCGGATGCATGGTTTGACTCTCACGGCCCTCTTCTTAATCTTTTGCAGCACCAGTTGCCTCTTGCTACATTTGCTTTGCCCGAAAACTCTTAAGAACCATGGCGACTCGTTTTTGTGGGAGTATACGAACAGTCGCTTATCCAACTCCATGTTAGAGAATGCTTGTACGCCTCTCTGGAGCATGCTTACTCTATTTGAACAGGATGAAACGCGTCATTTTGAGAAGTATACATCCTGTACGGTGTAAATTTTCATTGTTCCCTCTGTGAGCACAGTGTCACTTTGGGGCGTCCTTATGAGACACAACGATAATTGTCGTCTGGCTTGCTCGCTTGCTTTTACTTTCCTGAAAACTCAGTGCTCGCCAATTTCCTGTCACGAACTTATACACGGTTCCCCAGCTATCTAGCCAGACTTTAAAAAATATGCCAGCACACTCAGTGACGACGCGACCATGTTGCATGTTGCTGACTATTGCATAGACTGCATCACACTATTCTATGTCTTCTCATTAATTGCCTAATTAAGCCACTTTATTGAAATAACTTCTGAAACGGTTCGCTAAACGTCTGTATAGAAAGTTTTTTTAAATTTCTGTCTGTTAGATATTAGTATTCTCCTGCTTACTACAGATGCCCGCGAAATAAATAAATAAATAAATAAATAAATAAATAAATAAATAAACATGGGAGGAACATGGGAGAGTGGCCTTTGCCCTGCAATGAGCGCAGTCAGGCTGATGATGATGAACTGCCATGGCACAACAAACCTGCCAGAACGTCTGCCTCAAGTATATCCCATTCCGATGACAATTGCCTAAAACAGGAAATACGTTTGATTGGTCCGTAGAGCGTTTACTGGCTCTTATCGTTACTTTCGCCATCATTTACGTGAATTTCAGGCCAGGCAGAGCAAAATAAAATCACGTCAGAGGGCTATAACGTTGTAGATCCCATACTATACGCGATAGCCTTCCCTGTAATGGCTCAGGTCAAAGCGCGCCCTGCATTGCAGAGAACCCACAGCGCGTGGTCGTGAGACACGAGAGACCACGACAGAAGCGCAGGGGAAATTTCCTTGTAAATTAAAGGATTTTTGACTAGAAGTAACGAATTCGCATGAGTTGATGGTTTCCCAGTGTGCTGCAGACGGTGACTATTGCCGAAAGAAGAAGATAAAAGTGGGGGAAGGGTGGGCTTCGTTTCCCTAATTTTTTTCAGTCAAAAATCTGGTGCCCCCCCCCCCTTCCCCCCGCACCTACGGTGAATGCGCATATGCTGCTGTGCGGTGGCGCAAAGTGAACGCATTAATTGGACGCTATACACAGTCCTCAATGTGTGTCGGCTTGTAGGGGAGGTTATAATGAGGCCCTGTGGATGTGAGGTGCTTTCTCGGAACAAAGGGAGTAAAGTCGGCCAAGGATTGTAACATTGTTGTATATGCCTCCGCGTTGTTAAATGCGTATAATTTTGGGCCAATAAGGGAGGGCCGCCAGCCATCTGAGCCAATTAGAGCGTACAAAATGGCGATTTTCTACGGTATGGTGGGATCGTGGAGTGTCCCCCGTCTGCTGGTCTTGTCGCCATTGTCCTTGCAGAACTTTCGCTGGCGTTTAGCGCTGGCCAATGACTATCTTTCAAACGCAAATTCCTGGCTTAATTTTCAGGAGAGAAAAAACGCCACCGTGCTGAGCTGTGTACGGGAGTACAAAGTTTGACGTCACCGCCTTGGCAGTGCTTTTTTTTTGGGGGGGGGGGGCACACCTATTACAGCCCACAGAGGATGCAAGATGAAAAGTTAAGCGAGTTGGCGCAGATTCATTGTGGCTAACAGCGCGAGGACCCAGACATATATAGAGTGAAGCAGAAGTGCTGTGCCGTCTCCATTTCTACTCCATGTTTGGGTTTTCGCTCTTCACAATGGACCACAGATGATTATGGCGGTGCCCACGAAGGTATCCCTGAAAAGGTATAAGTTCGTGATTGAGCTGATGCTTCTCGTGCAATCATATTCGCGTACAAAAGAAGCCTACACGTCGCATAATATTGCCGGGGTTCTCGTCCGCTTGAAATACCCTCTCAGGAATGAAGATCCATGGCCTCGCACCGTTGTTGCTGACGGAACGGCCACCGCAGCTCTTGCGGCTTCTCAGATCATCACGTGCTGGTGGCGGCGTTGTTAAAATGCGCTGCACACTCGGCCTCGTGCGGCAGACGCCGACGGACTGGCAATCAACCGCCCCGGCCACCTTGCTCGCAGGTTGGGTGCTTCTCTCCCGGTCGTAATTTCTTGCCAGTCGGTGAATGCGGTATACAGATGCACCACCGGCTTACTTCTGGCCCTCGTTCTCGTTCTTTTGGTTTGCTTCATTGTTTCTCGCGGAATTCGACTCGGACTTTTATTGCACTGCATCTCCTGTATAATGTATGAAAAAGCTGGGGTATACACGGCACCTTTGTTCGCGCCGTCGTCTTGGTTGCTTGTGGTCCTGCGGTTGTTTCTCTTTGCTTTTATCGGTCTGCAAGATTTAGCTGCGAAGACTAGCTCACTGCCGCGGCTATGCCGGAAGTGAACAACACAGCTCGCGCCGGCTCTTGCGGCCATGCATGTCGAAGAAGCTGGCATGTGAGGCTAGCACCCCATTCCGCGAGCTTCCTTCGGGAAGGTGACCGTTTATTCGAAGTTGAACCAGTTTCGGCAAGCAAGCTTTAGGCCCTTGTCATCACCTTGCGAAGCGGTGCCGAAGAGACCGATAGGTACGGCGGTCGTTGACACATTATATAAGGATGCCAAAGATGTGACCGATTATGTCCGGCCGGACGCTGGTTTCTGGACTTTGAAACAGAGTCTCCCGTTATTATAGTGTGTACGAGCTGTCATATGAGTCGGACATGTCTACTCCTCGTTGACCGAATTTGCGGCTCCACTACAAAATTGGCATTTTGACCTAAGTACTTCTGGATGGCTTGGATGCGGTTAAGAACTCTTCACGTAATTCACGTCACAGGCGTGGACAAGGCTCCTCATCTTTAAAGGGCAGGGGGCAAAGACTTATCGTGATCCCCCTCCCCCCCTCCCTGTCCGTTAAGTTCGAGCAAAAGAAGCTTGGCAGTGAATGCAAAAATAAAGCGACCCCCCCCCCCCCCCGCATACCTTGCACGCATGCCTATAATAGCTCACTTATGAAATCACCGCAGAGTGTCTACGAAATCAAGTACCTGGCCAGGGTTCCTCTATAGCTTGCCGTACCACAATATTATATAACAATTAAATTCCACGGCGTTTCTCGGTATTAGTTCGCGTGTGTCGTCGCCCTGGTAAAGCCAAGTGCATGCGGGCACTTCGGATCTTCCCATTATTGACGGGTGTTCTTTGACAACGAATATTGTTGATTCTCCTGGCACCATCGGTCACTGAGCTCGTGCTTGCTTGTCGTGTAACTAATTGCAGACGTCATCGAGAATTTCGTCCTGGTTCGTATGTTACTACTTTCCTCAGAGATACCATTTAAACGAATGCCATTAAGGGGAGGTTGGCGTCTACCCTTCTCTTCCATCGTAGTTCTCGCCGTGAAATGTTCCACAGTCACGAAGCTTTTCGCTGCAGGCAGCCCAGACATGAAAAAGAAAGAAGAACCTCTATGATCGTGAATGTCATAGACGTTCTTGTTTTCGTTGTGTTTGTGTTGCTCGTCCAAAATTCATGAACCGCGCCAAAACAAACGGATTTATTGGCACCTTCAAAATCAGTTACCACACCCTGAAAGCTCTCTCGGGATCATCTCACCGATCAACGCCCCCTAAGCACGTTGTGATAGGAGTAACCAAACCGAACCAAACGGCACCGCGCCCTTCGGATAAATGTGCGGTGATCAGAGCTTGCCCTTATCGCCAGCATTTCGCCTCCGCTTGGCTTTAGGAATGAAACGACAGTGTGACGTTGCTTCACCGCTTGACCGGGCGTTACTTAGCGCTTTGTCGAGCTCATCTTCAGGTGCATCCGATCTTTTTGTTTCTCATCTCAATCGCGCCTTTCATACATGTGGAGAGCACGTGCGCAGTTTGGCTCTTTTTTCATGCAAATCGCGTCTCAGTGATTGCTCATCGGATACCACCAATAGTTCTTCCAGTGCTCGTAAAGCTGTGTGCGTTGCCATGGGTGTACGCAGGAGGAAGGGAAGGAGAAGGGTGCGATGTTTCGCGGCTCCTATTTATTTATTTATTTATTTATTTATTTATTTATTTATTTATTTATTTATTTATTTATTTATTTATTTATTTATTTATTTATACTAAGGGACCCCTTGGGAGGTTGATACGCAGGGGGTGCGTAAAAAAGACGTCATGACAGGGCCGTAACTACAGAGGAGTAGAGAGTTGAGACATCCCCCAATTTTTTTCGCGCTTTAACTTTTCGGGTGATCCTAAGGTATCGACAAGTCTTCACATCGACCACCAGCCACCCAAGTTAGGCCACTCTACACTTGAGCATGCCTCGAAAAAAAAAAGTTCCTGGGTACGGCCTTGCATCACGACATTCATTATGAATACAGAATACATACATACCATTGGATAGATTAGGTATTACATTAAATACACTTATGTAAAATATGTTAAGGCCTATACATAACATGTAGTAACAGCCAAATGTTTGTGTACACTATTCTTTCAAGTGCCCGAGAGATGACATTGCAACAGAAGGCGACAAAAGCACCGTTGAAATTCCTACGCGACACGGACTTGAACAAACGGCTGTAACAGCAATGTCTCACACCACGAAAGACAAGACTGGACTATGACTGAGTTTGCGCGTGTGTGCTGCCTAATGTGCTGCGTTTATTTGTCTTCCCTCTCTCCTTTATCTTTCATCTCCCCCATCGCATGCGCAGGGTAGCAAACCGGCTGCCTATAGGCTGGTTAACCTCGCTGCCGTTCTTTTCCGCATATTTTCCTTCCTTTAATCTAGGTAGGTCGAGCTGTTTCCGTGTAACCAGAGGCGCGCATAGGGTTCCCCTTCGGGGGGGGGGGGGGGAGAAGCTTATTATGTCAATAAAGGAGACCCTTAAGTCGTCATTATGTCACTGTACGAGATTGACTTCGCGCCCATCCCCCTTCCCCGTGTTGCATCGTCCCCTTAATGTGTCAATGTGGGGCCTACTTTTCGCACCCTCCTCTTAGGTTATTAGGGGGTCGGTTGCCCCCCCTTTACCCCCCCCCCATGCGCACGCCTATGCATTTACCAAAACTTGAAGAAATGACCACATCCTACTCAGGCCCGTATCGGCACGCAGTGCTAATGCGATAAAGAACGCCCCCCCCCCCCCATTTTTTTTTTGTGCACGCACCTAATAGGATGGCGCTGCTAGTCTGCCACATACGCCCTGGAGAGCTTGAGCATTTCTTCGCAAGGTGATAACTGTCTCATGCTCCTACTTCGGAGTTTCCATTTTCCTCTTCAGAGCGGCAATCCCGACGCGCTGGTCTGCTTGTCCTCTCAATACCTTTCCCCTTCCTTGATTTCTTTCTCTCTCTCCCCAAACCTTTAGAATCGATGACTGCCTTAGGCTTGCTTTTCGCGAGAGAGGTGGCAAGGTGGCGTGCATGATGTAATTCAGGCCGACCTTATGCCACATCTCCTCAGCAATCGGCAGAGAGCTTGAATTCAGGTTTAACTCCGCCGTGTCGACTATCTAGTTCAGCGTTCTCAATGTGTCAGAGGCTCCTGGCGATGCCATTCGGTCTCAAGTTGATCCTCCAGAATAAAAGAAGGAACGAATGGTTTCTTTTAGAGTCGATTACGCTGGCAGCGTTTACGAACCTCATTATGCGATTCGTTACAGCAGGAAGTGCGGCTCGGGGCGGTCTTCTTTCCTGCAGCTATAAATATTACGTACATTTGTCAGAGAGCCGCTGTATGCGTGCACTCCTTCCAAGTTCTGTGCTGGTCGGGTGTGCGCATCAAGTCGGCGCGTGTGACGGGCGTTCATTTTTCGTCTCTCTCTTGGTGGTCGGTCGGACGGACAGCGCCCGAGGCGATCGAATCTCTCGACTGCCATCTCGCTATTTTTCGTCAATTCCAGCTGTCCGAACGTAACGTTTTCTAAAATGAATTTTTAAAGGACCACACGCGCGCTACTTCACCACTCTCGAATGTGCGAAGCAGAACTCTTCGAGGGAGGGCGAAAAGCAGGAAGAAAACAAAACGGATCCGAAGAAACGGAGGCCGCGATAAAGCAAACATCTCAAAATGAGTCCGAGTGGTACGAACGGATGCAACGGGGTGACGTCGGTTTTGAGGAAGTCGAAATCTTTTTACATAGTATGTATAATACGTGCCACACGCGAAGATATCGCGCTGAAGCTTCGCGCTACACACGTCGATTCCGAGGCGCCGTTCCGGCAATATTGATATCTAAAGTGCACGTTCGGTGGGAACCTGTTCATGGTCGTGGACGTCCTAATCGGCGGCTTTCAGCGTCTGAACGTGAACTAAGTTCCCCTCCGCCCTAAAAGGCAGGCCTTTCTCGCTTCTTCGACACTCGATCGCGAGTTTCTTTCTTTCTTTCATTAGTTGATGTGGTTTGCTGCTCCCACGTTGAATTACTTTTCCTCTCCGACAACACCCTTTCTTTCTCTTCAAATGGCAACACCGTTGTGGTCGTCAAGCATGCATGGTATGGTGTTCGTTTCCCGACAGTCACTCGAGCTTTTATTTCGGCTTTGGATTATCATTTTATTAATGCCCGCCTCGACTTAAAACTTAATTATCATTTTTCATCCTCCCGTCTTTATCACCTCTTCAAAGTATACTATAATTATTGCCCCTTCTTTTTTATTTATTTCTTTACGCGTCCGAGCCTAAGGGTGTGTAAGTTTGTATTAATCGAGTCCAGATAAGGGACGACTCGCAGGAAGTTCTCGTTTCGGCCCGACCTTGCTTCCCGTTAATGATTCGCAATCTACTTCTGGAGGCCCCGTGCGAGCTCGGCAATAAATAAACGGCTACACGCATTCATAATGAGCGTCGCCAGTCTCGTTTCATTCGAAGAGTTCTCGACTTGCATATACGCGCAAGTTTGCAAACAAGCCATAGCCCGCAGCTGTCCATGGCCAATCGGGATATATATAGCTGGCACGGGTGAGCATGTGTGTGCGCACAGTCGGGTTCAGTCAACAGCCTGCAGTGCCGTTGTTACAGAGTTATAAGCTAGTATTTTATTGTAATTTTTTTCTTCTCGTGTTCTTTATTTTTACTTGAAGCAGTTCGGTGCAGCGCACTTTAATTCGCGCACAGTAGTATAAGTGATTGATTGATTGATATGTAGGGTTTAACGTCCCAAAACCACTATATGATTATGAGAGACGCCGTAGTGGAGGGCTCTGGAAATTTAGACCACCTGGGGTTCTTTAAGCAGTAGTATAAGTGAAAGCTGGACTAGTTAGTATACTAGTTTTCCGCCGCGGTGCACGGAGCCGGTTACGGTGATCGGCTGCCGAACGGAAGGTCGCGGGTTCGACTCCGGCTGCGGCGGTCGCATTTGTATCGAAGCGAAATGCTGGAGGCAAGTAATGTGATATGACAGTGCATGTTAACGAACACCGGACAGTCAAACTTTCTCACATCGTGGTGTCGGGATGTAAAACCCCAGATATTATTAATAGTATTGGTTGGTAATAGTTATCGGAACACCTTATAAACAGTGCAAAAACGACACCGGCAAAAAGAAGATAGAAAGACACACCTCGGCGCTGTCCGCATTCCGTTTCTGCGCTTGTTTCCAAGGCGTTCAAGAGAAATGCGCGCAAAGTTGCTTTAACTACACCAGCTGTTTGCGTTTAAACAATCAATATTGAGTCTAAAGCCGGGTTTCTGATAGCGCATTAATGTTTTGTTAAGTTCCTCCAGTATATGCGTGGTCAGGGTTCTCCATATATGGCTGAACCTAACGGCACCGCAACTTTTCACTCTATGTCAGGTTCGCATCGTTCATGCAGGGCTTTCATATTTGAAAGATAAATCCTTGTAACGGGAAAAAAAAAACTTTCGATACAGTGGTCGATTACAGCCGAGAATAAACACAGACACCATTAATCTGTGTGAGACAATTGTGTCAGCTGTTTTCCGTTGTAACATTTTCTTTCTTTCTTTTTTTGCTGGTTAATTAAGTACAGCGCATATTAAAATAATTAAAAATTCGTCTTCCTCATATTACGTTTCCACGAGAGTGATGTCGGAATCCTTGCTGAAATTTGTCGGCAAGTTCAAGATTTTCGACCGAGAATTAGTGGCAGAAACATATTTCTGTCTGGGTAAAATCACTTACATGAAGCTCGGCAAAGGTGCTTGACGTCACAGAAATTAGTGAATACAAGTGCATCGGGGGTCCTAGGCAAATATTATGTGGATTGGAGAGCGAGGGCTGTGGGCGGACCTTACAATTACTTTTAGACCATTTTAGACCGACGAAGCAAGCGGGGGGCAGGGGGGATTTTTAAACCCCCTGCCAGAAAATTTTCAATTTCACTTTGATATATATACACGCACATACAATCGCACGCATGAACATAAATTTCTGGCCCCGCTCCTGAGCTGTGCCTGTCCTTAGGGGAAACGTCGTTCCTGGCATTGAAGGAAGCGCGAATTTAAGTTGACTTTCCTGCAGTATGCAGCTTCCCATCCAACGGACCACTTAATAAAAGCACCGTATGCTGCAAAGGTCAGAAAAGGGACAAAAAAGCCCGTTCCAGCTGCGAAAATAAGGCTAAAGCTTATTATTTGTCAGTGTGATTTGGATATACCTTTTGGTGCGAAATACGAAACAGTGATTTTGGCGCGTAAAGTGCGCCCCTTCGGAAATGTTGCGCGTATTGTATACGGTATGATCGAACATGACGAAGAGATCCGTGCTCATAAATAGATGAATACATCTGGCGACGGCTGGCACGCAGAACTCGCGTATATACGTCGAGGAGGAAACGCACGTAGCGCGTTACTGTTTATTATTAAGCAGATGACGATGCTTCGAAAGCACCTTGAAACAAAGAGAAAATGAAGAAGTAAGTGTGGCGTCCCAACTGTCTCACTCGATGGACCCCAGATGTTAATATCGGAAACATTTCGACCCTGCGTGTTCAGGGAGGTGCCCATACTGTGTGGAAGGTTTGTCGGACGTCTCTTACATGGTGTGGGCATGTCGGCTAACACCGAACCTTCCCCCACGCCCCTACCCCATCCCCACCCAGGGGACTGAGAGGCGGCCCTGCTCGACTGCTCGGACCTTGCCAGCCAAAAGGCCCTGGTCCAGCGCGCCCGGGCAGCGGCTAATGCCAATGGGCACCTGCAGAGAGGAGCTCACCTAGTCATGGCCCCCAACCGTTGTTGTTAGTGGTTCATGAGGAAAAGGAAGAAGGCACCTAATTTCTGTCTGCCTACAGGCGACACGGCGCAGTGCCTTTGGGGTGGGGTAGAGGGGGATGAAAGAGGATAGGAGAAATAGTGTGTGGTGTGTAGGAGGGATGTCCGGTCCGCTTCAGCGCAGGCAGCAGGCCGTCGGCAAGGGCAAGGGCAGCAGGGCTCCTGGGGTCAGCGGTAGGCAGCAATTCCTGACCTCCACAAACTCCGCCAGGCTGCGGAGTGCTGCTGGATGTGGATGAGACGGGAACAGCAGGTTTTCCAGGGTGGAGACGGGCAGACCCTGTCTCCTGTAGGCCGCGTAGGCCCTCAAGCGTTCCTGTGCTAAGCCAGGGCAGGCACAGAGGAGGTGTTCGATGGTCTCTGGGTCTCCGCAACGACTGCAGGCCGGGGAGGGGCAGAGTCCCTTGGCGTGGCGGCGGGCCGCCGTCCACACGCAGCCAGTCCGCAGTCGCAACAGGGAGGCCCGTTCTCTCCTGGTGAGGCCCGTCTCTGGGAGAGGCTTTGGTCCTCGCCCGCTGGCCACCCTCGGGTCTGGGTGGACTGTGATGAGGAGCCTCTTGAGACGGGCCTGTGAATAGTCCCTGGCCGCCACGGCACAGGAGTAGGGAGTACCAGGCTGGTGGGCAGCCTTGGCGAGGGTGTCCGCCTTCTTGTTTCCAGCGATGCCCACGTGGGAGGGCAGCCAGTGGAAGGAGACGGACACCCCGGTGTCGGTGAGGGCGCGAACCTTGGCTCTCAGGAGGCAGGCCGTCAGTCCGGCACGGCGGGAGTTGGCCAGGGTCTGCAGGGCCGCCTTGCTGTCGCATAGAACCGCGGCCGGCTGAAGGGGGATGTCCTCAGCCAGCAGGTCTACTGCGAGATGCAGTCCAGCCAGTTCCGCAGCCGTGGAGCTCGCCAGGAAGGGAAGCCTGCACTGCCGGCTGTTGGTTCTGGACGGGATTACGCATGCGGCCGCTGCGGTCCCGTCTGGCATCACAGATCCGTCGGTGAACACCTGCAGCCGTCCCTTCAGTTGTTCCTGGAGCTTGCAGAAGGCCGCCTGTTGCAGTGCGGCCGCAGGCGTTCGTCGCTTGGTTGCCCCTTCCAAGCAGAGGTGGACCTCTGGTGGCTGGTGGTGAGGCGGTGGAGAGGCAACCGGAACTGGCGGATCTGGGACCATTTGGTGGTACAGCAGGCAGAGGCCTCCCATCCGTGATCCTGGCTGGCTGCGGAGACGCTCCAGGAGGGCCCTGCCGTCGGTGGCGCGGTGAAGGCGGTCAATGTGGCCCAGCGCTCGTTGCAGCATACGTAACGACAGGGGCCACTCTCCTGCCTCTGCGAGAGTTGCTGCCACCGGCGAGCTTTTGGGAAGCCCCAGGATGGCCCTCAGTGCACCCCTGTGGAGTCCCTCCAGCAGGCATCTCCTGGTCGGTGTCAGGCTCACCAGCGGGAAGGCGTACAGGAGGACCGAGGACGCCGCAGCCTGGTTGAGCCGGAGGGCCCACTTGGTGGAGCAGCCACGGCCACGCAGCTGCAGCCTGCTGATGGCGCCCTGGACGCGCCGCACCTTGGTGGCAGCAGCCTTGGCAGCCGGGATCCAGGTGAGTCGGTGGTCGATGGTGAGGCCTAGGTACTTCACCACCAACCTCCAAGGCAGGCTGCGATTGCCAATCCTCAGCCGTCTCACGTAGGTGCGTGCTGCCGCCAGCGGGTGAATCAGCAGGGCCTCGGTCTTTGTGGCAGAGACCTTGAGCCCGATGCCTCCGAGGTAGGCTACCACTGCATCGAGGACCGCCTGCAGTGATCTCCTGATGGCGGGGATGGACCGCCTTGGTCCCCGGACCCAGAGTGCCACGTCATCTGCGTAGATAGAGCAGCGGGCCGGGAACCTGGTGTCTGTTGGGAGGGACGCCGGAAGTCCTGCCAGTGCGATGTTGAAGAGGAAGGGGCTCAGTACTGAACCCTGTGGGACACCAGCAGTGATGGCCCTGGGTTGGCTGGTTGCCCCTCCAACGCGGACGCGGAAGGTCCTCCCGGACAGGAAGGCGGTCACGAAGCCTCGGAAGCTACCGCTGACGCCGAGGCGGTCCAGGGCCGCCTCGACCGCGACGTGTGGGAGTCCGTCGAAGGCGCTCTCCACGTCCAGCAGCAGCAGCATGGCCACGTCCCCGCTGCTCCTGGCGTCCTCGAGGGTAGCGACGACGTCCGAGATGGAATCTGCCGTGCACCGGTGCCGCCTGAAGCCCGTCTGCTGCTCCGGGAAGAAGCCCAGGTGGTCGGCAATCCACTCCAGTCTCTCCAGAGCCACCCTCTCCATCACCTTGCAGGGCGCAGAGGTGAGAGACACTGGCCGGTATGAGGAGAAAGCCGTGGCCTTCCTCCGGGGCTTCAGGATTGGCGCCACCACCGCAGTTTGCCAGGACTCGGGTAAGGCTCCGGTGCACCAGATGTCATTGTAGTAGTCTAGGAGTCGTTGACGGCCACCTCCATCCAGGTTGCGGAGCATTTGGAAGGTGATGCCGTCGGCCCCTGGAGCACTTCGTCGCTTGGTCCTCTCGAGGGCTGCCACCAGCTCATGTATCGCTATGGGCTCTTCGCACAGCTCCCGCACCTGCGCGGACACCCATCTGGGATGGTGACAAGAGGTAGGGCAAGGGAGGGCAGCAGGCGGTGGTGCAGCAGGCAGTGGGGCTCTATCTCTGGCAGCAAACTGGTCAGCCAGCCGTTCTGCCAGGTTCGCAGCCGTGGTCGACAGGTGAACAGCCAGGGACAGTCCCTGGTTCAAGGCCCGGGGCGCCATCAGCAGGCACTTCAGCAGGCGCCAGGCCTTCGTCCCATCCCGTGAGCTGTTGATCGAGGCGCACACGCCCTGCCAGCCCTGGTTCCGGCGCCTGCGTGCGTGGCGTCTGCAGACGGCATCGATTCGCCGGAAGACCGTCCAGAGCTCCGGTTGGCGTTTGTTCAGGGCTTGCCGCTCTGCACGCCCCCAACCGGGTAGCCTGCACATTTTACCTCAACAGAGTATCTTCTCCTCAACAACGCCGTATGGCGAATGGGGAGTGGGGGAGAGAGAGTCAGGGATGTGAGAAGGGAGGGAAGGGAGAGTAAAGATGACGTTGTTTGGCCGAAGATCACATGGTTTGGGGGGGGGGGGGTATTTGGTATGTTCGCAATAAAATAATTGGAAGACGAAGACTGAAAACAGAGGAGAGGGGGTAGCACTGAGCCTTCCCCTTTGCCTCTTCCCCGTTTTCGAGCATCAAGCATTACACATTCTTACATACCTTTCTAAAAGAGGGAGATTTAATCTCCTTTCTGGACTGTTGCACAGGAGCCTGATGTGCCTGCAGTATCTTTTTTTTTGGGGGGGGGGGAGAAATGTTTATTGGGGCAGAAAAGCTGAGAGGTCGGCTTGAATCCATATTGGCACCTGTACGTTTATAAAAACCCAGAGAAGATTATGGCGACAACGAGGGAGCCTCCTTTTTGCAGGGAATTGATTGATATGTGGGGTTTAACGTCCCAAAACCACCATATGATTATGAGAGACGCCGTAGCGGAGGACTCCGGAAATTTCGACCTCCAGGGGTACTTTGACGTGCACCCAAATCTGAGCACACGGGCCTACAGCATTTTCGCCTCAATCGAACATTTTGCAGGGCAGTAACTCAAGTTACGGGAGGAGTTGAGGGGGTTCTTCTGACACCCCGCGAAGTTTTAGAGGCGAAGCTTCTCAGGGTGGGGGTCTGTCCATCCTCCGTTGGTGTATGTTGCCACCAGTGGCACATACCTGTTCTAGAGCGGGTATGTGCCACAGGGGATGCGAAATGAAGGATGGCGGTACTTTGGAGTGTTCACTAGATGGACGCGCGGACGGATGCATGGATGGACGGACAGCCAGACTAGCAGACGGACGGACAGATAGACGGACGCACGAACGGATGGACAGACGAATGGACTCGACTCGCAAACAGACGCATGGACAGACGGACGGACGCATGAATGGACGCATGGATGGTCGCGCCGACGGACGGAAGCAAGAACGAACGGATGGACGGAAGCACGGACGGGCTGACGGACGCTTCACCCCACTCATCATTCACTCCGTGGATGTACTGTGATTTTTTTTTCATGCTTAAGCTTTTCTGACTATACTAAGGCATTCACATGCCTTCACATCGGCCATCAGTTGCCATAATTACCCGTTCTACACATAGCCCTTCCCCTCTTCAAAAAAAAAAAAGATCCTGGGTACGCGTCCTTGCTCTTTTGAAAAAAGTGTATATACTCCTACTCGTCGGCATCTAAGATCAAGCGATTGAAAATGATCGATTTGTCAATTAAGAACGACTTAGTCACTAAGCGATTGATTAATCGCTGCACCGAGTGTTACACTTATCGTTCGTCTTACCTACAGGTTTGATCGATTGGTCGACGTGTCCATCGTACGGCCCCGATCGCCATCGACCGTCGTCATTTATACCCTCACTTCACACGATCTTTATCGGCGCGAGCAGTAGCCGCGCCGTTATTCCGGGGTCCGTCCTATAAATATATCGCGAGACCGGTGAGAGTGTCAGACGTTTTTTCACACGGAAGGTGCAGTTGTGCGAAATCTCTGCCGGGCTGGCACTGCAGAGCGGCCCCGGCGCTCGCCTGCCGAGCATCCAGGTTGTTATGGTGTTACTCTCTGGGTCTTAGCGTGCGTGAATCCGCGTTACATAACAGGCGTGCAAGCAGCTCAGCAACGTTCGACGGGGCTAGGTACAAGGGTTGTTTCGCAGTCAGGCGCCGTTTCATTAGCGCCCACTTTTTTTTTCTTTTTCTTTTTTTGCGCAACCGGGCTCCCCGCGGGGCGAACAGTCTGGTTCGATGCTCTTGGCCTCGCTGTGGACGCCGTCTCAATCCGAATACTTTGTTGCAGTACGGCCATCAGCAGCAACGGCAGTGCATCAACGGGCACGACCGTGCGAAACATCTCCTTTTTGGAAGACTGAAAGAACAATAAAAGGAAGCTCTATCGAGACAGCTTATCGGAAGAAAAAAAAACCGCGTGTAGGCTGTTCGATACGTCGATTACAGGAGAACGTACACAAATTATGCATGCAGACGTCTCTTATTATTTTTTTTTCGAAGCTGTACAGTGTGCCACCACCACCGTCATTGTCATCATTATCATCATCGTGTATTTTCTCTCAAGGGCCCCTGACGGGGTATTACATAAGGGGTGGGGGTCGAACAAGGATACACGAAGGCAATTACAGACTAAGAACATAAAGTCGAATACAATTCAAGAATTGGAATTACAGGGCAAAAATAATAACAGAACTCGTTGTACAACTAATGGTATGATTCAAAGTGGCATAAGAGCGAGAGAAAGGCAACTGCCTACACACAGAAATTACGACGGTGCGGTTGTAAAATGAGTTTCGAGTAAAGTTAATAACTTCAGAGTATTACGTTCGTGCATTTGGAAGCCGATTCCAATCCTCAATTGTTAACAGGAGAAAAAATTTGTTAAAAGCGTTGGTTGAACCTTTAAAATTTTGGACACTCAAAGAATTGAAGGAGGAGGCGCTGCGGTCACCGAGGCGAATGGACGCTCTTCACGTCGGCTCCGTTCTCATAGAATGATTTCGCAGCGAATACAGCCAGGCACCGCTCGGATTTATATACCATCTGATTCTTCACGTCACCGAGAATCCGAAGAGACCATATTCTAAGGTGGGTGATCATTTTTCGAGATTTTACGACCGAAAACCAGCCCCCACCAAGCAGCGTCTATTATTCCTATACGACCGGCGCTCCGCGTCGACTGGGGCGGCCTCACGATAGCCAGGCCTCGGCGTTCGCGCCATACAGGCCGTAATCAGCAATATTGGAGGTATCGCAGCAGAATGAAGACGCCACCCAACAGGAAGATGACACAGGCAACGGGTGGACAGAAGTTCGAAACAGAAAACGTGCGAAGAAAGGTAGCCAGGAACGCCGTGGTAGCCCTAGCCCTACCCGAACACCTAGAACGCGCGGTGCAAATCTGATATCCCAAATAACCAGAGCCAGCAAAATGCCAAGACTGCCGACAGGCGACTTCAAGATAGTTATAAGGCCAAGAGGAGGACTGCAGCTATCCAAGCTCAGCTTAACGGAGCTAGACAAAGCTGTGTATGAAGCGGCCGAGATCCCTTATGAAGAAAGAGAGACGGACACGATTTGTCCGAATAATTTTCAAAACATCTTGGTCGTTAGCACCCCAAACCAAGACCATGCAGACAAGTACCAAGGCATCAAGCACATCAAAGCCAACGACAAGTTGTATGAGGTGGGAGCATACCAGACGGCCCCGGAACTCACTGCCAAAGGTGTAATCAAAGGAGTTCCTTTGAACGAAACCCCACGGGACATCACCACAGCTATTATTACAGCCCGAAATCCTACCGCGATCGCAGCCAAACGTCTTGGCAACACCACGACAGTGATAGTCTTTTTGACGGCAGCAGAGTCCCGATGCACGTTATGTACAGAGGAGTGCTTACACGATGTTCACTATACAGGAAACAAGTTGACTTTTGCAAACAATGCAACAGACTTAGGCACAGGAGTGACGTGTGTTGGAGGCCAAACGACAAGCTGTGTGCGGGTTGTGGAACGCCTGATCCCAGCGAGGACCACCACTGTCAGCCACGATGTCAGCTGTGCGGCAAGGATCATCCCACGGCTGACAAACTCTGTAAGGCCAAGTTCAAGACACCCTACATTGTTAAACAACGCCAGTGGTTCCGACAACTTCAAGAGACGCTCGAGGAGAACTACCCCCCTACCACCAAATCAACCGAACGCGGGAGGTCCAAATTCCGGACGAGGGCAACGCCTGGGTCCAGATCAAGGTCCTGGTCCTGCGCAACGCCCCGCGGCCACACCGCCCAGTCTCCGGGACCGAGAAGGCGCACTACATCCCGTTCCAGATCCCGGTCTAAGCCAAATGGTGGCAATGGCCATCAAGGGAACCCGGCATTCACGGTGAGCTGGTCAGACGTGGCTAAAGGGACGCGCCCTGAGCCTTCGGGGGAGACTGCGCATAATGGCAGTGATATAGTGGAGCTGAAAAAAGAAAACGCTGAGCTTAGAGAATTGATATCGCAACTTACTCGGGAAATTCAAAGTCTTAAAAACTGCACAAATAGAACTTCTAGTCAACTGCGTTCCGTGGCCCAAGAGCGCCTCGAAGAAATGCCAGATAACCGAATGGACGAGGACAGTACCCCGCCACCTCTTAAAAGAAAAGCTCAGGTGTCGAACGACAAAACTACGGCGCGAACCTCGAACATTAATCAAACACTGTCCGAAATACAGAAAGCAGTTAAGGAACAGGCAGAGGCAACCAACAACCTCTCGCTTGCAATATTCATGATCATAAATAGACTAGATAAACTCGAAGCTAACGTAGTTAATCTCAACCCTAGGACACCTCCGGTACATCCAGCTACCTACCTTCCGATGAGCACTGAAGGCAATTCACGCTTATCTCAGGGCACCACATCAGTGGCTATATCAACTAATTTCATGAGGCCTGCCTCCTTTCACCCTCCTCCCTCTTCGATAGCCAACTCAAAATAGGGAAGCCAAGAAAAAGGGACTTAATTATTTGGCAGTGGAATTGCAGGAGCTATGAGGGGAAGAGAGCAGTCCTTCAACAACACCTTGGAGACCGGACAAAACCGGATGTTCTAATTTTGCAGAAAACCCATGGTTTAGCTAAGCTACCGGGATATCAGGCGATCGGCCCCTCAACAGGGGATATTAGCTAACGTGGTTGCTTGGGCGAGTTGGTACGACATGATTCACATAAAAAACAGCGCCAAAAAACGAAAGACAAGAAAAAGAAGGAGACAGACAGTGGCACTGAACTTACAACAAGATTTATTTGCCAGAGCCGCACAATATATACTTGGGCAGCTTCTAACAAAAAAAGAAAATATAAAACAAACAAAACAGAATCCACCTAACAACCACATAGTCATCTTCACAACGCACCATGAGCAGCACGTGTGCTAACGTGCCGAAGGAAATCTATTTCTTTTAATGATAGCGCAATCGAAGGCCTGCTGACACATGCACTGCCCAGCCTTTCTATTTCTGAAGCCTCATAAATTTCACGTATCAACTGGTCCCGATGCCTCCTAATGACGGTACAAAGCTGAAAATCAGGGACACAGGAGGGGATATTAGAACACTAACCACTCTAGTAAGGAAGGGACTCGTAGCAATCTGCCACAACACCCGCATCACAGAAATTGAGCATATACTCGTACAACTTGCCCCTACAAGAAAAAAATCTCCGAGCATATTTATTCTGAATTTGTACAGCAATCCCACACGCATACGACAACGATTCCTTCTTCTCTTTAGGAAGGCCGTAGATATAGCGGGACCCAATGCACTTGTCATAGGTGGAGACTTTAACGCTCCACACAGTGCTTGGGGATACGGATACACAAGAGCCAAAGGAAAAACGCTATGGCAGGATATTCAAGAAACAGGCTTAACTCTCATCACTGACCCCGACTCCCCTACGCGTATGGGAACTGGGCTTGCAAGAGACACCACTCCAGACTTAACGTTAGTTCGTAACGCGGGGACCGCTAAATGGAAAAACACATTCGATGATCTGGGGAGTGATCATCGAATATTAGAAATCAGGATAGAAACCATGGCTGCCGCAAAAATTCAGAGAGAGATTAGATGAACTGACTGGGATAAGTTTCGGAAAGTCAGAAACGCGAAAAAACAAGACCCTATCAGTAATATGGAAGATTGGATCAAAGATGACAATAACGACGTCAGCGAGGCAACTAGAAGTATCGCTTCAAGTCTACCCCTAGAGCAGATTGATAGCCGTCTCGCACACATGTGGGAGGCCAAGCAGTCACTGCAAAATAGATGGCGGGGACAGAGGCACAATAGGCCCTTGCGCAAGCGCATAGCCAAGCTGAACAAACAGATCGAAGAACATTGTAAGCAGCTAAGTAAACAGCAATGGGACCAAGTTTGTTATAGTCTCGATGGCCAAATGAATGCTGGTAAGACATGGCGCATGCTCAAACACCTGCTAGACCCAGATAACACCAAATCAGCACACAAGCAAACCTTGCGTAAACTGGTGCACTGGTATAACGGCAGTGAGGAGGACTTTATCGCTGAGGCGAGCAACACATACATTCCCGCCATGCCTGTCATAGAGCACGGACCATATTCCGGAGGCCCGAACAAGCTCTTAGATGAGGAGTTTACTGTGGCTGAAATCAGGGTTGCGCTACAGAAGCTAAACACGAAATCTGCACCAGGACCAGACGGGATCACTAACAGAACACTGCGGAACCTTGACGACCAAGCCATAGAGAACATCACGCAATATATTAACGAGTGCTGGACCGAGGGCACTATACCAAAACAGTGGAAAAAAGCTAAAGTAATCCTCATCCCCAAGCCCGGGAAACCCCCCATCTATCGAATTTACGCCCCATATCACTAACGTCTTGTGCTGGGAAGCTGATGGAACACGCTTTTCTAGGCAGAATCAACACTTATCTTAAGGAGAACGAAATCTACCCAGATTCCATGTTGGGGTTCCGCACACGGCTCTCCACGCAAGACGCCATGCTGCAAATTAAGCAGCAGATTCTAGACAACAAAACAAGAGCTACCCGGGCGATCTTAGGATTAGACCTTAAAAAAGCCTTCGACAAAGCATCGCATACGGCTATCTTACATCAGATCTGCCAATTAAGCTTAGGATCAAGAGCGAGGTGTCTATATGTATTCCCCCCTTGCTCAATTGTCTGTCTTGTATATTTTTTCCAGTTTATTTGTATATATGTATAGCCCCCCTTACTCAATGCCCCCCATGGGGCCTGTAAGGTACTTTGAAATAAAAAATAAATAAAAAGTATAACTATGTCAAGGACTTCCTAACAGACAGAACGGCATCCATCGTAATCGGAGAACTGAGATCTGAGGAAAGGCTTATGGGCAGTGCTGGTACCCCGCAGGGTTCAGTCATATCGCCAATGCTGTTTAATCTCATAATGATAGGACTCCCGGCGCGGCTGAACTCAATATACGGAATACATCATTCTATATATGCAGATGATATCACCATCTGGGCGTGTGAAGGTAATGACGGAGAGATAGAGCTGAGACTACAGGAGGCCATCACCACTATTGAGGAGTATCTTGAAGGTACTGGCCTCGAGTGCTCGCCAGATAAATCCGAACTCCTCCTCTATCGCCCCACGCTTAAAGGCAGGCCACCCAAGGGATACAACCGGGACCGTGCTTACGAAGAGATCCAAATTCACACCAAAAACGGCAGGACTATTTCTATAGTGCAACAAATCAGAGTCCTTGGACTCATCATCGAGTCTAAGGGTACAAACGGTGAAACCGTCAAGAGGTTAGTAACCAAAGTCACCAACGCAATACGGCTAATCAAGAGAGTCACCAACAAACACCAAGGCATGAAAGAGGCTAACGTCATCAGGCTTATTTATTCATTCGCCATAAGTCACATTATATATGTAGCGGCATATCTAAACTTGTATACAGCCGAAAAACTCAAAATCAACGCACTCATACGAAAGGCGTACAAACAAGCTTTGGGCCTTCCAGATAGCACCAGCAACGAAAAACTGTTTCAACTGGGCTTACATAACACTTTAGAGGAGCTGATAGAAGCGCAACAGATTGCCCAGTTAGAGAGGCTAGCTAGCACGCGCACAGGGCGGAATATCCTTGACAAGTTGGGGATAAATTACCATAGGCAACAAGGAAGTAAAGTGTCGGTTCTAAAGGTGATCAGGGAAAAGATCCAGGTCCCCAATCTGCCCAAAAACATGCACCCCGAATTTAATCAGGGCAGAAGAGAAAGTCGCGCTAGAACTCTACTCAAGGCCTACGGCAGAGAAGGAGGCGTTGTTCGTAGACGCAGCGGAGTACCCTAGTCACAAATCCTACGTTGCGGCAGTAATAAACACCGACCGCAAATGTGTAAACGCGTGCTCCATACGCTCGGATAATTCAGAAATCGCGGAAGAGGTGGCTATTGCGCAGGCCATAATTTCCCCAAAGTGTAGGTATGTCATCAGCGACTCGCAGTCGGCAATCCGTAACTATGCACGAGGAAGAATATCTCCCGAGGCAGCCAACATACTCCTCCGAAAGGCAAATCTCATATCATCAGAGGAATTCGAAGAAAGGTATATTATATGGTTCCCAGCCCACACCCCGTGTGCGTCCCTCATTCCCAACCTCAACAAGGAGGCTCACCGCGTAGCGCAAGGTCTCACTTACCGCACTCGCAATGGAGCTTCACATGAGGTACTGGGAGGAGATGAGTGGTGGGAGAGGGACAGAGTGTTTAGGTTCTGCGACATTATCCAATTCTACCAGAAGTCGAGGCGCAGATTTTCACCACCTAGCTCCACATTAGACAGATCTCAGGAGGTTGACTGGAGGCGACTTCAAACTAGAACATTTCCCAACCCGAAGCACCTAAATCGCATCTACCCAGAACTATACCCAGATGACTCGTGTAAACTATGTAGCATGAGACGCGCCACCCTAGAGCATATGTTATGGGAATGCACACAGATACATGACGCCAATGCAGTCTCCCCAGAACAGCTTGGGGCGCGGTGGAGAGCCGCGCTGATCAGCTCAGATCGGACAGATCAAATATGGGCCATCCAGCGAGCACGGGAGGCGGCTGAGAGACAGGGTCTCTCCACCACCACTGGCGCGGCTTAGGCCCACGCCTCAATCCACTGGTTAAATAGAGTTTGCTCACTCACTCAAAGAATCGAAGAGACGGCGCGAAGTTCGAATTGGTGGGGAAGCAGGGAGCCATGTAAGTAAAAATAATTGAAATGCAGTTTGTGAAATAAACAAAGACGTGCTATTTTTCGCCTAAGATCCAGAGGGGTGAGAGACAATGATAATTTTATAGCAGTAACACTTGTGCGGAAATTGTATTGAGAGGTTATAAAACGAGCCGCGTGATTTTGAATGGCTTCAAGGGCGTTTATTAAATGAAATTGGTGTAAGATAATCGTTGTTGTAGTATATAGCAGTGCCGTGGCGTAACTTGTTCGCGGGTGGGAGGTTGGGGGAGGGGAGCTTTTGTTTTACTTCATCGTCGTATATATATATATATATATATATATATATATATATATATATATATATATATATATATATATATATATATATATATATATAAATGAAATAGATGATCAGAGTTTCTTCCAGCTACCGTAAAAAAAGTTATAAACTTCGAGAATAGTGCAGTATAGGAAACAAAATAAAATATTTATTTAATCCTAACAGGTTCGGCTGGTGGACACCAGCCTTCTTCGGAGGGCAGAATTATATATATATATATATATATATATATATATATATATATATATATATATATATATATATATATATATATATATATATATATATATATATATATATATATATATATATATATATATATATATATATAATTTATTTCTTTAAAGGCATCTAACAGGTCCCAAGGGAAGCATAACAGAACAAGAGAGAACAAAAGAAATTGATTGATACATTAGTCTGAAAAGCGAGCACAATTATAATGTACTGGCAGTGCAATGTAACAATATATAAATAAATGACAAAAGTACTAAGAATACTAAAAAAAGCAACGAGAAAATAATGCCAATGAAGTGGTGCATTGGTCCCGTAAAAAAGAAACTAAAAAATGTACATAGCTTGAGCACACAATCAAGGAACAGAGCACAGACTACAGAAGACCGTCCGCGAAGCAGGGCTAAAATTAAAATGAAGATGCAACAGATATACTGGGAAACACCCAATTGAAAAGAAAAAGAAAGGCAATTTCATGGCATACCGCATCACTAGGCACATACCTCACAATCACGAAAAAGAAAAAGAATGTTTGCGTGTACGCTATACAATTTTTCTGGCGTTACCTGTATTTTAATATGAATCCATTATTAAACATAGCTGTAATGCTCATAGGAAAAGTGTTCTACGCTTTCCTGGCCTGTCCACCCGAATGAGTATCTGCCATATTTCAAGGAAACAAACAAACAAACTCAAGCCTTACAAAGAAATGTCTAACTTGATGAATGCGAATATTTGTTACGATGAGAACTCTAAACTTACCTTTATTTCGTCGTGCGACAGATGCGTATTCCATAACCGAGCAGCTCGTGGCAAGGCCGAAGAGTTGCATGCGTCAGAGTTACTACAGATGAGTTATACGTTACTATAGATGAGTATAGATACCATGAGTCGTTGTGAAGAATTCGTGATGTACAGTGTGCGCGTACCAATGGTAACTTTGATGGCTTCGTTTGATAAACATATTGCCACAAGGCAGTAGTGGGATTGGGGCATAAAGCGGTAGAGGGTCCCTGGCTAAAAGGGAAGACTACGAAGTGGATAGAGACTGGTTCCAGCCCGCCAGTGCGCCAGGCATTGTGATCGCGTGTAATCGTTGTAAATATCTGTAAATGTACGTTTTCTTGTAAGATTATTGGTGGAGGTGCTGGGTACGCCTACCTGGCTTTTCCGGCAAACCAACACGGAACTTCGGAGTGGTCGCCACCTTCATTTTTCTGCAATGGCTCAACAGGCCCACCCACAAGAGCAACAGCAGCAGCAGCTGCAGCAGCAGCAGCAGCAGCAGCACCAGCACCACCAGCAGCACCAGCACCACCAGCACCAGCAGCAGCAGCTGCCTCCTCTGATTCTCCTGCCTCCACGAGACCCCGGAACCTTCTCGGGCACAGGCAAGGACAAGGTGAATGTTGAAGATTGGGTCGCTTTGTACGAGCGCGTGAGCGAATACTATAGGTGGGACCCTACGTTGATGCTGGCCAACGTTGTATTTTACTTGCGGGATACGGCGCTCACCTGGTATGAGACGCATGAGTCGGAGTTGACCAGCTTATTCAGCAGGCCATTTGGGCGACAGCAGGCCGCGAGGAAAGACCTGGAATGTCGCGTGCAGACATCGACAGAATCGTATGTATCTTACATACAGGACGTATTGGGCCTCTGTCGAAAGGTGGACGAGAACATGAGCGAAACTGACAAAATCGCTCACATATTGAAGGGAATTGCCGATGACGCGTTCAATCTGTTGATCGTTAAAGATTGCGCCACCGTCGACGCGGTTGTGAAGGAGTGTCAGCGCTTCGAGCACGCCAAGAACCGTCGCATAACCCGCCAGTTTGCGCGTCTGCCTAATACTGCAGCCACTTCGACCTGTGAAGACAGCCCCAAGTTCACGCAAGCTACATCGTCCGAAAATGTCACCCGAATCGTTCGTCGCGAACTCGAAGCAATGGCTCCTGCAGCCATCGCCTCTGACGGTCCTCAAGACAACGCATCCACCGTCTCCCTCATCCAAGCCGTCGTTCGCCAAGAAATAGCAAATCTCGGCATCACACCTGTTTGCGCTGTTCGCACCACCGAGAGCTCGGCTTCTGTTAACCAGATTCCGGTGTACCCTTCACGCTACCCTTCCCGCTACCGGAACCCTGCTGAATGGAGAACGTCGGATGATAGACCAATCTGCTTTCACTGCTCTCGCGCCGGCCACATTGCACGCTACTGTCGCAATCGTTGGTCATCCAATTCATCTTGGAACACTGGGACATGGCGTCGCTTTGAAGGCAGTTCTCGCCGCTTTTCTACTCCGTACGATCCACAGCCTGCTCCTACTAACGTTCAGGGCCGAAGGTTCAGCCGGTCGCCATCACCCCAAGGCCGCCGATCTCTCTCGCTGATGATTTCTCGATCCAGGTCCCCTGCACGACCTGGGCCCTCAACCTCGGGAAACTACACCATGCAGCTCCCGGAGGTGACGCTGCATTAACGACCCATTCTGCAAATCCTCTGTTGACGATTCCTACACGCCGCAATATTTTGGACCTTTTGGTGGATGACGTTACCGTTACAGCCCTGATAGACACTGGTGCACCAATTTCAGTCATGAGCGCTGCTCTCTGTACTAAACTGCGAAAAGTGATCACGCCTCCTATTAAGTGTGCAGTAATGCTTGCCGATGGGAGCACATCTGCCGTTCTCGGCATGTGTACCTCTCGCGTATGTATTGCTGGGCGCCAGACCGTCGTATTGTTCACCGTGCTTGAGCAGTGCCCACATGACGTGATTCTTGGCCTCGACTTTCTCTCTGCGCACTCCGCCCTTATCGACTGCTCGACAGGTCTTCTTCAGTTGGAACTGCCTTTTGACGCCGCTGTTGCCCATGACGCTCAAAGTCGCCTTTGTGCCACCGAGTTCCTGCATCTTCCGCCGCAAGCCGCGACTTACGTGCAGCTCGTGTGTGATCCGCCTGTGCGCGATGGTGAATATGTCGTTTCACCTATTAACGACGTTGTGCTAAAGCACTCCATTGCTGTCCCGCACACCGTGGTGAGAGTATGCCACAATCAGACCCATCTGTCTCTTTTGAACTTTGGTTTCTCCACGCATGTGCTGCCTGCTGGTATTAAACTAGGCGTCATGTCGTCGCTGCAAGAGTGTGATATTTCTGAACTGTCGGCTCAGCAACCTACTCCGCATGTCAACTTGCTCACTGCGCCCAACCTGTCAAGCATTGACATTGCCAAAATGATAGCGCCAGATCTTTCGCCCTCCGAAGCACAAGACCTCCACCGTCTGTTGACATCCTATGCGGACATATTCGATCTTGACAACCGCCCTTTAGGCCAGACATCAGTTGTGACCCATCACATCAACACCGGCGATGCTAACCCAATTCATCGCCGCCCTTACCGCGTCTCCGCCGCCGAACGCTCTGTCATCCAGAAAGAGGTCGAGAAAATGCTCGCCAAAGGCGTCGTCGAACACTCATCTAGTCCGTGGGCATCCCCGGTAGTGCTTGTCAAGAAGAAGGACAACACATGGCGGTTTTGCGTCGACTATAGACATCTCAACAAGGTCACTAAGAAGGACGTTTACCCTTTACCAAGAATAGATGACGCCCTTGACTGCCTTCATGGCGCAAAGTTTTTCTCGTCCATTGACCTTCGATCTGGTTATTGGCAGATCGCTGTTGACCCACGGGACCGAGAAAAAACAGCATTTGTAACCCCCGATGGGTTATATCAATTTAAAGTAATGCCATTTGGGCTTTGTAATGCGCCGGCCACCTTTGAGCGCATGATGGACTCCCTTCTGCGCGGCTTCAAATGGTCCACTTGCTTATGCTACTTGGATGATATCATTGTTTTTTCACCGACGTTCGCAAGCCATCTAGAGCGACTGTCCAGTATTCTCCAAGTATTTCGCAACGCTGGTCTCCAGCTGAACTCTTCCAAATGCCGTTTCGGCCGTCGCGAAATAGCTGTACTTGGTCACCTCGTTAACGCATCTGTGGTACAGCCCGATCCGGACAAAATTCGCGCATTGACTCAATTTCCCGTGCCCTCTTCTCATAAGGATGTCCGGAGCTTCCTTGGTTTGTGCTCCTATTTTCGCCGCTTCATCCGAAATTTCGCCGATATTGCGCGGCCTCTCACCGAGCTTCTTAAAAAAGACGTCCCATTTACTTGGAATTCGCCTCAAAGTGCTGCATTTTCGGCGCTCATTGCAGCCCTCACGACTACGCCAATATTAGCCCACTTCGATCAGACTGCCCCGACAGAAGTTCGTACGGACGCGAGTGGCCACGGAATTGGTGCTGTTTTAGCTCAGCGTCAGCATGGACGTGACTGTGTCATCGCCTACGCCAGCCGCCTTTTATCCCCTGCCGAGAGGAATTATTCAATCACCGAAAGAGAGTGTCTTGCTCTTGTTTGGGCTGTCGCTAAATTTCGCCCGTACCTCTTCGGCCGCAGTTTTACTGTTGTAACTGATCACCATGCACTCTGCTGGCTTTCCTCGCTAAAGGATCCCATGGGACGTCTCGGTCGTTGGTCTCTACGCCTCCAAGAATACACCTTCTCGGTCGTGTATAAATCTGGTCACCTCCATCAAGACGCCGACTGCCTTTCACGGTATCCAGTGGATCCACCAGACGCCACAGAGAGAGCTACGGAGGCTTGCGTCTTATCAATATCAGACTTTCTTGATATCGCTTCTGAGCAACGCCGCGACCCGGATTTACTTCCCATCATAGAAAGCCTGAGTTCCGCTACTCCACCAACTTCTCTGAACTTGTATTTCCTTCATGAAGGAGTTCTCTACCGCCACAACATGCGCCCTAACGGCCCTGACCGCCTTCTCGTCGTGCCTTCCCATTTGCGTGTAGATGTTCTCCGACAGCTTCACGATGAACCTGCCGCTGGTCACCTGGGAGTCACTCGCACTTATGATCGCGTCCGGCGCCGTTTTTTCTGGCCACGCCTATATCGCTCGGTGCAAAAGTATGTTGCCAGCTGCGACCTTTGTAAACGTCGAAAACGACCAACATCGCTTCCAGCTGGCCTTCTTAACCCTATTGAGATCCCTGCTGAACCATTCTACCGCGTAGGGCTCGACCTTCTCGGGCCATTTCCCACTTCTGCATCCGGGAACAAATGGGTTGCCGTGGCGACCGACTACGCGACACGTTATGCGATCACCCGCGCTCTTCCAACCAGCTGCGCTACCGATGTCGCCGACTTTCTGCTACATGACATCATATTGCATCACGGCGCTCCTCGACAGCTCGTTACTGACCAAGGCCGATACTTTTTATCTCGCGTCGTCCAGGATATCGTACGTTCCTGTTCCACGAACCACAAGTTCACAACGGCATACCATCCACAAACTAATGGACTTACAGAGCGCCTGAATCGCACTATCACGGACATGTTGTCAATGTATGTTTCTCCAGACCACCGTGACTGGGACGCAACGTTACCCTACGTCACCTTCGCTTACAACTCCTCCAGACATGACACAGCAGGCTATTCCCCGTTCTACCTTCTTTATGGACGGGAACCCTCTCTGCCTCTTGATACACTCCTTCCCGCTGGTTCAAGCTCCCCTGTCACATACGTCCGCGATGCCATAGAGCGAGCCGACGCAGCACGACAGATTGCCCGAGAACGACTCATGCTTTCTCAAGCCTCTCAGAAAGATCGATACGATCGTCACCACCGTGAAGTTTCGTATGCACCAGGTTCTCTCGTACTCTTGTGGACCTTATGTCGTCACATCGGCCTCTCCGAAAAACTTTTATTTCGCTATGACGGACCATACAAAGTCCTTCGCAAGATCAGCAACCTCACCTACGAGATACAGCGAGTCGTCGACGAAGCGCACTCAATGCCACCACCATCCACTGTTGTGCACGTCGTAAGACTGAAGCCTTATGTGTCACCCAACACTCCCCTTTCGTGACAAGCGCCGGGTCGGCGCTTTAACGCCGCGGGGTAGTGCCACAAGGCAGTAGTGGGATTGGGGCATAAAGTGGTAGAGGGTCCCTGGCTAAAAGGGAAGACTACGAAGTGGATAGAGACTGGTTCCAGCCCGCCAGTGCGCCAGGCATTGTGATCGCGTGTAATCGTTGTAAATATCTGTAAATATACGTTTTCTTGTAAGATTATCTATGGAACAATGACGGGATTGTTATCATGTCGACTATCAAGAGTCTGAAGGGAAATGTATTATTTGTGTCATGCTTGACTGGTAGTTATATTCACGAGAAATAAGTCGAGTAGCTCGATCTTGGGTAACCTCTAACATGCGGATTAAATATTCATGGCGGGAAGAGCATATGGCAGTGGTAAACGTGCAAATGTTAAGAACGCTACTTTAAGGACGTTAGATGAGCATTTGGGTCTTGGATCCAATGTAAACGGAAATATTCAATGGTAAGCGGTCGGGAAGTAAAAGAGACACTCATAGAAAAAGAATAGGAAAATATTGATTGATTGATTTTGTGGGGTTTAACGTCACAAAACCACCATATGATTATGAGGGACGCCGTAAAGGAGGGCTCCGGAAATTTCGACCACCTGGGGTTCTCTAACGTGCACCCAAATCTGAGCACACGGGCCTACAACATTTCCGCCTCCATCGGAAATGCAGCCGCCGCAGTTGGGATTTGAACCCGTGACCTGCGGGTCAGAAGCCGAGTACCTTAGCCACTAGACCACCGCGGCGGGGCGGACAAGAAAGAGGATAGACCGCGTTATACAACATGTGATTATATAAAAAAAGAAACGCACACTGTATGACTACTTTTTGCCTTCTCGCTTCAACAAAAGACCCGTCTGGGTGGACGAGAACAAATATAAACATGATCAGCAATGATGATTGATTTGTCATTTCATCATTTAGGTCGGCCATGACTTGCATTGAAGCACCAGCCACCAAGGAACTGGCACATGAATAATCGTTGTTGCTTTGGAAAGTATGCTGGCGTAAACGTATTGCGTGCTTCAATGCGTCTCGCGCCATTATTATTGGGAATAGCACAGCTTTCTAAAAAATCCTAAAAAAAAGCACTAATGGGGGCTTCACCTCACACTTTAGTGTATTGAAAAGAAGCTTGATTACTACCGGAAAATGAGGAGTGTGATGAAAAGGCCGTAAAGAGATCCTTTGATTATTTGAGAGACAAAATGGTGTAAGGCTTTTGTATTAGGTCTTAGGAGTTATTTGTTAGCTTTTGAAGTAATCACTTTACGGATGGAGAATGTCATAAATTTCGATACGTGGGTGACCAAACTTAAGAGCAAACCTCATAAGCGCGAAAATGCACGCGACAGCGACGAGCGATGCTATGAGCGACGAAACAGGGCGTTCGCGCGACGTGTCGCGTGCTTGATTTCGCGCGATCACTCGGTTCTCCAAATTTGTAAACCGTCGCTCATCGCCCGGAAGTGCTGGGCTCAAGCAGCCCATAGCGAAAAACCGGAAAATACAAAGACTACATAGATGCACGTGACCCTGCCCGAGTCACGTATGCGCAACAAGAAATAACGCAATGTTTATTACGCATGTGCATATAAAAAGTGCTGCAAGGCAATAATAAACCCTTTCCGTTTCATTACACAACAATATATTTTATTTTTAAATTGCATATCGCTGGCTACGCGGTTTTCTTGGTGCGAGTAGACGGCCTCATGCCAGCAACAGTGGAATTCGCTCGCCGAAGCCGTCGCGTGAATGAGGTTTGCCTGCGCTAGCGACTGATCGCGCGAAGCCGATCTACGTCGCGTCGCTTCTCGCTGTCGCGTGCATTTTCGCGCTTATGAGGTTTGGCCCTTAATTGGCGACATGTACTATCAGTGTTAAAACCGGAACAGCGGCAAGTCTTCGCAATCGTATAGTGCGCCGTCCACTTATCACCACGGACAAGTATGCATATGTGTGCAGAGCTGCCGACCATGATGCGCATGCCTGTCCATGGTGACGGCGGGCACTACACTATCGCGAACTCAAAGGCTTGCCGCTGGTCGGCTTTCATTTGACGATGATAGTTCTTCCAAATAAACGACGTGGTTCCTCGTGGAGGAACCACTGGAACGCGTAGCTGTCGATTTCGTCACGCATATTGTATGTGTGACATACACACGCACACAAACGCACACACGCGCGTGCGCGCACGTAATGAATCGAAACTACTGCATTCAAAACAGTGGAGTGGATGAGCGAATATCGTTTTTTCTGTGTTGAACTTTCGCAAAGGAGCTTAATAGAGGGAAATATCGAAAGAAAAAAACGTTTGCACTAAAATCATTTTTGGCAGCCTGCTTCGCCTGCGATGTGTGGTCCACGCGTAAACAGCCTAATTCCAACCGCTTTGCTCATATTAATGCTGCAGGCCGTAATGAGATTGCGCTTCTCGTAATGCGATCGCAGAGTATGCGCTGACGCGAACCCGACGGGATCGCTGCAAACCGAAAGCGGTCCCAGCACGCGCGACGACACATTGGTAGCGTCATCGACACCACGAGTATTTTCAGTTTTTTTCCGGGCTGCTTTCGGCCGGCGATTTCTGCATCGGGCTTTTCGTAAGTAGTACGATTGCAGCATTAAACTACTGCTGCCTTTCATGTATTCTTGTTGGTTCAATTACTTGCCATTCAGTCTCAGCTGCAGTGAATCATTTCTGGTTGCATAAGGCTGACCATCTAAATGACCGCACCCTTGATGTCATTCGTGCAAAGCTGTGTGCAGCATCCGCGTGTTTTTCTTTGCACTCAGTTATGTCAACCTTTCGTGCTTTACACATGCCAATTAATGAACTTCGCCCCCTGAAAACAGACGTTGCCGAATGAAAATAAAAGAGTACACACGCCTTTCACAATATATAGAACTAAACTAAATTAGACAACCGGTTTGTCCGTTTGCCCTTGAAAACGCGTGTTTGTATACCACTGGGTAAACGCATGCACGTCTACTGCGCAGATTCATGGACGGTCGAGCCTCGTAATATTATGGACGCCAAAGCTCACGAGGCAGCTCCCGCTGAGGAGAAGAAACCGGCCTGCAAGCCGTGCTGCCGTGGAAAGAAGTTGAAGAAGCCCAGCGAAGTAGGCACCACACTCTGATCGGCTTCTGACTGCACTTGTGTGATTGAGGTGTTCCCCGCATTCGCTTGTCCCGATTTTTTTTCTTTTTAAGTAGAAACATTTCTTGAAGCAAGCGAGCAAATACCTACGGTCTTTTGAGACAACATACTTAAAGCTTCACTGCTGCGCGTTCTAACTGCAATGCACCATATTCTGTGTTTCGATACTCGTAGACTGCTCACCACTCTATGATTCCAGTCGTTTGTTCGTTCTGTAACATTCGCTTTTTCTTTGCAATTATCTACGGTTATTTATGTTGGTAAATGTGTCAGCACAAGCACGCCACTGTAATGGGTAAACAACCTCTGTTGACAAGTGCATTGAGACGTGCATTACTGCTAACCCCCCTTTTTTTTAAATTCTCTTACAGTTGCCGCTGTATAGCTGCCCGTCGCAAAATGTTGAGTACGAGCTTGTAGAAGAGCCTCCCGGTCAAGTTGAAAATGCAGTTCGTTACGTGAGGACAAGCGTGAGCCCCTACTACAGTGTTGTTGAGGTGAGACTTCAAAAAGTTGTTGTCGATGCATTTATTACTGGCATTTTCATTACTTAGGCATGTAAGTTTTGCCGAGGTGTTTCATACCTAGCGGTCTTGTTCAAAATACTACCACTGACGTTCACATCAGTTGTAGTTACACACTAAGATGTCTTGACATATTTTATTTCAGCCATACATTTCAGTAAGCACTGCTTCTTCTGTGGAACTTGCATGCAACAAGATAAAACCAGTTGTGCCTGAAATATTCTTTTGTGTTCTTTCATTGCAGTCAGTTACTGAAAGGGCTGGAGAAATATACACAACTGCTGTTGAACATTCGAAGTGTGAGTACTTGTCTCCTTTGATTTTGCAGGAGGCGGATGAGAAATGACATTTATTTATGTCGACTTTTCACTTTCAGCGAGCTATGAGTATGTGACGATGGAGGAAAACATGGTAGCCAGAGCCATGGCCATATCCTTGGGAGGCCTCACGGGCATTATTCTTGGAGCCAGAGGTAAAGTGTCACAGTTTGCAGTGGAATGGCTGTGATGACTGACAACTTGTATGTAATGCCTCCACTATGGGACTGTTCTGTATCAACAGTATCATCAGTTGCTAAAGTAACCAGTGTTCTTTCTGTACTTGCTATGCTGCCCCACATTTCCGTCTTTTTAGGTCATGAATTACCATACTTACCCGATTCCAAGGTGCCCCTGGTTTCAACGTGCACCTAACTTACAGGACCCAAAAACAAAAATACAGCTAGGGGACAGTTCAAGCGTCTCAACTTGAATCTAACGCGCATGCGATATTAAGGTCCATTTTTGATTAAAAAGGTATAGGTATAAATTAGCTAAATACAGTAAAGATATTAATGCTGCTATTGTTTTCCTAAAATGTAGTATGTATCATGCGGAAAATTCAATTTCTTTTCTTGTCTCCGCAGAAACACCTTTGAACAACTGGTACTGTATAATTTTAAATTTAGCGCATGAACCCTTTGTGGTCTGTGGTTGGGAACCGTCTGGGACTGGTTCTCTTGACTTTGTAGAAAGTGATGATGACTCCAGGGAACAGAAAGCTTATCTGATGATGAAGAAAGTGCATCGCATGAGTGCTCGGATAGCAACGTTGATGAAGACAACACAAAACACAGCACCCCTTAATGCATGTGTCTACATGTCCCAGAAACTCCAGAGTCAAACCTCTAAGCAGTGCAGCTCAATTTCAAAGTGTCTTTGAAGGACATGTATAAAAAATAATGGAGAAAAAAAATTTAATATATTGCTCTCTGTCTGGCTATGCCAGTGTGTTTTTGCACGACCCCTGAAACAAGTTTAAAGTTATGGACCGGACGGGTTAGCGTTGTGTGTGGATGTTAAGGACTGGGAAGGGCTAAACTTCCTTTGTAGCGGAGGTAGCATGAGCACAAGCTAATGTTTAACTTTGATTTTCATAAGTTGTGTTTTTTTTTTTTTCTAGGAGGAATATTCAAGAAGCTGATCTACGGAAGTGTGGGGGCTACTGTGGCTGCTGCTGCATGCTACCCCAAGGAAGCCAAGAAGTTCTCCCAGGACTACCTGGTCGTTGCACGGGACCAGGCTGCTGCTGCTGTGAAACAGGCCACAGGCAAGAAAAATATTCTTGTTCAGTGGGAAAAAGATAATGAAAGATTATTACTAAGATCCACCTAATGTAATATACAAATTAATAGCTTTGTTTTGTATTCAACGTGATGTTCCCTCTGTATTCATGTTGCATCACTTAATACAGTAAACTCTCACTAAACGGAACTTGAAGTGACCGGGAAATGTGTTCCACTTAACAGGAGTTCCGTTTACTGAGAGGTGAATATGGGTGCAGAGTACAAGACCGAAACTAAGCATTGCAGAGGCAATTGTTCCGTTTAAGCAGTAGTTCCATTTAACAGATTTTCATTTACTGAAAGTCTACTGTGGTTGAAACTGGTGATGACAGGAGTGCAAGGATGAGGTGGACGTATTACTGTAAGCAAAAAGGGAAAATATATTCAAAGCATTCATTTAAAGTGCTCAAAAATACAATATCTGCCTTCTAAAGGTTTATTATTTTAATACATCCGTTTTATCCATTTCTTTGGTGTATATGAAGTAGCACAGCTGGGGAGTAGCCTGTTTCCTTCATCTCTGGGTGCAGCCTGTTTCTCTTATCAAAAGGGTATCCTCATGGTGTAAAATGAGTGTCAGCAGTTGCCGTAAAACTGGCTGCATTCTGAAAACATGTACACCCCCTATAGGTGTATTTGCTCCACACAAGAGTATGTTATCTGCCTTTTATTGTTATTTACTTGCCCTTCCTTGCTTTATTGCCATGTGCACTGTACTTCCAAGACACAAATGACGTGTGTGCTGTCATTGGAACATAATCTTATTGATAAAAAAGAGGCAATCGTAGAGTTTTCAAAGGCAAATGCAATGATTGATGTGTGGTTTTTTACCTGTCTTTAGAGTCTGTGCTGTGGCTGTTGGCCGCTTATGTTCCATTGCATTGTCAATGCATGTTTTTTCTGTCCTCTTTCGTATGATGTTTGGTCATACTCTTGGTAAGCGAATACCAGTAGCACCAAAGTGAAGCAGAAGGAACCAAGACAAGAATAAAAAAAAAAGGGACAGGATGCATCTAAGATCCATCTTGTTCTTGTCTCTTTTTTATTGTCTCGTTTCCTTCTGCTTTTTGTTGGTGCTGCTGGTATTTCCTTAGCTGGACTATATGTACAAACTTGTCCAACAAGCCATCCCAATGTATTGTCATACATCGGTCATGCATTGCCTGATGTATGGAAGTGTGCATTGATCAGGGACAGTTGATTCATTATTATTTATGTGCTGATAAGACTTTTTTAAACTTCCGTGCAGGCCATGACCTGAACGACCTGTTTTCGAAAGTGCAGCTTCCAAAGCTGCCGGACTTCTCTGCGAAGACCATCGACCAAGTGGGCCAGCAAGTGAGTGACGTTCAGTATTACGGTTTCAGGCTGGCCGATCCAGAATCGGTAAATACTTCAGTTCCATGCTTAATTGCTGCCGTGCTTTTGTTTATGGTAGGCTGCAAGTTCCTCGTAAGTGTTGTAAGTGATCACGAAGGTTGTTGCTTGTTGTAATGGTCGTCTTCCATCCTGTTTGTTTTTTTACAGAAGAGCTCATAATACCATCGCCTGTTGGAGCACTCAAGGCAAGTATGAGTTTGCACTCTGATGGAATTCATACTCTCCTTAAATATAGGTCATAATTTCATGGCGCATTGAACTGTATAAAAAATTTTAAAAAAGAAACAGAAAATTAAGCCAGAGAAAGCATAGGAGAAATAAATTTTATTAGTAATTGAAGTGGAAATGGAAGTGACAGTGAATGAAAAGTCAACTTACCAAATTTTGGCTGTGACCCATGCATGAACTTGGCATTCAGGGGGATGGGGCTTCCTTCGTAGCCATGGCAAATGGCACATTAATGTCATTTTGCATCATAGCAATTTAATATATATAACATCTGCTAATGTGTCCACTAGCTACACTGAAGGTGAGTTTATTCATTATGTCGTGGCCATATTATGAATGAGGCGAGCTTCAAGGAACTTTTTTAAATAAATTATTCTCTTTGGCAACACCATAGAATTCTCCTTGTGATGGATGCTTAGTTTATACCTGCTGTTCTGATGCTCTTGATAATTTGTTGTTTGTGAAATGCAGGTGCTGACTGTCAAACCAGCAGGATGCTTTTCAAGCCATTAGGATGGACTCTTGGTTAATCTTCAAAAGAAATTTAGGTCAATGCAATAAATGTAACCTGAAAGCCTTAGTAGAAGTAGTGTCCTTTTCTTCCTTTCTGTTTTCCATAATTGGGTTGATTAGTTTAAACAGCAGTAGCAATGACCATGCAGCTGCCGTTTGCTTCAGTTGAGGTCAGAAGTGACGAACGCCAAACTGTGCCTGATGTTTATCAGCCACCAGTGTTGCGAACACTAAATTTGACCACCTTTTGGCCATGTAAGCATATCAACAAATCTGCCCCTTGAGGACCTTCAGGGAACTTTTGAATAAGACGGAAGCTTGAGGTGATGTGAAGTTCGTAGAATATGATGTGTCGCTGAAGCCAAAGTTTTGATAAATGGTTATCTCTTCTTTTAGGCAGCATGACCACTTGTCGAACCACTGGCTCCAGCAACACTCTGTAGGCTTCAGTGAATCCCATCTTCCATCCAATGATTTTTCATTGCTTTAGAGAATTTTCATGTCACGTATTTAGTACACATTGAACGTTTCCCAAAGCACTTGTTTCCGTGGCAGTTTTCACCTAAAGAAAAATCTTAATGCAGTACGCTGCAGTGAACTCGAGAAGCATACATTGGGCGGCTGGTGTATGTTGCCACAACGCCGTGTTGATTTGCTTTGCGGGAAATTAATAAAAAAGAACTAATGTAGCTTTGCACAAGTACACAAGTGGTGCTACGTCTGAAGGAAGCGTGGAGCTGGGCAGCCTACTCCGTCTCACGCCCTTTTTTTTTCCAGTTTTTTTTTCTACATTTTTTCTATATTTGTTCATGTTTACCTTTTCTTTCTATTTCTCGCTTGCTTTCACTTGTCCTGGATTACGTTGCTACGTTACGACAGCAAATGACATCCCGGTCCCCAAACGTTCTCCGCACTTAATATCATCGTCAGGGTGCTAGAGGAACAAGACTTCTCAGCGCGGGTGCGTGCTCAGTATGCTACATATATCAAATGGCTCTCTTTTGCGTGGTTTTACCTGCGTTACACCAAAAACCAAGCGACAACGACAGCACACGATAGCCCGGGCCCCTGTTGTCTGCCCCTGTTGTCTACCTATCGGTTAGTCTAGTACCAAGTGACGACAGCCCGGGCGCGCCCCTACCTATCGGTTAGTCTAGTGTGTCGACGACGTGCTTCAAACATTGGTTGTTAAATTTTTTGTTAAAAGTGGGAACAGATTCAAATCTCCGCACGGTGCAGGGCACATCTAAAACATGCATTTGCTAAGAAAATAAAACAAAATTGCAATGGCGCCGATCATTTTGTTGCTTCAAGGTAGTTGCGCAAACATATGTCCACACTTCACAGTTGCATCTGTCCACAAGTTAGCATTCGCGACGAAACTTCCGGTAACATTTTTTTTCCCCCCGGATTATGTAAACTTCCTGGGAGTGCCTACTTTCGTGCTTCTCGATCGGAACTGCAAGAAGCATGATCGTCTTCCCGTGGAAGTCGTTACCTGTGATATGTTACTTAATTATAGTTACTTCAAGTCACGGTAAGTATCATGGGCAAAATTATTGGACAATTTCTCGCGCAACGCCTCGATTTGACTCTATCATGTCCGACTCCTCGAAGCAAGCCGATCTTTTACACACTAGTTGCTTGCTTTAATTCCTTACGCTTGCTGGTTACTTTCTCTGCACAGGACCACATATCCCATTCTCGAGCCAAGGACTGACGTTTGACATTCTTTTGCAGCCGCAAACATCTACGATCAGCTCAAATATTTCGAAACATTAAAGGTCAGCGATCTGCGTCATTCCATCACGAAGCGAGGCACGCAGCCAAGCAAACACAAGTTCAACACGATCAAAGAAGTCAGCTTCAGAGCGCACGGAAGGTGCGTACGTATATCGTCGCTGACGCGTGGGTTAGCTCAACCATTCCGTCATTGGTGGATAACTACTGTGTTCGTCACTTTCTAGGGATTTCCGACTCATCCTAAACCCGACCAAAGGCCTCTTATCGGCCCACTTCAAGGCGTACACAGTTGATGGTTCTGGCAACAAAAGACCCGTATGGGTGGACCAAAACCAGTTCTACGAAGGCAGGGTGTTTGGTAAGCGATCATTGATCCTTTATGGACTCTGTGCGTTGCAATATGCATCATGGCATCATACTGCCCGCATGTTGGCTCTCATTGCCCTCCACAGGCGAACTCGTCTCTAATGTGAGTGCGCACATTGACGAAGGCGTTATGACAGCGTCGATACGTGTCAAGGATGACATATATGTCATGGAACCGTCGTGGAGGCACATACCCGACGACCATAATGACACCATGATTGTTTACCGAGCGTCAGATGTCAAGTACTCCTGGGACCCAGCCCAGTCTCTGTAAGTAGCATTAATTTACTTTTATTTGAACGTAAGCATAGCATTATTTGCAGACCTAGCTGACATAGGGGTTTACACATTACATGTTACCAGTAGCTTTATTATGCAGTACCAGTGCTATATGAGACATGGGTCACAAAGTGAAAGTGGCGTGATATGGCCCCTAGCTGTCAACTGAGTGCTTATTATGATACCTAATTTAATAAGCATTGATGGCACATCAGAGCAAAGTTGAAAAAAATACGTGAGTTGGCTAATGTTTGTTTAGCACTGGTGTTCGGCAGCCTTCATCCAGTGTCCTATCTTATAGCGTTGGTATTTAAAAATGAACTGTGGCTTTTTGGCTCTACTTTGTATTTTAACCACTCAAAGAAAGAAAACGCAGCAATGATGCAACATTATTTTGCTGGTACAATTAATTTCAGCTGTATCTAACAGTATGCATTAAGATGTAAAATAATTATTTCTCGAAAGAATATAGATAACAGGTCAAACAGACAAGCTCACATCTGTGCTCTATTCACTGGTGGCCAACCTTGCTGCAAAGTGCAGGCTCTCTGAAGAAAATACCAGAAGCATATCACGCATTATGTTTCGTTATCCTTTTGCAACAAGCATTATGCTCGACTGTCTAGAGATGCTAGAAATTTTTGTAATTTTAGGCAAAGATTTTGGAGACCATTTTTAAAGCAAGTGGAAGAGTCAGAATAAGTTATAGCATATTTTGTAGCGATTAAATGCAATTACAATGGAAATAATTATTTAAATATTGAAGAGTCTGTCATGCTGTATTTTTCATAAATCGAGTTCAACAGGCCACTAAAATTATGTAAGACAGTTATTTGGTGGCAGTGAGCATTTCTGAATATATATATATATATATATATATTGAAATTTCTGCTGAAACGCTCCACATTGAATGTCTCGTTGAACATAGTACTCGTGTGCAATGAAATATTTCAACCAAAATTAATATGAAGGGCGAGGGTAGGGATGCGAGCTTGTTGGTTTTTTATACTCTCAGGGGCTTAGTGCAAAATAGCACAGGGACAGAAGAAGAAATGTACACACTGATGCTACTGACAACAATAAGTTTATTTCCGTCTTCAAGCCCACGAAGAAGCCTGTCCGGTACACGGCAGCCACGTGAACACCACACAGTAAACTAAATCAACCGCTATAACATTGTGTCGACAAGTGGTGACCGGCAGCAAGGGTCCGGCAGCTGAACTAAGCCGTGACTGGTGCTGGTCTTGAGCAAGAAGTGAGACACCTGAACAAAGACTGAGCCAGCGAACGGCTATTTATTACAAAGGGCATACATGCACATGTGTCCTCCACACGTGATTGGACAGCCTCAATCACGTGTGTCGCTCACAACATCTTTCAGCACTCTCAAACAGATGCGCGCACGATTGTGGGTAAACTCCCTGGGAGGTGCCTATTGTGGATGGAATTTTGTGTTATTAAATACCAACTCATCCAACGCTCGGTTCTTCTGAGGTGCCTATGAGGCAAAACATTTTGTCCGTTTACTGGCAAGAAGGCGAAAGTGGGCACGGTCAACTAAAAAATGGGCCTTGGTGGATCATGCGTAGGAAATTCATTGCTTTTGAACTCGGACAGTGTGGGTTTGCTGACACAGGTGTCACCAAAATAATATGTCTGTTCAGCTTCAATTATTAATCTGTTGGTTTCAAAATCATTCTTGTTTGCAATAACAGTCACATTTAAGCTAGACTGGCACTGGCATTTGTGGCAGTGAAGTGCTGGAAACCCATCAAGGGTGTCTCACTTTCCCCCTCTATTATAATATTGACGCAAGGCGAACGCAGTATTCAAACTACGCGCGCTAGTTCGTGCGCCCCCCCAAGAGATCAGCGGCTTGATGATCAAACAAGAAAAGGCCGTGACGGCGCGCGCTTCCTCAGCACGGGATTTTGATGAAAAAGAAGTGGACCACCGCTCGAGGGTTTTTTTTCTCTCGGAGATTGACCCCTTTTTGCTGATCGCCTGTTACAGACGCCGCTACTTTTCGGGCACAAGTTCGCCCCAATAAACAGTTATTCGTACACCATTTGGATTGTACGTAACAATTCTGGTGGAGGTGCTGGGTAATGATCCCAAACCCAGTTGGACTTCGAGGAAGCAGCCCGGAACCACGAGCAGTCGAACCAACTGAGCTCACGCCAGTTCATCAGCGCTCCAGCCGTCGTCTACGTGGTGAGCCGCCGGAATTTCCCCTGCCACTAGAGCCCAGAGTGTCTCCACGTGTCTCCGGTGAGAGTACCGAAATGTCGTCTCCAACCGCTGCCGCACACGCCGTTTCGTCTCCAGTCGCTGCCACGCACGTCGTTGTCGATGAGCCACGGACGCCGGACCCTTTTCATGGCGATCCTCATGAAGACGCCGAGGATTGGCTGGAGGGTTTTGAGCGCGTCGCCAACTGCAACGGATGGCCCGAAGAACGGAAGCTCCGCCGAGTTTATTTCGCATTGCAGGACAGCGCACGAACGTGGTTTGAAAACCATGAAGGTACCATTCGATCGTGGGATGATTTCCGACGGGAGCTACTGGCCACATACCCGAGTACAGACCGCAAGGAAAGAGCTGAAGCTGCCTTGCAGGCAAGAAACCAGAGCAACAATGAAAGCGTCGCAATGTATGTGGAAGACATGTGCCGGTTATTCCGTCGGTCTGATCAAAATATGAGCGAGGACAAGAAACTTCGGCACCTGATGCGTGGGGTGAAGCAGGAGATTTTTGCCGGTTTGCTCCGATGTCCCCCGCGGAACGTCGCTGAATTTCGCACCGAGGCGACAGCGGTTGAAAAGACTCTGCAGCAGCGAGCGAGGCACTACAATCGAGATGTTAACGTCACTTCCGTAGACGCGGTGTCAGCAGTCTTCAAGAATGGCATCGACGTATTACGAGAGCTCATTCGATCGGTGGTTCGAGAAGAGCTCCAGAAGCTAAACGGCAACCCCTCAACGGTCTCGTCTTTAGGGGAAGTAGTTCGGGAGGAGGTGAGACAGGCAGTCCGTGAGCAGCAGCCACAAGCCCAGCCTGTTCAAGCGTCAGTTCCGATGCAGCCCGCAGTCTCGTACGCCGAGGTACTGAGAAACACCCCTGTACCTCATTTCGTCGCCCCTGGACCTCCTTTCGCCGCCCCTGGACCTTATTTTGCCGCAGCAAGCACGCATCTGCCGAAACCTCGATTTACGCCGTCCCCAGCCGAGACTAGGATCCGAAAAGCTGATATATGGCGCACTCCTGATCGAATTCCGCTTTGTTATCACTGCGGCGAAGCTGGCCATCTTTACCGGATGTGTGCATATCGCCGAGCTGGACTTCGGGGTTTTCCCGTAAACGCTGCCTGTCCACGGAATGGGGAGCGACCTTTTGAAATCGAGGAGTACTTGTCAACGCGTCAAGGGGCTCACTCCTCGCAGCAGCATCAGCCTCGGTCGACAGCGCCACTGAGGTATCGGTCACCAAGTCCGCGCCCATCTTCAAACTCTCCGAGGCGACTTCCCCAAAGCCCGCTTCGGGAAAACTAGAATCGGCGACCTGGGGAGGTAAGGCCGCTGCCGACGCAAGAAAACAACTTCCAGTGCCGATTTCAAAATGTGATGACGGACACGAGACTACGTGCAGAAATGGTAACGTCGCTTCTGATTTGTCGGTAATTATAGACGGCTACGAAACGAATGCTTTAGTAGACACAGGCGCAGACTATTCCGTCATGAGCAGGGGACTTGCCAGAACGCTGAAAAAAGTGCTGACCCCTTGGATAGGACCACAAGTGCGAACCGCCGGGGGACACCTTATCGATCCGGCAGGCATGTGTACCTCTAGAGTTGGGATAAGCGGCTTCACCTACGTCGCCAGCTTCATTGTCCTGTCGGAGTGTTCAAGAGATGTAATTATCGGAATGGACTTTTTGCAGGCCAATGGCGCAGTGATAAACTTGCAGGAAACGTGCGTCTCGTTCTCGACGAAACACGCCATCGCGACTTTCGAGAGTGAAAAACGATTCGATGCGCTCCAGATTGCAGGTGATGATGTAACAGTACCTGCAAGATCCATCATCGTTGTCACCGTAAAAAGCAATGTGTACAACGACTATGAAGGAATGGCAGAAAGCAATACTGGGCTATTACTCGAGAAAGGGATCTGTGCAGCAAGAGGTATTGTACGACTGCGTGATGGGTGTACGAGTGTCTTCCTGACAAATTTCCGAAATGAGGTGCAGCACCTTGCGAAGGGAACTGTGGTTGGTCACTTGCATGATTACGTTCCGATTACGGATTTGAATTCTTCCGAGACTGCACCACTGCACCCTGACGGTATAGATTCCATACTCGCATCTATCCACATCGAAGCAGCCCTATCACCGAACCAGAAACAAAAAATCGAGAGCCTTATACGGGAGTACGCCTCATGTTTTTCCACGTCATCGAAAGTGCAAAGAACATCTATCATCAAACACCGCATCATAGTCGATCAATCTGTTAGACCTATTTGCCAGCACCCGTACCGAGTGTCACCAAAAGAGAGAGAAGTCATCAGAGGCCAAGTTGAAGAAATGCTCAGGGACGACGTAATTCAACCGTCGGCCAGCCCATGGGCCTCACCTGTAGTACTGGTAAAGAAAAAGGACCAGACCTTGCGCTTCTGCGTTGACTACCGAAAATTGAACGTCGTCACAAAGCGGGATGTCTATCCCCTTCCAAGGATCGATGACACCCTTGACAGACTACGAGACGCGAAATTCTTCTCCTCTCTAGACCTCAAGAGTGGATACTGGCAGATAGAGGTGGTCGAACGAGATCGCGAGAAAACTGCTTTCGTGACCCCAGATGGGTTATACGAGTTCAAGGTACTCCCATTTGGCCTGTGTTCCGCACCCGCCACATTTCAGCGGATGATGGATACTGTGCTGTCCGGGTTAAAATGGCAGTCCTGCCTTGTTTATCTCGATGACGTCGTGATCTTTTCGGCCACCTTCGATCAGCATGTGGAACGACTACGTACTGTGCTCGAAGCGATTAGTTCAGCAGGGCTGACGATAAAACCCCAAAAGTGCCATTTTGGTTTTCATGAACTGCTTTTCCTCGGTCATGTGGTTAGCTCTGAAGGCATTCGACCTGACTCCGAAAAGACAGCAGCTGTAGAAAAGTTTCCTAGACCGACAGATAAAAGGGCTGTGAGACGATTCTTAGGACTTTGTGCCTATTACAGAAGATTCGTTAAAGATTTTTCGAAGATTGCGGAGCCACTAACCCGACTGACGAAAGAAGACATGCCTTTCACCTGGACAAGCGAGCAAGAAGAGGCGTTCAATGAGCTACGACAGCGACTCCTACACCACCCTGTCCTGGCACATTTCCACGAAGAAGCCGAAACAGAGATTCACACGGACGCAAGCAATTTGGGACTAGGCGCCGTCCTTGTGCAGCTGCAAAACGGAGAGGAAAGAGTGGTCGCATATGCTAGTCGCACTCTTTCGAGAGCTGAAATAAATTATTCGGCGACGGAAAAAGAATGTCTGGCGGTAATATGGGCCATACAGAAATTCCGACCGTACTTATATGGTAGACCATTTCGAGCAGTGAGCGACCATCACTCGTTGTGCTGGCTCGCAGGCCTAAAGGACCCTTCTGGGCGACTTGCTAGATGGAGCCTCAGGTTGCAAGAATACGACATAACAGTCGTATACAAGTCGGGTCGCAAGCACAGCGATGCTGATTGCCTATCACGCGCACCAATGGAATCTGCACCTGGGGAAGATGGAGATGACTTTCCGTTTCTTGGGGCCGTGAGCACCGCTGACATGACTGAATATCAGCGATCTGACGCGGAGTTGCTTAAACTGATCAAGCATCTGGAAGGGCAACCCGTGCGTGTTCCTCGAGTTTTCGTCCGGGGATTGTCCTCGTACCTTATGAGAAACAACGTTTTATACAAAAGAAACTTCGAGCACAGCAAGGAGAAATTCCTACTCGTCGTTCTTTCGGCCTTACGACCCGAAATCCTGGAAGCCTGCCACGATGACCCAGCAGCAGGACACCTCGGAGTGAGTAGAACATTGGCTCGCATCCGCACAAAATACTACTGGCCAAAGTTACTGGATGCTGTACAGCATTATGTAAGGACATGTAGAGATTGCCAGAGACGCAAAACGCCTCCATCGAAACCTGCAGGATTTCTCCAACCAATTGAACCACCTGAGTCTCCGTTCGAACAAGTAGGAATGGATCTACTTGGTCCATTTCCCACGTCATCAATGGGCAACCGATGGATAGTAGTGGCGACAGACTACTTAACCCGGTATGCCGAGACAGCCTTTCTCACCAGGGGCACGGCTATAGAAGTAGCTGAATTTTTCGTCACTAACATTGTACTACGGCATGGTGTCCCAAAGGTGGTTATCACGGATCGAGGAACTGCATTCACAGCCAATCTGACGCAGTCCATTATGAAACTTACCCACACAAGTCATAGGAAAACAACGGCTTACCACCCCCAAACTAATGGGCTAACCGAGCGACTCAACAGAACTCTAACCGATATGTTGTCCATTTACGTTGACTTGGAGCACCGTGCGTGGGACAAGATACTGCCGTACGCCACTTTCGCTTACAATACTGCTGTGCAGGAGACTACTAAAGTGACGCCATTCCAGCTAGTCTATGGTCGAGTAGTTACCACACCATTAGATGCAATGCTGCCTGTAGGCGACAATACAGAGCACAAGCCTGACATCAGCGAATTCATTCAGCGAGCCGAAGAAGCACGGCAGTTGGCGCGACATCGCATAAAACAACAACAACGCGTGGATGCAAACCGTTACAACCTTCGTCGGAGAGGAGTCGACTACGCACCAGGCGACCTAGTTTGGATTTGGACTCCTGTGCGGACGCCTGGCCTTTCCGAAAAACTCATGCGCCGCTATTTGGGCCCTTACCGAGTCCTTCGTCGCGTCAGCTCCTTGAACTACGAGGTGTCACCGGAAGGACAAGTGAGCTCATCAAGATGCCGAAGGAGCACAGAAATCGTGCATGTAGTCAGAATGAAGCCATACTATGACAGGCAATGAACATCGAATTATACACACCCGATTATGAGGAATACCTATTTCTCCATTGGAAATCACGCATTCAGACCATCTCAGCAACACTGCTTTTAGGCATCGGAACGATGCGTTTTCGGAGGAGGGGTAATGACGCAAGGCGAACGCAGTATTCAAACTACGCGCGCTAGTTCGTGCGCCCCCCCAAGAGATCAGCGGCTTGATGATCAAACAAGAAAAGGCCGTGACGGCGCGCGCTTCCTCAGCACGGGATTTCGATGAAAAAGAAGTGGACCACCGCTCGAGGGTTTTTTTTCTCTCGGAGATTGACCCCTTTTTGCTGATCGCCTGTTACAGACGCCGCTACTTTTCGGGCACAAGTTCGCCCCAATAAACAGTTATTCGTACACCATTTGGATTGTACGTAACAATATTCTCTGATCTGATCATTTGAGCAACGGCAGGCCTGCCCAATAAAAAACCAGCCACAGTACAAAGGAACACAATAGAAAACACATGTTTTGCGTTGTACAAAGCTTTCTTGTGCTTGTATGGGCATTCCATTTCTGTTTTCTCATCAGGATTGGTTCTTTTGAACAAATTGCCGAGCTCATATGGCGCTGAAAAAACAACTCACGTGTTTGCCTGGGTGGCATTTTTTTAAGGTTGTGGTAAATTTAAAGGATTACCACTACAATTTGTTTTTCAATGATGGGGCAACTAGCAGCAATGGACACACATTACAAAACTCTTGATTGCTGAAGAAACCTTCTGCTACAGAAACAATTGGATGAGTAGGGCACCCAATGAATTGTAACCATGACGCTTGCTGCCTGAAACTTGCGTAAACTAAATGCATACATGACTTCAAGAGCTCATCATTTAGGCACATTTTTGCTTACCTTTTTTGATGAGCTTTGAGTCGCCAGAGCTGAGTGCCAGTGTTACCTTCTTTGCTCTGGACTCGTAACACCTGCAAATTAGTTGCTGCGCAAGTACCGATTTCACGTTATGGAATCAAATAATTCGATTTACTGGGAACTCAACAGTCATGAGAAGTGGATTAAGACCATTGTGTTTACGAATAGAAACAATGCCATCACACCGGATTTGTAGGCGATCGTACATGCTGTTGAAAAGTAAATGTAATAGACAAAAAACCAAAAAACTATTACAGGGTGACTATTCTTGTTATGTTGCATGGACAAACATCAATTGACAGACATTTGTACATGCAACTTGGATCAGCCATCTTTGTGAGCAATAATAATGTTGAAATCCCCTTATTTGTAATTGAAGCTGAACAAATAGATGAATTTGGCAAACTTTGTGTCAGCAAGCCCTTGCTCTCCTTGAGTTCAAAAGAGCTGAATTTTCTGCACCTGGTGCACTGAGGTCTCCTGGCTACCTGTGCCCACCGTACTTTTGTTTCTTGCTGGTAAAACAACCAAAAGGATATTAGCCTTGTTAGAGTAGTTGTTGATTTTTTTCACTGTGCAACTTCGTGTGGCCACTGTGTGCAAAACTGGTTTCTGTGTCAGCATGAAGGAGGAAATAAACTTATTGTCACTATCATCAGTGTGTGGGTACATTTCTTCCTTTGTCCCTTTGTTCTTTCATGCTCTACTCCTGAAAGTATGGTATAAGGGAACTTTAACTAACAAGAACGGTTAGTTACTAGCTCAATGCTTGCTGTCTCTTCATTGCCTATAGTGAAGAGAAATGGCAAAAGTAAGTCGTGCTTTACGATGACGCAATGTTACAAAGGGTTGTACTTTTTTTTTGTGTGTGATTGCTAATTGTATAATCCGTTCAACTGCAGAACCAAGTACTGCGGCTACGTCAAGGAGAATGGAAATGCCACGGAGGTTACGGGTGACCTGTCTGAGAACTTGAGCCACTGGAACGATGGAAGCAGCATCACGTCTCATGTCCAGAAGCGACAGGCGATGGAACCCTACCACTGGGAGCCTGTGCAGACGCGCTGTTCTCTCCTCCTCGTGGCCGACCATCGTTTCTACGAAAACATGGGGGGCCGTAATCTCAAGAGCACCATTAATTTCTTGGTGAGTATTCCTGACATGTTCATAGTTGCCGCAGTAGTTTAGTAGCCGTGGCATTGTTCTTCTAAGCTTAAAGGGGTACTGCCATAAAATTTTGAAAGAGAGATAACTTGTTGGATATACGTGTGTGGACACACACACATCATATCACCATCTAAAATCAACTTATTCAACATGAACTTTAAAGTGTGTGAAGTGCGCCTGCGCATAGAATGCACCCTCTTGCAATATCGACGCTAACTTGTTTTGATTGTAAACAACCACTACATAACGAGTGCTTGTTGGCTACCGAGGTCCTTGCAAGCACTTTCCTAACAGACCTTTTCAACTGAAAAAAGGAAAACTCTGTTTTATGGACTTGTACAGAAGTACAAGGCTGACGTCCTTTCCTCGGCAGTGTATTTTAGAGGGGTCAAGCATATTTACAACATACCAGAGAGACTTATGGTGGTAGCCAGTGAGCCTTCTTTGAAAAGAGCTGTCATTGCAGTGCTCATATGTGTGTGGTTTTGTTTGCTTGCGTAGCCAGTTATGTTTGCATATATACTTTACTGGGGCCAGCCTCTCTCGGTGCTCCCTGAAATAAAAATTTGTCTGGAGGCTACAAAACATCTCTAAATAAGTAACCGTCATGTGCTTGAGTAAACAAGGTTTTCTGAGGTGATAACTGCGTCATCAGCTACTTATTGCAACAAAAAAAAACTGTAAAATTTTTGTGTTAGTGCTCTTTTAAAGGTAGTTGTTCAATTGTGCTTGTGATAGTTTCACTGAAGTATGTTTGAATGTGAGAATGTTCGTTTACGTCAAATGAAATGCGCAACGAAAACCGCTAGATCTGAAATTCTACTTGGAGTACTTAGCGGCAATGTGCTTAATAATGGCAATGTGGTTTCGCCACACAGCACTGTGTAACCTCATTTTATATAACCTTTGACTTTCATTGGCCTTTCATCCTATCTCCCACAAGAGCACACCATACCCATCTCTTCAGTTCGTACCAGTATTGCCTAGAAAAAACATTTCTCGTTCATAGCACATTTTGCTTTTCTTTACTCTCCTGTTATTTTAAAGACCATTATTATCTCTAGTTATAGTAATTCATGAAAATAGTCCACAGTGGTAATGTTTGCTAACTGCCAGAAGAAGCCAACTGCATGGAACTTGCACTAGCACAACTGTCGTACTGCCAAATAGTCAATGTCCTGGTTCATAGAATCGAGACCCTGGTTGATTGCCTTGAATTTTTTATCCGGATCTGTTTCAGAAGTGTTGTACTTAAACAATTTTGCACTCAGCGATTGTCTGAGATGAAAATTTCATTTAGTTTAACAATCATGGGCTGCTTGTCTCTTCCCACATGATTTTTTCTCGTACGATACCTGAGAATTGGCACTTCTTATTCGGGATACTGCTCTTAAAATTCTATCAAATTCCTTGATCGATCTTAGCTTATGTATATTGGTGTGTTTATTTCAAATATTCAGTTATTTTTCTAGTAGTATACACAGTTTTTAAAGCACAAAATATTGTATGTGGCTTTTGGGGAGCAATATTTTTCCTTAAGTGAGATAGTAATGCATGAAATGCATCTGCGCATGAAACACACCCCCTCACAATATTGACACCACCTTTTTTTATGCAAACAAAGTAAATCAGTATATCTCAATTATCACAATATTGTGAAATCAGAACTGTGTGCAATACAACGAATATGGATGTCGCAAACTGATTTCATCAAAACTTGTGGTGTTTTTAAAATTTGTGAGTATGTTTGACATACAGGTTTCAAATGTTACAAATGTCACCAATATCACACAAAAAAAAATGTTAGAACATTCAACTTTGATGTGCTGCACACCATTCCGATTCCAGACTGCTGCGATATGCTACTTCACTTTGTAACGCTTCAGTTTAGAAAAAAGTCTTGCTCCCCAAAAACCGTGTAAAATATTTTGTATTTTAGAAGCTACACATGATACACTCAAACTACATTACGACAAAGTAGCATCTCACACGAAAGTAAGTTTGTTATATCCGAAAATTTATTTTAAAGGTATGTATCTAACACTATATCTAGTACAAGACTATTTTTCATTCACTTTGTTATAACCAATATTTTGTTGTATCTGGGTTCGTTATATCGTGGTTTTAGTCTAATAGCAAATTAATAGCATATTTGAAATCAGAACCCAAATATACATCAACTTGGCAAATTCAAGCAAAATCGATCTAGAAATGAAGAATATTTTCAAGTGCCATGCCTCTTTAAAGAGACACTAAAGAAAAGAATGATTTTCGTTATATTGCCCCGCCGCGGTGGTCTAGTGGCTAAGGTACTCGGCTGCTGACCCGCAGGGCGCGGGTTCGAATCCCGGCTGCGGCGGCTGCATTTCAAATGGAGGCGGAAATGTTGTAGGCCCGTGTGCTCAGATTTGGGTGCACGTTAAAGAACCCCAGGTGGTCTAAATTTCTGGAGCCCTTCACTACGGCGTCTCTCATAATCATATAGTGGTTTTGGGACGTTAAACCCCACATATCAATCAATCATTTTCGTTATATTAGTAAATGACTGTTTCATAATTACAAAGTCACAACACTTGCTGTGAGAAGACAGCTATAGTGTGCAAAAAGAAAATGCAGTTGACGAGGCCACGTTGAAGTTCCCTCATCAAACGTAGGTGACACTGTATATTTTGGTGGCATCTGCGAAGTCCTTCTTGTTCTTAACCACTAACAAAGTACATTGTCCTCCGAGGTGTCTATAGAATTGACATACCAGGTTTTTGGAAATTTCATTATGCCACAATCGCCAAAATGTGAAAATTACACATTGAAGTCCATGACGTCACATGTGGTGATTTTGATGTGAAATCATAAAATAAACACTGACCTTGATTTGCTCCTCTATTAATATACCTATTATGATGAAATGAACCACATTGAGAGTTCTCGGAGTAAAATTTATCAATTTACACCAATTCACTATTCTAATTTTGCAGCCCTTTTAAAGCTCTGCATGTATCATGTTATGTGCAGATAACGCTGATAGACCGAGTCAACAAGATCTTCCTTGACACTGAATGGCGTGACAGCGACCGCCATCCTGGATTTCGTGGAATGGGCTTTGTCATTCAAGAAGTGATGGTGCATACCGAACCAACGCCTGTGCTTCGCAACGAAGTCCATTACAACATGGCGGGTGTTACATGGAATGTACGAGACCTCCTAGAGGCAAGTTTTATGTTGGAATTTTCTTGCAAGATGTACTTTTGAGATCGCATGCAATATTTCCTGGCTTTCAGTTTTGATAAAAGCAATGTTTGCTGCCTGACTACTGAATGAAGGACACTTCAGTCTTAGCTTTGCACTATGTTGTGATACCAAGGGGTAACGTAGATGTTTGTTGTATTAAGTGAAACCACAGTTTTGAAACAAAGCACGCAAAAAAATGAAGATACGAGAAAATAACAAGTATAGGGATCATTAGTCATTAAATTAGGAATGGCAGTTGTACTATCTACTGCAATTTGTTACGTACCTTGTGTTTCATATAAATTGCAAAACATTTGTTTTATTCTCTTAGCTCAACACTCGCATGCAGTTTTGCAAGGAACATATTGGATGCCATGATCTTGAATACTGCTGATGTGAAAATAATGGCTCAGCGTTATATTTGTCAGTTCCAAGCTGGTAGCTTTCAGTTTTTGCCTTTGCAAAAGGTCCTAACTGGTTATAAGTAATACTAATGAACTTATTCAGATGAATGTGCCAATTTTTTATATTGTTAATCTCTTACTTAAAAAAAAAATGTCATCATATTATCTTGCATATCTAATTTGACCACCGAAGTACCGTTATTGATACCTTTTCGCGTATATGTGTTCCTCCTGGGCCATGAGGTGTAATGGCATACAAAACAACATATTAAAACCACTTTACTAATAACTATGACATGAAATAAGTCATGAAACATAAAGTTTTGGAATTTAGTTGATCTGAATAACCTTATAACACTTGACATTATAGACACAGTCCTTTATAATTGGAACTTCGTGCCTGCCTAGATTTAAAGCTTCATTGTTACCTCAAATATGGAGAAAACAGATTGTATAAGTTATATTTTGTGTATAATGGCACTGAAATGCAGGAATAGCACACATATCATGAATGTTGCATAGTTCTCTGTGCAATAGAAAGGGTCTAGTCTGTATAACTTGGGATGGTTTCTGTGAGCAAATATTATGAAAATTCCTTGTTTCATTCATATATAATAGCATGAGCGATGTCAATATAAACGATGATTAATTATCTAAATTGCTTGGATATTTATTTTTTCTAATGGATATTTATTTTTTCTATTTATTTTTTCTAAGTGTAGCATAAGAAATGTTACGATAAAGTAGTTTTAACTATGTTTATTAATTTGTAGTCATGTACTGGTCTTGTGTTGCCTAAGTGTTTTGGCAGTGTCCTTCGGGGCTCCTTATCTCTTCAATCTTTGTGGGTTTCTCATTTGTTTGTTTTTACGTTTGCACTGTGTTTCTGTGTAAGTGGTGTCATGTTTCTGCATAAGCGGTGTCACATTGCATGTCGTGCATGTTACCCCGCACTTTTGGTTTGCACGTTTCTCTGTTTTTGCAGGCATTTTCCGCTAAGTGTAAGCCGAGCGCTTGCCTGTGCCACCTGTTCACAGACCAGTCGTTCAGTGACGATGGCAATGTGCTCGGGCTGGGATATGTGGCCTCCGCTAACCCTTTCTCCCCGGGTGGCATCTGTAGCACTCAAGGTTGTTGGGCACCGTCCCTACTCCTCTTTTCTCATCACCTTCCTGCCACCTCTTTCTTCCTTTCTTTTCACCTTTGCGCTACCCTGCATGACACATCGCTTTTTTGCATTGCCTGTAGTGGTGCATTATTTAGTTAGTGCATGTGATGTTCTACTTCTATACAGTCTAAGTCAGGGGCCTAAACTCACCTCAGCTAGCTGGCCGTAGCCATGAAATTCAGTCTCTCGGTGGACAGGAACAATGAAGAAGGTCAGAGCGGGTGCGGGAGTTGGCAGTTTGAGAAAAATGTCAGCTAGCATTGCCATTTGAATGAAGCACTGTCCCACATCTCATGTATGGGACATTTCTTAAGGGAATTCGACATCAGGGTTCGGGAAATATGTTGATACCGATTTCCAGAATGACTGAGATATGAACACAGATTTTCAAGTATAGTTGACATTCCATGGTTATGTTTAAGACATGGCGACCAGATGTCGCACGAAAAATATGTTTGAGGCCAGTCACATCTGTGCTCATGAACGTATTTAAAGAAATAAATAAAAAAGGGACAAAGACAGTCATGTGCAATCTAGGCCACTAGCAAAAGGTGTTTAAGACGCCTGGTTTTAGTGCACCTCAATGAGCCCTAATGCCCTTTTGAGATGTTAGTGCCATTCCAAAGAGTCGATATGATGTTCGTAATGTGGTCGAGTATATGTAAATTCTACATTAATCCCATTGAATTTTCATAGCGATGTTGCGGACAACATACGGAATTATTGGTACGCATGCGTAATCGTTCAACTGCGTGCTTCACATGTTCTAGACATGAAAGCGAATATTGCCACATGTTTGTCCTTTAGTAAAATTGAAGTGTATGATTATGTGTTGAGGCAGTCGAGTGGCTGTGGTAGTCTAATATAAAACTGTGGGGCCACACACTTGATTTGCTCATGATACTGCTGTGCTGTGATGGACTTAAAAAAGCACTGACATAAAATTCACTCGTGTCAAAATGTTTGCGGCAACGAGTAGCTATCGACCCCCTAGTAGCGATTCGCGAGCTAAATCACATCTGAGTGACGAATGAGTGTCTGTAATACTGATTAATATATTCGCTGTCGAACGCGGTTCAAAATAGGTAGAAATCCCGCCAAATTGTAGTGCTGGCAGCGTTACCTCACGGCCACGTCGAGGCCGCTGCACAGCTGATGCCGTTTCCACAAAAAATGGTGACGTCACACTGGCGTTTCGTCTGCTAGAAGCACACGTACAGTCAGTCCAGCTGTGTCTTCGAAGGCGTAGACATGCCTCTGTCGCCAGCATCGTTATCCCTGCCGTCGTTGCGGTCAACATTGGCAAGTGATGACGACAGCGACCTGAAATTGGGTATCGCCGTGATTCGCGACAATCCTTGCTTAACAAGCTCCGCGTTAAATGCAATGTATTTATCTGTCCCGGCCGTACTGTCGGAGCTCAGGAACACCAGCTATGCTCCTCATGTCGCGGACGTTTGGCGAGTGAATCGCTGCTTTCAGCTGCAGCAGGGCACATGGTAGGAATAGCCCCGGCCTCGTGAAAAGGCCTCGTACTGCCAGTGAAACCCAGCTAATTTGCAACACAGAATTTATCCTGTAGCAGCTCACTGCAAAGTGGAGGGAGAAAAATACAGCTGTTCTTCACAGGTGTCCAGTGCTTTTGCCAAACGGCACGTATGAAGTCATCCTGCTGGGTTGAGGTTCGTGGCTTGGAAAGGCATGAAATGCCACGCACTTTCCGCTTTTTCCGCGCCTTGACGTGCAGGTTCTCACTATGCAGGGGTTCCCCGACATTCTGGCACGTATTGTCGCTCTGAATGATTATACTGACACGCAGGGGAGCACAACGCAAATCAGTCGATGCGACACGATGAATGGCTCGCACGCTTCAACACAGCAAGGAGAGCCACTAGTGGGAGCATGACTGGGAGCCAGCTCTAAACACACTCGGTGATCATTGACGTCATCGTTAGTAGCATACCGTCACTCAGGATGGTATTTGTGGAATGTATCACACCGAACACGTAGCACTAGTGTCGATGTTGCAGGGCAATCTATTTTTCGTTTTTTCTCCTTAGCTTTTCTTTGCTGTTTGACGTCGAAATAAAATAACTTTGACACGACGGAGGCCATTCAAATTTGGCCAAAAAGACATATGATTACCAAGTAATTGAATGATGGGCACATCTCGATCTTGAAATTCGATGTCAGTGCTCCTTTGAAGGTAGACATATACACTGTGACCCACTAAAGAACCCTTGCTATTCCAACATGATTTAGATCACTTTAAGGAACAAAATTTGGCCCCTTTCATATGTTAAATCAATCAATCAAGCTATTTCTGGGTAGGCAAATAGGCAGTACCACATTTGTTTTTCTCCTTTAGTTTGCAAGTGTTAGTGCTTTCTTTTTGCATAACACTTGAATAGTTTTTGTCTCTTCGTAGACTATAGGTCTTCAGCTTCACTGGTTTGCTGTCAAATCGTTGTGTCTGCAACTTTTTTTTCTTTGTTTTTATAAAAGGGACATAGGGAACAACTTGAAGCCAACTCAGTTGTTTCAAAAATGGCAGCTATTCATTGATTTGTTATGGCCTTTTGATGTTAGTTGCCAATAGGATGATTGATAATGACGATGTTTTCTCCTGCATATTGACATAAGGTGGCAGGTATTCCAGTTACAAAATTTTTGTGCATGACATGAATGCAGTTTTTATTTTATGCAGCACATTGTTTCGGTATTACCTTTCTGTATGTAGTACTGAAATAAGGATGACCAACTTGTTTCACTTCTGATCGGCTGAAAGATCTCCTTCTATGTTTTGAAAAAGAGATAAGTGTTGTGTATGTTGCTGTAGAAAGTACTAGAGCTCAATAACTATCATCTCAAATTAGTGAAAGTATTGTTGCAGTCCTTTGTTATGAAAAGTGTCAAATTTGTTTCTGTCATGCCAACTAGCGACATAGAAGTATTCAAGATTTTCTACCGATGGTGTGAAGCAGGCTAATACGAGCAACGATATTTTGTTGTTTTTCTCTGTCCTGCACAAAAAGCTACTGAGTGTTCTGTCACAGTAGCACACCCTGCTAGAGAAATATGTGTGCCTTCATTTATTGTGGCATAGAGCTCTATAGTGTCTGGTTCAAAACATTAGAATACACTCAAATCTCGATATAACAAATCCAGATATAACAAATGATCGTTTATAACAAAGTAAACAACATACGTGCAATAGGTATAGTGTCAGGAATATACCTTTATAAAGAATTTTCAGATATAATGAACTTGTTTTCAAATAAGGTGCAACTTTGTTGTTATGAGATTTGACTGTCGTTCAAATGGTAGTAAAAAAGTGTCAAAAGTCATTAAAGAAGCCTAAAATTCAAATGACGTTCCACTGCTCTAGTGACATGTAAAGGCTATCTCGCTTGTGCGCTTGGTTCATGCTTTACTTATATTGCATTCAGTGTCATGCCTGCACTTAATGATTTTATCCCTTCATATACATCTGTATATTGTCTGTGTGCATTCTACACATTGCTTTCCATAAACTAGGGCAGCAATATGTTCTGTTAAAGGAAGTTATTTGAAATTTTATTGATAAGGAAGATCAAAATTGATATGCCTAGAAAATAAAATTGGTTTTGATTGTATGTGCAAGCTCAATGAAAAAAAAACTAAAAAAGTATAAGCTATGTATGAAGCAGCTTAGTTGTGTATACATTCACTGCATGTGTGAATTCAGGAGGATTGTGTTCCTATTGAGTGTGCTGTGCAGTTTTTTAATCATGCTTTAGTAGCAGTGCAACTGTAGGACGCACAGAGAAATTGAATGACAGCAGACACCGACGTAAATATGTGAGCATGTACTTCTAATAAAAAAAAATTAAATACGGTAAGTACAGAGCCTAAGCATCAGAGGTTGCCATATGTTTCGAGTTCACTAGCCATATTTTTGACTCTGAAAGTGCCGTTTGTAAATAGATATCTTAGTGTGTGCATTTAATGTTCTGAATGAGGTGTAAATACCTAGTACACTGTGTGACTCTATTCTTAAATTTGAACACTTCTGCTTTAAATTTGTGTGTGTCGCCATGGGCTGTTGTTTAGTGCGTAGTGTACCCTGTCTTGAAACTTAGCCGGGAATTGGCTCATAGTACAGGCTGAAGCTTTTCAGCAATGTTGCACCTGAAACACAGATTGATAGATAGATGGAGGTAATGTGATCAAGAGTGAGGGAATAACAGATTGACGGTATTGTTTTCACACCGAGGTTTCACATGATGAACATAGGCTTAGCACTCTTGGTCGGATGAACATTGGTTTCAGAAACCTCCGTTGTTCACCCACTCTGGATAATCATGCACCAGTGCATAATGACATGTGCATGCCAGTAACCACGTTGCCCCTGACTCGGTTTGGTATCGGCTGGGACTAACCTCACGAATATTAGCATGTTGTCCTTCTCTGCCACCCGGCAGGTGTTCTCTCGCAGCCTGAACCACCGCTGGTTCTGCCTGGCGCACTTGTTTACCGATCAGAAGTTTGAAGGGGGCATCCTGGGCCTTGCTTACGTGGGCTCTCCTCGCCGCAATTCCGTGGGCGGCATTTGCAGCCCCGGTACGAGCACGCCTTCTCACCTTCTCTTTATTTCACGCGGCTTCTCCTCTACCGCTTGCTGGGTTGCTTATTGGCGAGTCGGCTGCTGCACACATTGTAACTGAAGCTACAGCATCAGTAGCTTTCATTCTTTGCCGTGTGTTTAGATTTTTTAGAAGCTGCTGCATAGCAATGTCAGCCTTCTCTGAGCAACATTGTAAGGATTCCCATGGCACTCCTGGTGCTTCTGTGCTTCATGAAGTGAAAATAATGTGTTCTGCCATGGCTTTTGCTGAACATGGGTTCATTGTGGTAAATGTAATGTAAAAAAAGTTTAGGTCAAGCAGCCAGAGAAGTATGCAGAGTAGGCATGCAAAATATGGGCCTCTTCGATGTACTTCTTTGGTTCTGCATGCTTGAATTTTTTATGTGGTCAACTATAAAGTTGTGCTAGGGAACTGCCCAGTTCACCTAGCACTGCTGCACTGCTGCATACATTTAGCAGCGCTGTTCCTTTCATGGTTACGTTAATGTTTTTTTATTAAGACTGCACGTCTAAAGAATAGCAGGCCGTGGCACTTGAGAATGAGATTTGCTACAGGGCATGCATTGGAGAGACTATTATGCTCCCAGTGCTGCTGTATTCTCGAGAACGACAAATAGCCCTCCCTGCATCTGCCTGCCAGAAACACTATATGGCTAAATTTTTATGTGACTCGGTATTCTCCAGGATCACGAATGGCATGGCTCGCATACGGTATGTTGGCAGCATGCTCAGTGAATTGGGGCACTCGTCATCTGCAGGCCTTCATTAAGTCAGATTTTATTGTCCTGTTGAAGAAAAGAAAGAAAAATTGGCTTTTACTGTATGGGACATCAAACTAGAGCACTGTATGAGTTGATTGATCCCACTCGGGCCTGGAAATTGTGTACTCCAACTGAGTTGGGCCCAATAATTTAAAACACGGCCACATTATCCGGAAGCATTTGGACCCAACCTGAGCTGGCCAGGTTTGGATCAGCCAATGAGCCCTATAGGATAAACGAGGCATTGTTGAAGGCTTGCAGCTTGACATGGAAAAAAAAACGCTTTGTCTAATTCTTATTTATTGTGAATATACCAGCCATGCACAAGATATTTTCTAGAGAGATGACTGTGTCAAGGTTTGCAGTGATGTTTTTGTATATATTTGGCTTGTTAGGCCCATGACACATCTGTGAAATAATTTTATTATGGTATAAGTGAAGGCAAAGCTTACTGTCTAGCCCCTTAAGCTTAATATTGGATTTCATAGAAAAATTAGAATATGTGCGGCCTAAGTTAGGTCCTTGAACATAACAAATATTTATAGCGTGATAATGTTTATATGAATTGGTTGCATAGTGGGGTAGCACTCATGTGTAATGATATTTTATGTGGGTCAGGCATGCCCTATAGCTTCATTAGGCTTCAGTCCAACTGATGGTTAACACTGTCAGTTAGAGCACTGCAGGGGCTGGTTTATCAGCCAATGCCCAGTGTTGTTATGTGAACCAACCTGGCCACTTTCTGTTTTTATTTCAACATTTAGGGTATTAGGCATTAAGCACAGCTCAGGTATGGCATAGAATAATCACTCTGTCTTCATATAGACGAAGTCCATCTAGCTTAGAAGCAATACTTCTGTGTTAAAAATGACCAGTACTCAAAGTTGGACAGTGGGATGGGGGGCTAGAGGGGGCAAGGCCCTTTCATCGAAACTGAATAGGGAACATCTTGTCGCGCCTCGTGGCGACGCATGGCACATTGCTATTGACCAGTCAAATGGGCAGTGTTTACAAGATACCCAAAAATGTCTCCGACTCAACATTATATTGGATAGTTTCCTGTAGTTGCATACTGCATACCCATGCATATCATTGTCTTATATAAGAAGTCGGCCTATTAAGGGACTGACTGATGCCTGGTCCGGGGCCCGTCCCAACAATTCCTTACGCCGCCGAAGCTTTCGGACCAGCTCGGGTACATGCAATGCTCAACGCCGGACAGATAATAAAATTGCATTTTATATAAGGTTTGAAAGTGAAAGGTAGCTACTCGGCTGGTAAAGGTAAATATATTTATGAACACTGTCAAAAAGAGTTCTTGTAAGATGTGGGGAAATATTCATTGTAATGTTGAACAAATTTATCGTGAATGTTTTGCCGGCAGATTATTGGTATTTGTAGTTACTACATATAGCAATGTCATGTGCAAAAGGCTACGCCTTGGGCAGCATTGTGACTTTTTCGTCAAGCCATGTTATTGAAGGCAGTGGTACAGATATGGATTGAGATTAAAAGAATAATGCCCTTTTGTTTTTTAAAATATCACTTGAAGAGTTGGCATCACTGCTTGCATTTTTCTGGGGCTGCATCGGCATTTTGCTTGCATATCTTTCTTCTTTATGTTCTTGCAAACTTGACCTTCTTTGACGTTATCCTTTGTCTGCCTTATCTTAGTGTTTCAGTCACTACAAAACATTGTGCTGTTTTAAATCATCCAGTGGGATGTGGTGTTTTTTTATACAGTTGAAACTCAATTTATTGAAGCAATGAGGGCACTTAAATTACTTTGTTAAATCGGGCGCTTAGTAAAATCGAGGAACACATTTTTTTGGTTCCTCGAAATCTAAAATTGTAACATGGCGTCATCCAAGGGCTACCACACGATATTGTTGCCACTATTACACGCCTGTACGTGCGAAAAGTCAGCGAGGGCAGGCCGAGCATGCATTTTCCCCATATTTGGGCGATACAGCGAGGTGGACGGTCTCGCGAAGCTACGACAAGCCACCAATATTCAAAGACAGGGAGAATGAATCAAGTTGATGTGTCATTAGGCAGAGCAAAAAGGTTCCAAAAAGGCTAAAAATTGTCTAGAAGCCACTTCGTTCTTGCTCATTCATTTGTGGAAAAAGCTATGTTAAATTGAGTTCAGTGCTGAAAAAGCTTTCTTAATTTTAGTTAATGACAACATTAAAGCTAACGAGTTCCTGGAATGTAAATCGCTTCATGAGATTGGGAAATTTAAAACATTGGGCTTTGTTAGATCGAGTTGTAACTGTGTATTACAACTGCAGCATGTAACTGCACACACTTCTATGGACTACTACACACTGCGATTGTAAAATCATCGCAGCACTAGTGTCAGTGTTAATGTGTCGAAAGAGAATGAAAATAAAAATACTCTCCCGCCATGTTTACATTTTAGTTTCTAATTTGAGAAACTGGCTCTATTTTTTTTAAAGTTAAATATAAAGGCTAAACTTGACTTTAAAGCATTTTAATTCTTATTATTTTACCCAGCCAGACAGATTTCTGTAAAATATGATTTACATTTAAAAGAGCGTGATATACACTTGGTGATCTCCTAAAAAGTAGAGCATGTAACGAACAAGCAATTCTTGTGACAAAAACACACAATGTTACAAGATGGTGCATAATATTAGTCGGCTTAAACTGTACAAATGGCCTGCTCAAAATTATGCTAAAAAAATGAGAACTTAACGGTTGACTTGTGCTCCATAATTGTATCGCTGTAATGTCTAGTGTCGTGATTGGGCCCATTTAGTGATTGGAAAACACACTTAATGCTTGACTGTCTGTTCAAATTTTGTGTTTCAATGCCTGATGAACTGTAGGCTCATTAGCTAAAATGTGAAGCATTTCTCTTTTTTTTTTTTTTGTGTGTGTGTGTGTGTGTGAGAAGCGATAATTCTTACAAGCATCTTGTGGCAGGTTATGTGAAAAATGGCTACACCTTGTACCTCAATTCTGGGCTGAGCACGTCACGAAATCACTATGGACAACGTGTGATCACAAGAGAAGCAGACCTGGTCACAGCACACGGTAGGACCTTTTCGGGCTGTTGCTTTCTTTCTCTTATAACCGGCATTAAAAAAAGAAAAAAGATATATATTGATGTAGTCTGACATTTGTCATCATTGTGAGCACTGTTGAGTGATTCTGAATTCACTGAGAGCATTCATTTAACAGTGATGTCCTGGATGGGCACGCTGGGAAATTGAAAAAGAAAGTCAAAAGAACCACTCACCTATACATTTAGTAAATGGTTGTTATGCCCTCTGACCATTCAAAGTCTTTTCCGATGACTTCTCATTTTGTGAAATAGTTTCCAAGGTCTTTTTTTTCTCTCTAGTCAGTTTCTTTGCATTGCTGTTTCAACAGTCTTAGTAAAGTGTTCATTCCTACTGACAGCAAATAAGCCTGTTCTTAGTGCAAAATATGATACCAGTAATGAACTGAAAGAGTTTAACCCCTGGGTGGCATTCCATTTTGTGCTTACAGGAGGATACCTTAAACATTATTTTCTCTCTCTCTTTTTTTCATTTCATGTATTCCTGCATCTGCTACTGTTTCTTAATCCAGAATTTGGTAAGTGGGATCATAAATTTTTGTGATGTGTCATTTAAATTAGTTAATTTACATAAAAGTAGTACACAATGTACAATTAGAGTAGTTCAGGAAACAGCTAAAGTTGAATAGTTCAGTGTGAATCACCAACTAGCTTGACATTAAATGCTACTTAATTTAATAAACAATGTTAATTAGAAAAGTTTTGTGCCATTGTAACTTACTTCAGTCGAACATCTGGCCTGTCAGAGTGTTTCAATGCAACATATTTTGTTACAATAAATTCGCATGTGATGCAGCAGTAATTTGATTACGTCCTGCATTCACATGCTAATATCAATCAATAAAAATAGTTCTGGTTGGGTATATGCAAAATAAGCTAAAGCCATGCGTCCAACAGGCAAACAAATGGTTATGTATCGTTCTTGATCACCTGTTAACGGTTACATGGTATGTTAATGAAGCTGAAGTACCTCTGGCACATAATACATTATCGTTGCGTGATCATGATAGTTCACATATTGTCTTACTGGTTGCATGCAAGCCAAGCGAAGCTGTTGGCCAAGACTTGGTTGGACCTTCAAATATTGCCATTCTTGAGTTGTTACTTGGTATCACATGCACTTGCTGTCAAAATAGCTACTTTGAGCAGTTAATGAATAATAATTGATGCCTTAATCAATATTTTCTGAGATTTGGTACTTTCTATTTCACTGCAGTACCAGAATGCTCACCTAAGTAAAGTTTGATGTTCTTATAGGATTACTTTGTTACAGTTGGTAATATTTTACATCTAGCCTGGTTATGTGGAAGTCTCACTGTGTAATAATCTCTTCATTCTCCATAAACCCACCTTTATTGTCTTCGCTTAGTGAACTTACGTCAGTATCACAACTATATATTACATGCAAGACATATTTGCACAGGTCACAACTGGGGCAGTGAACATGACCCTGACCTACCCGAGTGTTCGCCAGACTCACAGCGTGGTGGATCGTATTTGATGTATACTTACTCTGTCAGTGGCTACGACCCAAACAACAAGGTCTGTTTTTCATTTTGCAAGCATAGTGTGGGCAATAGTACAGTTTATTAGAGCCTCAGTATGTCGGCCTGTTGCCATTTCGTTCTCTTGCAGAAATTTTCCCCATGCAGTGTACGTTCCATTAGGGCAGTTCTGTTGGCTAAGGCGAGCAAGTGCTTTTCAAGTAAGTGTTTTTTCTTGCGGAAACACTGTTGCATTCACATGTGCAGACCAAAAACAACATTTCTAGCTCCTAACCTAATGAATAAATATATGAATGAATGAAATATCACCTCTAGAAGCTTTTTATATCTTACATTGTTCCAGAGCCTGAAGAGTCATTCTGTGGGAACTCGTTGGTCGAAGAAGGAGAACAGTGTGATGCTGGCCTCATTGGGAGCGAGGACAGTGACCCCTGTTGTGATGAGGAATGCCGGCTTAAGCCCAATGCAAAGTGCAGGTACATTGGCGCTCTTTTTTTGTTACAACAAAATGAATGCTGTGCTTTTGTAAATAAATTTTCAGTTTAAAGCAATGGATCCCTTGCTGTAATATTCAAATCGAATTGTACAGATTTTCTAGATGTAAAGCTGACAGCGACTGTTCCAGAAGCATGAAAATAATTTAAAATCCACGTTGCACATACCATTTAACAGTTGTGTGCAGATTTCATGAATTCCATTTCTTTAATTTGCATCCAAGTTATCGCGCTCAATTTCTTCGTCGTTTGTTTCTGTAGTGACAGAAATTCACCCTGTTGTCGGAACTGCGACTACTCCCAGAACAACGGGGCGCTGTGCCGTGAGGCGCAACCCAATGCCTGCAAAAATGAAGCCTACTGCACATATCCTTTGCTGCTTTGCTAGTACATGTGCAATTATTTTGCAAGTCATTTTGTACCACTTATCTCCTATATTGTGCTCATGGCTAAAGAAAGTACTCTTTGCTATCTGCTGTGTTTACTGAATTTTCTTTATAGCAGTTAGCATGTTTCGTTTCTTGTACAACAGCAGACGAATCACATTCTACAAAAAAAAAGTTTGTTTTGGGTAGAGGGGGGAGGGAGGGCTTTTCTGCATTGGTTAAAAATTGATCTTGAAAGATTGGGAGACTTCTGTGGATATCGGGGGGACATGCTCCCAACATCATTCCGCAGTGTTCTGTCAATGTCAAAGGCAGTGCACATAAAACAGGCGTTCTATTCCCCTTCTTTAATTAGGCAACGTAGGATGAGTTACTTTGTCAGTGCATTTCGGTCTTTGACGTCGTTATAATCTCTTGGCTTTAAAGTTGTGGTATGTACAGGTAAGAACGTTAGCACCCTGAAAGTAAGAACGTTAGCACACTGAAAGAGCCTTTCAAAGAGTATGACAGCATTTTACCACAGAAAGCCTAGGCAAGCTCTGTTTTCTTTTTTTTCTTTTTTTTTCCTGATATATAGAGGGGTAGTTGTTAAACAAAATCCTTGAGCTTCCACGGCTGGTTCTTCGAACACATTGCATTTGGTATGTGTTTTTTTCTGGCATTGTATAATATGTTCCATATATACATGTTTTTGCTAGCTGTGCAATAGTTATGAAAGCGAATAGGGCATGTTTTTTCTTAACAAGATGCGCACTGGTAAATCAGCTGAGTGCCCTCCATCACCGCCGCAACGAGATGATAGCCCATGTTTGGACAAGTGAGTGAACATTTCCTCTGGCGAGTGTACTTATATAAAAAAGTAGTAGTGTGAACCAACAATAGGATGCTTACTTCACTAGATGCTCAATATTCTTGTGCTTTAAAATGTCACGATAAGAGAGTTCACTTGAATGAAAGATTTGGCACCATCCTGAACAGTTTTGTGCGAATGCACTCAGCACAGTTCTGCTGGTTTCTCTTAACGCTTTGTTGATACAACAGTAAGTGCAGACACATATGTACTGATGGATAATGTTGGCTGGTGGTAGTATTGCTTTAAGCCTGCCAGGTCTCTTGATGTAAATTTCATAATCTCTAGTTGTCTGAATTTGTGTGCAGCTTTATTAAATATATAACCTGTTCATAAAAATTTTGCTCAATAGTCTCCGATGCTTTTCCTGCTACTGTGGTGATTTTTATGGATGCAACTTGAGTGCTTGATTTTAGGAAGTTTGCACAGGCAAATGCTTCAGCTATAGCAATATCAGCTTCTTAAAGTTGGCCAACAAATCAGTGAAGCATAAAAACAGTATGTCATGCTTAACAGTTTATTCTGTTCCAACTTGGGTGCTTGTTGTGTGCTGTCTTTAAAGGCAAATCATTGTTAATAATAGATAATAAAATATCACTGTTCACGGAAAGCCTTTTCCAGTTTGAAAGTGATTTGAAGCAAAAATTGAATTAAGGTGATAACAGTTGTAGCCAAATATGTAGTGTATGTGGCGTCCGCAGTTTTGATCACACATCATCTTTTGTCTCCAGGGGCAAGTGCAGAGCAGGGGAATGCATGCCATACTGCGAGACAAGAGGGGAAGTCTCCTGCATGTGCGACACAGGTGGGTGAGCACTACTCAAGCGAAGCTTGTTACGTTTTACCAATTTTGGTGGTGGCAGGAGGATCGCACGCGAAAGGCCTAGGCACCAGCGAGTCAAAGAATTGCGGCCCTCGAAAGTGCGTCAGTCGCATGCGTGTTCCAAATAATTGATTCTCTCTCGGCCGTCAGCTTTTTTTAAAATTGGCTGTTTCTGGCGTGGCAATCTGATCTTTTATTATGGTCACTTGTCGTTCCAGGTTGCCACGTTTCAGTACAGCCTGAATTTGAATGCAAAACCATCGTTTTTGCCTTCAAAAAATGAAGTAGTACATTAAGCACGAGAATGAAAGTCTCATTCCTGACGTGGAGGAAGAAAAAAAATTAGAAGGAAGTGTTTTGTAGTGTGATAAAAAAAAAGTTGTAGGTTTTCACCAAAACATTTTACCAAGAAGAATGAAACGTGAAATCAGTAAAAGCTGGTTTATGTAGTTTATGCGTCACATATCGCCCCTGCAAGGTCCTGGGGTGTGTGCACTTTAGGAGACTGGAACCCTTGCCCCAAGTAAACTGAGGTGGTATAATGACATTTTCAAGCCATTTTGTATCAAACAAGCCTGCACGCCTGTGGGAAGACTAAGCAATTTGAATATAATAGAATTTCGAGGAAGGACGTATTAAAGGATTTCACATATTGCTCGCTTTTATAACCACTTTCGATGCTTTGGGTTTGTGGAAAGCACAGTCCTGTGACATTATATTAAGCGAGGAGCACGCTGACATATTAACACTACTGATTGTGAGTAAATTACTGCGTGAAAGGTACTGCAGTTGTGGGCATGAGGGTCTTACAGGATGAAAATTAAGTGTGCTAGCTTACTGCAAGCCATCATCAATTGATTGCAGATAGTAGTAGTGGCCTTCTTACGAAGTAGGATGTGGAAAAACTTTTTAAAAGCTGAGAACATCTGTAATGACTCACTATACAAATTATAGATCATTCTACTAGTGCAAAAGAAAAAAAAAAGAAATGAGGTAGCTAGTATCCTCACCCCGGTGCTCTGGTAGTTATGGCACTCTACTGCTGACCTGAAGGCCACGAGATCAAATCCCAGCTGCAGCGGCTGCATTTTCAATGAAGGCAAAAATGTTTGAGGACCATGTGCTTAGATTTAGGTGCACGTTAAAGGACCCCTAATGGTTGAAATTTTGGGTGCCCTCCACTATGGCATCTCTCATAACCATGTTGTGTTTTTGGGACGCTATACCCCAGATATTAATAAATGTGGGAACTATTTAGTTTATCACTTCTTGAAACAAGAAGCCTGAAGAGGTGCCGTACTGCGAGCTGCTGTTTAAAAAAAATTTGTGGAAAGCAGCGTTAACAACATTGCTTGTTGATTCAACGATCCTATCAAACTCTGCTCCGTGTGTCATCTTTCGCCAACTTGCAGAGGTGGACGCTTGCAAGCGTTGCTGTCGACCTTCACACAATGCTACCTGCAAGCCGACGGAGCCGATGGAAATTCTGAGAGACGGAACACCATGCATACACGGCTATTGTGAGAAGGTCAGCTCTTCATTGCATTGCACATTATCGAAAGACAAACCTCGCTGTATTTGTACTGGCATGCGCAGCATGTATCAGGTTTGCATGCTGTGCCAGTTTTCTTGCTTTGCAAGCTTAATGTGCTGGGAATTAAGTGAAAGCTTTGTATAAAAATTATCCCAACCTTATATTCCTGAGGCAATCACTTACTCTGTGTGGGGCATCATATTTCCTAGCATAACAGACACTTAGTGCAGTGTTCAGTACTAGACAGTGGTTATAAGAAATGAATTCTTATTGCATCAGACTCAAGTACTAAACGCTTGAGGTATGAGGCAAATCCAACTGTAAATTTATTGTCATATATGTTATATATATAGTCTAGTGTTATATTACATCAGTTATCGCGCACATCGTTTCATGCCATACTGAGTGCTACGTTACTATGTCTTCTTTGGTGCAAAATTTGTTTCTGCATTTACCTTTTTATTATTTTTTTTCGTGTTCTGTGTAAATATTTCTGTTTTGCACATGACCCTGCTGTATTGTAACTACCCCCCCTCCCTTATGTAACGCCCAAATGGGCCTTTAGGGTATATGAATAAATAAATAAATATATTGTGTGCATACATTCGAGTAAATATGTCCAACTTAAACGCTGCTACCTAAATGCTACTACTTGACTGTATTCCTTAGCAGTGTAATATGATTAAAATTCTGTATTACTCATTACTATATTACTATTACTTATTATATTACTATTACTTATGTTTTTTAGTGCAGTAGTCATATTCGTCTCTTCCAATCTTTGGTCAGAATGAATAAATTGATTTGATGACTGAAATGTTTCTCACAACAGTGCTGTTGTTTTTGTTTGCTTTTTGTGAACTGCAGGGAAAATGTGAGAAGACGGTCCAGGACATTGTTGAAAGGTTCTGGGATATTATTGAGGACATAGACATTAACACAGTTTGTGAGTCTTTTTTTTTTCTTTGCTGTACCTTTTGACAATGTTACAAAAACATTGCGTGAAGGATCCAGGCAAACGTTTTTTAATATTAATAAAATATTTTGCTCTGTTGTCGGAGTCAACGTAGTCCTAAGGGAATCAATCGTCAGAAGCAGAGACAGATACTACCTACCCACTGTTCTTATGAGTAAGTGAGTGAGCAAGTGTGCGAATGAAGCTAAGCAAAGTGCAGTGTTTACGAGAGGAACAATTGGTTGTCGTACATTTGTGAAATGATGGCTAGGTGCAGCACGACCACAGCCATGCCTGTGTAGGGTGCGCGAAGGGCCGGTTTTTGGTCTGCGGGGCGACAGCTTGAGCCATTTTCGCTCTCTGACAGGGTGCATAGGGATCATGCACTGAAGGCTGACCGTCATTGCCCAAAACTACCTCGTATCGCCCCACTGAGCAAAAAGTGGCTGCTTGTGTGCTCTATACCGACATTGCTGTGAATGTACACTTGGTTTGAGGCTCTTACAAGAATGCCTTTGGGTGTCTTTATAGTAGTTTTTCTTTCTTTCTTTTTCTTTCCAGGCACTGTTAATCTGCATTTATCTTGTTCTTCCTTTATTTTGTTTATTTCAGTGAAATTTCTGAATGACAACATTGTGGGCACTGTTATTGTGGTGTCCATGATTGTGTGGGTACCTGGAAGCTGTCTCATAAGTTACGTGGTAAGCATTCTGATTTATGTCAACTTCATTTTCTATGACTACTGCCTGCCAAGATACCATAGATTTTTTTTCTGGCATTTCTTGCCATTTATTTCTGGCTCTCGTAATTTATGTCTCTTTGTTGTGTTCCAGGATCACAAAAGGAGAGCAGAGCATGAAAAGGCCAAGAAGACTTGCCGGAAGCGTGATGTGAGAGCTACCGGCTTCTTAGTTTTTATTTAATTAGCTATCAGCATATGCTACAAGTATTTTATTGACACTGCTTATGCTGAATGGATTAGAGGGTTGAAATAATTTGAATAATTCATCTGAAATGAATATCTGGGAAATAACTGCTGCAACCAAATGTATATTGTCAACCATAATTTTCATGGGATTCTTCCGTATGCAACACCTTTGAACAAGTCAATAACTTTTTATGTGTCCTGCAAATGTTTGATTAATGCTGTTAATGTTTGATTAGAAGGTGTCAATACATTTTGAATAATTTTATATTATAAATGAATATCAAAGGAAGGAAACTGTTTTAATCCAATGCATATTGTTAACTATCTCATGGCCTGGCTTGTTCATGGCTTTTTTTATGCGCAGAAATTTTCAGTAGAGCTGTGAAAATAGCAATATTTTGGGCACACAGTGAATTAGAAGTAATTAAGTCAGAGTGCAAATCAAATTGAATATTTTTCAAATACTTTGTAGTGGAATTGTAGAAAAAAAAATTAGAGGGGATTTCTAAGCATATTCTTATAATATAGCAACATGAAAGCGTTTATTTTTCCTAATTTGATGAAGCACTGGCGGGGTGGTGTTTCACAGTTTTACTATAAAGAATGAGGCAAGGCGAAGGTCGAATTGTAGTCATGTACATGATTTGGTGCAAGCAAAGTGTTAATGACTGCATTTCGCATGTGAAAGGCAAAGATGCCATTTACTCAGTTTTTCCTATTTTTAAACTTCTGTGGAAGCCCAACTGGCATGGTGGACAAAGCAGCGCATCCTTCAAGTCCGGAGTTCCAAACCTGCCTCCTAGACGTTGATATACAAGAGCATTTGTAATTTTGAATGCTATATATCTTTGCATCTGATTTTTCGGACACCTTGCCCAAGTTTCATGTCCAAAACAGCATTAATTGAACCACCGCTTCTGTGACATCCATCATCTCCATGTTGGAGCCAGCGTTTTCTTGAGCCAATGCATTTTAGATTGTAGCAGAGCCTGAAAGGCAGCATTGCCACAGTAGGAGAGAATGGTGAGGCAAAGCAAATTAAAGATTTGATGGGATAACTGTCAGTCAGATGTTGACTATATTTGCCATGGGGAAGTTCGAATTGTAGAATTCTAGTATGAATCGAATAGCAAACACTATTAGAAAAATATTGGAAATTTTTAATATTTGTGCACCCCAACCTTTGAGCAACGTAAATAACCTATACAATCGTGATTCTTGTCAGCTGCAGAAATAATTGTAACTTCCCGGCCACTTTTTCTTGAGTCATGTGTCATCCACTGGTATAAGCATGACTGCATAATAATTAGGCTTACTGTATGTGCATGATGTGTGTGCGCGTGCATGCACATTTTTGCTGGGTTTTTTTCAACGTACAAATTCAACATATTATAAGGCATTCTTCATAACATTTTTTTTATGCAGCCTTTTATGCTTTATTTTACAAGTGGCTTGTTTCCCCATCTCTCTTTTTTTGTGTATTTTTCTTGAAGCCTCCAAGCCCATTGATAGGTTTCATGCGAAGTGGTCATTTTTTGCACTTGCACCGCTGATACCACTTTCTACATTCCAGAGTCTTCAACCATTTCGTCCACCATCAGACAGCAGCGTCAAAGTGGTCCACATTTCACGGCGGCAGCCACCTCCTCAGCCAGAGCCGCAGCCACAGCCTCAACCACAACCACGGACACAGCTTCCTTTGCAGACACCATCAGATGAGCAAGTGCTGGCTCCAACGCTGCGGTTGCCAAGCCGAGCTCCAGCAAGTTCTGACTACTGGCAATCACCAAGCTCCTATGCTAGCTCAGAAAGAGGGTAAGGTGCCAATTTAATGCCTAATAACAAGCTTCAGTGTTAATATTTTAAACTGTAAAGAGCTTACTAGATTATGATCATAAATGGATATTACTTCTTTGAATAGCTTTATGGCTTTTTAGTGTTTCTTTTACTTAATTTTGAAACTGTGGTGGTATGGGCAGCTGCTCAAAATATGCGACTTCCTGTTGGGGAAAAAAAAATTAAAAATTGCTTTTTAGGATAACTTCTGTTCAGACACTATATACCAATCGGTAATACACGTCTCTACCTAACCAAATGAATCAAATTTTCTTGTGTCTAATAAGGAAATGTGCTCCTCAAACAGTTCCCTTACTTTCAATGTTTGTACCTAGCTATCATGGGGCACTGAGTTTTTGAATTATAGAGGTTTTCTCATCATGCTCTAAAGCTAATGCTGCAGACAATTTGCAACCCAGTGACCTCCCATATTAACTGCTCTTTGACCAAACTAGTGCCTCCTAGTAATGGAAAATTGTGGGAAAGATGCAAAAGGGGAGACCTGTCTTGTATCGCACGGGTGAGAAAAATGTAGCAGATGAATGGAATGAATGGAATGAAAAAGCTTTATCCGGAATGGAAAAACTTTATTTTAACCGATGAATTTCAACAAAGTTACGTTTGCTTGTGTTTTAGCGGTGTGCACCCATCAAGGTACGAGGGACGCCTTTATGCAAGGCCAAGCAGCGTCGCCGAAGGTGCCAATTACAGCAGGCACGAGCCATCCGACTACTACCACCACCACCCTCTGCACACGCAGGGCTACGGGCGACAGGGCGCAATGTCCGTCTCGTCCGATAGGCCTGGAAGCCGGTCGAGACAGCACATCGAGAACTATACAGCGCTGTAGCTTAGTAGTCGTTGTCATTATCATTTGCACATGCCCATCTCATAATTTTGGTCCTTATTTTTTTATGGGGATGACTGAAATCACATTGCGTGTTCATGCTAAAGGAAAAGAAGAGAATGTAATATATTTTGTTCAATTGAAGACGAGGAGCATTAGAGAGGCCTTGAACTATCTTTCTTTGGAATGCCAGACACACATTAGAACAAGTATAGTGCATCCTAGGAGCATGTTACTAAATAAACTTAGAGAGATCTTGTTCGAGTGGAGCTACCTTTCTTATTTGTATTCACGAATTTTTCATCTGTGCAAGCTTCCATCTTACCTTCCCCTTAACCTCTGTTTTTTTTTTTTTTAATTATTTACACTTGTTACTGAAGGACAGGGGCAGTGCCAATGGCTGCTCTCCTGCCTGTCGCCTACTGGCATCAGCTGTGACCAGCCGGCCTTTGTGCCATGTTTGAAAAGATGTTTCAATATTGCACTCTACATGTGAACTCCATGCACTGTACATGGGTACAAAATTTGGTTGACGTGATTGCAGCACTGTCTTTTTTTGGGGGGAATTCTATCTCATCAAGTCCAAAGTGTGGTTCAGGGCCCATTTAAGAAACTTTCCCATCTGTGAATACGGTCTAGAGTAGATAAGGCCAAAGCCAACATGCATGAATACAAATAGTGGAGTTTATGAGGCATCCAGTCAGTGTTTGTGCCATCTTTCTTGCCTTTATTCTGCTCCAATTTCTGTTCTTTCCATTACTTGAAAGTGTTTTCTTTAATTTGAAGTTGGTGAGTATTTGGTCGCCATGTCGTAACGAAGCTAAAATACTGTACTTGATTGTCACGTTATATTTTCATGTATTGCAGTATGTGGTGTACTTTTGCAAGGGCAGGCAGTGTAATGGTACAGGGAAACAGCACATATGGAAGTGAATTTTTGTTTAGTTGGTAGTTCACTTGCAGAATTTGTGTGGATTTTTAAAGAGTGTGCTTATTTCATTGTCTGTTTTGACAATGAGTGCAAGACTTTTGTGCACGATGGATGAGGATGAGACTTGTAGCAGCTCTCTTTTCTTAGATTACTCCTGCTCTTTCTAATATTAATCGCCAAAGTGGTCACCTATGTTTTTGGGTCATCAGCAATTTAGTCTGTGAATTGTGTAAACAATCAACTGCATGTCATCTTTGCTTCCTGCAATAGGGAGTGGGAAATGAAATCAAGGAAGACATAGAAGTTATCTGTGCTTTTTAATCAAGGTGATGTACTAATCACTAGAATTTATGCTTTGCATGGCAGTGAACCGTCACTGCCGTAGCTATTGCCGCATAAAACCTATAGAAATATATAACTGTGCATTTTATGTGTAGTGTTAATAATCACATTGGCTGTCTATTATTTTTTTAATGATCACAGGTTGTCTTTCTCTTCAGAAGAACTGCGGTGTGGCACGAGGAGTAAATACATTCAGTGAAAGCCTCAAGTGAAACCTATTAAGATTGTTTAATGTTTGTATACTTAACTTGCTGAAAGGTAAAAAAAGTCATTCACATATGCAAACACTTCAAGTAACCCAGTTCTTCATGCAGCTCTTTCTGTAGCCTTTCAATTTTAATATACCGGAAGGCTTTAAGGAATTCTGGTTGAACATGTTGAAAGAAACATAGTTATGTCAATTTAAAAGAAGGTGGAACACCCTTAGCCTCCCTGTTTTTGTGGGGTTTACTAAGCAGTTTCAGTGGTGGGTGAGCTAGGAGCAAATGGGTCGTGGAAAGGGTAGCTTGTAAGGAAGCTTGGAGAGTCGGTGTTGCCCTCCCCACACCCCCATCTCAACCCCAACTTATCCTCTAAGCACTTCTGTTGCTCTCTTAATACTTTACACTTCAACAGTATACTTTCGTCGTACTGCTATCTATTGTATCATGAGAGGCGGCTGACATCATTGGCTGTTCTCGTTGTGCTGTAAAAAAAAATGACACAATCACAGGCCTGTCTCTGGCATGTCATCTGTCGCACTAGACGATATTTGTGTCTTTTTTTTAGGATAAAGAAACACAGCTCTCAGTAGAAGCTTTCTGGGGGCTTCACTTATGTGTGGAATGGGAATAGTCTTATGAGACAGATGAAGAGGTGTGAATAGCAAAAATGAACTGGGTCACACTTTTCTAGGCTCCTTTATGTCTCGCTGGCAGCTCAAGCAGTCGTTGAAGTAGAGGATGAGTCCAGACTCCCGAATGTGTTTTTACGAGGGCTATGTTTAATGAGAAGTAAAAGCATTTTAATGTCTTTACCATTTTTATTTTAGTTATATAGACAATGTAGCAGAAAAAACCGGGGGTTGTCTCACATTATTTCATTGGATATTTTACCTCCATCGCTGGTTTACGTGCTTTCTACCACTTGTGTCATCCACATAAAAACATTGGTGAACTTTATTCCCCATAAAAATGTTTTAAATCTTGAAGTGCACCTTTTGCTGCGTTTCCCAAAGGGTACACTTTGGTTGTGAATTTTGAACCTACTGTGCCATCCTTAGTTATCCTAGTGTTCTTTGACCATTGGTTGTTACACATGTTCCTACTTCTTTGTTCTGTTCTAAACTTGTGTGTTGGGTTTTCATAGCTCATAAATATTATACAGGTTGTACCAGCTAAAAAGCATCAAGCAATAAAAAATTAAAAATTAGTGCTATGCATCTCCAACTAGCGTGCGATTGTTCTTAGCTGTATGTAGCACGCCAGAATATATTTTTTGATCTACCAAGCAGGGTAATTAACGAAAATTGCTTAATGATCTTTTTAAATACTGACTCTAGAGAAAAAAATTCAATACAAAACTTGTAACCTTTACCAAGAAATGAAAAAATTTCAATTTACGGTAAGGTAAGGACACTGGCTAATTATTTTCCTGCATTTGTTTGAAGTGCACAAAACTAAAAAATATACCACGTGATTGCCGCCTAACATGCAACACCTCTAGTGCCTTCAAATGTTAGTTTTCTGGATAAGGGCTACAACTTTTGTATTGAAAATGTTTTTCTTGATTCAGTATTTAAAGAGTTCATTAGGCAATTTTTGTTAATTGCCTTGCTTGGCAGATCAAAAGAAAATATTCTTACGTGCAATGTATAGCTAAGAAAGATATCATGTAGTTAGCGACACGTAGCACACATTTTTAGTTTCTTTTTACTGCTTGATTTTTTCTAGCTGGAATACCCTGTATGTTTGAACAAAATTGATTGCCAAAGTGTGTGTGACAACTTTACAGATGCTTGATTTTGAGCTTTTGCGGAGTTGTGATTTTTTTTACTGAGGTCTGCTGCATTGCACAATTTTATATTTATGTGTTTTTCAGTTTCAATGACACAGCATAGTATTTGCATCTACAGTGGTTATACTAATTCATTGTTTGTACATGAGTTCCAAGCCATGTCAATTTTTGTCAGCATAGGCTAGTTGTACATGCTTCAGAAATATGAAGAAACGTTTGTTTTATGCTCACTTTTTTGTTCATGCATCATTGTTGTGTTAACCTTGGTGTTGAGCAAGCTCATTTTTGCCGAGAGTCTGATATAGCATCCCATTTTGTGTTTTAAAACATGGTGTGCACTTATTGATCAAGATTATCCATTTAATCTACAAGTGATAGTTTTCTGAAGAATTGGTAAAAATAGAGCCCAAACAATCAGTGTCACTTGTTAGAAATGGCAGAAGTAGCATGCCCAAATTACTTTTGCAAAGCTGGTCATCCAGCCACTGATGATGTTGTTAATTAATTAAGCTTTGTAATTATGTGCCTGCACCCACTTTATCGTGTTCTTTCACTCAGATTATTTATTGGTTTGTAATCACCTTGAGTCAAAGATTGCATGTTTTAATTTGCATTGTTCTAGTCACACTGAAAGTTCAAAAGAATCACTATAATGTCCTGAAGCAAGTGCTCTAAATCTGAAATAAACCATTTCCTCCTACACCATGTCTTTCATGTGTTTTTTTTTATCGTGTTATCACTGTTACAATGCTAGAATTTCTGCAGTGCAAAACATTTAAATAAATGCGAGAAAAAAAAAATGCCAGGCCTGCACGAAATGCGCAGCACAGTCACAGCGAAAGCTGGAAGAGCGACTTTTCAAAGCCTTTTCTAAACATGCTTTGGGTTACTGCTGCAAGCGCACTTCAGGGTACCCACTATGCCATAAATAATTTTTTGTAGTAGGCAGGCATTCACTATATGCCATCCTTCGTCATTCTTCGGAGAAGCATACCACCTGCTACACCCTTTTAAGGAATTTCGCGCAATTTTTTGATGCTGTGGCTGACGACGAAGAATTATGCCTGAAGCTTTTGTAATAGGTTGGAGCAATTTCGACGACGCACTCGTAACTCAATTCACTTTGTGTGACACTTGATTGTTCTTTTACTGTTCTAAAATGCTTTATTACTCATATAAATGCTATTTCTTTCCAGACATCAAGCCTCCCTAAAGCCAGTTTGCAATGAAGTTCCAAAGAATCGGCATGGCTTTGTGTTAGAGTATTGGGCTGGCAGCAGAGTACTCGGGTTCGAATCCTGTTGTGTTCCTGGTGTTTTTATTTACTTTGTTTTTTTTTTCTTATTTCATGCGGTAGTGGTTACAGACACTAGCGGCAGCGATGGACAGCTACGTTGCACGCGACTCTTGTTGTGATCACAGAACAGCTTTTGCTATAAAAGTTATGCCCACATCAGTTTGTGCCCTGGATTGATCTGCGTGTTTATTTTAGAGCTAAGTGCAGTCGCATAGCCACCTCATATTGGAGGCATTCCTGTCCCTGCTATGAGGAAAATGTGAAGTAGAATGAATCTCATAGTTGTCTCTAATCTGATTATGAGCCTCGTGTAAACATTGTTTGATACGTAAATCACTACTATGCACAGCTATGAACTACTATGCAAGCTCTATCAATGTTTTGCAGGTTGCATAGTAAAGCAAACAATTTTATTCTGAGGATGAGCAGGCTCTCTTTAAAACAATGCAACCTAATTAATGTTATTAAATCCAGTTCGTAGGTATGAAATCGTCCATTAAGTTTAATTTTATAAAATTATCCTGAAAGACCTAAATTCTGCATGGAATTAAGCTAATATTGCCTTCACACTAAATGTTTTTACAACTTTCAGAGCATGAAATACCTCTTGCAGACTAATGTACTGAACAGTTTTCATTTGTGTGACATGTGGCATCAAAGTGCAATAAAAACATCACTGCAATAAAAAAAAAAAGCCAACTGCTGTGACTGAAGGCGTTGGTCAACTGAGCAAGCATAAACAATTTTAAAGATTGTTCTAGGTTGTGTTGAAACATATTCTTTAAAAAAAGAAACAGTGTTCTAAGTCACTTCGCCTTCATTCCAGCGGCGCTCGCGTATTGCATGGCGTGTATTCTTAATTAATCTGGCTGGCATAACTTAGCTGCGCTGTGGTGAAGGTGATGCAGAAATCTACTCGTTCTGCCCTTCAGCCCGCTATGGCCTCTGCGATCACCAGCTACAAGCGTGCTTCTGTGCTCGTCACTGCTAGCGCTTCAAACAGCAGCAATAAACTTGACCACAGGCGCGGCGGCCGCGATGAATATCTGGCTCCCAAAATCAAGTTTGATTTTCAAAGTTATTTGTAATAAACACAATAACTAAAATACGCAACGAAGACTCGGGGATAGCAGTCGCTTGGAACGCAAAATTAAACCTCACTACTTCACAGTAAAAAAAAAAGTATAGTACGATGATAAAAATACGTTTGTATATGTGTGTTTTTTACAATAATAGTACAAGTATTATTAAATTTTTTTAATAAAGAAGTGAGAGTTATTTTTAGGTAAGTTACAGTTTTGTTTTTGTCTGTTCGGTGGCGCTGTGGTCGAAGTTGGTCGATTTTGCCGTCTGTTTGCCCTTCCCGCACCGAAAGACGTGCGAAAATACAGCATGCAGTCAAATTTGTGGATCAGGCTAATTCCTGCGCTAAGGGTGAGCATAAATTCCATTTCAGAAGGTACAACTGAACCTCAGTCGTTGCTATTACTCACGTGTGGCCAATTTCTTTGAGCTCTTGGCAAGGCACGCTCCTAATGTGCGCTCATAAGAGAGCAGACCGAAAGCGATAGTGCCTTTGACCGGTGCCTTTATTGTATACACACGGGTTTCAAATGATTGTTGTTTCGTTGTAGTTATGTATGCCATACTGCGTACCTCGTAACATGTGCTTATAACTTCAAGCTGACCTATGATCTTTGCAAGCGTGTCCAGGTCGTATCTGTGATGCCGAACTCGTAAGCAGCTAACCACATTACTGACATTGTCCGCGAATCCAGCTGCATATGTTACGTTATGTCATTATGCTGTCAAGCTGTACATGTTTTCGTTCACGTTTATTTAAACTTACCTAGGCTTCTACCTTGCAAAGGTCGGCGTGTACTGGCATCGCTGTACCCGGAGTACAGACCTCTCACCACCGAAACTACTCGAGCAGTACAGGTATATACTGATTTGTCTTGGATTAACGACTGTCCTTAGGCTAAACGTGTACAGCAATAACGTTTCCATTTCCTGCATGGTTCACAGCGTCACTCGCGTTTGCATTTGCAAGTGTCTCGCACAGACTGAATCACACTAGAGCAGTGGAGCGCGTTTCTGTGGACACTGTTGTCCGCAGCCGCTACCGCACGAAGCTGCAAGCTTCCGTTCAAGCTTGAATTATAGCACTAGGACCCAGCATGCTGTATGACAATGTTAGTATTTGCAGGTGGAGCCTCACTCACAAAACATGTTTTACACTTACGGCCCGCTCGAATTCAGACTTACTAGTGTTTACCTCAACCAGAATCACTCGGACGCATACTCGCCAAATATTACTCGCCCCTACTCACTCAGACTCGCGGCCGGCGCGATCTGAGTTTGAGTAAGTCGACCTATGGTTAAGTATCATTATGGCGCCGGCCTTTTCATACTTTGACAGAAAGTGGTAGCTCAAGCAGCCGTCTTGATGCTCTAGACAAGTGTGATTCAGTCTGTATTTCCAGCATACATCCTCGCTCTTTAATGGATCTGTAGTAAACTTGTATACGCTTCTTAGTTTACGTTTGCTATGGAATATGGGACTTGCTCTGTGTACGTGCATTTGATTATGAACACGGTCCATATTGCAGAGGAACAAGATCTCGTTGTCATCGGTGGTGGACCTGGTGGTTATGTAGCCGCAATCAAAGCTGCGCAGTTAGGATTAAAGGTAATCCAGGCCGTGTACGTACACGCCCTTTTGAACACACTTATATTCAGTGCACGTTGTCTTATGTGTGGTGTTGTACCATTTCCATCCAGACTACATGTATAGAAAAGAATGACACCTTGGGTGGAACATGCCTCAACGTGGGCTGCATCCCTTCCAAAGCATTGCTGCACAACTCGCACCTCTACCATATGGCACATTCAAACGACTTCAAGAACCGAGGAATCGAAGGTGATCAGTCTTTGAAAGCACCTATGCCAGAATCTTTCATTTAAATTTTTTGTAAATAACTTTACTTTGGGCGAGCCCTTCATGATGATCGTAAAGTATGAGGAAAGTTTAGCACTGTTGTAGGCTAAGCTTAGTCGATCGCTTCCTGCTCCTGTGATTGTGCCTTACCATTGGGCGCATTTGCTTTATGGTTAAATTTACTAGATTTTTTTTTCTGTCTTATTGTATTCTACCCTCTTGTCATGGACTTTGTATCCACAGTATGTATTAAATGAACAATTTCAAATTACTTTAAAAAACGAGTAATTGAAGATGTTAAACCATTGTAAAACACCGGTGCAACTTGTCTGAATATTTTGTAATCTTATTTTTTATGTGATCAGTGTGACATAGGGATTTATGATTGAGATCAAGCCTGATCACGATCAAAGCATTCACAACCTACACATCGGAATCTGGCTTTCAGTTTGCAATTCGTCTGATGACTGTACCAAACTCAATCCAGATTAATGTGGACCGAGTATCACGCACCATTGTTGATTGTGGTGCAGAAATGGGATCGGATAGTCTCGCATTGTGGTACAGAGTGCTTATGTGATGCCAATACAGGAAAACATTGTACCAGCCCTTTTGATAGTTGTGAATTCCAAGAAAGCTGTACTGTTTCCATTGACTAAGCTTCATGCTTCCGTAAATACCCTTTTATCAGTCACAATGCTGTGGTTGTGATGATAATTTATAGGTTTGAAACTCCAATTGTGAATATGTTGCATGCATTCTAATTCACTTCGCATTCTTGTTGTAAGTCACATTGTAACTTAAAGTAATCTCATAGTGAGTGAGATTCACTCTTGGTCAAAAATGAGAACATTGTTGAAAAGAAGCACAACGCTTTCATCATGGCATCATCGAATGACTGAAACTGAGGTGCTGTGTACTTTTTTTTTTGTCCTGGCTGATGAAATAGTCGACAATGTTCGTCTAAACCTTGACAAATTTATGGAACAAAAGTCTAACTCGGTAAAAGCCCTCACTGGTGGAATAGCACATCTCTTCAAGCAGAACAAGGTGAGCGATCTTAAAGCATACTGTCCGAAATTACTTAAGCACAAGAAACACACTGTCAGCTGTTTTTTACTTGTTTGTTTCAGGTCACACACATTAAGGCCCATGGCAAGATTACTGGCAAAAATGAAGTCACTGCCCTCAAGAGTGACGGCTCGTCTGAAGTTGTAAGGACCAAAAACATCATGATTGCCACGGGATCCGAAGTGACACCTTTTCCAGGAATTACAGTAAGCAAGCTTACATTCTTTTTTGTAGAACTGTAACAGCACTTTTCTTTGTCGCACAACCTCAGATGAAGATGACACCATGTGACTGCTGTGTACAATTGGTCTCGTCAAGCTAATCTCAGCACACAGCCATTGACACTACTGTCATGCGATCAAGTGATACTTCCATTGTCAGATGTCACTCTTGTGTGCTGCTGTAGTCAGCATGTGATAGTTTCTAAATTCAATTAAAATTATTATATAGTAGTTTCATGCAACTGAAGAAGTTTGGGAAAGCCTGGGCTTAAGTGACTGAAGTGCGGCCGCCAATCGCCTCTGCAAATAAAAAAATAGGCTTGCTCGTGCACTCGGCAATGTTCACCGAAGGCAGGGTACCAACCGTCCAGCTTATCACATCACTCTGGAGGGCACAGTCATTGGGACAGGCTCTCTTGCATCTGTCTTTGAGGGGGACATTCAGCAGACTTCTAAATTGTATACAGCTATACATTGTTTTCAGTACTTCAGCTTGCACAACAGTATCGATGCATTCGATAAATAAACCAGATTACCAGACAAGCCAGATTTGTGTTGCAGTGCCCCCTAATGTTGAGATGAATGCATGTGCCTTTGGCACTACAGCATTTTTTTTTTTCATAATGTGGTCTGTTGCACATAAACTGAACAATCTTCCAGGTCGATGAAGACACCATTGTGAGCTCAACTGGTGCCCTGAGCCTCAAGAAAGTGCCAGAGAAGATGATTTTAATCGGTGCTGGCGTGATTGGGCTAGAACTGGTATGTGTTTTCACCATGGTAGTTTCACGTACCCACTTAGAAACTAGAAGTGTGACATTTCACAGTCATTATGTAATTCATGATTATTGACTCTCAAACCACATTTTCATTCAGTTTGTATCACTGTTACTAAGTTTATCCACATTTGCTGTCATGCAGGCCATGTACTGGCCACAAAGATATTAATGTTTAGTGCAATGAAATAATGAGAGAAGGGTTCAAGAAAGGTGCAAAACAGCCATACCTCAATGAAGAGAGAAAAAAAAACAGCCCGTAACACAGGAAAGTAATAGAGACGGACGAAGCGCTTTCTTGAAACGTCACTGTCCTGTGTTATGTGCTGTTTCTTTTTTTTTTTTTTTTGCTTAGTTGATCATGTACCAGTCGGCCCAAACAAGCACTTTAGTACAGCCATGCCTTCCAGACCTGGTCATGAATATGAGCTGGCTAGTCCAGCAAAGAATACTTCTAATTATGAACAGCAGGAAGCAAAATGGAAAACATTTTATTCTTAAAAGCATCGTATTGCAGTGTTCTGTTGTTATATAAAAATAGAATAAATATGGTTCAGCATCAAGAATACACATCAAAGAGTTATATTTGGGTCATAAAAACAGAAGAATTCAGAAAAGCTCTTTGTAGTCTATTTTCTTGCATTTGCGCTCGTCAGTACATTATTTTTACGTAATACACATATTCAATTGCATGTGGACTGCAAACACTGGTCCTCTGTTCGAGCTCTCAATTTCTTCTAAGAAATAAGTTCCAACCTTTCGTTGCTTATTGAGCACTTGTAAATACTTTAAACATTTTTTTAACAGGTGTGTTTTAGTTATTTGTGCTGTGATTTTTTGCTTTAGTACCTGTGCCCCTCTGAGTACGTTTAGCAAGCAGTATTGATTTGTTTGTGTTTGTTGAAATTAAACAGTAAGACCTTGCTGTTGCATAAAAAGACAGAGCAGCTCAGGAAAGAAAAGATGCAACTTCTGTAGCCTTAATTGGGAGCGTGGCTCAGTGCCTTGCTGTTGCATACATATTGCACAACACCATTAAATATGGAGAGAGGAGTAGTTTCTAATGTGTAGAACTCACATTTAAGCTTCTCTATCTGTGTGCCTTGTAACTGTCGGACTGTGTTAATCTGTAGAGTGTTACTTTGTACTGTTTATTAGATTTATAGCGGATATCGACACGGTGGTCACAATGGAATGATTCTATTCCGTTTTTCTTCTGCGGGAAATAACCGTCAACCGCTTGGTTAAGCCATGATTACCGTCAAAATTCTTGAATAGTGAATCATGTATGACAAAAGCTGAGAGAAACGGCAGTGTTATACCAGCCTATATTTGTTGGATCTGGCAGACTCAGTTAGTTTAAATAGAGTAGCACCTCTTTCCTGACATTTAGCTCTGTCGAACAGGGTTCCGTTTGGTCTCGACTTGGGGCTCAAGTGACAGCTGTGGAGTTCCTCGGCCATATTGGAGGCATGGGCATCGACATGGAGATCTCCAAGAACTTCCAACGAATCCTCACGAAACAGGGTCTTAAGTTCAAGCTGTCTACGAAAGTGACAGGTGCTACTCGTTCAGGCGGCACTATCAAAGTCAGCGTGGAGGATGTCAAAGACCCCTCCAAAAAGGAAGATGTAAGTTTTAGTATTTGTCCTCCTCCCCTGCGAGATTGATCAGCCTTCACTTATGCAAGGCAATTTATTAATGGGACACTAAGGAGACGGGATTTATGAAGAACGTTCTGTATATGTATCAAATTTACACATTTCAACCTTAACCCTTTGATGGTCAAAGACGTACACGTAACGTACGCCATGTACATGTTCACACCGTACCGTAAGTCAGCACGCGTGACTGTGCAGTTGCACACTGTGTTGAAACAGTTGCTGATAATAATGATTGATTCTGTCTGTGCATTTTGTAATTTGTGGGCTACCACTTGTCACGCAATTTGCGTGTTTTGACTCATGGCCCTATTCTGTGTTTCTGCCACACAATATTGCATACGTTAAAGAGACTCCTCGCACTAATTGACAATCTTATACTATCTTTTATTTATTTTCCTCACAGTCTCAAGCCCAGGGTAGGCTCTGTGTTAGAACACTTGCTTGCCACGCCGATGTCCAGAGTTTCATTCCCACTCGAAGCAAAGCTTTTTTCTCGATTCTTTATTTGAATCTGTTTCGAATTTTCGCTCATAGTCCAATCTGATTTTTCTCTCACAACCGAAGACCTTGACACCAGAATTTCTGCGAAATGAACTTTTTAACATCATCGCTTAGAAGCCAATGTGTAAAAGAAAGCCTTGCTGTTAAAAGAGCAGTCGAGGACAGGAATGCCATTTCATGGTGCTCACTTACGTTTTTTTTTGTTTTTTTTTTTTTTTTTTCAGCTGGACTGTGACGTTCTTCTGGTGTGTGTTGGTCGACGACCCTACACTGAAAACCTCGGCCTGGAAGAGATGGGCATACAGAAGGACCAGCGTGGCCGTATCACTGTCAATTCTCGCTTTCAGACAAACATCCCCAAGTAAGTGGGAACTTGCTACAGGCTGTTTTCATTTCTTAACTATGGCAGTGGGCTCAGCAGCTCTCTCCCTTCTTTGGTGAGTTGAAAGTGGCACATTGAAGGTTCTAAGGACAGTTGTTCTTAATAGGCTTCTGCAGATAGTAAATTTTAGGCTTGAAGCAAATAGTAATTTGGTCAAATAGTTTTGCTTCAAGTTTCAATGGTATATATCACTTATTATAAGGAAAAATGAGGATATTTGTCATGAACATACTAACTTCTATGACACTTTTTTTAAATTGAAACAATGTATCAAAGAATGTGCCAATATAATTATTTTTAGTTCAAAAGAAGTGGAAGCAACTTTGAATAGTAGTGGGATTTGATTTTTGGTAGGATACAAGTAATAACTTGTAAAATATGTTACATTTTAAAACTTTCTATACTTTGGGCTTATAAATCAGTATGGCAGGCTTTTAAACTTTAAAAATGGGGAATTGATGTCAATGTACCTAATACCTTCAATTAACCTTGAAGTGTGGATTTATCCTGGAGAGTTGTATTCACGGTATAGCATCTCTTTGCCACAGTGAAACCACCTTTACAGGGGGATAATATGTGGGTCAGTGTGTGTGTGTGTGTGTGTATATATATATATATATATATATATATATATATATATATATATATATATATATATATATATATATATATATATATATATATATGCTGGCAGTTATGCTTTTGGTCAGATTGAACGTGTAATTTTCTAAAAACATAATCTTATTAGATAATGGCATTGGTTTGTTAAAGTGGGATGAGACATTGAAAACACATTTCAGCATTTGCCAGGAATGTTGAAGATAGATGCAGGTTGCCTTGGAGCTCAGAATTAGTTTTCAGTTGTACTTAGATTTTTATTTTTTGTTTTCTTAGTTTTTCTATATATATACTTCATTTTTTCTTAAGAACTACCATTAGCAGAGCATCGAAGGTTTGTACAAATGTAGCAACTGATGCTCTACAGAAGTGGAAGTAAAATTGTGAGTGTACAAAAGAAAACTAGATTTCGTATGCTTTTTTACGTTTGCCAATGTATGAAAATCGTCAATTACGGATGTTTTTTTTTATACTAAAAGAGTAGACATACATCTAGGGTACTCAATATAGTCCCAGGCATGTAAATGCCACTAGTCAACATGCGAAAATTTTTTGTGCTTGTGCCCTTTAGTTTCCAAGACACAAACTTCCAAAACTGTTCTTAAAAAAAAAAAAACGCCTAGTCCACATTGACGTAAACTCATATTTCCTGCAAATAGTCAAAGGAAAAGGACCAAAAATTATTTTCGAAACTGCAAGCATCGAAATGTGGATAATTTCTTTTAAGATAAAGAAATTTTCCATCAGATGGCTGCAAAATCTCAAAATTGAATTTTTTTACCAAACAAAGTCTTACTGCACCTAAAAAGAATCGCTCCTTACAATGTGATTAAAGGATATTTGAGCTGATAATTTCTGGCCATTTTTATCTCTGTGAAAACACTTGAGCAGGCCTCCTTAGTACACCGAAGAGGCGTTCAGCAAGATTTGGGCTTGTTCGTAAAGTTCTTACATTTCTGAGGTGTGTTTTTGCTAGATCAGTGACCTCTGCATTGTGGCAAGCTCTTTCACGGATCATCAAAGTGAACTTTAGACACCACCTAATTCTTGAGGTGTATCTAGTCTTTGGAAATTCAAGCCACTCATGCCATAGTATGTTACTAAATTTCAGTATTGCCCTTTTTTGTGAACTTGCGAGAAAAAAGGACTGGCCAGTGAAAATTTTGACCCCTAAATGTTTCCCTTCAAATGTAATAAGCTTTTGCATGCACATATTTAAAATTAGGGGCTGATGTTTTGTATGTGTCCTATCATCTTTGTTTTGTGTGAGGGTCTTTGATATATTCTGTTTGCTCTGTCAAAGTAGTGCTCACTCGAAGGTACAGAGATGTTTAGGTGGGCAAGTCGATCTATTGTAAAATGCAACAACAACAACAACAACAACAACAACAACAACAACAACAACAACAACAACAACAACAACAACAACAACAATAATAATAATAATAATAATAATAATAATAATAATAATAATAATAATAATAATTCTTATTCTTCATTTCGTTTCTTTCATAAAGCATTTATGCAATTGGGGACTGTGTCCCTGGTCCAATGTTGGCTCACAAAGCAGAGGATGAAGGTGAGTCTACTTAGCCACATTATATTGGGCATAAGCTATACCTTAAGAGCTGTGTACTTGGCCCATTTTGCTGTGTACTGTTCAGTACAATGTTGTTCTAGATACTTAAGCATAGCCATTAATCGGTGTAGTAAATTGTGAGGGAGAACGATAGAAACTTCAACCTTATACTAAAATACTAAGATGTTGTAATCAAAAACCATTTCTGGGTATTTTAGTCACTGTATGTTCCGCATTCTTGCCAAAAATGCGAAAGTTAGAGCTATTCATAGCTACCAATTCGTTTGTAAATGTACAGTAGAATCCCTTTATAAGAGAGACGATTTAAGAGACAAATGGGTATAAGAGATACCAGTGTGCCTACTGTAAAATAATGGTTGATGAGAGAATGCCTACGTAATGCCCTGCTTATAAGAGACAATCTCATATAAGAGACAAAAATTGCTGCCCAGAACATGCCTCTTATAATGGGGTTTGACCGTAGTACATAAGGCTTTTTCTGAGTGTAATTTGTGCAATATCGGCTTTTATTTTTTCTCATGTTTAGTAACGGAACCAATTGTCTTCATAATAAATAATGCAAGAACCTGATTGACAACTAATTTTTTTCAAACATGCAGGTATTGTCTGTGTTGAGGGTATCATGGGAGGCCCAGTGCACATTGACTACAACTGCGTGCCATCAGTCATCTACACGCATCCAGAAGTTGGTTTCATTGGAAAAACTGAGGAAGATCTGAAATCCCAAGTGAGCATTTCTGTTAATCAAGTTTTTCATTACCATCCAGTGAGCTGTGAATTTCATTTTTGCTATGAACTATCTACTCACCAGAGAAATCTGTGTTCTGAACGCATGCATTAAATGGCCTTTCTTCGCTCAGTAGATGGCCTTTCTTCGCTCACTTGGATCCAGAAGTTTTTGTTAAACTTTTTTTGTCGATTGAGGTGAGGCTTGCTGAGTTCGTGTATTTGTGTGTGTAGGTTTCAAATATGCAGTTATTTTTGTTATATAATATATAGTTTTAAACTATCAAACATTTCATATGCTTCTTGGGAGCCATAGATTGCCTAACCCGAAAGAGTTGCAAAAAGTAATTAAGCACATCAGGATGACCTGGAATGAGTACAAAATGCTAAAAAGCAAGAATAAATGTTCTAAAATGATTAGAACAAAAGATATGGTATGTTAAACATTCACAAACAAGTCTGCATTAAGCTGGGATTTCAGTAACAAATACTCACCACAATTTTTATTCAAATGGGCTTAGGACATTCATTTTTGTTTTCTTGCATTCTGCCCTAATTTTAGGTCATTCTGATGTGCTTTAGTTTGTTAGTAACTCTCTAAGTTAAGCCAAACTATTGCTCGCAAACTGCCACCTGAAATTTAGAAACTGCATATTGTACTAAGAAAAAAAAAATGCATATTTGAAATCAACACACAAATATTATCAATCCACGCAAGTTTAGTTTGTATCGAGTAAGAACTTTGATAAAAGCTTTGAGTCACAGCGTTGCTCCTTAACTGTGGTCAACAGAAGCTGTTGGCTACAGCTCTGGCTAGCTGTAGCTAATCAGTAAGTCCAGTAAGTCAGGAAATCAGTTCCCACAAGTTCATCTTTTCAGTTATCAGCCATAGCAGCTGTGCTCCAACAAGAGTAGAACATGCAAGTACCGGTGTGCTATCATATAAGTGAAGCATTGCTGGCTTAGTCATGTAGCCTGAGTCATGTGAATGCAGTACCCTCATGCTTGGTTGTAATTGTTGGACAATTTAGTCAACCAGTCATAAGGCTGCCGATTAATTGGTGCTGGACATTACAGTATTGTGACAGCCTAGTCAAGTACACACTTAAAGGGTAACTCTGCAATTTCCTTACGTCCACTGAAATCACTAAAGCTTTCCATATAGTTCTATTTGGTACTGTCTTGATCTGTGCGAAACTATGCAATCGAGTCATATTGTTTCCCTGAAAATGAAACTGAATGATTATTAGCGAGTTTATGTTTTACATGTTGCCCTGTGTTAGTGATGTCAAATTCTGTACCACTAGCTTGTTGAACAGGCACTTAAAAAGAAACGGTGTTCAAATTATTGTTCTTGAGTTCTATAAGGCTGGCATAGATTGATGTTTTGTCAAATGCCATTGCCAGTTTCTCTTTTCTCGCACCAGCACCATGTGTGCTGTGACTTGTTGACTGCAGTGGTGTACAGCGTAATGTCATGGTAGACGTTGCACAAAGGAGCTGCCTTTCTCATTTTCAACATATTTCTTTAATATTAGGGACTATAGTTACTGTGCTTATTGAACTACCCTATTTGTTGCAGGACTGTCAATACCATATGCTATATCGTATTATAATTAAAAAAAAAAGATCCCAAAGTGTCCCTTGAAACTTATAAATGCACCCAGAACACCTGATGTGTAGACAGTGTTTTGACTTGTGAGACAAATGCACATACAAAGATATGTAATTGATTCTACTTCAGGATGATAAGTTGTTGCGGCAGATGTCACCATTAAAATCATGCAAGTGCAGTTGCTGCTCTGTTGCATTGGTCTCGTGTCAGTGGATGCACTCTTGGTTTTTACAGGGCGTTGATTACAAGGTGGGAAAATTTCCTATGGCTGCCAACAGCCGTGCCAAAACCAACAACGAAACAGACGGCGTCGTGAAAATCCTGGCCGACAAGCAGACAGACAGGATACTGGGTTGTCATATGATTGGACCGGTGAGTTTTCTGTTAGCTTGTTCGTTCAAAAATCTCGATATGAAGTATAAACCAGGAAATGTTCAAGAAGACCGAAACTTGGGCTAGTTGAAGCAGCACTACATTATGTGTACCTTCTTTCCTCTGTCTGTGTGTAGTTGCGCTGCAGTTCCATCATGAATGTTGGAAAAGCCGTAATTGGGCTACCCTGCGACGGCAAATGCCAAAGGTGTGCTTGCAAAACATCTTAGCTACTTGAGTGACTAGGGATCGTCAAAAACGACAATCAGGCTAACAAAAGATAGAAAAACGTTTTCAGAATGGAACCTGCAGCATAGTTCCTGTGCCAAATCAAAAGAAATGGCTTACAGCTAAGAGCACATGGCAGTTGCTGCTTGATAGGTATTTCAGTGTTCAGCATAAAACGATGAGTCGGGTTTTGTGTTTATTGACACTTTCTTCAAGCTCATTAACAAGGTGATTTGTTTGTAAAACGGTGTTCTGCTTGTACAGTGAAACCTTGATACAACAAATATCAAGAAACCGCCATAGATAATTCATTGTTTTGAAAAGTCGTAGTGAAAGCATTAAAAATTTGCGCAGAAATGGTAAACGCAAACATGCGAGTCGCCTACCTGTGTTGTGTATATACACATTTGTGGCCGCGTTATGCTTGAATAAGGGCAACAAAACGGACAGAAAATATCACTGAATAAGTGCACATTTATTTGAGAAAGAGCGAGATCTATCCTGATGTGGCTAGCTCTACTTCTAAATGACGAACTTAAGCGTGCACATCCTTTTTACGCGCTGCAAAGCATCAGCATTAAATACCGATTCTTCACGTTAATTCGCTCGTGCTGATTCAATGGCATCTCTGCTATCATCGCCGTTTCCTTATAAGGACAAATGGTATAGATCTTATCAGTTGTTAGCTAAGCTCACAAGCATACTTCGCCGTCGCACTCTGTGTAGTGTTCGAGCATTAGTGAAGCATGCACGGGCAATCATCGGTCACTTCGTCCCAAAGGTCACTCGCATCGCATTTTTTACTGTCGTAGCATTCCCTTCGTGCTGCTTACGTAGCTCATCTTTAATGTTCAACCACCAACCAAAACGCTAGAAAACAGCCTGTGTAACAAGCACGCAAGTCAAGCTGTCCAACAAAAAGAAAGGCAACAGGGCGAAGCCTGATGCGAAAAACAAGTACCAAGCAATAGTGATGGCGATAGGGCTATCGCACATTTGAACAGAGCGTGTAGATAAATACGCTGCCGTTCTGATTATGATGATAGTGGCACTTACAGAGCTGGGCATTATTTTTAGAACCATGAGTAACTTTTTAAAATCGCTACTCGTTATTTTGAAGTGTTAGGGAGAAGTGTTAGGAAGATATAAGGCGGATAAGATTCAATTCATTATTCTGAAACATTCGGTATTCTGAAATTCGTAGTAGTGAAATATTTTTATAATAAACCAATGAAAATGTGAAGGGGGATTTTCAAAAAATTTGTTAATCTGAAAAAATCTTTATACTGAGGTTCACTTTAGCGAGATTTTACTGCAATGATTACCTCCTTTTCTGAGGCAACAAAGCAGCAGATTTGAGCAGAATACATATAATGAACATGGCAAACACTTTATTTTTGGCATTCGTTAAAGTTTTGCTGCCATGAAAGTTGGTAATTCTTTTTCACTTGTTGTCTCTATACAGAATGCTGGCGAGATTATCAACGAAGCTGCCTTGGCAATGGAGTATGGAGCATCTGCTGAGGATGTTGCAAGGGTTTGCCATGCGCATCCTGTGAGTGGCATAAGTGCCGTGGTTACATTGCTTGATTTATGGTTACAAGGTTACGTTGTTCAAGGTTACATTTTCTGTCCAATTCGTAGGTTTACATTGTGTGTTACATCTTTATACAGATCATAGACTCACTCATTGCTTTGTGAATCTATTCAATAAGCCTACTGCTGTGTGTTCCAGTAATTTACTTTTCGTTGAGCAAAAGAGAGTCTAAATGTGGGACAAATTGCCTTTAAAATATTGCCTCTTATAAATTTACACAATACTGTGTCAATATTTATGAAAGGAAACGCGACAGCCCGTGACCTGCATGCTCTGGCGGCTGCTGGCAGCGGATTAAAGCAGGAGCGAGAGCGACCACCGCTTGTTTTCGCATCATCTCGAGGCGAGCAAAATGAGCATTCATTGCTGATATGGAACCAGCGGCAATATTGCAACCCCCTGCCCCTTGAAGGTGACTATTCAAGGGGCCGGTAATCGCCTTGAAGGGGGAGGCGGTTGCAGTCTTGCCACTGGTTCTATATCAGCAATGAGTGGTTGTTTTGCTCGCCTCGAGATGACTCGAGAGGCGGTGGTTGCTCTCGCTCCTGTTTGAATGCGCTGCCAGCAGCCGCCGAAGCGCACAGGTCACACGTGGCCGCGTTCCTTCTCACAAAAGTTGACAGTGTAGATTGCTTAGGTATGAATGCCTTAAATGTGCCACAAGACTAGTCAAAGAAGCAAGGGCTTCTAGAGCTGTGTGTAGAATATTCTGTATTGGAGCTTTCTTATGTCCAAAACATTCTGATAATGTTATTAAATATAATGCACAAGTGTTGTGAGTTTCTATGTAAATTGGTATAAAATTAAAGTTAATATGGTGTGGGAAAACAAAAGTCATTACAATCACCTTTAAAAAAGGTATCAGTATGGGGACTTTTATAATTACCTGACCACTGATATTGTTATTGAAAGTCGGTATCACGTCAAAGTGGTATTACATAGTTGTTCTATTTACCAGAATGTTCTATTTATCCAAGTTTTATTGAGGCAGAATATGTTCCATTTTCACTGAATTAGTTTGCTGCACAGCTATGAATCTAACACAAATATGGTAAAATGCTAGGTAGCACCTGTTGTCAGTGAAATGTTTACAGAAAATTTGTGGCATTTCGGTATTCACTTTACAGCATACATCTAAAAGTAATTTCACAAGTGTGAACAGCAAAAATAATTATATACAGAATGTCTCATTCAATTTACAGTCTTCAGCAAGTTAAGACAGCAAATCTTGCACACGTATTAGACTTCTTTGTGGTTCGCAATACCTGTGCTGTGGCACTCTGTTGCTGTTAAGTATAACTCATAAATATTTTTCTGGTTTGCTGAGATGCTTTCCTTTTTTTTTTTTCCAGACTGTTTCTGAAGCATTTCGGGAAGCAAATCTGTCGGCCTACTGCGGTAAACCCATCAACTTTTAATGTGACCATGAAGCACATGAAGGTAGCGTGGCGTACGTCAATGGATTATGAGCTGCAGCAAGGGAGGAGCACCATTTGCAACAAACTGTAGAGAAGCCTGGTTGCATTGTATAGAGTCATGTTCTTAATGAAAGTGTTGCAATGTGTTGAAAAATGTAATAAACCACTTGTAACATCTGTGTCCGCTCATGCTTTACTAAACTACTTAATAAATATGAGTGATAAAAGATTTGTTTCTTCAGAATGCTTTTATTTGCAGAAAGTGTATGGTGTCTGATTGCAGTCTTCTGTATATCTTAAATATTGCAGGTCTATAGGGAAATAAGTACTGGTGAGCATGTGAATACGGCTACCTTTATGCCATGTAATTTTACTTAAGCTGTTTTTTTATAAATAACTTGTAGCATTGCAGCAAACCATGACTTCAGCATTTTCAAGGGCACACGATATTTAATGCATACCATGCGCAAGTGGTTTGCGAAAAGGAGCCTCTGAGTGATTAAAGACTTTTATGCTCTAACATGCTAATTTTTGAATGTAAATTTTACCGAGTATAATTACAGGTGCATTAGTATTTCCAAGTAGAGTGAATTGCCAATTGTTTAGGCTTGTGCACATCGACTGCTGTTTTTCAGGCTTGTGAAGCTAGCCAGGAGTACTCTAATAAGCTCTTGAATTGCAGAGTATGTGTATGCCAGTGTTGCTCGGCAAATTTCTAACGCCATATGCACTGGTGTAGGCTATTGTGCAGTGACCACAGGATGGGACGGTCCCCTAAAGTGTTTAGACATGCATATCATGCTCTGGCAAATCGCGCTGCACTTTTCACCTAACTGTGAACATATCTAGCACGGTTTCACAATTCCTGATACGATGGTTATGTTACTCTGCAGTTTGTAGAAAAAGTGGTCGAGTTTCATGCGCTGCAAGGTACGTGATGCTGCTTTGAAGAGTGCCTTTGCGAACGTTCGTGTAGTCGGTTACAGCCTAAGAATAAATGTAAGCTCCACCCACAACGGTCACTGTCCCCTCCCGGCAGAATTTGCATATTTACCTTGCCAAATTGCAGCCGGCTATTTACGTGACGTAAGGCGGATTTCACAAATTTATTCTTATAACTTGGCCGTAGAAGCTCGTGTTCCTTTCGCTAATTTACGATCAACAAATTTTACTTTTCTGTGAATTCCATCAAAAATTTTGGATTCGCTACCCTGCAAAAAGTAAATGTTCTGACAAGGAACGACAGACTTTTAATTTATGATATGCATAGTACTTCAAGTCTTCAATTTTCAGCGGCCCCGCCACGGTGTGGCTAAGGTACTCGGCTGCTGACCCGCAGGTCGCGGGATCAAATCCCGGCTGTGGCGGCTGCATTTCCGATGGAGGCGGAAATGTTGTAGGCCCGTGTGCTCAGATTTGGGTGCAAGTTAAAGAACCCCAGGTGGTCAAAATTTCCGGAGCCCTCCACTACGGCGTCTCTCATAATCAAATAGTGGTTTTGGGACGTTAAACCCCACAAATCAAATCAATCATCAATTTTCAGCGAAAATGTGCTTATGGTTAGAACGAAAATCGCCCATCATTGCCCTGTTGCACAGATGAATGACGGGCGTGCTGCACTACTGGGGGCGGAGCGCATATTTATTCTTAGGTTGTAACCGACTATAATTTGTTTTTGCTGCGGCGGCCAGTCGGGGAATCCGAAACTACGGCATTCACTACGTAGTCGCGCCGCTGGAGCCATTGTGTTGCGACCGTTGCGGTCACGGTGTCCGTGGTTGCGGCAAATAACAGATCCTGGGAGTAACGGTGTAGTGCCTAGAATATACTTTCTAGGCACTATAGTAACGAAAACAGTGATGCGTTCTTCGTTGTATTTGCGACCAGATGCGCCTTGCTGGAATTCAAGCGCGGAGACAATGCCAGAAGACTGAAAAGTCGAGCAGCTACTTCGGACAGCGTCTGCTGGAGAGCCCGCGGAACGTCCACCGGCTGCGCAGCACTTTACAAATGGTAAATACGTTTCCTTGCGTCTTACGAATGCCGGAATGCGCATCCCTCAATCGCATACTCATCTCTTAGCCCGTAACCTTCTAAAATCTTGTTTTCACGGCGTGATTATGTGTTTTCAAGCAGCTGGGCAGACGTGCTCTGCTAGTTCAGCGACGCGGAATTACAGTGACAGTTACGTCACCGAGCTGTTGCATTACCGTATTCGTGCCCACCGTCTTGAATTGTACTAGCACGCCGATCTGCACCAATAAGAAACCAATAAGAAACATGACGCCCCTGCTGGCGTGTCGAGCGGCATATCAGAAACAGTAAAACCTGGCGACGAATGGTTTGTAGTTCCAGCCACGAGCAGCGGCATTTACAATGGCGTATGTGAATTGCACATTCGCGTTACAGCTTTGAAAAACACATTTACAGGTAACCTTAGTTTATTGCCTCGCTAATCGATCGTTGTTGAAATTGTTAGAATCCGTTGAGGGGGGGGGGGGGGGGGGTCGAGCAGCCTGCAGTTTTGTCGTAACACTCCTCTCGTCCCGACCAAGGAGGTTCCTTGCTCCCGACAAACGCGCTGTAAGCCAAGCAGGGGTTAAGCTGGAATAGATAGCAGCTAGGAAGAAAGGAAGTTATGTCTTAGTATATTTTTTTTATTCGAGTGCACGAATTCGTTTACGAGGCAGTTTTAGCATAGAATACGCAATCGCGCTGCTGCGTATGCGCCGTACGCTATACTCTTCCGGGCTCCCGTTAAGTTGCGGAAATAGCGGGCGACCGCCACGAACGCTGACTTAGCGTACGTTTTTCTAAAGCTCCCGAATTTCAGTGCGATCGCGCGCGCTGGCATGTGGCGGCATCCCGCGGCGGTCATGGCGACTATGCAGCTTACGAAGCTTAGATAAGCCCAATGGCCGTGACTTCGGGCATATGGCATCATTTGTAGAAAGAAGAGGCAACACTTTCTAGCTGTATTAGAGAATTGGTTGTGAATTGCACACCGCGTGTTGTGCTAATATGTTTGGCTCGCGTGTTCTCAGGAGCCTCGGCTACCGATCGGCAGCGTTTTATGACCATGCTGAAATATTGTTACAGAACATCTTTAAAGTGTCGGAGGGCTGATCAACTGCTTTTCACTTGCGCCTGTGTGCCAATGCATGGTGCAGCACGAAGTATTACCATATCCACTGCAGACGCACAGCGTGGGTCTGCAAACACAAGCACTGTTCAATTTGTTGAGGTAAACTATGTTACTGGAATATTAATTTTAGCTGAGGCAAAGCACAGTGATACACAATCACATTAAATAATGGCAAAATGAACACAGGTATCGTATCAGCAAAGTTTTGCACGTAAGCTCTGTAGATAACTGAACGTTGAAGTACAAAAATTTGCTAACTTTTTGTTGTGGTTATGTGAGTGAATTAGTGTGGCACAACATGCCACACTAATTAAAAATAATCAAATTAAAAAGTATGGGCTGACGCAAAGCTACAAAAGAAACATTGTTTTCAGTATTACAACATCTACAAGTCAACACTATTTTTGACTTATTCTTTTACAACTTCCTGTGTCTTGCCACCTATCGCAAAGCACTGTTTTCTGCCGGGACTGTTGCACATAACTTTAGTTTTATGCATATTAATTTTGAATTTTCAGGCCAACTCTATTGCTTTTCGTGTCCAGTTCAGTAATCACGAGTTGGAACTGGTTTCTTTACTCACTAATGTAATGTGCTTACTCTTTAATGTAATGTAAAGTTCTATCTGGTTCTTTACTCATTAATGTAATAAGCAAATTGTAGGTCACTAGGGTATCCTGAACTCTTCCTAATCTAGGGTTCTGAAAACTGCATGTACACTCGCAGTGAACAGCTTTGGAGATATCCTGTCTCCCTGTCTTACACTCTTGTTTATTGAGATTCTGTTGCTTTCTTCACAGAGGACAATGATGGCTGTAGATTTATTCCAGTATGTTTATATAGACGTCGTTGATGCACTGATTCTGCAGCGCTTGTATGGCTGCTGATATCTCCACCAATTGAAATGCCTTTTCATAGTATATAAAGGCTATGTATGGGGGTTGATTGTATTCCGCGTATTTCTATATAACGTGATTGATAGTATGAATATGGTCTATTGTTTAGCAGCCTCTATGAAATCCTTCTTGGTCGTTAAGCCGATTGACCTCTTGTGTCACCTTAATTGTATTAGCGATTATTTCTGTTAATAGCTTGTAGATAGCAGACGGTAAGCCAATCAGCCTGAAATTTTTGAAGTCTTTGATGTCCCCTCTTTTATGGATTAAAATGACATTTGCATTCTTCCAATATTCTGGTACACTCCCCATCAAGAGACACTTCAGATACAGAGTGGCCAGTTTTCCCAACATAATCTCTCCATTTTTTTTCCGAGAGTGCTAAGAATCTCTGGGTCTGGAAGGGCTGCCATTGGAATCTGAACTTGGCTAAATTTAACGCTAAAATGTCATCTTGTGAGACGAGTCTAGCTGTACTATTTGAGGAATTATAAGGTGTTAAATGGGATGTGATAGGGTTCAGTGAAATTAGGACACATGCGGCTTATACACTGCTGAAAACGGACATGTCCTTATGCTATTGGGGATTAGTTGACAGAAGAGTACTGGCGGTGAGGTCCCTTAACCATAAAAGTATAGCTGGCAGAACAGAGGAATACAATAGCATTAGTAAGAGGATATCGAGTATCCTAATTAAACCGAATAAGAGGTACAAGATGAAGTTGGTGCAGGCTTATGCACCTACATGCAGCCATGATGATAATTCGGTCGAACACTTGTCCGAAGATGTAGAACAGCAATGAGTAAGGTAAAAACACTCTATACTGTACTGATGGGTGACTTCAGTGCAGGGTAAGCAAGAAGCAGACTGGACACCATGCAGTGGGGAAATCTGGCATCAGTTCTAAAAATGGCAGAGGTAATTTACTAGTACAGTTCACAGAACATAAGAATTCATAGATCTTGAATACCTTCCACAGAAAACAAGCTGACCATAAATGGACGTGCAGGAGTCCTAAAGGCAAAACTAAAAATGAAATAAACTTCATATGGTGAGGTATTGAATTTGCTGGTAAGCATGGTAAGGCATCAAATTTGCCTAGACTTGAGGGAAGAATGGCAGAAGGTGATACACAAGAAGCCAATAAAGAGCTATCACCGAGAGGGAAAGTACAGGAATTATGAGTTTCGCTTCGGATTAGGTATGTGGCTCTAACCAAAAAAACCAACCTTAGCATTGATGCAATGATAATCTGACTAGTATTAAGGAGTGTGCAATGGCAGCAGGGGGTACAGTTATTAGACATGACAGTGGCAAGCTATTTTAGGAGAGGAAAAATCTAATTAAACTAAGAAAGACTCAAATGCAACAGACAAAATAGAGCTGGTGGAGCTTTCAAAGTTAATCAATAGGCGTAAGGTAGCCGACATAAAAAAGTATAACATGGAGAGAATTGAGCATGCTCTGAAGAATGGAAGCCTCAAAGCTGTGAAGAGAAAACTGTGGATAGGCAAAAATCAGATGTATGCATTAAGGGGCTAGGCAAAGTCACTACCATTATGAATAGCATAGTTGAAGTAGTAGTAGAGTTCTAGAGAAAGATCTGTACAGAAGCTGAGCCAACCAGGATGACAAAATAAGAAGTAGTAATAACCCAGATGAATCAGACATCTTAACATTAACTACAGGGAAAGTAAAGAAAACCCTGGAGAGAATGAAAAAAGGCAAAGCTGCTAGTGAGGATCGAGTAACATCAGACCTATTGTAAGATGGTGGAGAGAAAGCTAAATTGTGTGCATATCCAAAGATGTGTGTTGTCAGAAGATGTAAAAAATGGATGCCAATCTTTTGTTTGTACCTTTATTTTTGATCATGGCACACATAAGTAAGTAAATGCAACAAGTCAGGTTGTGATTTGAGCATGTGAATAAAATACTTTGATGTGGTTTACTGCGACATATTAGTGCAGTCTTATCATGGTTTTCGAAACAAGACAATCAAGATTACTTCTGCTGTTCGTCACCTTGCTGCATATACATCTCTTTTCGCAATAATTGAAACTTTATACATACTCTCACATTCTGTACAAGGTGCTGCTTCTGCTGAACATGACTATACAGCAAAGCATAAAAAAATGAGCAGGCTATTTATTACATTCAACAAATTCATTTGCGAGAAAATGTTTTGTGACATGACCAAGATCTTTTTATTGGTCAACTTTTATCACAGCAGCTGAAAGGCACTGATATATTGCACTTTTACTGATTATGTTAGATGGATGTCCCCTGGGCACTTGATTGCGACCAGTGTTGATCCGGATCAAATTTATTGATCGTGATCAATAACGGTTGCTGCTACATGGTCCAAACTAAAATGTACCACACTTTGCACTGACGTCTGTCAAATCGTGATCGTCTTGATTCTATAAGGGCCTGATTGCAATTAAAGCTAACCGTGTAGCAACAACTCATTGAAATCGAGCCTAATCCAGCTCGGCCCTGATCGTGAACGAAAGTGCCCGTGTATTAGATTCCCTTCTAGATCAATTTTTTGGCAGGCAAAACAGATGGCAGGCAGTTTTTCACATATATTCAGAGCTCTCAAATTAACGTGGACTCCTGGCAAGATAAAGCAGGTTCCAGTGGTGACCTTGTCTTTTCTTTAGGCCCTTTTTTTATTGTAGGTTCGGCCCCAGTATTCTGATGGAAAAGCAATGTTGCATGGATTTATTACACTTGTACCCTACAGACAGAGAGGCATGGGCCACTATTCTGCAGCAATACCAATTTCAATACTAATTACTCTTGTTTGTGAGCGGACTGAACAACTCTCCACCTGCGTTATTAGTTCACTACGCTGGCCGTGTACGGTAGGCAACACCAGTGGCGTAAAATGAAGCAGGCGGCATTGCAACAAAATCGCAACCATGGTGATCGTCTACATTTACAATAGCAATAATTGCTACAGGAAAATTTCAGAACATTATTCAAAGTTGGTACAGTAACATGTTAAGAGCTTTCCATTCCACCAGATGAAATATCTGCAGGGTGCTTCAACAATACTATTGCCCATTTAAGGACAGTGAATAATTGGTTGCGCATAAAATTTTTGCAGGGGTTCTTAGAAATAAAAATGGTTGGGGTTTCACATTCTGAAACCACAATACGATCATGAAGGACGCCACAGCAGGTCTCTGAAAATTTTACCCATTTGAGGTTTTTGAGAGTGCACCTAAAACTCAGTACACCAGGCTTTATTGAAATGTGACTGCCCCGGCCAGGATTCGAACCCGCGACCTTTGTGTCAGCATTGAAGCACCATATTCACTAGACCACCACGACAAGTTTTCACAGATTCCTTGCACCTAGGAAGGAGATTTACTGTTTCACATTCAGTGCATGTGATCTCATGCATAAAAACTTGCTATGCACAGCTCAAACTGTACATGACTGATGACAGCTGTAGAAGCGCCTAGAGGCGACTTACACATCTGTCTCACTCTTGCTCTCAATGCCGGTGTACTGGCTGTTGTAATCTTCCTCATCGTCGTCATCATCTAAAAGACTCAAGTTACTGAATTCTAAATCATCAAGGTTAGGCATTTCAAGCTCCCCGCCAGTCAAGTCGTGGGTAACGACCATTGGTCTGTGTAACTGTGCCGCTGCAGAGGTGGCAACTGAGTTGCCTGCTCTATCTCTGGCGCTGCTCTCGCTGGATTGCTGTGCTAGGCTCTGAGTCACACCGAGTATAGAAACTATGGGCAACTGGTTCTCTGGCGATGACATGGGTGGCTCTGTCATCACTGGAGGACAGGCTTCCGGGACAACTTCCTTTTCCACAGCTGCAGGAGGAGACATCGAAGGCAGCACAGCACGCGGTGGGAATGTGGGTGACATCTTGGGGCTGCAAACAGCATATATTTAAAAGACAATGCAGCTTAACGGTGACTAAGTCAGACTCTTTTGCAATGAACATGATCAATCGATCGATTTGCTCAGTGGGTTCTGAAAGAGCACTGTTCATAAGACACACACTGTCCACACCGCAGTATAATGAATGCATGGATATTTATTAAGACCTTCTTAAGTGATTGTGGGCCTGCCAGTTGAATCTTACAAACAACTACAGTATTGTGACAAATAACCCAATATAATGCCAATATAACACACACAGATGTTATACGTGCAATGTACCACATATATGATGTCGCCAATATTTGACTCGCGATGGGAACTTGCGGGGCTTAGCTACAAAATCGTCTCCACAGACCTCTTATGAGAGACGACTGCTTCCGAGCATTGTTGAACCCCATAAAGATCGAGTGCTGTGTCTCATGCGAGTAACCTCTCGCCACCAGAGCAGTGCCGCTGTGTGACCAGTGCCACTTCTCATATGGTGGCAAGTATGCCAACTATGCCGAAGGTAACAGGTGCCATGAGGCGAAAACAACTTTACATGGGATGTGAGTACCCTTACAGCTTGCACGAGGCGTTCTGTATTTATGAACTTCATTGGCTGACCAGCCAAGTTACCATCATGATGTAACACCTTGGCTATAAAAAAAATGCATTGGAATTAAAGCACGCATTAAAAAGCAACAGATGGTCAGAATTATGTGCAGGTTTTCACCGTGACTTTCTAACATCTTTGAAGCGTAAGAAATTCACAGGTTATTTCTATCGTTTGCAAAAGAGGACATGACTAGGCTTGATTCACACTGTCGTCGAACATGTTGTCACATCACCCTCACAGTGTCGGTGTTAGTAATGAGACAGTGGTTTCTTGCTGCTTTCTCTTAAAGGAAATGGGACACCGAGGATGGCATCTATGTTGGCCAGCATCAGTGGCATGTTACTTTCTAATGTGCAATTGACTAGAAAACATCTATCTCGTGACAGACATCAATGTGCTGATAACAACAAGGTGTTTAACTGTGCGAATCGCACTTTTCTCGGCAATTCAAAGTTAGGCCAATGTCACCACTTTCGTTTTACCAGCAGTTTAGGCCGTCGCATAATTTTTGCTTAAACACATGCGAAGGGATAACACACGTCAGAAATAGGCACTTGCCTCGCTGCAGCTGCGTTGGTTGGGGTGGTGGACAGAGGAGTGACGGGTGTCAGGAAAGTGGGCTTTGTGGCCTGGCCCTGCCGAATATCATACCACCTCTGTAGGTCGAAAGGGGATGGACTTCCAGATTGACTGGGAGGCATCAGTGTGCCCTGAGAAAGCCCTGCAAAAACACGACATTTTATATCGGTGACCACTCTGTGGCTAAAGATATCGTCGCTTTACAGCATGCTACTGAGTGAGATCCTGGCAAACACAAACAAGTGTATGGTAGCTTAGATTTTTACAAGCAGCCGATTACATGCTAATAAAGGTATAAAGCAAGTGTTGCACCTCAATTAAATGCGTAGTACCTGTATTCAATAGAAAGCCTGGAAATCATCAAAGTCATGATATAGCTAAAGGCAGTGCCTCAATATTTTATGTTAAATTGGCTTGAGCCTGTCAGGCTTCACTGATGCAAGTGTTCCCTGCATTTCATTTTGATTTTCTTTCATTACTACCTGAAATGAGGAGTGGTCCATCATCTCATAATTATTACAAGTCAATGTGCGCATTGTGTGAAATGTAATCGGAAGTGCTAGTGAGGGAGACAATAACAATGCGAACAGAAGAAAAAAAATCATGCTTATGAGCTCACAAAAGGAATCTGCCCTGTCATATGGAGAGCGAGATTGTCAAGATAGAAAAGGATGCTGACACAACACACGCAAGTGGTTTGATCATTACTCTTTCACATGCTGGCACTTACTTCGAACTGCTTCATTCGGATTTTCCTTAAACTGCTGAAGCACCTGCAAGTGTAAGGCAACCCCGTTAATAAATAATCGCAATATTAAATAGGAAAGAATATTTCTTTGTTTTTTGTCACTTTCCAACCCACTTTTCTCTGTGGCAATATGATATTCACCTGTTCCATCTCTGGCCTGTCCTTCCTGTCATAGCTCGAGCACTTCTGGCCCAGATGTATGAGCAGACTGAATATGACTTGGTTTTCGTCACCAGCATTTGTGTCTCTTAGGCTGTCCAGCTGGTTGCTCTGTGCACAGTCTTGGACCGTTTCAATCTGTAAACGATGAGATACATAAAAGTTTCACTAAGGAGTCTTGATTTGCGAAATAGTATTGACGTTAGCAGGTGACAACCTGAAACAAACAAGGCCGTGGCTGTTTTTCAATCCTCAATAGTATACAGCTATGATGAGGGGTGATAATATGACACATGAAAGGGGCACAGTGACAGATAAACAGCACAATAAAGATGTGCACTAAAGAAAGGAAAGATGTAATGCGCACTGACTTCAAAAAGTAAGACAGGTATACCACACATCTCTCCTGAATAAGTCTTGAAGTCTGCATGTGTTATGTTTTTCCTTTTCAGTACAGTCTATGACTTTTGCTGTGGATGTTTATCTGTGCATTATGCTAAGTGATGAGTGAGGTCTACAGAAAATGGCACAGAAACTTTTTTTTCGCCAAACATTCATGCAAGCACGTTTTCCATGAAAATTGTCGTAAATCTTTATCATTGAGCTGAGGACGTTTGCTTGGTTTTCATTGGTACTTATAAAAAGCACCAACGCAGAGACATTGTGAAAAGCTGAGCATGCAAAGAAATGGACAGAGACTGCTCGTCTTACTATTCTTAGCAGAGCACTGCATCAATTTGGTGGAAAAGAAAAACGGTCAGGCCTGCGCAGAGAGCACAGCACAGTCACAGTGAAAGCTGGAAAAGTGGCATTTCTAGAACATGTTGTAAGCTCTCTCGGGGCTGATAATACAAGAAAACTTGCGAGGTACCCACCACGTCATAAATCGTAATTTTCGTCACGTTGTGAGGCACCACTACGCCTTATTCGTCATTTTGCGGGGAAGCGAGGTACCGATTATTTGCAAGGCATTGTGCGTGCCTTGTTGATGCGGTGACTGGTGGCAATGAAGAACTATAGCTAGGCTATTTGCAATTGGTTGGAAGCATTCAATGACCCACTAGTTGCGTAATTTGTATTGTGTGACGCCTGGTTACACATTTCACGTAGAATTATGCCTAGTTGTTACTTACACTTCTACCTTGCTATATTACATATCCTAACGCCATTCCTCGCCTGACATGATGCCTATATAGGGTGTTTTCGTGAAGGAGCATTAGCATGGCTCTGTGGTAGAATGCTGGGCTGCCAGGGAGAGGACCTAGGTTAGAATCCAATTCGATTCTGGATATTTTTTCTTGTGTCATTTCTCTCACACGATCGTAGTTACGGACACCGGTGGTGGCGGACAACCACGTGCCAAAAACGATCCTTGTTGTGAACTCCAAACAGCTTTTGCTATAAAAAGAAGCACAATAACTTGCCAGTGTTCGGGTCTTGCGTCGCCTGTCATAAACATGCTTACTGGTCGCAAGCTCTAGAAGTACCTGAAAAAAAAAAAAAAAAGAATGGTCAGGCGCACAGATTAGTTATTAATGCCATTGTTAAGTATTAATGCAATTATTATTGCAATTATTAATGCCATTAATGCCGAGAGAAATTGTTTGATACTGCCTCTGATTAGCCATGATACCGCCTTTAATATACCATGTTTGTGCGCTGTTCCCCTGATAAGGGTGAACATTTTCAAGCTCTATTTTCACGAATAAGCCAAGCAACATCTTGACAAGCGGCTTGCTCACAATTCCGTAGCTGTAGATGTCCACCTTGGTTGAAAGCTGCCTACTCTTCAGGTACTCGTGAGGAAGGTAGTATCTGGTGCCATGAACATGGGACACCACTACCATGGACTTATCCGCTTCAGGTCCACATCTAGTCAAGCCAAAGTCTCCTATCTTCGGCTCCAAGTTGGCGTCAAGAAGAATGTTTGCACTAAAATGTGAAAAAGAAAAGTGAATGTAACAAGTTATACTGGCTTTATTCAGTTGTCTAAAAAACATGTACCTACATATTGCTGAAGTGGTTGTGAAGTCTTTTAATATGTATAAATGCGTTGCATTATAGTGCCTTGAGATACTTGATAATTACACATGCACTCAAACCTTATTATAACAAAGTTGCATCTTACAGCAAAATAAGTTCATTATATCCGGAAATTTGTTATAAAGGTATATTTCAAACACTATCTATTGCAAAACTAGTATTCTTAATTTCTTTGGTTAAAACTGATATTTCGTTATATCCAGAATAGTTATACTGAGGTTTGAGTGTGTCTAATCCTGGTGTTTTAAGAGCCATAACAGATCTGATTTTATGTGAAGCACACTGTAGTATGGGACTCCAAATTAATTATCATTGCCTGACATACTTGAACATGCAGAGAGCATATAAGTATTTCGTCCTTGTCGATATGTGGCTACGGCATGTGAAATTCTATCTAACAACTTTGTACTTAGCAGCGCTACAAAAGATCCACTAAGCTGCAACTGTGGGTTACTGCCTAGATAAACGTGAAGACAAAATGAAAGAGCTCGTTAAATTACTGGTCAGTAAGAGGATACTTTGCTCAAATTACTGCTGTACAAAACAGCAAAATGGGACTGATTGCAGGTGTCACTTACTCATTTTAAGCAAAGATGAAAGGTACAGTGATCAAAAGTAAGAATATGGTTCAGCTTATGAGACCTCTTCCAGCATGTTATAAATTGTGAATACATGAATAAAATTTCAGATGACTTAAAAATACCATCACATAAAGCCTTGCGGCAATAATCTGGTGGGTTCCTGCTATTCCACGTTTACGATAACTAAACCATGTCTATCTAGCCCACCTGCCTTAGCATTCTTCCACTCAGACATTGCTCTGTAGGTTTCTTTTAAAAGCACACACGACACCGCCCTGGAAAGCTCTCAACACAATTTCCTGTTAATATGTAATACGTAATGTGATAATGCAATCACTGATGTCTCGCACCTTTTTATATCACCGTGAATGAGGGGCTTGCCATCAACCAGATTAGTGTGGAGAAAATAGAGACCACGTGCGACACCCTTGGCAACTGTTGCTCGTTGCGTCCAGTTTAGACTTGGTGTATTGTGCTGAACACAAGAAAAAGAAATGGGCAGTGCAAGACGTACAGTTTCAGCAGAGCACTCATGGGCAGAAAAATTTTCAGGTTTTCTTATAGCCCTCCACCAGAGGACATGAGCAGCAATGCATAACTTTCGGGATCTGACCAATTTACTATAAGTGGGTTGACAAAGACAGCCAAGCATAACGAATGTCACAGTACTGTATTCATATTTTTGCTCAAGTGCCCTTAGCATAACCACAAGAAACGCATAGTTCAAACACTCTATGTTTTCAGGTTCAAGAAGTGATGTTTGTCAAAGCAATACAGTATCGTTAAATAAGTTATAAATTGCACTACAAATACAACACAATTTAGTAAATTAAGCTTACAACAGTCAATGGCCATATTTGCCATACAAAGTGCACTGATCTCAGTGATCATTTAGTATTAATGTCTGGGCAACATCTCTCTCAATAAACATGCAAAGGCACACAAACCTTGCAACGAAGCCTGTCTTCAAGAGAGCCGTTTGGCATAAACTGGTAGACAATGCAGGGTTCTGGTCCATCATGAGAGACGCCATAGAGGGGTAGAATGTTGTCGATGCGGCAGCTGTGTTAATGTCATGGCATGTCAGACAGTGCTGCCAGAACTTTGCAGAATTCTTACATAACAAAAACTAGACCCCCAAGACACGTACGCGAAGTGGGGTCCGCTAGGTTGGCAAACTCGCTTTCACTTGCGAGTGCACCGACTCGTACACACTTCATACTCACTTCACAGACATGATATCGAGGGTTATTAAGCAGTGAATTGAAGCGATTATGCACATATTGCTGACTTATAATGGGGTCTACTGCTAAAGGGCACAAGCATGCTTTGGTACTAGCTGGGGTTGTGAGAACATCAACTGCCCAGGTTCTGTTGCAGCATCAGCTGTTTTGCCAGTGGCTACAGAGTACACTTTGATTGTGCCGTGTGCTTAGACATTCACACTTAACATGGGGGCTGGTGGCTTTCAATGTATATACATACCTTTGTAGCACATTCATCTCGGTCAGCGCCTGCTTGAAGCTCTGCTGCTGTAGTATGTTGCCATCTTTTTCTTTCTGTACAAAACAAGTCCATTCATACTGTAATTATATTCAAACACTGCAAGCACGTAGTACTGAACCAGCTTGCAGTCATAGTTTTTACAAGCAATGTCAGTAACTGCAACAACCTCATGTTTGCTGGCTTTGAATGCTTTTTTTTTTTTGAAGTGCTGGTAATATCAGACAGATGTGCCTACACTGTGTCAGCACTGTATCTGAAGCTCATAAGACTCTTTATTCTATAACTTTTCTTAACATATTTGCTTGCAAAGCTTTAAAGCTAGGTGTATGACTTCTAGCAACGTATCGATTTTAGTATTTCTTTACACCAATGAGCTGAATGTACTTTTACGTAGACTGTCCACAGAGCCCAGTGTCTTATCTAGGAATGGCATAGGTAAACTGACTTTGAGGTCTGTTTGCTGTCTGGGCTGGTATAGGCACATCAACATTAAAGACCACGAAGTCATTAAACCTAGAGCTATCAGCACTGCAACAGTTCCTAGTACCACAGACTTCCATCTGTCAAACATATCAAGTCTAATCCTTTCGCATACTCAGTCTTGCCATAATTATCCTAAAGAATACAGAAAATGTAATTACCACATGTAACCTTTTAACAGCTACTACAGTGTCCTTCCAACAACCCTTGTATACTGTTCCAAAGCCTCCCTTCCCAAGAATCTTGCTATCACTGAAGCCCTCCGTGGCTTTCTTTAGTTCCTCGTAAGGTATTGTATTCACAGCAGTCTTCGGTTCGATTGGTTCTGAAAAGTAGTAACACTCGTTATGCGCGATGCACATGTGCGAGACTTGTAGACAAATTGTACAGGCAAAAGCACATATTCAGGAGGAGCACACACTCACGAATGCTGCATATGTTGAATCGAATTTCTAGTGAATGTTAAAAAACCAACATGCCTGCGGGAAATGCGCAGCACAGTCACAGCGAAAGTTGGAATGGCGACCTTTCTATAATCTGTTTTAAATTCTCATGGGGCAGCTAATACAAGTAAACCTGCTAGGTATCCACTATGCCATTAATCATAATATTAACTTTTGTTAAGTAAGGAAGCACCACCTATTATGTCATTTTACATCATTCTGCTGACAAGTGAGGTACCTGTTACACATCTGTGAAGCATTAGGTGCGCTTTGTTGATGCTGTGACTGATTACAATGAAGAATTACAGCTGAGCATTTTGTGATGAGAGGGAAGCTTCAAACCACACAATTGTTGTGCACTTCACATTGTGTGTGACATTTGGTTTTATTTTACTCTTCTACCAAGCTATATTAATACATACCTAATTGCCTGACATAATGCATGTATAGAGTCTTTTTCCACAGGAGTGGGTCGGTGGTATAATACACAACTGCCACACAGAGGGCCGGCATTCAAATCCCCTTCGATTGTAGCTATTTTCTTTCTCATTTATTTCTTTTTTCTTTTTCATTTTGCACGATGGTGGTCATGATCACTGATTATCGTGGCGAACAACTAAGGCACTATTGTGATTTTGTAAGAGCTTTTGCTGTAAAACTAGTTACCTTTAAACAAGCTGTTACAAGCTAATTTCGCGTACTTATGAAAGCACACTACATTACACAAAGGCGAAGCCTGTATTTACTTATCACATTGTTCATATCACAATAAACTTGTTTCTCTATTAAACACTGCACAAATCTAATATTCGTGCAAATTGGTTTGAGCAACATGAACGATTCTTTAAGTAGATAATGTTTATATTGTTAACAAGAGCTAAGCATCAAAGCATCCCACTTACCCTTTGCGGCAGCGCATGCCCCTCCTTGCCTGTTGGACTTTCCTTCTACACTTTGAGGTTTTTCAGAGCCAACATTTTGCACTTTTTCTTCTGGACTGCCTGGTTTCGGCTCTTCACATGGTTGGAACTTTGAAAGCTGGGGGTATAGATTATTCCCATTGGCATAGCAGTTGTTGCTGACCGAAGGAAATGTGCCATGAGGAACTTGCAAAGGGCTTCTGCTACCCTGCCCTGGCCTGAAATTGTTAATGTATAATTCATGCACAGTTATATGCATCATGAAATGCTTTCAGCAGTTACAATAAACCATATTTAACCCATTGAGGGTAAATTTTTTCTGTGAAATGCATCTCAAAAATAAAATGTGTAGTTTTTATAGCTGAATTAAATTCTTCAGATGAATATTTAAGAAAAAAAGTGTATAAAGTGTTTTTGAACGACTGCAAAATAACAAAAAAATAGTTTGTGCATTCACATACATTGTTTTTTCATCAGTAACAGCAAGATATATTCTTAAAATAACCGAGACCACTGTTAATAAAATTATGCACTGCTATAAACGTCAGTGCAGTTCATAGACATACAAAAATCAGTGCATGAAACAGTGTCAAGTAGAAACACGAAGGGAGGACAGGCACTTTTTGTCTAGTTAGCATCGTCTCGCCACGCACGCCTTTGAAATGTCACTCGCTCATCAACACACCTAAATCTTAACTCATAAGTAACACCTCATATTATGGGATGACATTTACTGAACCTATTCTGATTCGCCAGTCGAGCCGTGATTCAGAAGAAATGCTGTTAGACTCGCATTTGTAGCTGAGAAACCGGTGCGCACTTCCATAGCCCAAGCAAACTGCGTGAGCTAAAAAGAAAATTTTGTATGGTAGTGACTGCCTCCAAAGAGCAATGATAAGTCCGAAACCTAAAATAATCGTAAGTCTTATCGCCAACAAAAGGGAAGAGATTAAGTCCGTGAAACAGGAAACACAACCAAAGTGGCGTTGTTTGTGCCAGTCAAGGCCTGCACAGAAACAAGCATAATCACATGCCGAGGAGCAAGAAAGCTTCTAAACCAGAAAGCCATCAGTTTTTTGCAGGTGCAGTAAGCTTGAACCGACTGAAGGACAAAACCAAATCTAGGTGGCGCACCCGTGTGATAGAGCATAAAAAAAAAAAAAAACCAAGAGGCATCGGTGCTAGAAAAAATGTAATGTATTCCCGCAATGTAGCAAGCAAAAGAAAAAAAAAAGAATGAAAAAAAGTGAAAAGAAGACGCGCGTTTTGAACATACAGGCAATGACATATATGTACATATATGTACATCTCTGACTGTCAAAGGGTTAAGGTGGCGGTCCCACTCCAGTGGCAAGAGCTCGACATTTTAGTCGTTGTTTACTGGCTCACTGTGCTTGCTCTGCTCAATGGAAGAATATGAGTTCTATTGCATTAGAAAGTTTACGTTCTCCGCTTTCTAATGACAACTAGTATTTTCGCCTAGTCTGGAGTGTTATTTCATGGCAATTAAAACAGTGTGAGCAAAAAACAGCATTTTTGCTGTACAAGCCTCCGTTGTACTGCCAGTGCAGCAAAACTGTCCAACATAACGAAATGAAATTTGCTGAGCCTTTTAACGAAGCGTTATGCAAGGTTTATATGAAGAGATATTGCCAGTAAAGCAATTAGAAATTGATGCACGCTCTAATAAAAATGGGCAAAAGAATGAAAGTTTATGAGTAAATAACTTTTTTTCTATTTTGTGCAGAACAACAATATTGAATGGGTTTCTAGGCTACAGTGTACATTATGTGTACGCGAAGTTGTTTTGTGTTCTGATGAACAGTTCTTGAATTATTACTCCTTCAATACGGCAATTTATGGCGCTACTTGGTCAGGCATTACCGACGAAGAGACAAAACTATCCAAGCTGAAACTCTGAAATCTTCAATAATAAATCAGCAAGCCTTTCCCTAGGTTTCTATGAAGAGAAAGTTGTCGTAAGTTAATTAGAAAATTTGTAGGACAGCAGTGAATTTAGCTCATTTTTCTGCTTGCCAGGTTCGTGCAAATTTCCTTTTTTTGTCTTTTGTAGGCTAATTCACAACAAGTATTGCACATTAGCAGGACCATGTAGTGTCTTGTAATCACCAGTACTCACTAACTTTACGAAGCGGTGCTTGAAACAAAAGATTTTTCAAAAATAATAAAGCTCGCAAACACTTTTTGACGGTGGCGCCATCTGTCAAAAAAAAACATCAAGTTGTTTCACGTCAGTTCCGACGTTCGTCAAAAGTGGCGCTTCTAAACATAACTAAGCCGCCAAAACACGGATGGACTTCTTTAGACTTCAGTGGCTAAATCTCTGCTTTTCAAATGCTTCGAATGAAACTTCGTCGCAATGCATGAACATCTCTGGAAGAAGAGTTGTCTCAGTTGTTCATTTTATAAAGGCCATACAAGAACTCGGCAACCATCGCTGCGCCAGTCCACATGGTGGGTTCTTTGAACTGCAGACAGAGCGTAGAGTAGGCTTCTGGTCAGAATATACATTCAAGTGCAATGGATGCGCCGAAAACAGGAAGGTCACCACTGATCCTGTAGCGGAGCCAACACCCCTAACAGAAAAGACGGCACTAGGCGTCAATGATGCTGCAGTGTGGGGTTTTATGAGCATAGGTTCTGGACACTCGCACCTAGAAGAGGCAATGTCCGTCATGGAAATTCCTGCAATGAGCAAGGGATCATTCCTGCGGCGAGAGGAAAGCAGTGGCAAGGTAAGAGACACATTTTGCTATACTGTATATACATCAAGACATCGATGAATCACCCAGTATCCGAGTATTTTAATTCACAAGGTGCCTTATAAGCGCAACTTTTCCTCTATACTTTTGAGTGAACCACTTGCTGAATTCTGTAAGGTGGCTACAGTGCTGTTCAGGAGAATACCTGCGTAGACCCATTCAAATGTCCACGCAGAAAACGGTGAAAAGCGGTGCGAGGAGGATAGTCTCGCATGGATACAGTACTTGTGCAGCGGTAAAAACTTAGAAAGACGCCGACAAAATGAAGAAATATTTAGGTGCGTCACCGCAAATATATCTTCATTCATATTAGTCGGCGCCTTTGAAAGCTTTCAGGGATGGTTTGTCTCGATCAAACGAATCGTGAGTAAGCTTCCGTTTCATGCACTCGGTTAGGGAGTCGATGTCATTTTGCGCTTCAATACTATTCGCGGCTGCTAGGGCACCACTTACAAACGAGTAATTTTCATTGAAATGACAACACTGTAGCAATTTTTTAGTACCCTGCAAAATGTGGTGCTTAGAGGCGAATGTAGCCGCCAAAGGTAACTTGAGACATAGCTGAAAGCTCTGCCGTCTTTTTTTCTTGTTTTTCAGTTGTGGAAGGTAGCCCTCCTGAAGGAAATGACTGAGGCTGGCGAACAAGAGAAAAGGCTCGCAGAGGCTGCAGGAGACTTCTGCGAGGATGGCAGTACCCCATGGATCACCGTAGTTGTGGATCGCGGTTGGTCCCACAGGAGTCATGGCCACAGGTACTCTGCCAACTCAGGCCTGGCTGTCATCGTAGGAAAGCGCACGCAAAAGCTGCTTTACTTGGGCGTGAGAAACAAGCTGTGCAGCACTTGCGAATATTATTCCAAGAAAGGCCAGACGAAAGAGCACACATGCTACAGAAACTGGAGTCAAAGCTCTGGCGCCATGGAGGCCGATATTCTTGTGGAAGGGTTCCAAAGAAGCACTGAAATGCATGGTGTGCAGTATCGCACTTTCATTGGCGACGGAGACTCGTCAGTATACTACCAGCTTCAGACTAAAGTAGAATATGGCCGTTTCATAAAGAAAAACGAACTGTGCGCCAATCATGTGGTCAAGTGCTATACTTCTCGACTTTATAGCATCGCTAAGGAAAGCAAGGGCACTCGCTCGTTGCTGTCGGCTCCTAGAATCAAGCGAATTAAGAATGGAGCTCGGAAGGCAGTGAGCCACTACGCCAAAATTCTGCGCGATTGCAATGGCTGCACAGAAGACCTGAAAAAAGAAAAATCACGACTTATTCAAGAGCTAGCTTCAGACCTCAGGAATGGGCTGCTACATGTTTTTGGAAGTCACGATGGCTGCAAAAGCTACTTTTGCAATGGAAGCAAGGCAGATAACGTGTATCAAGCAGTTCCTAAAATACAACAAGTGAAGCTGATGTCTGCAGCCAACATGATTGCGGACAAAGCAGACCGTCTCATCACAGATGACACGAGCAATCTTGCTGAAGCCATTATGTCCCTTGTGGCTAAATTTTCTGGAGGAAAGCAGATAAATCGTTGCCAGAAGGGCTCCTATGAGCATCGCTGTCAAGGTGCGGGGCTTCATTTTCAACTGGGACCTGAATGGCACGTGAAAGCAAGCAAGGCTGTCACTTGCACAAGCCCAGCTGCAACCCTAAAGAAATACACGCAGAGGAGATTCGAAATGAAAAGGCAGACGATGTCACGCAAAAGGCGGCTATTTGAGGAGAGCGGCCACCGTGAGCGCAGATACGGCAATCACGCAGCCAGCAATTCGGCACCCCATTATGGACCAAGTTGTCAAAAGCCAGACATGTCGGCTGCCGTATTGTCTGCGAACACAGAAAGGCAGCTGCAGGACCTACAGGTGGATGACAGCAAGCGAGCAAGCATCGAAGAAGAGACGCGTGGGCAAGCCAGCAGTCCCGAATGGCACGAGCAAAGAAGGCTCCGCCTCACCGCCTCCAATTTTTATGCTGTCTGCACAAGGAAAGACAGCACTCCTTGTGATGCGCTGGTGAAGCGGCTCCTTCAACCCAAAGGCTTCACAACCGCCGCAACAGAGCACGGGAAGCAACACGAAAGTGTTGCACCCCAACTGTATGCAACAGAAAAAGAAACGGTTGTTCAGCCATGTGGGCTTTTTATTGACCTGAAACACGGGTTTTTGGCAGCTGCCCCGGATGGGCTGGTTGGAACAGACCGAATTGTGGAAGTCAAATGCCCGTTGAAGTACAAGGAACATGAACCACTGGAAGCAGAAAGAAACTTCTCGGAGAAAAAACAAAGAGATGGCGCTCCGGTTCTCTCTATGTTGCACAGCTATTTTTATCAAGTGCAGGGCCAGCTGCACATCACCGGCGGATTATCTGTGACTTTGTAGTGTACACCACAAAAGGTATACACGTGCAGGAAATACGCAGGAATGATGCTTTCTGGAGAGCGAAAATGGAACCATTTCTTTTGCACTTCTACAAGGACTGCATCCTTCCAGAGATTGTAGACTCCAGACTTGCTCGGTCCATGGACGTGCGCCGTCCGGAGTGGAACAGACTTGCCATTGAGGCTAAGGAGAAAACGAAGAATGGAGAAGCACCAAAGGCCAAAAGAGCCAAGTACAAGAAGGACTAAATATGCCTGTAAGTAACTGAGCTTGCAACGGTATAAAGCGGAATATAAGCGGTGATCTTCCCTTCGCGCCTTATCAAAATATGAGTGGTAACTATCTTTCCGTGTCGCTGCGTTTCCTTGTGTCAGCTATTCCGAGTGTGATTTGTTTGGGATCAACTTGCTGTGATAGCATTGAAACAAATTCACTTTCTAGACCAGCCTAACTCGTTGCTGTTCATAGGACGGAGCAATTTGTATTGATGCCCGAGAAACACCGTTCCTAAGGACATTTTTTTAACGTTTTATCTGAGCTCCTGAAAAAGTAGCTCTCCCTGCGCCTGTCATGTTGTAATTTATTTGAAGCATATTGTGAGAAATGTCGCGGAACTGATGGTACAACCACTGCACTATGTTTATGCAGTGATTCTAACAACATCGAAATATAAGCCCATTCTAGAAAAAAGCATTATTTCAGCAGTTCGTATCATGTTTGTGTGTTTACAGGGAATAGGAGCAGCGGACGCCAACGCAAGACACTCGTGCCCGGTGTTACAACCGTGCATGGCAGTGCGCCGTTTCCTAAGACGGCGAAAAAGGATGCGGCGATATCCACCACCTCTAGCAGAAGCAAAAAAGCCAGAAAAAAAAAAAAACGGTCCTTGTCAGGATCAACCTTCTCGATGCTTCGGTGGAGATTTCGCACTGAATGCGTTCTTCGTTCAACTGCCGTCTCTCTCTGTGTTCTGTTTTATTTATCTCTTACTTTACGTTGCTGCTATCTAGACAGCTGAAAATAATGCACATTGCCCAATGTTGCCCGACTTTGCCATTAGCAGCCAACCTGCGGGATGAAATTATAATTTTAGTACAAGAACAATCGCTTCCGTGTGCCTTATTGGACAGCCTCTTGGAAAAGCTGAGCTAGTTTTCGGGTGTCGACTCTAGGTCTGTACAGATAGGTTGGGTTTCGCTGAGAAAGAGCCCTTACGCATTTTATTATTCAATACTCCCAAAAGGACGCAATTCGCATCTGTGTTACGACTTGCGCTCTTCGGTGCGGTGCTAGGAGGACTCGTTTTATAGATGAAAAAATTGTCTCTCATATGTTTCGCTAAAGCTGAGCAGCGCATTCGTGTATACGCCTTGTGCACCGCCTATAGAGGCGCCACTGATAGCCACCTGCGCCCCATACATCTGTTTACAGCTGCGCCCCATACATCTGTTTTGGGATGCATGAGGCTCATAGTGTTCTCGCTAGCAAAAAGGCAAAGCCCTTCTGTCGTTCATGCATACAAAATCACCATTTTTGGCTCACTGCAAGGCATGGAAAAGGGGCTTTGTGTAATGATAGCCAGGAAGTAGTGGAAAGGAGCTTCCTGGGTAGCTTCTGAATGTAGCGACATAAGTATCAAGTGGACCATGCGCGACACCCACACTACATTCATAGTCGAACCAAAGCTGCTGACAGTGGAGAAATCTATAATTACTATGCACGTGCACAAGGTCCACATTCAGTGGCCCTGAATACCAGCAGTGTTGGGTCGCGTTCCAGGCGACCCAACACTGCTGGTATTCAGGGCCACTGAAGAACTTCCTCGAGAACTACTCTTTTTCTACTCTTTTTCTTTCTACTCTTTTTTAGCGAGGAAGAGAAAGAGTCGGTTCAGAAACCAAACCATTAATTCCAGCAACCCTTGCGGCAGCACGGTTCAGCGCCGTTCTATTGTAAATAGTTATACGTTACCAGGAGAGAGAGAGACACCTCTTTTCCGGACAGTTGCACGGGAGTACAAAGGCTCCTCCGGTCCGTGCCTTTTTTTGTTGGTGTTGTTGTTATTGGGGAGTGGGGGGGGGGGGGGGCGTCATGCACATTTGAAACGTTTCAAAGGAGATATGGGAGCAGCAGCACCCCCGAAAAGAATGGATTAGTTCCAGCAGGAACAGGCTCTTCGCCACTGCATGCTATGACCGCGGAGAGTGCATTTTCCTCCCTTTTTTCCAAACGTGACTTAGTGGCGTCTTCTGGTGGCTCAAGCAGAAACTACTCGCAAGATGGCGACGGTGGTACCGTCACCTTAAAGGGCCAGTAAACAAAGTCGTGATACAAAACTTCTGATGGAGAAATAACTGCACACTCGTACGATGTGAACATGCTCCTGCAAGAACTTTCTCAATAAATGCTGTAATAAGGAACTTTACAGCATAGAACAACTCACTTTGGCTGGTTTCAGTTTTATCCCTGGGCCATCCCAACCTTCTCTGTAGTGGAGAAGTGTACGCATAGCCCTATATTGTGATTACGCCCACTAAAGCAAAGTAACAAGATGTCAGAGATTACATCATCAGCACACAACTAACAACCGAGTAAGGCTTTCCCCACGTGTCGTTAGTGTCATAGCAGCACAGGGAGAAAGCATGGTGCAGGGGGTATGAGGCACTGGCGGGGTATACCCTCTTCCCCTTGCAGGAAAGTCTTGAAACACCTCTTCATCTTGGAGGCCTTCGTTCTGGCAATACCGTTTGTCCCGGCAATTTCAGGGCTTTACAAAACAACAAAGGGCAGCACAGAAAAATGAAGAATGTGGAATGTGTGGCCAAAACTGCACTATCAAAGGGCCAAGGTGCTGTTTAATGGTGCAAAGGACCAATTAATGAAGTTGGTGCTGCATAATGTTGCCCATAGGCAGGGTTACGTCACTTCGCGAGCGAGGATGATTGGACAGGTGCAGAAGGGCACGGGAGAGACTTCTCAAAATGGAGTGGCTGTGAGGTGTGAAATACTGATATTGCAAAATGTGATCACTACGGCTTTCTGCACGTGTTAGTGAGCTTGTTTGGAAGGTGTAAAAAAAAAAATGAAATCTGTTCACTGACCCTCGAAGTGCTGTTTTTTTCTCAAAGTTCAGTTTACCATGTATTGCATATTTATGTTGCCAGTACAGTTTGACCTGAAGCCATTTAGAAGGGGAAATATCACTTTACCCACATTTATCTATCACAACATACTATCGGGAACAGTACTCACAGTCCGGAGTACACCATCTTCACCTTGGAGCTGTTCACCTTGGCTTGAGAGTTCCCTTTGTCCATGTTCATGTGGCAGTCGTCGGGGTAAAAGTTCTTGCTATAAGCAGCGCCGCCCATCATTGACTGCAATGAAGATGCACATTGTACGGAGGCACTTCTTCAGCAAATCAAAGGCAGACCTTTCATGCCTGTATCATAATACATATACGCAAGCTGCTAGGATTGTAAACTTTGGGGTAAAGAGCAATTAAATCTGGTTTCCTGGAATTGTATGCTAGAATTTTCAACATGGCAAAAATTTATTGAGAAAATGCTTTTAAAACAGTTAGTGGTATAAATGTAGCAAAAGGCCATCGTTTAGAAAACATATGCTTGAGCTCAAACATGAAGGCTATGCTGGAAGCAAGATTAGGCGTATCTACTTACAAAGTAGTAATGTGACACTGAAACAGGCTCCTATAAGCATTAAGTTATCGCGAAAATGACAACAGTCAGTACGGCACAGATTCACGGTGACTTCAAGGGACTCTGAAACGGTCTTTTGAACTTTTGTCAGCGTTTAGGCTAGAGCATCATCAAACCATTTGCACCGCAAATTCAGTGACACGCCATGTGCGAAGGTGGCTAAGGAACAATTATATCACACCCTCCTTCTCACCTTTGCCTTGCCTCCTCAACTCATGAGGCACGCTGGCAATCGCAGAGCTCTCATGAGCGGGCTTGACGATTTGAGCATTTACCAGTCTAGACCTCCGAGATGGCACACCGACAGGTTGCATGCAGTCTCGGAGGTCATCACATAATGCGCCCGGCAGCACGCACGCCGTCTGGTAGCAGACACAAAGATCGTGGACACTGGAGTGGTTCATATCTGCTCCGACAGGTGCCAACACCATATAAGCCAATCTTACTTTTGTGCATTTTACAGCCCATGACAGCCAATCATATCAGCGGTCACAGTGACATGGCTGCTGATGTGCTCTGGCATCGTCAAGTGGCCAGAGCATGTCGCCATGTAAATGGGTGGTTGAAAACACGTTTGACGGCGTGACAACAATCTGCATTGATCTGCAGCACTTCGTAGCTTCGAAGTGTTGTAATAAATTACAGTTTACGCAGAGAGCTCAAATCGATCTCTGAATAACCTTCGGGACTTGGTATACCAGCCCAATGTCTTTGTACAAAATTGCCAAAACCGTTTCAGGGCCCCTTTCACAATAGTTAAACATGCTCAGCAAATGAAGCACAGCTTGAAGCATATAAAGAATTTTGTGGTAACCACATCATGGCCACCTTTTGTTGCACTTGTGCATATGAATTAGTTTTTCTCATTGTATTTTGTTACATAAGAAAGTGTTTAAGTGACTATAAATATGATTGCCTTTCATCAAGAATTAACAGTAAACTACAAGTAATTATAATAATATATGGGGCCTTACGTTAAAAAACTAGAACGTGATTATCAGAAAAGCTCTAACGGTAGGCTCTGGAAAATTTTGATCATCTGGTGTTCTTTAATGTGCACCGACATCGCACAGTACATGGGCCTCTCGCCTTCACCAAAATGTGACCACAATAGTTGCGATTGAACTCGTGATCAACAAAGCGAAAAACAGCGAGAAAACACAAGAGAGTGAAAGACACAGACAAAGCGGACTCTTTCTAATTGGTCTCTTTCACAGTCTTGTGTTCTGGCGCTATTTTTTGCTTCGTTTTTTGCTTCGTTGATCATGTACTGACCGACCCAAATAAGCACTTTAATATTGAACTCGCGACTTTCGGGTGAGCAGCCGAGCACTATAACCACTGCTCAACCACACCAGACAGTAAACTACAAGTTCTCACAGGTTCGGTCTCTGCCGGCGGCAAGTTGTCTCTTCATTCGCTTTGCTTTCTTTACACCTAAACCACAGTTATTATAAGACATTTGAAACAGTACAATTAACATTCCCTGTGCCTTCCTTCACTTTCCTATCTGCTGATTTTCATTAAAAGTTCTTATTAATGTAAGTAACACATTTTCATTGGCTTCAGTGAAAGTGCACAAGTTTGCAATTTCGCAGACGAGCTGACCATAACCAAGAGCTCAAAGCAGTTCACACTGATAACAAAGGACTTTCATGACAGAAGAATCAAACTTCTTTCATACATCAGGTGGCGGTGCAGTGCCCTTGAGCATCGGAGATGAGTGAAGGTACATGTTGCTGCTGCTGCTCAGAAGTGCGCTATCCAACTGGGTCTTTTCCTCTCTATCCAGGAGGTAATGGTACTTTGGGCTTACTGTCAAAGAGCACACATACGCTAAGGTGAAATAAAACTTTATCAAATATGCACCATAAATAATTGTACAATTAGTTCTTATGCATTTAATTTATTCTGATGAGACAGATTAGATATGCCGGATGCTTCAGTAAAAGCTTTCAGTCATCTGGATGATACAGTAGAGATGAAGAGGCTAGTTTGTCAGTAAATGAGCATGACATATAGCATGATCAAACTGAACTTCTTTGATAACTAACAATTTGTGCTACATTTATTGATTGATTTAGGCAAAGTTGTCATTCAAAGCTGGTATACATTTTAAGTATTACAGGGTTAGCAACTGTGCTGAGGTCTCTCCACTGACCTGCACTGAAGTGCTTGATTGTTGTAAGACAAAAACTGTGGGACAAAAGTATGCAAAACACTGATTTTGGTGTTTTGGGACAAAAGTATGGAAAACACTGATTTTGGTGTTTAAAATGTTATGTCACATTTTGTATTTCTGGCTATCCACGAGTGCCGTGAATAATCCCATTGAAAATTCTGTCCCACATGGATGTGGTTGGCCTGCCATCCTGTTTGTGCAACTCTTCAAATTGGTGTGTAGTTCAACCAGATCTTGGGAGTACTTATGAATGCTGTTGATGAGTGTACAATCCGTATTCTTCTAATCTAGTGTGTGCTGTTGAGCTTCTTTCCCTTTTTATTGGAAATGGCACTCTTCGGGATTGCACCCAGTTTGTGGCATATCCGTTTGTTTATAATCTCACATCGTTCCCTTGTATTATGTTCTAACTTTTATCATCGAATAATTCACGACTTAATGACTACAGCTTTGAGCACTGAAATAATGCTGTCCAAGAACCAGACTCACCAAAGTCCACGATTATGAGCATTGCCTGCATGTGCCTCATTTTGTATAAAAAAACAAACAGCTGATTCACCGTGCCATTTTTTTCACCCCACTTGTGCAAAAGTTCGTCGGTTGGGCTTTCTTTTCTTAGGATGGCTTGTTCCATAAGGCTCATGCTTATTTGGTCCATGTGCATAAAGTTGAAACCTGCAACAGGACGTAAATATATACCTCTGTGACTTGTAACACGTGTGCATAGTGTAAACTAAAGCTTCCAAGGCCACAGAACGATGCTAGGTGGGCAGCGGTGCTACAAAACTCAGTTGCGTTACGATGCTAAAGCAAAATAAAGAAAAATACTTAATTTCTGTAACATTACAGAAACAGTGGCATGAGCAACAGGCATGAGGGAGGCTCCTGCTACATGCACAGATTTGGCTGCATTGGACAGATTATGTGCACCAGTACAAAAATGTAGAACATTACAATCTTATAATACAAAAGAATGGCAATATCAGTACACATGCAGCAATAATACATTAATGCAAAAGTTGAACACAATGCCCAATTCGCATTACTATCTTAGATAACCTGAATAAAATCACATCAATACACATTGCACAAAGAAATATTAGTATATTAAGCAGAAAAAAAATTTGAATTGGGAAAATCAAATGTGAAATCATAACTATAAACATCAGCAGCTTTTGGGTCATTAAGCTGCTTGAACAATGTTATGCAAAATGTCATTGATAAATATGAAGCGAGTATCACTAGCACTTCAGTAATAGCACACTTGAGAACATATGTAGAATTCAAAGAAAGTCTGCTATATTCAGTGTTGTTTTGATTAACAATGACTTAACAATTGTCTTATGTTGTGAATAGTGAATTTGCGATTCTGACTTATGTGCATCAAACAGTTTATTAACTTTTTTTTTTGTCGTAACAATTTAAAGTAGTAGATCTGGGAGGCATTTAGTAGGTCATATTTCATAAGGGTTCTGCACTCATATGTTGTAGCTACCCTTGATAATTTTCAAAAAATCTCTGCATCCTTTTTCGTAATACGAGTTTCTTATAATTCTGGTTATATGTAGTGCCCCATACTAGTGTGGTATATAGCACGAAAACTTGGAGTAAAATAAAGAATAACATAGCACTTTTTTTTAACCACATGGGTACAGTACTGCATATTTCGAAGAAACAACCTGTAATTTTGCTCCGATCGACCGTAAGGTTAATAACACAAGTATTCAATGAGATACCTATTTTAAACCACACTAGAAATTTGTGTGTTTGCACATGTTCCAGTTCAGCTTTCAGAAAGTTCAATGCAGTTTTACAACTACGTGGTTTATCGATTCGAGCAAATAATATATACCTCATTTTTTTGGCGTTCAGTTGCAGCTGGTTAAAAAGAAATAAGTTTGATAGTCGATCTAAATGTGTATTTGCTGAACTTGCAAAATTAGCTGTCAACTTGAGTCACCTCTTGAGTCGCCCAGGAAGGAAAGTTCGAAGCATCTCCGAAGACAGCTGTCGAACCCCGCGCAATGGTTTCTATGCCTCTAAAATTAGCCAAGCTTACAGTGGACCAAAATAAGGGATTGCGCGACCTATGTCAAAATGATATGCAATACACGCGACTATATATCACTGTTTTGTTGTCGGACGCACTTGTTAAGCAGGCAAAATTCTGGCGTGGCAGGCTTTCTACAAGAGCTGTCGATTGAACCACTTGGATGGGTTTATCGGATCGATCAAAATAATCTACACGGGAGGCGGTTTCGCATGCAGCGACCACTGCAACAGCGTCAACACATGCTGTGGCGACGTTACAAAGCGGACAATGTCTGCTTACCCAGTTCCTTCCAGCGTCCGCCGGCGTCTAACAGTCTGCACAGCTTGTTCCGCTGAGCGTAGGGCAGCTCGTATATGTATTTCACCTGTTGACTACTCGCGCACGCCATACCGCGCTTGGCGGAGCTCAGCGAGCGATGGGAACTCATCGGCGCGTACGGCAACAGCTGTCACAACAGCTGCACGCAACAGTTGTGATCGCGGCGGTTTTTGGCGCTTAATCCATCCGATCCATGGGAGAGGATGACACTGCCACGGCGCTTATGAATGTCACAGTTTCGTTGTCAGATCCCTGTGTCACGCACGCTAGTTGCGAAACATAGTGAAACGCCTCGGGGCGCAGATAGGCGCAGATAACTTTCAGACGTGTTCTCTTATTTCCGTCCGTACTTTCCCCGTTGAAAAGTTTCAGCCAAGGTAGCCAGAGGAATGCCCCGTGCCGGCCGTTTTTAGCCCGCATTTGGCGGGCGGAGCGCTTAGCTGCCACGTGACACCACGACGTTGTTCTGTGCAGGGGCGTAGCCAGGGAGTGGCACACAAATACCGCCCCCCCCCCCTCCGGATATATATACATTTTCCATGGGTTAGGGCATGTGCTGGCGTGGGTCGAGGGGGCAAGTGCCCCTTTGCACCCCCCCCCCCCCTGCCGACGCTCATAATCGGTGGTACTACGATTCGCAAGTGATTTGCTTGATGTATTGAGCATTCAATTTTGACCAAAGCCTGCGAATAACTAGCTTACCCCTACTATGTGCTTGCACTAGACAGCGGCTTGTTATAAGATTAAACACACACATGCACACAAGAATCAACTAGGGGTGTGCGAGTGTGCGAATACTTCTAATAACGTTCTATTTGATTCGGTACTTGAAGAGGTCATATTCGGAATGCCGAACCTCATAATAACATTCGTTATGTTTACTCATGAATAGTGTTTAATATTTTCCAGTTTTATTTAATAGCTATTGAAAAGTGCCACCTTGAATGCTGTAGTCCGTTCTGTATCTCAGCCTGCACTTACAAAATAGTTTTAAAGGTGAACATTTTTCACAGAAAACTGTCTTAACTGTCACACTAATAACATAGACTCTCCGGTCAACTTATAGTCCAAAGCTTCTATTCAAATAAAACGTGAAAACTGTAAACTGACCTGACATTCCTACCACATCTCAGTCCTATAGTTCTGGGAATCAGCAAGCAGTTAACTATCCAGGGTGCTGGGGAAGAAAGGCATTCAGGTGGCGCACAAACCTGTCTCAACAATTGGGCGATTCTTGCCGCGACCAAAAAACGGACTGAGGTTAGAAAGGTTTCCCGGGCTGGTCTACGAAATTCCATGCATAGGCAGTCACTCCACTTACATTGGTGAGACAAAAAACTTTCCCAAGGATACATTGAAACAACATGCGTAGCTTTAACGCAACATGAAACCCTTTTGCAGAACATAGCAAAAAGATGAACCACCGCATCAGTTTCGACGACGCCTGGGTCGTCGAAATGGAGGGTAGCCACACAAAAAGACAGTTCCTAGAGTCCTGGCATATCCAACAACATCGGGACGTGTTAACCGCTCGCCTGGAACCTTACCCAGTGTATATGTGCACGGTCTACAGAACCAGTGGAAAAAACACCGCAGTAACAACAAAGGCGGAAAGAAGGATGATGGAGAAGGCGACACCATCAAGAAAAATGACTAGCGGTAGAGCCAGCCAAACAGTCAGCCCTGAAAAAGGGACCGAACCGGTCTTTAAACGTCGGGTCAGTTTACAGTTTTCAAGTTCTGTTTAATTAGAAACTTTGGACTATAAGTGACTGAAGAGTTTATGTTATTAGTATGAAATACAGGCCTGTTTCAGTTTATAAAAAAGTGACCTTTGTACTAGTTAAAGCTAATCTTAATGCGCCTTTGTTAAAACATAAATGTTTTTTCCGAATAAACTGTTGTAATAATATATTATTCAATGGTTTCGAAAATGGTTACATTAACAGTGCAGGGTGGCCTTGAAGAGAGTGCCTTAATATTTGAAAACTATTCCAATAGTATTTGATTCATATTCATATCTGATTCATATTCATATCGGTTTCAGACTTCGCTATTCAGAAACACCTCAAATCAAGCACTGTAATGCAGACTGCTCTACAAATTAACAAAGCTTATAAGAAGCATGTTACATGCAACAGATAAAAGGAGATATATGGACAGACACAGGGGAAATGCAATGCATTAAAATGTTTTTAAAGTAAGAACAGATTTTCTTTTTCACGATAATTATAGCCCCGTAAGTTGCCGAAATAGCATAATCACAAAGACAATGCCAAGTGCGTTGTCTGCCAAAGGCAAAGGGGTACTTTCTCGTAAATTTTATTTACAGTAACATCGTACAAACCAAAGTAAAGTTACATCGCTTCAAAGGAGAAGGGAACTGCAACACAAATCTATTTTTACGGTACAATAGGATTCAACAATATATAACACCCAATCTTTTGTGTTTGAAAAGCATGCATTTGTACACATAAGTGTGTGATGTTCATTTTGTTTTCCAAGCAAAACGCACCGTAGAAAAACCCGATTGCTGCTGCATGCCCGCAGCCTTTCATAAGGAAAAGAGAAACAGAAGGTGTTCAGTCTCTCCACTGATGCCCACACTGGGGGCTGCAGCACTTGTAGAACGTAGTCATGGGCTCATCGGCCGACCGTGTCTGAATCTGCATGAAATAGGCACGCTCGTGGCTGCACTTGGGGCATTTTTCTTCGGTTGAATCCACATTCTCCCACGCAGCTGCGCCTCCGAGCACATCATCAACATCCTTGAGCCGTGGGTACTTGCGGTTTGACATCTTCTGCATGATGTTGTGTACGTACGGGCATGTGTTGCAGGCAAACCGATAGCAGCTGCCGCTGTCCTGCACAATTAGGATGTTGGAGCAGGTTGGGCAAAAAAGAAGCATCTTCTTGGCAGTCGATTCCTCGTTGATCACTTAATGAAGAGCAGGTAACAGCCAGCTAGGACGCAGCTCAGAGAGACGAAGAAGTGCAGTCTTGTGCCTATGACGGATGCTGGAAAATGTGGAAAAAGAGAGACATACCTAAAGTGAGGGACGTGAAAAATACAGCCGTGCACAAGATGTCCCTTGGCTAAAGTCTGACAATACAGCAACATAACTAGCGGTCAATAGTGGCTTAAAAAGGGTGGAACCAACATTTGACAATGAAACTTATTCCTGAAAACGTGCTCTTTTTAAGCAGGGGCTAACAGAAGTTAATTGCTTGTGCTCCGCAGACGACTCGTGTCAAGACAGTGCGGGAAACTGCATAGATTTCACATTTTCGATAAGTGGGTGATGCAGAGATGTTGCCGTGGTGCTATCAGCGTGGCTACGAGGTGAAGAGTTTCTGTCAACATGCCCTTATGCTCCGCTGAGGCGAGTGAAGTGAGAAGGGTGTTTTAGGCTCTGCAGCTCACTTTGTGGCTGTGGACTGGTGCACTGGTGTTGTTCCTGCTATATGTGCTTCCACGTGAATTCCTAGCATACATCCGTCTGAACACAGCAGACTGCAACAACTAAGAAGTGAGCTAATGCTTTATATAATGTGCAAACGTTCATTTTGTGTAAATTCTACCACCATTATGTTACCGGGTCCTGCGCAACGGGTTGGAAGTCCTTCAGGCAGAGTAAGCTTCACCAATGGGCAAGTAAGCTTCACCACAGCCCCTTGAAGCCCACCTGTACCCTGTTTATAAACCAGTGGGTGGCCGGCAGGCACTGGGTATTGAACCCCGCACCTCCTGTAGCTGAAGCAAACACGTACGTGCAATGCCACAGCTACGGTTGCCATCATTATGTTAGACCACTCCCAATTGAGTGGTCACAGTGACAACAATAATGAGTACTGCTATTACCACTTACATAGGACAGGAGGATTGAGGATTTGACTAAAATGATTATATCACCTCGACCCTGTTTAATGTTTCTAGCCGAAATATTGGCCCAGGGTTGAGCCTTTTGCTGTTCGACCAATTTTAAATTGCATATTTTTACATACACCAATGTGATAACTTAGCATTTGTGCATTTCCTTCCTGCAGAGCTGAATGATTTCGAAAATTAAACAGATCCTCTGACACTGCATTTGCGACATAAAAGGTGTGTGAAACTAACGTTGGCAAATTCTCTTGAGCATGGTCGCCAGCACAAGGATGAGAAGCAAAAAGCCTGACGTATTCCTTTTACTCTGCGTTGCGCTAAACACTCAGAACGTCAAATATCTTTGCTTTGTTCGTAGCAGTTTTCAAAGTACCATACCACAGCTGCTGAATGTTTTCAAAACATCTACAAACCCTATTTCAAGAAAAAGTTGCACCAATCAGTCAATGCCTGTCAGGCAAACGATCCATACCAAAGTATTGTTTCTGCTTCCATCGTAACATTTAAAAAATCAAGATATTCTCATTATCGATTAGCATGTCTTATTTCATTTGAAACTATAGTTTGCCCACTCTACTCTCACCTTTGTAAAATACGCCCCAAAATCCCTTCTTCTCAGACAGAAACCACTGCTTCAGCCGGGGAACTCTGCGCATATAAGCGCAGGTGCAAATCACCAAGAGTCCAAAAACCACCAGGCCATCAAAGGTGTACGCTGCAAGGATGTAAATATTATCACGGGTGCTGGAGCCGACAAGTTATGCATGCCAACAATTTGAGCGAAACATCGCTGCATAGACAAAACGAAATTCGGAAGGTAAACTACAAGGACAGTCTTCAATAGCTTAATGAAATTTCGTGTCACTATCATTTGGTATATGACGCTAAAATCTTGTTGCGCGCTGCTGCTACGTGAGGAAGCTAGAACCATTTGATGTGGAAATAACACTGCGTGCCTAACACGTCGCGTAACTGGAAAGCTTTGGCGCAAAGAACATTTACGCACAATTTGTGTATGTGTACGAGCGAATACCTTTCGAAGGGTGAAGATATTGGATTACATATGAACGAGACAAATACTTACCATTCGTCATCATTTATCGAGAAAACATGGGAACGATATAAACGCAGGCAGCCGTCGGCCAACAGCCACAAATTCGCTTGGATTTTTCTTCGGCTTGAGCTTCGACTCGGGTCGATTGGTGCGGCTTTGCTGCTGATGATGGCGCTGTAAATTAAAAAAAAAAAAGTACGCGCAACCTAAACTACAGTGTACCTAAACATAGCAGCCACGATGCCGTCGTGGAGGCAATTATTTCCCAAAAATAATATATATATCTAGCCAAGATTTTGCAGTGTTCACTATACGGAATGAACACAACCGCCGAGTTAATGCCACCTTGCGACAGTACGATTTTCATAGAGTTTCATACATTATCATTTTGTGAAACTCCATGACAATTATGAAACATAGCCATCTCGGAGGCCGTACAGAACGCCGTAGACTCGGGATAATTTTTCGCTGTGGCCATAGAGTTTATGGGCTGTGGCAGACTCGGCTGCTACCGGCAAGCAGCAGTGGTGGTGCCCATACAGAATAAATCCTATTGCATTCGCTGGCTGCCATGTACCCATGGATAATCCGTGGGAAGTGAGCTTGTGCAGAGGCGGCGCCAGAAGTTTTTTACTGGCAGGACATCCTAGACAAGTTAACTGGGAGAGAAAATGGGGGAGTGGGGCGGCGCTCCATTCTGTAAATTGTATGGTTGATTATTATTATTATTATTATTATTATTATTATTATTATTATTATTATTATTATTATTATTATTATTATTATTTCTCGCGTTTGATTCCCGCTTCCGGCGGTGGCGATATTTTGTTGGAGAGTAAACACAAAATCATTAGAAGTTTTCTTCACCGTACGGCGTCACTAATAATGACGGCGTGGTTGTTTTGTCACATGAAACACACTTCGTAGATATTGAGGTCCTTGTCGAAATATAACTTTTCTGACAGACAAGATTTTGCCTTTTACATGCACTGCATCATTGCTTGATATCGGATGTGCAGGTACACTGTAAATCAGTTGGCACCCTTAGGGGTGCTTTCTGCGTCTATAACTAATACTCTGTGATAATGGTGTTTGAAACACCAAAGCACTCATGACATGGGTGATTTGCTTTGCCAAAACACCGTTATAGTAGGGTGTTAGCTATAGGCACGGTAAAGCACACTTGAGAATGTAAACTGGTTTACAGTATAGGCACTCTTTCTGTGCATTGATCGACGTCCGTTGCCATTTCAAGTTCAGCCAACCAAAGGTTACAAAAGAAGCTTTATTCGTTAGCTAGGTGAAAAAAATGATAAGAATAAAATCAAGTGATGGATGATAAGCATGAGTATGCAGTTATTTTCGCCTATGTACACCGAAGCATTTTCACATCAGCCAAGGACTTTCGACGTAGTTTAGTATCTCGGCAAGGCCGTGTTCTCCTTGTTCTTTTTGTAGACGTAGTAGCAGAAGAACATGGACACGACCGTAGCGCCAAGGCATGCGACGACCACCATCGAAATTCCGGCCACTTGCAGAGGTGATAGCTGGCCTGCACGTGAAAGAGAAAAAAAACAACAAACAGATTCAGACCAATATGAAAGACCTGACGAAATGCTGCAGAAGTTTTTGTCGCGAGCTTGAAATGTCGCGAAGCAAGTTTGTCCCAAAAGAACTGTCCATTTTTTTTTTCAGAGAGATAACAAGTTGTAACACTAAATGAACTTAGCGTGCTACGTTAACTTTCAAAAACTTCGACGTTAATGAATTCACGATCATGTGTTCGTGATTAGAAGTCAAAATGAAGGTCAAAGCCTCTTTCTGAATTTCGCGCCGAAATCCTATCGCTGGTACATCAGTGTAACACCGCGGATATCAAGTCGTTCGGTCGTATTTCGCCGAGCTTCGGGGCTCTCAGGAGAGAAGGATCGCGCGCGTCGCTATGACGACGAAAACAGCTAAGTTTGCACGAATGCCTCGTTGGTTATCCATATATCATCCGACATATCATCCGACGTAAAGCGATTATGGATGGGACCGAGCAGAAGACAAGGCTAATTATCGTAGCGTAATTCATTGCCAAGTTTGGTTGCATTAGTAAAGCCTCTGTATCATCAACGGCTAAAGAAATAGCATGTTTGAGTTCACGTGATTTGCTTTATACATACGATTGTCTGAGCATGAACGCGGTTTGTCAGGCACCTGGTTAGGTCATTATATCTACCGTTGATTTTCGTAATAAACTGCATTGTTGAATGTTAGCGATGTGTGTGTGTGTGTGTGCGCGTGCGTGCGTGTGTGCGCGCGCGTGTGTGTTCGTGTGCGTGCGTGCGTGTGTGTGCATGCGTATATATATATATATATATATATATATATATATATATATATATATATATATATATATATATATATATATATATATATATATATATATATATATATATATATATATATATATATATATAACCCCCTCTACCACATCTCACTCACGGGGTTACGATAAAGGGCCAAATAACCTCAACTGTTTATTACAACGCAGCTCTTTGGAGTAATGGAAGGCACTCCTTGCATGCTCCGACCCGGAGGTGCAACTGTCGCGCTCCTGGATTACGTCCGGCTTGCGGCATAAGCCACTGGAGCCTTGGTCACGATGCCCCACCCATATAGCTCCTATAAAGCCGTTCCCGTTCTCCCAATAAATGTCGTTCTTCTTCTAATCAAAGTAAGCTTCTATTCAGGAAAGTTGCACCAACTCACCGCTTAGCTGTCCCTCGCTCTGGGCGTTGAAGTCGTATCCACCGGCACCTTGGGCGGAAACTTTAGTGATGATCGCAATAACACCTGAAAAACGAGATCATGTAAAACGACACGGATGCGTTAGAAGAAGCATGACTAACAGCGCTGGAAGCCATAGACGACGCATTCGCGCCTCAGTCCTTATCTCAGGCATTGTGAGTAAACGCTTCCGCCGTGTCTGCTTTTTTTTCTCTTTTTTTGCGTTTCCTCTTGTATGCAATTATGCGTTACGTGGAGGCAGTTATATACATGTATTTCTTTTTCAGAAACGTAAAGTGTTCTATATATTCCCGATGAGCAGGCTATCCTCTTGCGCTGCAAAAAATCTTCGCGACATATTTCTCGTCGACAAGCAAACTTGACGTTCGAGTCGCTGGCAGGTCTAATCTGTCCAGAATGGTCTCATCGGATATGTCAGACATACATACAAATTGCACAGTGATAATGGTATGTTCTTTTTCTTCTCTCTTTCTCTTTTTCACATTGCAGAGCGTCATAGTGATCATATCCCGGTGACGTGAACTTCATTGTTCGTTCGCGCCTTCGCTGAAACGAAGGATGCTGTGAAAGAAAGAAAAATCGCTTGTCATTATAGTAACTGCTGTTACTTGATAACTCTACAACTGGCCGAATCGTAATTAAGATGCTTCAATTGGGTCGCACCGAAAGACGAAACGCAGACGGTTTGGTGCATACGTGCTTAATCAGCGTTCCTGTTGTCCATCTTTCCACTATAACAAGAAGAAACGAAATTATGCGGTTCACGTTATGAAGACCACACCTTTATTCATCGACAGTGACATATACCAGAGGGGGCTCGCAAATTACGTCTACGTTCGAGGACGTCGAATGCGGTCACAATGGCGCCCGACGTTCAGAGCAGGGCGTAGAGCGCGTTCTCTAGCACTTACCTACAATCGTCGTTGCAAGGAACTCCATCGCTAGGAGATGCTGCAAACGTCACTCGGAGTATTCCCGCAAGCCGTCTCTGTGCTGTTCTCTCGTCTACGTTCGTGGGGTTTTTGAGCTCGCCTGCTGTCCGACGACTCGCAGCGGTGTATTCCAAATGGGCCGAGGAATTCAGACCCGCAGGGACCTTATCTAAGCTCTTCCCGAGGCGGGGCACCTCAACGGCTGAGTCTCTCGCGGACCTTTGGAACTCGCCTCCTCGCCACAATTTTTATTGTTTTTTTTTCTCGGGTGTCGACGGCTCGGCGGCGCAAACAACGCCGTCAGCGGCCGTTGCGTTGCGTGCCGGGCTGCAGAGCGGAGTCCACCTGAGTCAGATAAGGGGCCTTTATGGGCGAGTGAGGTCTGGTTCCCTCCGCTGCTGCTTTAACGCCGGCAGGACGCCGCGGCTTGGCGCATCTTATAGAAGGAGCGAAGTACGACTGTCGAGCGTAAACTGAAGCGAAATATAACGTGCGGGGTTTTACGTGACGAAAGCACGATGCAGTTCGTAAGCACACCGTAGCGGAGGTCTCCGGGAAATTTTGACCATCTGATGTTCTTCAACGCGCACTGACGTCGAACTACACGGGCCTCGAGTGTGTCGCCTTCATCGAAATGCGACCGCCACGGCCGAGATCGCACCCGCTACTTCCGAGTCATCAGCCGAGCACTGTAGCCGCACACCACTACTGCGGACAACTGAAGCGAATGCCCTGGGCTTGATGGTAGATGATGATTGCTTGATTTGTGGGGTTTAACGTCCCAAAACACCATGTGATTATGAGAGACGCCGTAGGGGAGGACTCCGGGAATTTCGACCACCGTGGGTTCTTTAACGTGCACCCGAATCTGAGCACACGGGCCTACAACATTTCCGCCTCCATCGGAAATGCAGCCGCCGCAGCCGGGATTCGATCCCGCGACCTGCGGGTCAGCAGCCGAGTACCTTAGCCACTAAACCACCGCTGCGGGGCTGGGCTTGATGGTAGAAGTTGCTGAATGGGCGAATCTATACAAACGACGCACACTCGAATTCTCTGATATTCGTTGGTTTCGCATGGCTGTAAGTAACACTGATTTGGACCTTCGGTTCATTTTCTTTGTTCTTGTTTGAACTTGAATATATACCATTATACAACTCGCTTATCCGTTTACACTTCTATACTGGCCCAAGCGCCGCGCGTTTGATCCTGGTTGCGGCGGTTGCTTTCTGTGCAGGTGAAATATGGCAGACATCCGTGTACTACAAGATGCCTGTTCCAGCTATAAAAACTTAAAATAGTTGGATTTTTCGAAGCTCTCCTCTACGGCGTCCATAATTATGCTGTGGTTTTGGGACGTGAAACTCCGGATAATATGAATGCGTCGGTTAGTAGTTGCAAAATAACAATGGATAATCGTCATTTGTTGACGTTGCACGCATCGTGATAAATGTGTCTGCAACGTTATCTGTTTAGCAGTCAGACGCATTTAAAACGAAGTTCTCGGGACTGTCAGTACGATTACTAATACGAGACACTTCGATCTAGGTATCATGCCCCTTAACGCTTGTGATAGAGTCGGGGAAAAATGAACTATTGACCGTACAGGTCATTTCGTGGTATATGCGCCTTCTTTTTCAAAGCAATGAAATTAGGCAGCACGTCAAGTCGTGCAAACGGTTCACCAAATAACTAACGCACTGGCTCTCTGACATTTCTTATTGTCTCTTCTTACGCCCAACCGAAAATTTAAAGTAACTCTTTTCCAGTTGACTTTGCTGACCCGTATTTGTGAATATTTATATTTTGTGGCTGACACTGTTTCATCTGTCAGTATATATTTCACAGTTTTCTGAATAAACTTTCAGTTGGTAGTAAGAGCTTGTCCCTGTCTTTCTGTCCGCGTCTAAGTTGCGCTCTCATTTCGAAACAATCATGTATCACCAACTCGCCAAATCAACCATATTGACATATTGTCGCTAAGCATAGCTTTATAGTAAATGTATTCGTAGCTTTGATAGTTTACCGCTGCTCATTATTTACACTTCTTAATAGAAGTACTTGTTGTTGGGCTAGTTGGTTCGTCATACTGAGGGGTAATTCTAGACGCCTAAAGCACCACAGGAAGAAATAATCACAGAGAAAGAGCGTCAACTCGCAACTGATTTATTTGCAAGACAAACGCAAGAAATATATAGCCGCACACGCATGTGCAGAGCACACGTACTACTTCACCTAGTCACATGACCACAGACATAAACTGAGGACGTTCAACCGGCATATCTAATCAAGCAACGAAGCGCAAAAATCAAACTTGCGCAAGACGACTGACGTGTCACTTATACACAAGTCACCTTTTTTCTTTATCCAGAACGCTTCCATTATTTCATGGGCCAGAGCATCTGGGCTTTTGGCGAGAACAGAAACGCTTGAAAACATCGCCTCACAAGAACAGGAACGGCAATGCGCAGGCAAATGTGCTCCGGAATTATTTCGCATTGAAAGCTCATGTTCTCTAATTCTCACGTTCAAACACAAGTCCAGTTTGGCCGATGTAAACCCGGCCACAACTAAGTGGGATTAAGTACACCACACCCAATACGCAAACCACATACATCGAAGCGTGTATTTTTTCACAGGTGGAGGCGCTTGGTGTTTTAGAAATACGTGGGCATAGGGCAGCCAGCTTTCGTGGTGCAGAAAAAACAGCAGACACATTGTACCTGCTCGCCACGTTCTTAAGGTTGTGCGCTACCTTATGAACATATGGAACAACCATAGGTCGTTTATCCCTCGGCTGCCTGCATTTTCGTTTGCCCTTGAACTTTTGAAGGAGGGTTTCCGAAACGGATACAATGACAGTGTTAGGATAGCCAGCTGAATGCAGCCGCCTAACCTGATTCAAGTGATGCTATCCTGCATCCTGTGATGGCAAGATTTCACTAGCGCTCCCTCGAGACACATGGTTGCAATGACTCTTTTTACAAGTTTAGAATGACCTGCATCAAGAAGTAAAAGCTCTTTGCGCGAACGTGGATGATACGCCCAGCACACGTGTCGCTCCGAGAACATGATGCTCAACTCTAAAAACTGCAATTTATTGTCAGTGGGAAGCTTATGCGTAAACGAAAGGACGTTAGCATGTTGTCTGAAAAGTGCTAGAATATCATCCACTGAACTATAGTGGTGGTCGTCAGAGGGTTAGCCTTTAAAATGACTAAAAATTCGTCCACGTACCGAAAGACTTTCGGCACTTTTGCATCGTCAATTGCTTGAGCTAAAGCAGTGTCTAAGGAGGATAAGAACATGTTACACAGCACTGGAGCGACACAAGAGCCAATGCAGATCCCTTGTCGCTGAACGTAAAGATTGCCATCATGTGATACAAAGGTTGAGGTAAGATAAAATTCCAACAACGTCATAAAGTTATCTAGAGATACGCCTGCGGCCCTCTCTAACGCTAGAACTCCGTTCGTTTCAAAACAGGTTCTAACGATTTTGAATAGCTCCGAGTGCGGCACAGAATAGAAAAGGTCTTCAACATCGACTGAAAAGCCATACGCACCACCCTGAAGGCAGTGCAGAGTCTGCGTCACGTCATTCGAGTTCTTCACTGCAAACGGGTCTCTGACTTCAACCGTGCTGAGGTGCTTGGGTAAAAATTTACTGACATGCAACTGCCACGAGTCACGTTCACTCACAATGCACCTGAAAGGCATGTCAACCTTGTGTGTTTTTGCACTGAAGAACACTGACAGGGTTGCTTGCCTGGAGTTGCTAATAGCCTTAGAAATTTTTAAAAGTTCAAGATCTTTACATAGCAGAATAGCTTTAGCCTTCACCTTGCTTGCTTGTGACGTCGTTGGTACGAAGTCCTTCTGTAGAGCTTGAATAGCCTTCTCACCAAAGGCTTTGGCTGCCAGTACCACGAAACCACCTTCCTTGTCGGCTTGCATGAGCTGTAGATGGTCCCTCCGAAAGTGCGTGACAACAGCCTTAGTAGGTCCTTAGGGTGAAGATGCGTTCGGTGGACGTTCTTCAAAAGAACGTCCACCCCATCCACGCTTCGATGTATGTGGTTTGCGTAGTGGGTGAGGTGTAGTTAATCCCACTTAGTTGTGGCCGGGTTTACATCGGCCAAACTGGACTTGTGTTTGAACGTGAGAATTAGGGAACATGAGCTTTCATTTCGAAATAATTCCGGAGCACATTTGCCTGCGCATTGCCGTTCCTGTTCTTGTGAGGCGAGGTTTTCAAGCGTTTCTGTCCTCGCCAAAAGCCCAGATGCTCTGGCCCATGAAATAATGAAAGCGTTCTGGATAAAGAAAAAAGGTGACTTGTGTATAAGTGACACGTCAGTCGTCTTGCGCAAGTTTGATTTTTGCGCTTCGTTGCTTGATTAGATATGCCGGTTGAACGTCCTCAGTTTATGTCTGTGGTCATGTGACTAGGTGAAGTAGTACGTGTGCTCTGCACATGCGTGTGCGGCTATATATTTCCTGCGTTTCTCCTGCAAATAAATCAGTTGCGAGTTGACGCTCTTTCTCTGTGATTATTTCTTCCTGTGGTGCTTTAGGCGTCTAGAATTACCCCTCAGTACTTCTTAATAGGTTTTCTGAGTCTAACAAGCGGGGCCATAATCTTAACATACGCGCATGTACGACCTCTATCCGCAAAGGTGGTTGCACAACAACAACAACAACAACAACAACAACAACAACAACAACAACAACAACAACAACAACAACAACAACAACAACAACGACGACGACGACGACGACGACGACGAGAAACTGTCGTTATGGCTAATTCCTGGCTTGTCCTCGTCGTCTTAAAGGTGCTCTATTTATGTTTCACATTTCTGATGTTCCGAACTTGATACCAAGCTCGTCACATATCCTAACTATACTGGCAGCCAGCTTTCGGATCTTTTTGGGACGTTAAACCCCCCCTTCCCCCCCCCCCCCCACACAAAAAAGCGTTCAATCTTATGCGCAACACATTTCTTATCGTTTTCTTCGAGCTTTCCTTTAGCGTACCGTATATTACACTGTCTGGCACATTTGTTGTCGTCTGCAGCCCCGGCGTTAATCAACACGGACCGGCTGCTCAGGGAAGCGCCTGTCTGTATCGGGTGCTGACCCGCGCACTATTTGGCGCGCAGAATGGGAAATAAAGTCGCCTTTATCGTCACGCGCGCCCAGGGTCGCTCGAAGCGTGCGCGCGTCCTCGCTCTTCCATATTCAGGCGGGCGCGAGATCCTTGGAAAATATTCATTGGCGAAGCATGGAAGGCGCCGCACTTTGGAAGCCACGACTAATCAGGCTGGCGTCCAGAGCGGCTCGTTAGAATTGCTGACGAGCTAAGGCCCCGAATGGCCCGGTTGCCTCGGCGGCTCAAATTAAGCATCGTGCACTGTACTCTTTCCCTCTCATTCTTTATCCTCCTTGCTTCGGGTTCTGAGGCGCATCCTCGACGTGCAGATGACGCAGCGGGTCTTTTCCTTTGTGCCGTCTGCACGTACACTACTTACGGATTAAAACGCGAAACTTGAGGATTAAGTAATGCGCGCACTTTCGACTCCAGCCTCCTGTGTTCGTGTCATATCCGCGTACTCTTTACCGTAGCAGTTAGATCTCAGCCAACGATAAGGTGAACAACTTCAGGCCTCGCGGTTTATCGCCGACTTCAACTTTGTTCGCTCGTTCTTCATGCAGCGTCCTCGACTATAGGTTTTTGTGGGGTGTATGGATCGATTGGTTGTAACTAGGTTGCTTGATTGAATGATTGATATTACATTCAATTAGTTCATCACAATAATACGTTATGTACAGAGTGATGAAAATACCAAGGAGAAAATTGCAGATATACTTTGTCAACCTTAGGCATAGAAAAATGGTTAGATGGGGCTATATTCATGTGGTGAAATAAGAAAATTGGCACGTTTGTAATTGCAACACTTGAAGATTGGTTCATCTGAAACTGTATTTAATATATAGATATAGTGATTAACAAATAATGATAATGACTGAACGAATACCAGATTTATTGTCTCATAACGACGCTGTTGCTAGCAGACACGTCGTGGCGATGGTATAGGTGTCCATACAGTGGACATTTGTTAGTTACTTCTTCCTCACCTCGGCATGATTGTAATCATTATCATATGTTGGTCTCTGTCCTCATCGTCACTGTGTGGTCATTATAATAGTCATCGTGTAGGCGCGTTCTCTGCCCGTTCGTTTTCCGAGGCCTTACCTGTACGTGGTGGAGGGGCTGGGTATCGATCCCAGTACCTCTCGCCACCCTGACTGCCTTCCTAAACTCATTGTCCAACTGGTTATTCCTACTCATTTAGAGCGACGGGAAGCGATTGCCTACGCAGTACATTCACAATACTACGGTTATAAACAATTTAGCGTTCTGTCTGGCGGTATCTTTATCAGAGCTCGTTTCTCTCGTGGGCCCAGTGGAGAGAGAGAGAGAGAGAGAGAGAGAGAGAGAGAGAGAGAGAGAAGGAATGAATGCAGAAAAGGCAGGGAGATTAACTATAGGCTACATACAGTGTGCTACCCTACATATGAAAAGAGGAATAGGGAAGTAAAAACGAGAGATCATTGCGCGCACGCACGCACGCACGCACGCACACACACACACACACACACACACACACACACACACACACACACACACACACACGCACACACACGCACGCACACACACACACACACACACACACACACACACACACACACACACACACACACACACACACACACACACACACACACACACACACACACACACACACACAGCGGCGTTTCACAGGTGGTTGTTCAGTTCTGTCACCTTCAAGAACTGTTGGAGGGCTCGAAGGAAGAAAATCGGCCAGCCTGATGTAGTCTGCTCTCGACTGCTACTCAGCAGATCGAAAAGCCACGGAACTGCGAGGGTTTCGCATGCGACATCTCTATCGACCGCCTTAGCGGAATAATTTGCCTTTAGCATAACGTATAATGTCCTGTGGTGATGCGACGCTTTGCAGGCTCAGCAGATCTCTTCGCTTCGATGCCCGGCTGAAAAAACGACGATCTCGAAAGCGGCACATCGAGTCTGTATTGCGCGGCTTTCCAGCAGCGGTGTCGTGTCGAGTCGATCGCGGCCTATGTGAGATCCGCCTTTGCGCCATTCCCATCAAACATTTCTGGCGAGACGAGCATCAGAATTGATCGTTGCCACATCGCATTCACATCGACATTTTGGAACTTCACGTTCCGCGCCTGCATTGCGGTAACGATAGCAACGCGAAACGTCGCTTGTGGTCACTGGCTCGTTCTCAATGCATGCATGCAGCAGGTTTAGGAAATCTCCCCATATATTGTTCATCTGATGTCTTTGGCCACATAGGGCATACCATTTCGCGAACAGCGCCATTTGGGAAGTTTTGATAGATTAAGCTTACTTTTTTCTAAGAAATACGAGATAACCGCTGTTTTCCATCAGGTATTCTCCACAATATTTTCTCGTATTTTTCAATCTCATTTAAATGCTTTTACTAAAATGAAAGCAGTTGCGATAGACAATTGAGTATAGTGCGTTTTGCGCAAGCGAATCGGTGAAGCGAACGGTTCACCTTGATGTCCGATACGGCTGAACGGCCTCCATCGCTAACGGTGCAGTTCGGCGAATCGCCGTTACAAAAGCAAATGGCGAAAAGCCATTCGCGGCGACCTTGAGAACGCCGCTTATAACACTTGCCGCGCTTGCCGCGAAGTTGAGGTCAGCAGTGTATCAATTGCATGGCATGCTCGAAGTATACACTGCAAGCGTTTTGATGACAATCGCGTGATGGTCAAAATCGTCGGGCAGGTTATAAAGCATTCCATTCGTGATAACATATTTACTATACCGGCAGGTCACCGTTTGCATACGGGGCATTCGATGTGTCGAATATCGATCGCTCAATAACTGCTGTATGGGCGTCGCCGACGCAGACACGGTGCCTTGTCACGCCAGAACGTACCTAACCAACTATTCGATGTCGCTAGTAGATTCGGCGTCAAATGTACATAAGCCTCTAGTTTAGAGAAAACTTTAAATTTTTCCTGCAAAGTTTGGCGGTTTTTGGTTTAATGGCGTGGTCAGCTTTGGTGACGCACTTAGGCCGGAAATATAAAATCAAGATTGTTTGACGATGAAACGGAAAAATTGGGCTTTTTCTCGTGGCTCGTAGTCTCTAAATGTTTGACGCTGGCTTTACTTCAGTAACAATGTGAGTTAGGCACAAAATTGAAACAAACTTAATTTCACTTGCTTCAATCTCTTAATTTAGGTCCTTGTAAGCTGTGAATTAGCGTTTCGTCGAACGCAGATAGTTTTATAAATGTATAAAGCAAATTAGCGCTGCCAGTTTGGCATTCTTTTGAAAGTAAAAGATTACCTCTTTCGTTACCGCGCCTATTTAAATCGATCACCATTGATGGACGCTTTGGATCGCCGATTTTGGCACGTTGAATTCGTTTCTCGTGCCCCCAACACTTTCTAGTAATTAGTCCAGCCGCTAAACTTTCAGAATCAATTTGGATTTGCCCCTTTCGGCAACATAGCGATTTTTGACGGACCTTCGCCGGGAACCAATGTGTGCGTGTTGTTGGGAAAACGCACTTGGCTGGCGAACTTGACAAAAGTGCTTGCCCCTCGTGGCTATCCTACAGTAACATCAAAGTTCTGTAATCAAAAGAACCTTTGTAAGTCAAATATTAATTCAAGGTGTCAGCCTCGCCACCTGACAGTGTTGAGCAGTAATAAATGCTAGAAATTTATGCCAGCTATTCCAATAAAGAGCTGTTGCTAGGGGTCGAGAAAAATTTGTTCTACAAAAAAAAATATTCCCGAAGGTCCGACGCATGTGTAAAGTGTCGAGGTGGCCTTTCCAGCAGCTTTGGTTTTGATTATATCATTATATAGGACACAAAACCGCGTCTGTAGTATAGTCGCGGCCGTGGCGTAGTCGTTACGCCCGCATGGGTGCGCACCTGCGCTGCAAAAGAACACGCGCCACTCGAAACTGTCTTGCAACCGCACCTGAGTAGAGTAGGACGAGCTTAGAGTTCGAGGATGACCGCACCTCAGCTTCAAGTGTGATGGCGACGATGTTTTGCGTAAGCCTGATGAGACATTCAAAGCCGTTCATGAGTTTGTCTTGTTTACGGCCTCAGGTTGTCTTCTCCACCGCAAGCGCGCACCTGCTGATATTTGTGCACAGTCTTATAGCTACTCTGGTTATGTGCGAGGTTCACGCGTGCGAGTTCCACTCTGGTTCCACTCCGCCAGAGTTCCACTCTGGCGAGTTCTACTCTGGCAAGTTCCACTCCGGCATCATGATGTGCTGGCGCTGGCTGCAACGCTTCTCGTCACGACGAGAAGGTCACCGGAGCTCATCCTTGCCTCGACTACGAGGCAGCGCGAAAGATTTTAAGACCGTGCGCGATATTGTTCTTTTGTTGAATACGATGTGCAAAAATGCAAAGAAATATGCTTGGATCCATGTATTGGAACGCCAACCTATACGGAGTGAGGTGGCTCACGGAAAGAGGTGATTCTAGACGAAATATCGAAATTCATGTGACATCTGATTTATAGAGGGACAATTCACATCATGGGCATACATCTATAATGGAAAACCTGTATAAGCTCTTCTTGCAAAAACAAAACAAAAACGTACTGAGAATAGTGTACGAGTTCACCATATCTCACGAAAAAAAAATCTAGCAATGCTTCACCGCAAGGCACATGCAGTGAAGCAGCACATCGGTTTCGATTTTATTTGTCTATATGAATAAAGACATTCTGTACAAAATTTATTATTTATTATACTGTTTGTGGGTCATTTATCTTCGAAATGTATATTCTGCATTTTTGTTGCGTATGTTTTTGAAGATATGTTTTTTTATTGTACTGTTTGCCAGCTGGCAGCAAAAAAATACACAGGTTTTCACACTTTTAATCAATTAAAATATTTTGTTGTTCTATAGCGTACATATTTTGGAAAGATAATTTCATCGTGCACAATTTTGTATGCTGCAATGCGTACAGGAGTACTTTTAAAAATGGCAAAAATGTTCTTCCCGAGACATATGGAAAAATAACCGTTTTCGCGTGGTAACGAAAGAGTTAAGTCTGACGGTGGGAACGCTACATTTTGGTGCTTGTCTCGCTCGGCTCTGCGCGTTTACCATGGCAACGAATGGTGGCGCGAATGCACCCTCAGCACGCGATTTTCGCATCACCCACGCGACTCACGTTGTTAATACTATTCTTGTTCATAACGACTTCATAAATGAAGAAAAAGAAAGCCTTGCGTGTGCTAAGCGTTTGACATGCAAGTCTGAATTACTTTCTGAATTTCTTATCCGCGTTTGTAAGTTCACGCGAGGGGTAACTTGTAACACGAAAATGGGGAATCAATCATGAGCAACGCCTACAACGACTATAGTGTACTGCGTAAATTTAGACGTATATACACGAAGTGTACAGGCGAAGCGAGTCATGAATATTTGCGTGAAAATGTATCTATAATATGATAATACCCAGTATGATAATGGTTTGTCATTACTGTATGAAGTGAGGGTGATGGACGGCTTCTGAGCGAAACACTGTCGCCTGCATTTAATATTTTTACTCATAACTCCCAACAGTGGACCGCATGTGAAATGCCGGCAAGCCAACCTTCTCACTCACTTGATTTGGACTAACCGAGGCGATGACTTTCCCGTTACCACTCGCGGCACCGTTATGGACGAATCGCACGTTTCGAAATTAAGCATGCATGGGCAGTGCGCGAAACTGAGTGCGTCAGCAGGGAGTCCAGTTACGACTTCGGGTTAGTCTGTGCAGAAATTTTGTATTAGTATCAGTGCCAGACATGCGTACGCGACTCCCCCGTCTCCGCCACATGTCTCGTTCGCGCTCAACTTTTGCGCAGAAGTGGTGGTGTAATGCGGTACGTGCATTTCGCTCGGTATTTCGTTCACGACTATCGCGCAGATGTGGCGGTGTACTGCGGTGCGTGCATTTCGCACGGTATTTCGTTCCCGACTTTCACGCAGATGTGGCGGTGTACTGCGGTCCGCGCATTTGACACGGTGTTTTGTTCCTTCGGGTGCAGTACCGGTGTCTGCGGCGTTTGCCAGAGTTGTAATTTAATAACACGACTTTACAAAACGCTGCCCAGTACAATGTCTCGCATTCGATTGGCGCCCTGAGCGGCTGCGTTTTTTTGACGTTGGCTGAATGTAAGAATGATCGAGCGTTGTCGTTGTTTGGGTGCACCTGGAGGAACGCCGAAATTAATCAAAATAATGCGTCTAGGCTCCCCTCCTTCCTCCTCCATTCCTCTTCACAACGTCCCTCATAAAACTCCGCGCAGTTTCGGGGCGTTACATTCCGCAGTTTAATTAATACTGCGCCAGTTTCGCGCGAGCCTCGAGAGAGAGAGAGAGAGACACACCTGCACACGCGCTTCCAACAGGGCGTGAATGAGGGAAAGGGTTTCTGCATTGCTTGCGTGCTTCGTAATTGCGTAGATCTGTCATTGTCGTCTCCCGGTGTTCGCTGCGTCGTCCGTGCGGCGTGAAATTGGGGCCCGCGTGGTGGAGGCCCGTCGCTTGTACGGCTTCGGCGCCTAGTCGTTGCGTTGGTTCGTTCTTACGCTCAGCATTCTGCGCTGTCGCGGCGAAGGCTTTAGTGTAGATTTATGTCAGACAAGCGAAAAAAAAAAAAGAGACGACGTCGCTTTGAAAGAAGGCAATGATCAAACGGGGACGATAAGTGATATTCATTAACGTTTACGCGCAGATCCAGCTCAGCCGCTTGCGCTAACAGTGAAGTTACGTGACGGAGGGAAAAAGAGGCTTTGTTACAAAATGAGAGAAGCTTTACGGGATTGTTTTATTTCTTCCATTTGTTCTTTGTAATGTTGGACAAGACACAATGCAGTTGCGAATATGTAAAGAATGACGCGCAAGCTTTCTGTAAATTACATTCAACTTTGTGAGTAGCAGTAAAGGCCTGCCACAAATTTTGCACTATTTTAGGCATTGATAAAATTTTTACTAATCTTTTGATTGATAAGTGGGGTTTAACATCCCAAAATCACCATATGATTTGAGGGATGCCGAAGCGTAGGGCTCTGGAAATTTCGACCACCTGGGGTTCTTTTAACGTGCACCCAAATCTCAGCACACGGGCCTACAGCATTTTTGCTTCCATCGAAAATGCAGCCGCTGCAGTTGGGATTCGATCCCGCGACTTGCGGGTCATCTGCCGAATACCTTAGTCACTAGACCACCGCGGCAAGGCTGACTAATTTTTTCTTGCGCATTGATGTATGTGGAATCAAAGGGCAACTTTCTGAAATGTGCTACGTTACCACTATGGAGAGAAAAATTACAGGAACGGAGTTGTTACTTGCTATTTAGAATAATGACGATAAAAAAAAGGCCGCTGAAAAAGAGCAAGAAGAAAACACATCTAAAATATTCAAATAAATGCTCTTTAATTACATGTCTTACGTAATAAAACAATAATACACGTAAGCGTGTCGTATTGACATTCCCCGCGTTATTGATTTGTCCATGTAGTAGCAGTAGCGTTCTTAATAAAGGGCAATGACGGACTGATTCCAGATATCTCTTTTCGCCTTACAAGGGGTTTTCTTTACATTACTAGTATGTTATGTGCCAAAGCACGCTTTACAGTCACAAAATGATGTAATTTTTTGCGATTAGTGTGTTCCTTATAATTGCATACGCTTAAACTATCGTGCCTGATATAAGAACGTCGTCACATGCCGAAGTGTCTCGATGATTCTCCACTGCGTGTCCACCGTAAGAATAAGAGTGAGCAGCTTTGTGAGAGGCGTTTGCGGCCACCCAAATGTGGTGGCTTACAACTATCATTAAGTCATGATGACATAAGGGAATAAAGCTTGTGGGTTTGTTTCCGTGTCAATGTTAGGGAACCTCCGCATGCATATGCATGTATTCCACGCGTTTTCAAGCGTGCCCTAGCGAGTTTCCTGTATCATACCTTAAGGCCTGTATTTGTACGGAGGCTCTGTCGAAGAGCCGCAAACCTCTTGTGTATGATATATCTTGACGTCGCCTTTGACGTTTTCTTCGCGTTCAACATAGAAAACGGCTGACATCGCAGTCCCTTAAGGTTGCGGCGACGAATAAAATACTGCCACTGGAAGTGACATTCGCACCAGTTATTGGGTAGACTCGGGTAAGTACGTGACGTCAACACGCCAGATGTTCGCCGTCATTTAGCGTAGCGAGCCCGAACCTATGTTCTTGTTTGGTGTAAATGGTGTTTACACTAATTTCTGCTAACTATATAAATTCATATTTCAAAGCTTATGACAGACCTCCATTTCCATTCTGTAATATACAATCCTTAGCTTAGTGGTACCAAATTTCAAACTCGAGATGTGGCGTTCATTCGATTGCTATACATGCACAATTTTTTTTTAGCGAAGTATGAATGGCGTCCGTTAAAACTTTTTCTATTTCGAGCGTCCAAAGACTCAATGGCACGTTCACGGCCACAAAACATTGACAGTATTTTGACGTGTTCAGCGAGCTCCTAGGCCATACCTCAAGCACTGAGGGACGATGAGCGAGTGGCGATGACGTCGACAATTTTAGGGTTGTCATCACGGTTCCTACATGTGGTACCGTCTGACAGCGACGTCTAGCTGCCTGTCAACGGCTTCACTTGCTTTGTTTTTCTAGGTTCGCGCTACGCGTTCAAGTGAATTCTGCGTTTTTGTTGTGCCGCTTCGGGTGAGTTGAAACGGAGTCGAGAGCTTGAATGTGGTTATTTAAAGTTACTATCATCGCGAACAATCACGCACGCAGTGTTCGTATGTCTTACCAGCCTGCGTGGCCTGAGCCTATACGTCTCCAGCTGTCTCGTCGCTGCTTGCACCTAAATAAACACTTGGCAACCGTCCTTTAAAAAAAACCTGTTTCCTCCACCTCTAGCCTGATAGATGGTAGCGAATCGGAAGCTTTCATTTCTAAAACCTCTAGCACTTTTACCCGTTTTCTCTCTCTTTTCTTTCTCTCTCACTTTTTATATGGGATCTTCGAAATATATGTTTCGCCATAGAAGAAAATTCGCTGTCTTATGCGAGCTGGAAATTCGTCTTCGAAAAAGCCAGAACCTTTGTCAACCATCGAATATTACTCTCAGAGGCAGCTGTGCGTACTTTTGATGTAATTCCATTATACTTTCAGGAGGGTGACTACTTATACTTTCCGGGATCGCGTTCGTATTGCAAATTTTCATAGAACTCGTTGAGTTAGGGCAGTCGTTTTTGGGGTTCTCGTAGTACTAGTACTTCGGAGTCGCAGTCGTGTACAAAGATCGCCAAAATATACCAAGAATAAAACAAAAAGGTGAAGGTTAATACTGTAACTCGCCGCGTTTCGATTTTTTGCATTGAAAATGAGAGCTCCTTATTACGCTTCACCCTTCTCTGCGAAATGATTAGAACTATCGCATATCCCTATATAGTTCCCACTTGCGTATCTCGCGACGTTCGATGACTCTACAATCCCACCCTACTAAGTCTACCTTCTGCCTCGCCGTGATTCGCAATCTGTATTCCAGTGGGGGCTTAAACAGTTCGCCTTCGGCACGCCTCCCCTGTTGGTTCCGTATCTTTCAAACGCAGTGCATCTGTGCACCACAGCTATATGGATGGGAGTTCTCTATTGAACAACCCGGTTTCCATATGAACCGGCTTAAAGCACCGCCCTTTTTCATTAAGGTCGCGAAAATAACAGTCTGTGAACTCTTATCCGGGTCCCTCGCTAATGCACAACCAGGAAATTTGACATTTGCATGTAGTTTCCTGGCTTTGGCTAGTGCTTTATCCGGGATATAATTGAGAGTGTGCTTCACATTGTTTACGGAAGCAGAGATAATTGGACGAGGGAAATGTTTTTCTCTGGCGTCGAGTGGCAGTTCGAGGGCTGCGGTGATTGCTGAAATCTGCTGGATTCGGTGAATAATTGGAATTCGAAGTTATTCCTTCTGTCTCGTCTCATTACTCTGTAAGCCTCTTTGTTTCGGTTGCTTTGATCCCGTGCTCTACGAGACCGCTCATTTGTTGCTCGTCTTGTGCAGTTTGCCTTGAGCGGATATCCACTATTTCTTGGTTTAGGATTAAGCTCTGCTCCGATTCATTCTACTTTAAAAGCATTCAAAACTTATAAATTTTGTAAGCAATTGAAGCTTTTCAAGTGACATTTGTAGCAGAGAACGCTGCAAAGTGAGCTGTAGTGCTGTTTGGGGGTGTACATTATGTATTTTTGGCTTAGAGCGATTGTACATGATTTTAAAATTTCGTTGCAGAAAACACAAATTGAGAAGCATGCAGTAAACGACAGCGTCTAGCAGTTGATCTGCGATCTGCTACTCATGTGCGCATGTGTTTATGTGTGACATTCTAGATTCATGTAAAAATACACTTAAATACTGAGGCACGTTCGTGTAATTTACTTCATTACCACTACATTTCATACATAATCCTATGTCAATGTTCTTTAACCATTTAATGGTTTATTGTCTGTTGAAAAGGAGCTCAGCATGCAAGAAAGTTAATCACTCAAGGATGACGTTTTTTTTTAATTTGATCTTGGTGCGTTTCGTTTGTCATAATTTTTTTACGGAACCATATTTAGGAAAACAACGTAAATTAGGTTTAAAGAGAGAAACCAAAAAAAAAATCAATCTAGAATAAAGATAAAACGTTTATGATTCTTTCAACAGGTGAATGCGAACGCAGCCGTTTAGGTATTTGATGCGAATGTGCATCCTGGAGCATTCCCGAGATATCTGAAATCCCGCCTTATAGGCACACATAAAGATAGCAATTCCAATTAGTCATTAATTTTGGCTCCTCAAAGAGTTAGGGGATGTGTTGGCAACCTGCATGATTGAGGGCTCCTTCAAACGATTCAACTTGTATATTCTCCTTCTTTGCTTTACCGTTCAAAACCACACTAAGAAATTTGATGTCTTGTGCTCGAGTTTCTGGAGCGAGTGAACATAAGGTGCCGATGCTAACTGCTTGCTGGTGTCAACTGTTCTGTAGAGATTGGACTCAAGTGCATTCGGCCCCAGAATACTGACTTATGTTTTAGTAAGCTACATCAGTTATATCCATGGGTTCGAAAAATAAGTGGCAATTTTTTTCGTTCATAATGCATGACTGCGATTGTCTTGACTCGCCCTCAAATTAGACACCAACTTAGAATGACGTTTTCAGCAACGTGATTGAAAGTTTAATCGTGAGGTTTCATTGAACTGTACTGCGTGTTTTGTTTTCATATCTCCCCATAATACTTGCCCTAACAAGTGGTCAGGATTAACTTTCACTATGTCTGTCTCTATGCTCTGTGTGGTTGAGCTTTGTTTCCCACTTCCAAACTTCTGGCGTTATCTTATTCATGTAAAGTAGCGTTAAAGGTGGGTAGTCTATAGCATACGTTCCCCTGTTTGATCGGTGCCGCTCACCATGCCCCATTATCAACCAATCTAGTTTAATCCGTCAGTAAAATCAGTTGCTACATCAGTGAGCCGATATTGTTTTGGAAACACTTAGAAGGACACGTCTGAATCTCCTTAGAGAAATTAGGCTCCGTAAACACCCACACTCCCCTCGTTCTTTTTATGCATAACGATTGACTCGCGTACAAAGCGAACCTTTTTTTTTTTTGCCATTAACAGTCGTATGGAGAAGCAACGAAGACACGAAGCGAGGCTCAGCGGTGGACCGCAATTTAGGTTCGCCACAGAGACGCACAGAAGGGTTGGGCCGCCGCCTAAACTCGAGATTGCCTCGCAGCAATCAGGCCTAGTGACGCCGGCGGCCGCTACCCCAGGGGAGATCCCGAGGCCCCCAACCGCCGCGTTCCGAGAGTCTTCAACTCTATCCGGCGGCACGCGTAGGTTTCCGCGGCGGAAGCCGTGGCTTCCGGGATGAGGGGGCGTGCGAAGGGTGCGTAGTGGTAGTGTTGGGAAGGGGGTGGGTGTAAAGGAGGAACAGCGGGAAAGTGGGCGGGTTCGAGAAACGCGCCTTATGTTCCACCGTCGTTGTCATAGTTGTAAGCACTGCGGTGGAGGGCCTGCCCTGTGTGACGAGTTCGACGAAACAATCTGGGCTCGCATTGACAAAAGCAGCTCTTATACGCTTTCGCCCCACAGAGTCGAGTTACAAAATAGGCTCTCATACGCTATAGGGCGTTGAGTAGCAACATTATATTCTAGCCAACTGCGAGAGTAAAGGTTTTGTTGATGGTTCTCGCTCTGTAAACACTCAGGCAGAAGGTCTTACGATCCCGAATCGTTCGTGAGTATGGGGCGTTGGACCAACGCAGCACTTGCTTTGAACACGTGGCCGCAGGTGCGGAGGATATATCTTGATTAATTGAAGTTACGCATCAGCTGCTGATGATCGGTATCATTATTCTTAACGTTGTGGTGCTTGAAAAATTGTGCAGCCAATCGAGGGTGCTCAGCCAATTGAGGGTGAATTTCGTGTAAAACATCCCGCACGGAGTGTGCCGGATTTATTTCGTTCCATAGGGTTCAGTGACGATGCACAGAACTTGGCGAGCCTGGGATGCATACTGGGCGCTATCCAGCGTGGTGTTTGCCAAACGGATTCGACAAGGGAGCACGGGAGGGGGCGCTTTCTGCGTGCATGCTATATGGCGGTTGGAGCACGTATCGGATCCCACAGAGTCGGGTGTGTGGAAGCTTGGCAAGCCCAACTTGATAAGATACACCGAGGGGCGGGAAGGGGGTGAAGTGATGGTTTGCTTCGATGCAGTGCGCATGCTCTGGGTATAAGCACGTGCATCGTGCGCTCAACTTTGGCAGAAATTCATGAATGCAAGAGTAGTAAGCAAACAAAAAAAAAACAAGAAACAAACAAAACAGCAGCATCAGCAAAAACAAATTCATGATTGCGCCTAGTGCGATGCTTTTTCCGTGGTATTATCTCGCGCATGTTTAAAGAGAACCAGGAAGTAACGAGCTTTCGTGAGCAGCAGTGGCTATCACGTTCGGAGCAATCTAGAGATTCGATCATGTTGCCTTCCGGTGTGATCAGTATACTCTGATGAAATTATCCACTGCAGCTACGTCTTGCCAGACAGATTATTTGTTTTGTGCGGCCAGGTAGTATTTGTTACGGTGCACATCACACCGCTAATATACCCTAATATTAATTTTGAAAGTTGTCCCTTGAGTGCACGTTTCATATGAAATCTCGGAAAGTGGTGAATGTGATATTGCAGCTTTTGTGAGCTCTCAAATGCAAGAAACAGATTTATATAGAGAAATCTTGTCAATAAGTAGCACTAGCGATAGGAGAAGATGTGTCGTAAGTATACCGTACATTCATTGCATATCTCACAGGCTAAAGAAACTAAGAAGCACATACGGCGTTAATGTTGTTTTTACAGCTGTTAATGAGCTAGGTAAGGTTTATGCCGCTGTGCAAATAAAGAATGAGCGAGTAAAAGAGTAGAAGCGGACCGGTATTTGTTTCGCGAAACACATCAACGAAATCACTGATTTCCATACGAGTGTAGTATATAAGGCCCCTCTCGGCTGTGGTCACTTCTACGTGGGACAGATGGACCGCTGCACTAACCGGAGATTATTGGAACGCAAAAGATCGCTAAGTGGAGACTCACCTTGTAATCTCTCTATCTCTACATCGTGGAGAGTGTAAGTGCACGACAAATTCGACGAATGCGCAGTTTTGTGCTGGCACATGAATGAAAAAAAAAACGCGTCTGATGATTAAGGTATGACATATTGATAATAGCGGTAGTGCATGCGCAAGCCATCTGTCGATTAACTCGCGTAAAGAAAAAAATCAAATGTCTTGACAGTTATCTTTCGCGTACACCACCACGCTTGCCAGATTGTGGGGTCTCAGAAGGAGGCACCACGCTCTCGGAGCGAACGGACACAGCAGACGCGGTCGGATCGAAGCGAACGAGACATTTATTTAGCTGGTTTTTACAACGGCGATATCGTCACTTGAATCAATAACCGATCGCTACTGATCAACACGCTAAACGCAACCTTACACAATATTCCACAACACTCAACAACATAACAAACACAAGGCGGCGTTGCCAACGCTCGACTCACCACGAGGGCCCGTGAGCGATGACCACACGCTAAAGGTCGCCAATGTGTCATGTGCCGCCACCCAGAATCGCCACCAGGCGTCACTGTTGGCGCTACCGCGCTAACAAAGATGATTATGGTGGTGGCGATAAACGCTCGCGAGCGCAACGCCACCTACCGCTCGATGATTGTGAACTCTAAATGCGGCCTACACGTGAAACACGTGCGCGCCACGAGGCGCAAACGACTTTACAGGGGGGGGGGGGGATCGTTTTGACAAGATTCACAGGTTCGAATATTGCATGAGTATGCGCAGGTAAGCTTTCGTTCCTTTTTTTTCTTTTACACCGTAGATTCCTGCTGTCTTGACTTCCTTCTTGTACCCTTGTTCGTCCTCGCTGTCTCTTAAGAATGACTGAATTATTTTTTGGTCGTTGTAACACGTGATGCATTTCTTCTTGAGCACACACCCACACACACAGGTGCTTGAGCGTGTGATTGTGTGTGTCTATGTGTGCGTATTATTGCGATACAAGTGCCTATGTACGACGCGAGGTACGCATGTGTTTCGCAACTTTACGCGATCCTAATTATCACGCTGTTTGTCTAAGTTGGGCTTTTCCGCAGCAATAGCAAGTATGTAAGTAAGCACGCTTTGCAGTTACAAAGTGGTTACAGATACTGAATTAATGTATATGAAAGCTATGTATATAACATCGTGTAAATTTCTGCGCTGAGAGAGGGGGGGGGGGTAGGGAAATAAAATCGCGGGAATGTAAAAAAAGAAAGACACGCATGAGTAAACACGTGATTAGTCTGAGTGCTGCGAACCGGGTCTCGTTACAACATGCATGAGCATGTGTCTCCGATAAAACTCAAAAGCAGTTCCGTTGCTAGAAAGAAACCCGCTAAGCACGGAATTTGGCGGTATATACATATTTTTGCGGTTCAATGTTTCTCGCGTTGATTTTCGGGCATTTGGCACGCCAAGACAGGTTTCCTCTACTTTCTTCGAGAGCTCGTTTGCGGAAACTTCGAGAGATTGCGTTGCCTTTACTAATGAGATTTTAAAATTAAGCTCGCTGTTTGATAAAGGTGAATTTACAGGCGTAGTTGCGTCTCGGTCTTTGTAACCGAGAACCAAATCGCAGTATTGCGGTAACAAGATTATCTTTAGAGCCTGCTACCTGCACTCATTGAATGAACGCGAAGTATCACGAACACTGCAGCAGCGCCTTTTTTTTTAATTTTCTTTTGTTTCTTTGTGCTTTGTAACCTGTACATCTTCAACGTTGCCATGAATTCACTGAGAGATTGATTCGAAGGAAACGATGTGTTATGGTGGAGTTTTTTTTAACTGCACATTGCAGGCAACAGCATCGCCTGTAAGGTTCCGTTATTGGTCGCTCGAAAACTTTCCGTGTCTAGTAATATATCTCGTCACAGCCTTATCATTAGACATTGATGTATGAAACATACAACAGGCACTACCACTTTGACTCTGTCGTTTGATGTCGTCCTGCAGTTCTCTCCTCCAATAAGCAGGGCGTCGTTGTAAGTCTTACTCTGCCAGCGAAGACACTTTAAATAGCTCAGTAGTTTACTGACTGCCGTCGTACCCTGTTTAGCCCGTCCGAATTCTGCCGCCTTCGTAAATGCGATAGATGACCAAATACACAACTTTCCTGGCCAAGCTTTGTGTGTTCTTCAAGCGAGAATATCGAATACATAGTGGACAAATGCATTGTAACACATCGGTGAATACCATTCGCACATGTTGTAGGCCCGTGGGTTCAGATTTAGGTGCACGTAAAAGAACCCCAGGTGGTGGAAATTTCCGGAGCTCTCTACTACGGCGTCTTTCATAATCATATTGTCACGTGCTACAAAAGGTCTTCAACTAGGAAGAACTGAGCCGGCGGGGAGACGCACCAAAAACTGGCAAGATGGCTGCTTCAATAATAAACAACTAGCCAGAGCACGTGCTGCCCCAGAACATCGTCTTCCATTCTCGCGGACAGCCATGGTTTGCGCTCGCCGTAACTAGCGGCCAAGTGGCATTATTCCCCCTCTGAGAAAAAAAAAGGCATCACTCTGATGCTTGGAAAGTACACAGGCAAAGTCGGGGCGAACCAACAGGAAATACGCGCATACACAAAGCGATATGGTTCATGCGCAGTCGCACTACCGCGAGAAGTACGGCTTCAGGCGCACCACGTGGACAATCTCCGAGGAGTTCGCCGTCATGGCGAGAAGGCGCCGTCAGGGACTGCCTCGTAGTGCACATCGCTCACGCGTCGCAAAACTTTGTATGGTCTGAAGTAGCGACTGAGCAGTTTTTCTGACAATCCCTGGCATCGGACTGGAGTCCACACCCAAACTTGAGTGCCTGGATGGTACTCAACTTGTCAATGGCGAGCGTTGTAGCGGCATGCGTCTGTACTCTGCTGGTGCGTAATGTGTAGGCGTGCTAACTGGCGTGCTTCTTCGGCGTTTTGGGTAAGCTGCACAGCATCAGGAGTGATCGAAACATCGCAATTGTGTGGAAGCATCGCATCCAGCATGGTCTGGACCTCACGTCCATAGACAAGACAAAAAGGCGTGAATCGCGTAGTTTCCTGGACGGCAGTATTGTACGCGAATGTGACGTACGGTAGCACCTGGTCCCAGGTCTCATGCTGGACATCTACGTATATAAATAATATGTCAGCGATGGTCTTGTTGAGTCGCTCTGTCAATCCGTTGCTCTGCGGATGATATGCCGTGGTCTTGCGATGCCTCGTGTAGCTGAGCTTGAATACGTCATGAATGAGCTGGGCCGTGAATGCTGTTCCTCTGTCTGTGATTACGCACGACGGGGCGCCATGTCGAAGAACGATCTGGTCCATAAAGAATTGGGCGACGTCGGAAGCCGTAGTGCGTTGTAGTGCCTTTGTTTCGGCGTACTTCGTCAAATAGTCGGTGGCTAGTACGATCCACTTGTTTCCGGCACATGATAGCGGAAAGGGCCCCAGTAAATCCATTCCTATTTAATCAAATGGCGCTCTGGGTGGTTCTAATGGTTGAAGAAGCCCCGCGGGCTTTAATGGCGGGGATTTGTGGCGTTGACATTCCCGGCAGCTTTTCACGTATCGCTTAACTGATGCAGAAAGCTTAGGCCAGTAGTATGCTTGTCGAACTCGAGCGAGAGTTCGAGAGGAACCTAAGTGACCAGATGTGGGCTCATCGTGGCAGGCAAGAAGAATGTCGTCACGCATGTCAGTTGGCACAACTAGAAGATAGGTTCTCTCATTGACATTGGAGTTTTTCTTATACAGGACCCCATCTCGCAGACAGAACGACGACAGACTTCGAGAAATACATCGAAGTATGAACGAGTTGCGTCCTTCAAGATTTTCGATAACTGCGCGAATTTCATTGTCCGCACGCTGTCGCGTAATCTGATCTGTTGTAGTAAGGGCCCCAAGAAAACCATCGTCATCCTCGGCGTCGTGGCCACAAACTTCGACAGGTGCACGGGATAATAAATCAGCATCTTCGTGCTTGTGGCCCTGTTTGTAAGCGATCGTGAAATATTATTCCTGCAGACGAAGACTCCATCGTGCCAGTTGCCCACACGGGTCCTGTAGGTTGGCTAACCAGCACAACGAATGATGGTCGGTCACTACCTTGAAGGGGCGTCCGTAAAGGTAAGGCCTAAATTTCATCGTGGCCCATACAACAGCGAGGCACTCTTTCTCTGACGTGAAGTAGTTGACCTCTGCGCGGGAAAGAGTGCGGCTAGCGTACGCTATCACTCGCTCTGTGCCCTATTGTTGTTGTACGAGGACAGCACCAAGACCCACGTTGCTGGCGTCAGTATGAATTTCAGTATCAGCGTCTTGGTCAAAGTGAGCGAAGACTGGTGGCATCTGTAAACGCTCCCGTAGTTCTGAGAAAACTGCGTCCTCTTCTTCCTCCCAGACGAATGAAACATCTTCACGAGTAATTCGAGTGAGCGGTTCAGCAATCCTAGAAAATTTTTCTATAAAGCGGCGATAGTACGCGCAGAGCCCTAGAAAGCGACGCACTGCCTTTTTATCACGTGGAACAGGAAACGAGGCCACGGCGGTACTTTTGCCAGGGTCTGGTCGAATACCATCCGCACTGACAACATGGCCGAGAAACTTAAGTTCCATGTAACAGAAGTGGCATTTTTCTGGCTTCAGTGTCAGGTTAGCAGAGTAGAGCGCTTCCAGCACATTCTGCAGACGCTTCAGGTGCTCCTCAAAGGTGACAGAAAACACGACATCATCGAGGTAAACTAAGCACGTGTGTCACTTTAGACCGGTAAGAACAGTGTCCATCATCCTCTGTAATGTCGCAGGGGCAGAACAGAGGCCGAAGGGAAGCACTTTGAATTCATATAGGCCATCCGGTGTAACGAAGGCGGTTTTTTCACGATCTCGCTCATCAACTTCGATCTGCCAGTAGCCACTTTTTAAGTTTATCGATGAAAAATACTTGGCCCGCTGCAGTCTGTCGAGGAAATTGTTGATGCGAGGCAGTGAATAGACGTCTTTTTTAGTCACGCTGTTGAGTTTTCTGTAGTCCACGCAGAAACGCAGTGATCCATCTTTTTTCTTCACGAACACGACCGGAGATCACCAGACACTTTTCTTAAGTTGGATAATGTCATCTTGCAACATTTCTTTGACTTGAGCATTTATAACGTCACGTTCCTTTGCCTAAACGCGGTAAGGGCATTGTTTTATGGGTGAGGCGTCGTTATACGTAATTATTCGGTGTTTGGTGATCGGTGTCTGACGAACCTTCGAGGTGGACGCGAAGCACTCTTTAAATTGATATAGCAGTTCACATAGCTCGGTCTGTTGTCGTTCCGAGGGGGTCGAGTTGACATCAACTTTTCCAAGTAGTGAAGCCACGTCGCTTGGTGTCGGTCGAAGCCCGTCGTTGGCTGATGTAGATGCGAAGTCTTCAGAAACGTCTGCGATAGGGTAGGCGAAAGCGATGGCGGTGTCACGAAACAGGTGCCGGTACTCGTTACTGAAATTAGTCACAAGTAGGGCAGAGTGTCCATCATAAAGCGTGACGAGGCTGCGTGCAGCGCAGACACCTAGCACGAACAAAAGCGTCAAGTTGCCTTCGGAGACAACCTCACCATACCGTAACTTGTCAGACACCACATCAACTGGACGCTTGAACGCGGAGGCAACGTGAGGCTGTCAGCAGAAACGCGAAGCGTGCTGTCATGGATGTTGTCAGGTTTGTCGGAGGATCCAGCTGTCTAAATCGTCACGGTACGTTCTCGAAGATCGATAATAGCGCCGTGCTCCCGCAAAAAGTCGACTCCGAGGATTAGGTCTCGGAAACAGTCACGAAGTACGAGGCAGCTGGCGAGAAACGTACGTCTCCGAATGCTCACTCTGATAGTGCACATGCCGATTGGGGTGACATCGTGCCCACCGGCAGTACGAATTTGTGCTTCGTACCAAAGCGTTACAACTTTCTTTATGTGCTCTGCTAGTTTCCCGCTTATGATCGAGTAGTCCGCACCTGTGTCCATTAACGCACTAACGTCGTGGTGACCGTCGACTACCACATGTATAGCCAGAGAAAATCTGCTTCTGGCTTTCGTCGCTGTCGTCGGGGAATCGCTCCGTGTCCGTGCTTGCGTCGGTGGGAGGCCTTGCTTGTGTCGAGTGTCAGCGGCCTCGCTCCCGAAGGCCGCTGTCGTTAGTTTTCCCGCCTAGGGCTTGGCGAGCGCGCCGGCGCCGCTCCTGGGAGGCTCCCAAAATTTCAAAAAGATCGCCTTGGGGATGGGGACCGCGACTGCCGCCGCAGTGGCATGCGCTGCTCTGAGAGGTAATCTTCAATAGCTCTTGGTCTTTCGCCAAATCTCGGCCGTGGTGCGTCGACGGCAAAACCCTGTAGTCCGAGGCGACGATAGGGACATTCCCGGTACACATGTCCAGCTTCACCACAGTGGTAACACAGTGGCCGTCTGTCTGGTGTGCGCCATACGTCGGATTTTCTGGGAAGCGGCTGTCGATTTTCTAAGTGCTGAAGTGGCTGCAGCGAAGGAAGTGCATCCTGAGGCATGGGATTAACGAAGCGCGGTGAAGCAGGAATATATCGGCTTACAGCTTCTGCGTATGATGCATGATGTGGCTCCGCCGGCACAGGCGGGACATAGCTGGAAGGCGGCACTTGGAGAGCCTGTCGTACTTCGTTTCTGACAAGGCTGCAAATAGACCCTGCAGTAGGTTGGTACTGGCACTGAATCTTTTGTAGTTCGTCGCGCACCACCGATTGAATGAGATCGCAAAGAGACTCGATGTTGATGTTGCCTGCCGCACCTCCAATCTGACCTATTGACGAAGCGGCACTCACTTGCCGGTCGTACACAGTAGAGCGCTGCTGCAGCACTTGCTCCATGGTTGTGGCTTCGGTCAAAAATTCCGCCATGGTCTTTGGGGGACAGCGAACGAGGCCAGCGAAAAGCTGCTCCTTCACCCCTCGCATTAAATGACGGACCTTCTTTTCTTCTGCCATGTCGGGGTCAGCTCGACGAAAGAGGCTCGTCATGTCCTCGACGTACATCATGACGCTTTCATTCGGCATTTGGAGGCGCGACTGAATTGCTCGCTCGGTTCGTTCGCGGCGATCGGGATTGGCCCAACTTGCCAGCAGGTATCAACGAAAGACGCTCCACGAGGGAAAAGTCTCACGGTTTTCGTACCAAGTACGAGCGCCATCCTCCAAGCTGAAATACACGTTCCTCATTTTGTCGAAGTCGGTCCAACCATTGTAATCCGAAACCCGTTCAAACTGGGCCAGCCAGTCTTCGACATCCTCCAAGACGGAACCGTGGAACACCTTCGGCACTCGTGGCTTCCACAGCGTATGATGCGTGGCTGCAGCGCTTTCCTGTGCGTTGGAGGCTGCATCGCCTTTTGTAGCGTTCGGGGGTGTGATAGACGTCATCTCGGGAAGAGGTCCATGCTCAGGAGGTAGTCCTCGGAGTCTTCGGCTTGAGCGGTGGACAGGTGGTATCACTGCAGGTACAGGGCTACCTGGAGGCGTTTGGAACATCGGCTTGGGGTTACCCAGCAGCTCCACGAGTTGTCACGTGCTACAAAAGGTCTTCAACTAGGAAGAACTGAGCCGGTGGGGAGACGCACACATTATGGTGGTTTTGGGACGTTAAGCCCCACAGATCAATCAAATTATCAACCATTCTCACATCAAATATGCAGTGAATACACCGGTTAATCTAGTGAATACAACGAGTGAAAGCACACCTGTGAACACAGGTTGTTGGCGCATAACTTCAGTGTTTCTGTAGTCATTACAAGTACATGTATAGCAACAATATTCGAAAAAAAAAGCAATCATGGTGCACGGAACGACAATATTAAGGCTGCATTCTTGAAACCGCTCAAATAGGAAAGCTGCTACGTATTAACTTTAGGAAAGTATGACTATACTTCGTATGCGTTCGCACCAACCAAATCCTTCTCATTTTTTAAGTGCGCCTATATTAGGCGTGTAGTCAAGAACACAAAAAAAAGAAACTGTTTGATCGCTGGTCGGAAGTAGATGTCAGCCGGAAACAGGTTTCACCTTTATTGGAGAGTGGATATAGGAAGAACCGCGAGTACTTTAGTTAACTGAAGGCTTTCAGAAAAAAAAAAGTTAGTTTGCGTTGTTTTAATTTCGCGGCCCTCTTCTAAAGTCAAGTTGTGCGTGTGTTTTATACCAACCACGTCAAATTCATAACGTATGTTAGGAGGCTGCATTATCGTGTCCCTTCCAAAGCTTTGTAATGTCCTCCCTTCGTGTCTGGCTCCCCGCTAGCTTATCTGCCGTCGTCCTATCACGCGGTTAATCGCGCGCGCTTCCAAACTCTCACACAATGGCGTCTCGAGGGTCTTCATGGCGCGCGACCCAGCCTACAGCCTCTTTCAGTCGCGCGCTGCTTTCTTTACGCCTATCTGATTAGGGTCGTTTTCTGTGTGCATTTTTTGAGTCAACGAGCGTTCGGAAGCGGAATGTTCTCTTTCTCATTCACCTCCCATCGGCTGCCGTCACATCTCGGGCTGCCCGCGGTCTCCACGCGAGGAGGGATGAGCGGCTTTGTAGCGCACGCCTAATTAAATCTTTGCCGAGGCAGGAGAAGCGCCGGCCGCGGCAGCCCGCACGGAAGGAGATAATGCGGCGCGGAATATGCACGGAGGCCGGCCGTTGCCACCACTCCCGCCCTTCCTTCCTGATCGTGCAGCTTTTAGCGCTACGAGACCAGCCTGCTACGCGGTTGTTTCATATCTCGCCCCCCCCCACCCCCTTCTCTAACAGGAAGCGAGCGAGGCGAGAACCAGGGAACGTAGAACTGGACGCGCGCTTACGTCGTTTTCAAAGTGATCGGCAAGCGAAAGGGTGTTAAGAAAAAAAAAGAAATGTGCTTAGGGAGATGGGTCTAATGAATACGCGGCCTTTTGTCAGCGGCGTCATCTAAAGTAGATTGCGCGGCCGATCCCCGCGAGATGAAGGATTTAGATATGTCTATAGGTATCGTTAAAAAGTGTCCGTCCAATCTACGCTTAACAGTATTTGCAGACATTCAATGGCAGTGTTTTCTTGCAAACTGTGGATTGGATCCCCCCCCCCCTTTTTTTAAATGGTTTAACCGACGTTTTGAAGACCTCTCGTGAAAGAATTGAACTTTGATTGAAATTACCAGGCTGTACATTTGTGAATGAGAGGAATGTGATAAAAAAAATAAAGTTCTTGAACTGCCTAATGCATCTGCAACCCTCTGTTTCGGCCCGAAGGCAGTATTACATATGCGTATGTACGTGTACTTGTACATACACAGGTAGATAACAGTATGCGTCTGCTTCACTGATATCTTTATAGCTTTCGCTTTCCTCACAGCCTCAGATAACCAAATGAAAAAAAAAACACGCACGTAAGATACAGACACGCTGAAGATGCATAACAGATCCTTTATTATTATTATTATTATTATTATTATTATTATTATTATTATTATTATTATTATTATTATTATTATTATTATTATTATTATTATTATTATTATTATTATTATTATTATTATTATTCGACATCCATAAGTCATCAAAACTGCTGCCATGTACGTCGGCCCTTAAGACGTCTTAGGTGGTTTTATAGCTGCTTTTCGGCTGAGGGACCTACGAAAATAGCTGTAAATAACAATTTGGTTGATTTATTGATTGATGTTTAGTCGAAACCGTATACACCAGTCTGAGTTCCATAAATATATATGTCAAAGGGTCAACTCGAACCAAATTGGAATCATTTAACGTTATTGGCATTAGGCATTTAGAGTATTGTTTTTGCACAGTTTTTGAACGTGGTACTGGTACTAACAATTCTTCAAATTTCTTGTCGTGTAACTTGTCGTGTAAATTTTTCTTGGATTCCGTTGCTACAAGTGGTTACTAATATTTTCATGGATTTTCTTTTTGTATACATGACTTGGACGATATCTGTGGAAACAGTGAGCTGGAATTGCAGCAGAACTATATCAAGTCAGTGTCGTTGCTGCGTTGGGAGCATTATATGTGTGGGGAGATATTTATTTTCTAACCGGTAAATAAGTTACAGATTGGTGTCGACGCCTCCTCTAGAAAGATGCCTGCGACGTCACACGCTTTCCCATGGGGACGGGAGGTTCCTCGTGTCTCCGCGAGGAATGCTCGCAGCCGACACAAGTACTTCCGCTAAATTCGGAAGTGACGCCATCACTGAGGAATGACCGTATTGCCCCCAAGACGGCAGTAGACATTGCTGTAATCTCAGAGGCGGTGAGGTGTAAAGCAGTCGCCGCAGCAAGTGCTCGCAGCAGACACTGTTTGGGGTAGTGGAGGAGGAAAGAACAGGAGAGGGCTGGGAACCACCTTTTCGGCTCAAGTCGCAGGCATCTTTCTAGAGGAGGCGTTGTTGGTGTACATTACCTCATGCTAAGTTGATATTGTTTAGGCGTGATTGAAAATAACACTTTCTGGCATTTTCAGGTGCATCACCGAAATAGGTGAAATGAACCAACTCCTACAAGCTCCAAGGTGCACGAAGGTAATTAACAATATTTGTCTTAATAATATTATTTCTCATAAGAACATTCAGGTATATTTGAAAAACATGAAATGAACGTGAAGCTGCGGTGACATGCTTTGCAGAAGATAGAAAAACCTGAACCCATTTAAATGACGCGTGGGTGTTAGCCACCCACGCGTCAAGTTTTCTAAAGCGGATTCGACAAAAAGCGTCAGCGCAATGACATGGCAACACTGGAGGCTCGATTTAAGCAATACACTTGAAGGGGACAAGGAAGTGAATTGAATTGAAAACAATTCTATTCGTTCCTGCAGAGCTCGACGGGGAAAAGAGAAAGGTACGTGGCGCGTTTTGATAACAAAACTGCGGTAGTGTTTTGGGGAAGCAGGATTTCCATTGAGTAAGCTTATTGCTTCACCATGTGGACTAGCTACATTAGCTTGATGGCATTGGGGTACTGACACGCAAATTTTCAGTTGTTCACAGGGTAGCCAGCCGGTCTGAGAACTAGCTAATCTACCTGTCCTTCCTCCTTCCTTTTCTTCAATTGTCATTCTTTTTGCATCAAGTGAAAGGCAAAGCCTCCAAAAGCCAAGAAAATGGGCTCGTAAGCATGAGCGCACACTGAAAAAAGTAACTACGGAATATTTTTAGAACCTATTTTCGATTCCTAGTGTACTCTGACGTCACAAGGGGGTATGAGCTTCTCTTCACGTGCTCGTGCAAGTGATAATGCATGACATGATAAGTACGCTGATAGGTATCCTGGTATCATTCATATAGTACGTGTAATAAGATTAGTAGGTATGGTGGTTATGGTTGTTATGTTTGATAGCGGATAGGCATGATTGCTGATTCGTATGTCGTGGTTGATATTGCAGGTATGGTAGCTATATTTACTGTATAGTTGTTACGGTGAGTACGGTTGGTTCGATAGCTGCGGTCGGAACAGTTTATGTGTTTAGTACGGATGACGTGGTGTGATTGGTGTTGGGTTTATGCGTTTACGATATTGTCATCCTGACTCCACTATTTACGTTAGACGGAAAGCAAACATGTATATTTTGGGACAGTCACCTAGAGGAGCGCTCATCCAAGATAAGCAACATAAGACTCGGGATGCCACTTATATATATTGTTGTAAACGACAAAAAAAAAACTATGGCCTGAAACACACACGCTTACGCCGGATGTCGCAAATGCATAGGCCCAACGAAAGTATGGCTGTTTATCTCTGATTAAATATGGAAATCGAAGACAAACTCTGCTTTCTTAGGGCACCTGCGGACAAAACGTTACTGTCCCCAGAAAAAGCTAATGGACTTTTTATGAGATGGACATGTTCCGATTCGTAAGGCGAACATTTATAAGGCGAGCCTGCGTATTCAAAACGTTGCTCTCCCTAGCTCGTGGATGCGAATGGACTATCTGTAAGGCAAACATGTTTGCTATGCGCACCGGAAATAACAGCCTTCTCCGAGCGCGCCACTCTATTGTTCGCGCGGGGACAATCGAGCCTTTTCCATGGCGTCGTCTCGAATTTCGCATCCGATTCTTAATGCCGCGCCGCCAGCTTCGAAGGGGAAACGCAGACTCGTTCAAATCACTTCCCACGTCTCTTTCTCTCTCTCTTCTCCTTTTCCAATGACGTGCGCGTACAACAATGCCGCCCCAAATCCCCTACGTGCAACCCTCTTTACCCTTCTTTTTCCCCGCCTCGCCCCAGTCACGCGAGCTTTTCCCTTAATAATAATAATAATGCAAAGAGAAAAAGTCAATCTCGTCTGCAGCGAAGGAGATGCGGGGGTGTATATACATGTCTTATTATTATTTCTTTTTTGCTCCCTGTACGGCGTGTGCGATCGTGTTGCTTCGGGTATACGGCTAGCGAGGATCTTACATGAGCTGCCTCTCGTCGCTGCTTGAGTGAATGAGTGAGGAGGAGGAGGCAAGCACTCCGTAATACAGCGGAGTGGGGGAGGGAAAAGGCGGGGACCGTTCTCAGTGAAGAAGCACGGGCGTTAATATTGCGCCCGGCATCGTCTTACCCTCGGCGTGCCGACAGGCAGCGAAAGCGGCGCGTAATCGGCCCGCTCCATGCACGTTTTCCTTTTCGGCCCGGAACGAAGCGGACCCCCGTCCCGCTTTTTCAGCGCTGTGTACGGGCGAGTGCTAAGCGCGAAGCCAGCCGGGTGCGCTGTCGCCTGGCGTCCCCTCTTCCTCCCGTGTTTCGTGCGTGGCACGCGTGGCGTGTATTTGTGTGTGCGTCGGGCGACCTGTTCAGGCGATTTTCCCCCTTGCCTTCTCTCTCTTAACTCCCTTCTAGAACGGTTGCAGCCAAGGAGAGGAGGGATGGAAGAGAAAGAGGGTGGATCGACGCCCGCCCGTCCTCACGCCAGCCGAACCTTAATAAGCATTGACGAATTCCTTTGCCTTTCCACCCTCGCTTCCGTCAGCCCGTGTTCTTTCTTTCTCTTCCGCTCTTTCTTTCTCTTCCACCCACCCGTGCGTGCCTCTGCACGGTCTTCTTTTTTTTCTGTAGTTACTTTTTACAGCGTAGCCGCCAGATTGCAACGCCAGAACGGGCGTAAGAGGCGCGCAATATACAGTCCTATCCCGTATACAATAGCGTGAAGAGAAAAAATCCTCTCTTTATCTCTACTGGCACCGTGCAGGCTCGCTGCGGAGGGACAATCGATTCCGGACGTCTGCATTATGAAAATGTATCGAACTGTCGCCACGCTCATTCCAATATAGGTTGCGACGCCGCGCTTGTTGCGCCCTACGTCGGCACGGAGAAAGTAACTCTGGCTGACGCTTCTTTTCGGTTGTTCCGAGATAAAAGAAACATAGTTGCGTCCGTTGGTCAAAAAAGCGCAAATGTAACAAGAAGCCAGAAAGGCACAGAACAGAGTGCTGTGCTCTTTCCCGCCTCTTCTTAGTTTCTTGTTACGTTTGTGTTGCTACACCTATTACTAGGCATCACTAACTAGACTGCCAGAAAATGTTGCTGTAGTTACGTGTTGCTAGCTGGTGACCCTGTTGCTTTTTCGCAAGCTGCAGTCTCTCGCAATAGGAAGATTTCTGTGCCAAAAAGGCGGATCCGTTATTCAATCAATTACTAGCCACCCCGTCGTGTCGCCACTCGTATTACTCTAGTGAGGTTCACGGTTCAAGTACATGTTTAACTCGATGTGGTTAGGCTTTGACGGAATAGTGGTTGGCGAAAGACGAAGAAACCGAGATAAAGACAGGCAGGTCAGCCAGTTCACAGACCGTCTGACCACGCTGTGCTGAGGGAAGAGCTTAAGGGTTATAAAAGACAAAAGGAAAGATGGGTTCCTTACCAAGTGGTACTGCGTGGTTTAACAATTGAGATCTAATAAACTTACGTTTGCCTCGAGAGTATGACCTCACACTGTAACGTCAAAGTGCAGTGAGACTGTTGCTGGTGGTCAGAACATTAAATAACCATAAAATGGTTACAAAGAGGTTAGGTTATTGGGTTGTGGCAGTATTGGCCTCCCCCCCTCACAGTACTAGGTGGAAACCCTATTCCCGAGCTCCATTGGCAAAAAAGGCCAACCACGTCTGTTAAACCAGGGCCTTTTGGCCCTGACAGCTGTCTTCTCTCGAAGGGTTGGGGGGATAGGTGGATGCGACAGGCATGCCCAGAATATGTGGAAGGTGCCAGCAACCTCTCCACAGAACTGCTACGTGCCATCAAAGGATGAGTTGAAATGGTTTAGCACCGCCACGTATAGTACAGTGTCGGTAAACAATTTCAAAAGAAGGAGGCGCTCGTCATCGCGATGAAGTCCCTTGCAATGATCTGGGTGGTGCCGGTGCTCATCCTTGTAGTGATTGGTGATGTCTTTTAATGAAAGGACCGAATTGTCTGATTGTGAGTACGCTTCCAAAGACAGGGAGATAGCCCGGGGAGAGAGTGCGCGGGTGGTCTGATCGGCCTGTTCGTTTCCCTTGAGCCCTCGGTGACTGCAGGTGCACAAACAAGATTACGGGGTGTTGAATCAACGCATCGGCTGCTAGGTTCCAGTGTGCGCTGAGCAAGTGGGATAGCCCGCCCTCGCTCATAGTTCCGACAGGCCCTTCGCGAGTCGGTGATGATATGTTTGAATAGGAATAGATCAGAGCAAGGGTGACTGTTGCAAATAGTCGACGAAGCGGTAAGCATCGACATGTCCAGGTAGCTTAAAACACGGAAAACTTACGTGCAGTTCATCTCAGTCGTACATAGGTGGCCTCTTATGCGTCCGTCTCAATTGACTCGAAGGAGGCAGCCATCTTGTTGTTTTTCAAAGTCGATCTATTCAACCTTACGCGACCCGAAAGGTTTCTGCAACTAACGCGATTTTGCCATGATTCCAAGATCGGAGGCATTGTAACCTTTTTGCACGTCACCTTGTTATGCACTGTCTCTGAGATTAGCTTCCCTTTGACTTGACCAAGCAGCGATGTCATGTGATGGCGTCTCAGTGACTTCACGATGATGCCACGAAATTTTTTGATCTGTGACGTAATATGGTGACGTCATCTCGTGATGGTGATTTCTCGCATCACTCGTGTTGACACCGCGAACGCGGCACTCCGGTCAATTTTCGCTTTTGACGAGTGTTATGCCAGCGAGTCCTCGTCAAACGTCCGTGCCTCTGAAAAAGGCAATCTGGGTCAAGGCCAGCCCGCAGTCCGCCTGACGCGAACAACTCAACGGCGTAAACACGCGCGGCGCATCTCTGGCCCACGTGCAGTGAGTCAGCAGCGCACGTGACAGCGAGCCGGCGTCTTCGTGTCTGGGGGTCTGACGTGGCCCAGCGGCGACCCCATTGGAGGAATCTGCCCTGACGACCAGCGGCGCTTCTGATTGGACTTTTTGGTTGGACCCGGTGCAAATAAAAGAAGCCCTGCGGCGTGTCGCGAGCGGCGGTCCTGGCGGTCTTATGAGAGAGGAGTCCCCGTGTCGGAGAGCCGACATGTGTGTGAGTCGGCGGTCTTAGGCGAAAAGCTGACCTATGTGTTAGAGAGGAGAGCTCGGCTCTTCGAGTCTCTGTCGGCCCCAGTGCCGAAATTGTAACGCCTCTGTATATATGCTGTACATAAACCTTGTTTAACTCAACGTCGTCTCGTCCGCTCGTCTTATCAGCTCTGCGCAGAAGCAGTCGCGAGCTGAGAAACATACGCTACCAAACGGCTGGTGACCTTCCCGGCGGAGTTGAAAGCAGTGGCGCCTTCGGGTCCGTGTTGGCGTCGCCGTCTTTCGCAACAGTGGTGGCAGCGGTGGGATTTCGGAGGTGGCTTCGCAACAGTGGTTGGCAGCTGCGGGATCGGCCGGCGTCAGCGACATCGATGCGGTGAGTGCCTGATGTTTTCCCCTCAGTTCACCAGACTACTCTAGCTCAGGTTGTAGTAGTTTAGAGAAGGGCTGTGTGAAGCATTGAAGTGAGCTTTGATTGTTTCAAGCCAAGTCGAAGCGCTTTGAAACCAAAGGTAATGCGGAGGGTGTAAACACGGGAGTGTTAAAATTTGCTTGCGCGTCTTGCTAGTAGGCTTATAGTGGGTACGGCAAGTAGATTCTTAGATTCTTAACAGGGGCAAACAGCAAGAGGCTAGTATGAACGATGGAGAACCTTAAAGTGAAGGAACTCATCGAAATTTGTGAGGAACTCGGCATTACTTTGGGCCGTGCGAAACGAAAGCAAGCGATCCTTGAGATCATGAAGGATGAGGGAGTGTCGGCGGAGGAAGTCGATGAGGCCTGGGTGGATATTAAAGCATGCCGTGAGGAGGCTGAAAGGCGAGAAGTAGAAGCTCGCGAACGTGAAGAAGCTGAAAGGCGTGAATGTCGCGAGGAGGCCGAGAGACAGGAGCGTCTCGAGTTGAAACGACTAGAATTGGCAATCCTACAGTGTTCGCAGGCGCCTAGCGTAGCTTCTCCGACGACTCAGGTCAGCAGTTTTAGAATTCGGGACCAACTGCCACCTTTCGTAGTAGGCGAGGACATGGCGAAGTATCTCGTCAAGTTTGAACACGTCTGTGAGCGAAACGCTTTGGAGCGGTCTCTTTGGGCGCGGAACCTGCTAGCTCTTCTTCCCGGCGAAGTGTCCGACGCGATAACTTGCTTGTCGAGGGAAGCGTTTGAGAGCTATGACGAGGTTAAGGAAGTGCTCTTGAGACGTTATAAGTTGTCACCCGAGGCTTTCAGGCAAAGGTTCCGGTATGCTAAAAAGGGGAATGAGTCACACGTTGACTTCGCGTTTCGTCTTAAAGCCGATTTGATCGAATGGCTCAAGGGCGAAGGTGTTTATGACGACCGCGATAAAGTGGTGGAATGCGTTGCATTGGAGCAATTCTACCGCTGCATCGAGGATAATGTCAGACTTTGGCTGCAGGACAGACTTGGGGAAGTACAGTTAAACAAGGCAGCAGAGTTAGCTGAGGAGTATTATACTCGCCGAAAGTTTTATACTCGCCGAAAATCGAGTGAGGTTTCTACCACACAGGCATTGGAATCGGAAAACAAACGGAAGCCGCTGATCTGCTACAACTGCAAAAAGGAAGGACACATCGCGAGAAACTGTCAGGAAAAGTTTGCCTTCGCAACGATCCGAGAATCAGAAAAAAACATGCGGTTGTTGGAGCCGTACCTCCAAGAAATTAGGGTGAATGAGAAAACGTGCCGAGCACTTAGAGACTCAGCGGCAACCATGGACGTTGTCCATCCTTCATTGGTGTCTCCGGATGACTTTACAGGAGAATGCGCGTGGATCAGGCAAGTCGCCGAGGAGCAGAGTGTTCGCTTACCAATCGCCACGGTTGTCATTGAAGGCCCGTTCGGTGAGCTTCGCACCGAAGCGGCTGTGTCTGCCGCGCTAAGTGATCGTTTTCCTTATCTATTCTCCAACAACTCAGAGCAGCTTCTCAAAAAGCAGGGCAAATCGTTCTTCCCCAGCTTTGCGTGCATGGCCCTCACGCGATCGCAAGCGCGGAAGCTATCGCGGCAGCTTGATCTGGTTCAATGCGGTGAACTCTCAAGTGACCTTGTCGGCGGGTCGACGGAACCCCAGAAAGGAAAGTTTCCGCATGAGTCATGTGAGCAGTCACGCGAGCGGCCCGTCGCCGAACCGACCGGCGCGGTTTCCGTAGAAAGGGGAGACGACATGGCGCCATTGAGTCAGAGCGAGAGGGTTGCAACGCTCTCGCCTATAGCGGAAAGTTGGAGCGAGCTGCCGAGAGTTGATCGAGAGACGCTCATTCGAGAGCAGCGTGAGGATCTCTCGATTGAAGCGCTAGTGGAAAGCCAAATTGAAGCGCTAGTGGAAAGCCAGAAAAACGCGGCACAAGTGCTGTCGAAGGAGCACTACGAGAAATCGGTGAAGAAGCGCGCTTTTGAAGTTGATAACCAGGTAATGCTGCTGCAGCCATCCAAAAGGAACAAGCTTGAGGTTGATTGGGAAGGGCCCGCCAAAGTATTATCGAAGCCTTGCGATACAAATTATGAGGTGCAAGTAGGAAGGCGGCAGAACAAAATTTACTACTTGATGAAACCCAATGTTCAACATCAAGCGGTCGTAAATCAGCTGTTGAATGCTTCAGAGGAAGAGGGAGCAGAAATTTGGGGTTCTAGTGATGTAATCAAAGGGGGATCGAAAGTAATCTGGGAACAGTTGAACCTAGAGCCTAGCTTAAGTGAAGGAGGACCTGAGAAAGAGGACCTGAGAAAGATTGGTTCCGAGTTTGGAGACGTGTTTTCGGACCGCCCCGGAAACACGAGGGTGATCGAACACGATATCGAGCTAAGCGGTGAGGAGTCAATCCGTAGCAAGCCGTATCGTTGTTCCCCTGTGCAACGTCGAAAGTGTGAGCCGCTCTTGGTGCCGCATAGGTATCGTCGCCTAAAAGTGGCCGGTTACTGAAGTGGAGCATGTTGCTCCACAGCGCAACTTTGACGTTCGCTATCAAAAAAAAAAATAAAATAAAGGAAAGGTAAACGCTAATGCAGGTGCATTGAGCAGTGCGTTCCAGCTAGTAACTTCTCAACCTTTCGGTTTCTCGCTGGCGATTCGGGGCAAAATTTTGACCTCATCACGACCTTAGCTGAGCGCTCTCGTCCAGAGTGAGCTCAATGAGCCAACTTTATGTTGTATTCTAATTCGTTACGTTGTTGTACGTGGAAAAAAAATCTTAAGTTGTCATTTTAAGAGTCTTGTGTCCCACATGTGCCTCTTGATGTAGAGGGAACGAAATTCCGATAGACACTTAGCTGGGTATATGTTGTACTATACTTTGTCTGGTGTTCTGTCGGGTGACCGAGGGCACTTGCTTGTGTCGTGTGTTGTCTGTTGTCGAACCGTTCTTAGCAAGTTGCAGAACCATCGTCAAGTGCTGAAACCGAAGATGGTCAGAAGAGACGAGCGAAGTTGGCCAGCAAGTTGTGGCGACAAGCCAGTGGAGCTGGGATCCGTCGTCAAAAATGGGATGTGTTTCCGGAACAGTCTGGAGCTGTATTCTCCCCATGGCCCTGGAGGCGAACCTGGAGGGACCTGGCGAACGAGCGCACCTGACATCCGAGCCCCGTGGAAGCAGCTCGTCTTTCCGGTGCATTGTCTGGCGGCGGGGGTGCTGTTATGCCAGCGAGTCCTCGTCAAACGTCCGTGCCTCTGAAAAAGGCAATCTGGGTCAAGGCCAGCCCGCAGTCCGCCTGACGCGAACAACTCAACGGCGTAAACACGCGCGGCGCATCTCTGGCCCACGTGCAGTGAGTCAGCAGCGCACGTGACAGCGAGCCGGCGTCTTCGTGTCTGGGGGTCTGACGTGGCCCAGCGGCGACCCCATTGGAGGAATCTGCCCTGACGACCAGCGGCGCTTCTGATTGGACTTTTTGGTTGGACCCGGTGCAAATAAAAGAAGCCCTGCGGCGTGTCGCGAGCGGCGGTCCTGGCGGTCTTATGAGAGAGGAGTCCTCGTGTCGGAGAGCCGACATGTGTGTGAGTCGGCGGTCTTAGGCGAAAAGCTGACCTATGTGTTAGAGAGGAGAGCTCGGCTCTTCGAGTCTCTGTCGGCCCCAGTGCCGAAATTGTAACGCCTCTGTATATATGCTGTACATAAACCTTGTTTAACTCACCGTCGTCTCGTCCGCTCGTCTTATCAGCTCTGCGCAGAAGCAGTCGCGAGCTGAGAAACATACGCTACCAAACGGCTGGTGACCTTCCCGGCGGAGTTGAAAGCAGTGGCGCCTTCGGGTCCGTGTTGGCGTCGCCGTCTTTCGCAACACGAGACATCTGGGGCTTAAGCCTTAGATGTCTCAGATGTTAACTAAAGAGAAATTTCGCCTTAGTGAACTATGCTTCCCCTCACCATTCTAAAAATGCAAGCAGCTGGTGTGGTCATCCAAATCAACAGGACAGCCGGAAAACACAATTCGTCGCGCCTCTATCGTTCATCTTGAACTTTAAGGGAAAAAAAAGTAAAATGTGCTTTTGCCAACTATGGTCACAGCGTAGTGATAATAAACAATCGCAAGTAACGTTGCACAGCCTAAAATCACGAACGTAGGTGCATGTAAGTTTTGCTGCAAAAAAATTCCAATAATTGCGCCGTTGACATATGTTCGGCTTTGTTGCAATAATTTAAATATATGCGGAAAAGCACGCTTTACGGGATTGGCAAGCTTATTACAAGTACATTGACCAAATATAACAGTTGCAAGAATTAATCACTTGCGGAACGTTTTTTTTTTCCTGGTGTATTTAGAGTAAAACGCACACTGTAGACTAACGATCAGTGCCGGTGAGAATGCGTGTGGAAATGTGAAATCATCTGTCTGGATTTTTTTTTTCTCAAAATAGGCTGGTGGTGCTCTAAACGACGTGCAAATATGGTCTGTTACATGTGCGCATCAGAATTACGCCTGATGTAATATTTTTAGCATCATAAAGCTCAAATCTGAAGGTATTAATAGCCTATACTTTGCACTTGACCATGCATATATTGATTATTTGTTGACTTGTCCTCTAATTTCTGCAATGGCGGAACGACTCTGAAAGGAAGCAAACGAGACGCTATACGACGTAAAACGATGCGTACGAATCCGTACTATGCAAATATATTGCAGCGTGATATCTACGTACAATGCTGGTGTTTCACTCTACAATAGGCGGTATTATACATAGATATTGTAGCACGGTTACACCGTTATACACGTTGCGTTAATGCGGCAATGGCAGTGCAATATATTTTGATGATTTGTGGTGCTTAGGAGACTTTCGCGCGTTCATACTGCTCCGAGTACCATTTTTGAGGAATAAAAAAATCGGAATTGCGGAGGCCATGTATACACGTTACAGATGTCATAAGATTTGAATATTCTAGGGCAGTACCCGTAATTTTGTCCATTGTACGACGTGGTACCCATATCCTTCTGAAAGAAGGGTAATTTATTAAGAAATTGTTTGCATTACGAGCAGGAATAGCGCAGTTCCGGGCTATTCAATCTCACCTGCAATTCGCAGCAGGGTGCTTGCAAGTAAGTCCCGGCATCGCGCCCGCGAATAGCTACTCACTCCGTAAGTATTCTCTTAGCGAAAATGCGGGCGCAGCGAAAACGCGGGCGCAGCAAGGCCGGGGATTTTTAAGCGTTACGAAACAACGGCGAGACGGTACTCGGTGGTAATGAGTGACGCCTATGGTGCAACTGGGCATGACTCGCGATTAGGAATTAAACCCGAGCTGCGTGACAAAAAACATGGGATTTGCGAAACACGAATGCACGGAGAAAGGGCTGAAAGTAACGCAACGCTCATTTCAGGCTTTCAATGACGTTCTTATCTTTATCCCATCTTCTACCCCCCCCCCATTTCGCGCTTATTTCATCAAGATGCATTAGCCTTAAGGCAACGCTGTATTTTCATTTGTGTATATATGTATATATGTGCATGTGTTTATCATGATGTGTGCGCCATGGCAAAACACATTTGTTCCTATTAGCCAGTAACGACCAGTTTTGCAACTCACCACAGCGACAGTGCACCGTACCTGACGTGAAGAGTAGCGCTTGCAACCTTAACTTTGTCTTATTTATTTAAAACAGAAAACCCTGCCCGCATCGGTGGTCTAGTGGCTAAGGTACTCGGCTGCTGACCCGCAGGTCTCGGGATCAAATACCGACTGCGGCGGCTGCATTTCCGATGGAGGCAAAACTGCTGCAGGCCCATGTGCTCAGATTTGGGTGCACGTTAAAGAACCCGAGGTGGTCGAAATTTCCAGAGTCCTACACTTCGGCATTCCTCATATCATATGGTGGTTTTGGGACGTTAAACCCCACTTATCAATCAAAAGATTAGTAAGGATATTATCAATACCTAAAATAGCGCCTAAATAGGCCTTTACTGCTACTGTTACTGCTGTTACTGCTTTAATGCCTAAATAGGCCTTTACTGCTACTCACAAAGTTGAATGTGATTTACAGAAAGCTTGCGCGTCATTCTTTACCTATTCGCAACTGCATTGTGTCTTGTCCAACATTACAAAGGTCTCGATGGGCATATATCTTGGGCAACTGTTTGCTTCCTGCCACCCATTGTTTCATCACGTGTCTGATTATAGGTTTAGCGTGCATGCGTGTAAGCGTACATTTCACTACAACGCTTACACAGCCAACGCTTACACATCGCACTGTCGGATAAAGCTGGCTCATTACCCTCTTTGAACTATTGCACTTTAGGTCAGATAATTACATACAACTTTTACGTGTACAATATTTAGAGCAGGTTCGTGAAGTGATTGCAGCAGCGAATGCGATCAGAATATGTTGTTCAAACAGCTTCTAAATAAATTAAGTATGCTCCCTATTTAAATATGACACTGCATCACATCTGCCTGAGGTGTACGTTAGGTAACTATGATTATGCGCAACATAGACCTCTGAAAATTGCGCTTTAATCTCAGAGTAACAAGCGCTAATAACGTGCTCGCATAGGCTGCAAGAACCAGTGATGCGGCGGGCGATATTCAACATGTTGTATATCTGGCGATCCTGCACAGGTTGTGTACGCATTCTCTCCGCATTCTCGGTGGCAGAACCCGGTTTCACTCTTATTTCGGATCTGGTCGCGAACACCTGCGCGCATTCACGGCCGCTCCGACGCGCTTTTTCCAAGCGCACTCTGTTTATCGCACGCCTCGCGTCATTAGTGCCCCAACCAGGCACGCAGTTGTTAATGGCCGCTAATCCCACCTTCGGCGCGGCGATAAAGGGGCAGAGGCGCCCCGCCGCGCAACGTTGACGTTAATAAAGATGGGCAGCGTTTCGAGCGCTGGTGCAGCGGGCTGACTGTTGCGCGCGCTCCCAGCGTTGCCAGAGTGAAAAAGAGAAAGCGGCGGCGAAGAAAATTTCGGAACGCCGAGCGATCGGCGCTCAGTAAACGAAAGAACAATGCACGTGGCGAGTTCCCCCGCTGGGGAGGCGTTTGCCGCCTTATGACGGGAACATAGCAGTGTGGCGAAGCAATCAGTAGAGAAGAGGTAAAGGGATGGAAAGAGAGCGAGGAAGCTGGAAATGTTGGGCATGCTTGTTGCGCGGCAGCCGGCATCTGCAGCTGCTTTCAAAGACAGGGGGAAGATGGCGAGTGTAACGCGAGGACAACGGGATATGACGGCCGACTCTAGCCGCTGCTGAACGAAGTCTCGAAGAAAGGAAGAAAGCAGAATGTCGAATCCGTGGGGAGCATGCGAGCAGCAAAAAGCGGACACGAGAGCGCGCCACGGGGCAATCCGGTATGCGCCTATATATCGCTGCATGTCGCGAATAGCGTCGGCAGGCCGGCGGCAGCACCAACAAGAGATGTTCGGGGAGGAGATAGTAATGGCGACAAAACGCCGGTAAGGGTGGATGCGAGGGCGCAGACGTTGTCGTCGTCGGCTGGCGCCGCTCGCCGGCCGGTCGGGGAGGCTCAATCTCCATGGCGACAAGGTGCAACAGGAGGGAAGGAGCCGTTGCCAGGCAACGCCAACTGTTGCCCGTCCGAGGATTAGTCGGCGGCGCGCAGAATGTTTCAAGGTGCGCGCGCGCGCTCCGCCAGGCCCAGGGCGCCTCACGACTCGGGAGGAGAGGGAAGGGTCCCACCCACAGCTCCCGAGAGAGAAGGGTGCCTTCCCGCTCCATCCCTAGAACACTCTCGCGCAACCTCCGAGCTACTTAAATATGGATCAAGCTTTATATATACCAGCGCGCGGTGCTTTGTTAAGGATTTATATTCCTCTTTGGGGACCCCCGCGCGCAGCGCCTTCCTCTAGCAATTTTTCACTCTCTCAGAAAAGGTGCGCCGATGCCGCCATGGCTACGCGCAGCCGACGGCCGCTCGAGAGATGGCGAAAATGTTTCGAGTGCTGCGAGACAGGGTCTGTTATTTCGCTCCGATGACTCCGTCCATTGGTGCGTGGCCTGCAAGCTCGCTAGCGTGCTTCGCGGCGCGAGCCCAGGCACCCAGAGAGTGAAGCTTTTTGTCTCGCGGGGGAAGCGGAGCTTCGCGTCTCCTTTTCCTTCCCATCCTTCCTTTCATCCCCAACCCCGAGTCGAGCTCTCCCCGCTGGTCCGCAAGTTGCCTTCCCTGTGCAACGTCTCGCGAGACATCGCGGCGTGCTAAAATGCCAGTCGAGCTGCTTTGTTTTTGGGGGCCCGAACGCCTCGTCTCTTCTGGCGCGCATCTTTCGCGTCAAGCCCGAGTTTTGCTTTGCTCTCCGACTTGTATCTTTGTTATATTTTCCGCGCTTCTTCCGTCTTCCTCACTTGAGGTATACGCCCCTAGAATCTTGGACGAAGGGGACACCGCAGACCGCCTGCGGTTTTCTTTTTCGTTTTTATCGTCGTGCTGGCCGCAGTCTTGAGGACCGAAGATTCCTCACGTTTCCATCTAGTCTCCTCCCTCGATTTTTTTTTTCCGAACCCTTCCCCCCTCTCCCACACCGCTTTTTTTTTTTTTTTTACCGGCTTCCACTTGGCTGCGGTTCCGTGTACAGAAGCTATCTTACCAAAGACAGGGACGTCTTTTCGGTGGACGCGCCCGTTTGAGGAGCTCTCGACTCGGTAATGGCTCGTTGCCCTGTGCTCGCCCTGTTCTGTGGTGAAGCGGTCTTTACGCCAGCCGCTATTCGCGGCTCGGCGCTTGGCGGTCGAGTTAAGAGCAGACATTATTTTTTTTTCCTTCGTCATCTCGCGAAACTATTCCTTTCAAGCGAGGCTTTTATAACTCCTAGATTTCAGCGACGTGATAAGAGCGGCACCGGCGAGCGTACAGTGATCGTTGGCTTGTCGGCGATCAACCGTTATCAATATGACAATCTGGTATTTTTGATTGAGGTGACTTGTCATTAGATGTTCCTATATTTCATTGTTGCCTTGTTGTGAACGAGTGACCGACGTTGTTGCCTGCAGCAACTGAAGTGCTTGCGCTGCTAAGCATGTGTGCGAAGGTCCGATTTCCGGCATTTTGGTGTAAGAAACAGTCAGGGCCGAGCACTGCGCAATCTTTCTGAAAGAAGGAAGGGAAGGAAATATATATGCCAGGGATGCACCCGCCAAGCCTTGCTTTCCTCCATTTTCCTGGTAGGGGAAGGACTGTATATTTTTCTACCACTTTCTAAAGTATTTCCCTTTCTAACACCGTTGCACTACACTTGCAGGTACACCTTTCTTCGACTGAGCTTGTATTATTTCTCTAAACCTTGTTTAGCGAAATATTGATTAACGAAAGGGGGTGGCTGGTGGCCTTCGCCAGTACATATGGCTGAAAAATAACACGCCAGACAGGTACGTTGGTGGAAGCGTGGATTCGTTTGTGTTTGCGTGTTGTTCGTGCCGCACTGTGGCTTCTTCTGGTGTGCGAGAGCTGTGCAGCGGGGATGGTTTTCTTCGGCGGAGACGAACGTACGCCAGGGGAAGGTCATAGACGCTGATTCATATAGTTTCTTTCGTGTGTTTAGAAAAAGTTGTCAACGATTTAAAATACGAGGTACTCTACTATGCGTGAGCCTCCCTCTGATACACAAGGGCTGCAGCAAAACGTAGCTAGCATGCTGACTGGCATTTTAGTTTTTGTCGTCTTACTTACTTCTTTCTGTGTCTTTCGTGCCTCGAAAAGCGCGATTTGTGCTTCAGTAATATTGCAATTGGTGGGGTTCGCATTTGGCCCCGCCGCGGTGGTCTAGTGGCTAAGGTACTCGGCTAAGGTACTCGGGCGCGGGTTCAAATCCCGGCTGCGGCGGCTGCATTTCCGATGGAGGCGGAAATGTTGTAGGCCCGTGTGCTCAGATTTGGGTGCACGTAAAAGAACCCCAGGTGGTCAAAATTTCCGGAGCCCTCCACTACGGCGTCTCTCATAATCATATGGTGGTTTTGGGACGTTAAACCCCACATATCATGGGGTTCGCATTTGAGAACCACGATATAATTATGAGAGTCGTTGTAGTGGAGGTCTCCGGAAACATCTACCGGCAGGAGTTCTTTAACGTGCATCTAAATTTGAGGAAACGGGGTTCTAGCGTTTTCTCTCCTTTGAAACGCAACTGTTGCGGCCGGGATGTGGCCGCGCGACCTTCGGGTCTGAATTCCAGCACTCTAACCACTAGACGACCGCCGTGTGGTTTTATGCATCAACTTATACATAAGTTTCCACGAGATTCTATTTTTCGAATGGACTTATCTTCGCACTTCGAAGTAATCTTCCCTGCTTTCGTCTCAGCACTAGAAACATGCTTTTGCATCCTTAAGTTGTGCCTTAAGTTGTGTCTCCCCTTCGTCTTTCACATTTCTAATGTAAGTGTATGTACTGGTTGCATTAGCTCAATGCAACATAATCCGGCGCTTCTTTCGTTACGACGGCTACACAAATCTGGGCACTTTCGTCCTTCATTCAGTGTAGAAAGCACTCTTTCACAAAACCGCTCGCGGGATCGAATCCCGGCTGCGGCGGCTGCATTTACGATGCAGGCGAAAATGCTGCAGACCTGTGTGCTCAGATTTGGGTGCACGTTAAAGAACCCCAGGTGGTCGAAATTTCCGGAGCCTTCCAATACGGCGTCTCTCATAATCATATGGTTGTTTTGGGACGTTAAACCCCATATATAAAAAAATTAAGTCACAAAACCGCTTCTATGGAGCCTTCATCAATTTTTTAAGTCAGCTGCTTTAGTTTTTGTTTTCTCTTCAATTCATCTCTCCTACATTTATCGACTCCTACTCATTTAAGATCGAGATGGCCGACAGTACCGAGTGCAATGACTGCCGTTGATGAAGCCATTGAACAACTTTTGTTTTTCGCTCTGCCCGACGTACACAAACGAAAGGTTTCACCTTCGCACTGCCCTAAATAACCTGGATTGAAGTGCTTTCACGGTCGGGAAGGTATTGGAACTACGGGGCCGTCCATCACAGCTTTTAAAGGCAACAAAAGAGCTGGCGCGTTTTCTCAAGGACTCCGGACTCGTTCACCCTTTGTTATATCCAACACTGTATGCTGTTACGTTGGCTGAAACAATGACTTTTCTCTCCTCTCCAACTTTTCTTCCCCCTTTCCCAGTGCCAATTAACCTATTCAGCCTTGGTTCACCTCACTGCCTGTATGCCATTCTTATTATCTCTCTCTTCAATCCATCAAATTATTGCTCCACTGGCTTCGAACACAGACCGACGTCACTAGCGACTATCCTCTCATGCCATTATTGCCAACGAGTATTGAAGCAATGAAGGCATTGTTAAAATTTTTAAGCTCTGCAGACTTGCACGAATGACTGAATTCAGCGGCGGGAGTGATGCGGTATACCTCACAAGACTGCCGGCTGCGACTTAGTGCGTATACGTGTGCTACCCCTCTCTTTCTCACTATCATTCTTCACTCTTCTTTCAGATCCGCCATCCTTTTCTCCAGTGCAGGTAAGTATACCGGGTATTCTGAATTGATGAACACCTACGCCTTTCTTCTCTTTTTTTCACTTCCTTCAAGTCATCACGTCCTATCATTCTAGGCGCATACAAGTTTCAGGTGACTCTACGTGGCACATTCATTTGTTAAGCTGCAGCTGTACGTCTGCGCTCTCTATCTTCTTCTTTTTTTTTTTTTTTGCGGGCGCCATGCCATTGCAGTTGGTCACTCCCGCCGCTGACGTCAGCTTTCTGCACAGCGCCGGCCTTCCCCGCTAGAGGCATCTTCCGTTCCATTCTCTACCTCCCAACGCACTGCACGAATCAAAGGCAAACGAAACGCTCACTGAAAGATCGCTCCACGGTAATTGGGCGCGCTTGCTGTGGATTTTAGGCGTGGATGCACCCTTCGACGCCCTTTTACCTCTACACCGCGTCTTTCGCTTTCTCCCGCTCGCCCCTCTCTCTCTCTCTCTCTCTCTCTCTCTCTCTCTCTCTCTCTCTCTCTCTCTCTCTCTCTCTCTCTCCCTTTTTCCCTTCGAGTTTTGGTGAAATCCGATACTTGGTAGTTTTAGCTGGTTTGATAGCAGTTGGTCAAAAAACGAAGAATAAACTACGAAGAAAAAAAAAGAAAGGCGAGAATGAAGGCAGGGGAGAAGAGAGGCCCGTCGTCTAACAAATTGGGATGAGATCAGTCGGAAGACGTTGAGCAAAGCTTCGGCATTTGTCTGCGGAGGGCCGCGCAATGCCTCTCTTTGATGAGCCTGCACCCGTCTGCGGTCGTGGCTGATGATACGTCTTCTTCTTTTAGCGATGCTCCTCGTTGCGACAGAAGGGTGAAAAATAATCTCACTCTTTTGTAGAGTGTCAATGGCCTGCTTCCCATCATACGTCTCTCGGGAAACATGCTATAAATCCTGGGGAAAAAAAAGGGGGGGGGAGGGCACACGACGTTGCTTAGTAACGTTCTAGATATGGGGGGGGGGAATAATATTGTCACGGGGTCGCGATGTGGACTGGATTTTCACATGGTATTGTTTATTTGACCGAACTCGTGACCGGTTAACCGCGAGTTAGGTTACAGCCCTAACTTATAGAATTAGTTTATAGCGGCGAATAGAGCGTCTGCCGTCGATCAACTTGATAAGCGGCGAAGCGCGTCGGCATTAATACGTGTGCCGTCGAATATTCCAGCCTTATCACGGGTCGTCGCGTACGCTCTGGAATAATATCGAGTGTTTGCGTCTTGCACGCAATCTTAACAGAACGGTCTACAACAATCGCGAACCTTCTCGAACAATGAGGCGCTGTTCGCGCTGAGCATTCCTGATAGGCTTTGTGGCCGAAAACCGAATGAAACAAAATTGAGAGTAAGAAAAGCGCGTGGTGATATGATATTTGCTGTACCTCGTAATCTCAATATTTCAGAACCAAAGTAACCTAATGAATAATTTTGTTATTTTCAGTAAAGACGACTTATCTTGTGCGTAAATTAAGCGCCGATATAGTCAGGATAGTCGGAATGTGTAGCGTCAGCCTCTGAGTCCATTTTTTTTCCTTATCCACAGCAAGGAGGATATACTCTCAATCATATTCTGTGTAAAGTGTGTTTTAAAAAGGTGGTTAACGATTTAGAGTACAATGAGAGAGCATAAAGCCGCCCCTGAAACTATAGGAACCGCGGCGTTGCAACATGGTTTGGAGAGCTGTGTGCTAGATATATCCAGGACACTGCATTTTTTTTATTTCGTCAAGTTTCTTGGTTGTAGTTGGTATCTTTTCCTTGGCCCTGACAAATAGTGTACGTTTGGTATATACATAAGTTCGGTCGCACTCTTTCATAATCCTTTTGTAAGATTTTTATCAATATGTCGGCATAAAGGTTTACAAGTACCACCTCACGAAATCGTTTTTTCAAATTACTTGCATAAGCAGTAAAACAGCTTGATTTCGTTATTTCTTTGGTATGACATATTGGGGTGATAATTTGTTGTCATATGCGCAGTGATTGATTGATTCATTGATTAATATATTGATTGATTACAATATAGTACTCCATGTAAATTATCTTCACATAAGTGCCTACATTCTCAAATGCGAATCTCGACTAAAGGAGTTTTAAGTGTCTCACAAGCTTCAAGTTCTAAAGTAATTGATTGTTCATTTTCTCCTATACGGATTATGAGCTTTGCATGGTAAATATATAGCTTTTATTATTTGAAACGAGGGAAGATTAACGTGCTAAGAACTTGTTTATCAAAATGGTATACGACACAACCCAAGACAAAGAGCTCAGAAACGTGTCGAATCTTTACATTGCTCAAAGGATAGCCTTGTTTTTTTCTATTTTTTTCTCTTTGTGAAGCTATTGACGTAGAGTTTCTTTTGTGCGTTACTTCAGCGCGGACCACTTCAACTCCCATCGGAACGAGCATCATTATCTTCTTTCGCATTCTGTGCCTTTTCCGAAGGACCTCTTATAGCTCTTTGATGTCGCTACTAGGTATCTCGCTTTCTGAAGTGTCGTGTCTCCCGACTTCGGGACGACACAAATGTATGTTCCGGGAGACACAAAGACGTGCAGCTCTCTCGACACTGACTGCCGCAGGCATGGCATGGACGATCCGGGCTTCCCGATAGTGAGCTCACCGACCGCCACGACGGTTTCCTCCGTGTCAAGCCGGAGTCGTCGTGCCGTGGTGCTTCGCGCAACCCTCGTCACGTCACGAAGCGGTGTGCGCTCCGTTGCGTTCGCATCGGTTGCGACGGCGGTTCTCGTCACACGACACACAGGGAACGCCGCGGGTCGGATCGAGACAGGCCGAAAGTTGAGATCTAGAGCTTAAAAAAAAAAGGCGCGGTTGAAAGAAAAGAACAAAGAAAGAAAAGTGGTCTTTGAAGCAGAAGAGACGGAGAGACTGCAGGTTCAAAGCACAATATTCGTGGCGTACCAAAAGCGGAAATTGGGGGCGGGATATGTGGGGGGGGGGGGGGGGGTAACGTGAGTCGGGGATATCAAAGTCGGGACAACGAATATCTGTGAGCGCACGGTTGGGCTGGCAGACATAACTGAGTTGAGCAGGCAGCAGGGACTGCTGCTGAACGGAGGAGAAGGCTACCCAAGATCAAAGCGCCGTGAGGGTACCCCGAAGGCTCCGCGCAACAGCCAGCTCGCGGTGCATGTATCGTTGCGTCGTCTCCTGTGGCACGCGCAACATTGCGCTTCGCAGTAAAGCGAACTGTTTATCTCTTTTCGAAAGAAAAATAATGCCCGTCTTTCCTCTCTATAGGCATCCATGCATAGAACGAGAGACGTGTCTCCCTTGTTGCATGCACCCCTGATTTGGTTTTGATGTTCTGTGTTTAAGGCTTCTTCAGCGCGCACTCTGTAAGCCCGCCGACCGGAAATTGAACTCTGTAAAGCTGAAGGAACGTTTTCAGGCTCATCCGTTGTTACCATGACGCCGTCACGTTTGCTGTTTCTTTTTTTTTTGTTCGTTGACGTTGCGTCGGCTGCGCGAGGAGCAAGCAGCAGATTTAAGCGAGCTGCAATGGCTAAACATTGATGTAACTTGATGACCAACCGAGGGCGCAGCTCAATTATTTTGATACCTAGATTGAAGCGGTTATGCCATGGGACTTATGGTCTTCATTCTTTCAACTCCGTACGGTGACAATGATGTGAGCCCTACTCGCGGTACGACTGCTAGCCTCCCCCGACAGTTTACTTTCTTGCAGCAAGTAATTGGCTAGAATGTTTTATAAATGACTCGTTTTTATAGTCGGGAAAGATTTTACGTACACACACAAAAAAAGATTGTGGCACTCTTAAAAAGAATTCATGAAGAATCTAGCACAATCTTGCCGGCGCAACCAACACGCCCACTTCCAAAAAAACATCACGGCTTTAGACACTTACTGGACTACGCCGAAGTCATGCCACTCTGTTTTTCCGTTATGGCGTAGAGTGGCTTTCACAAAGTCATTCTCTTTTCGGATCGAAACGACTGGCAACCCTTTTTGCACTAACTGTGGTTGCGAGGAAACATTCGAGCACATCTTCTGCGACTGCCCTTCCTACAATGCGCCGAGAACATCTCTAGCACAGCCGCTCTAGCTCGCATAGATCAGAGACCGATGACGGCAGAAACGATTCTGGAATGTCGACCTGAGAGATCATCGCGGGTGAAGGTGATGGAGGCGGGGCTCAACTTCTTGAAGGCAACAGTCTTGAGCCGGCGATTATCAACTTCATGTATTATGATTGTGAAGTAGGATTTTGTGTGCGTGCACTCTGTTTTCTCTCTCTCTCTCTCTCTCTCTCTCTCTCTCTCTCTTTCCAGTTTTATAACTATTCAACTTTTTTCCCTTCTGTAAGGTAGCATATACCATTCTTCCTTGACTGGTTAACATCCCTGCATTTCCTTTTGTTCCTTCTTTCCTCTTTTTTCGAAACTTCCTTCCACTTGCGAATTTTCGCAGACATATTCTGCCACAAGTGTTCCGTCTGTTGAAATGAATTAGAACTCGATCTGCACCGTCTTCGATGATAAACTTCTTCGAACTTGCGAATGCTTTGAAACACTCTGCATACAGCCTCATATGTCGGAAATCTCCAATCTACGCATGTGCAATGTGTCCCGAGCACCCCGCGTTTGCTCCTGCAGTGGTCGTCCACCCCCTCGACTCAGTGGAAGCCGGCGGATAGCGAAACCCGCTTCAATCAACTAAAATACGCCTGCACGACCACAACGCTAGTGTGGCACCACTCATGAAACGTCGACACTTCCCGTGAATGCGGTGCCTGGAAATAATGCATTGCGAAGAATATTGCTTGAAGTAAACGGAGGCTCCAGATGCAGCGAAAGCTCGGAAAACAAATCTTCATCATTGAAAAGTGTACAACATCAATATCATCTCAAACTATAATCAGGACGAGATACACAACTTGAATCATACATGTCTTCTGGGGTCAATCGCTTGGCTCTTGACACTGGCGCCATTTGCAGCTGCTACCTCGCGTTAGCTGCAAACTTCTGTTCATGCTTTAAATAAAGCGCAAACACTTAGCATGGTGGGATGACTATGCATAGCACCGTTACGTGGCAGACCTCTGCATATTTTTTGCACAAGAAGGCGACTAAAGCAGCTGCTTGACTGCCCCAGACGAGTGTGAGTCAGACTGCACATTAAAGAAATAGTTGCCTAACAAAGTGCAGAGTTTGTGTGAAATTTCCCCTCTCCCTACATGTGGGTTAGCAAACTGGATTTAGTCTAGTTAACCTCCCTACCTTTCTTGTAGTCTCTTTTTTTGTGTGTGGAATCAATCCTATTTATTCGAATGGCACCAGGGCTTGGTAATGTCGGACAGTTGTCGGCTAGCCGTTGGCTATTTGACAAGTGCTGCTAAATCATTGGCTGTTGTTCGCTAACGCCGACTTGTGTTGGCTATTTTTTCTTGAAATAGCGCGATAAAATACTGCACGCGCACTGCTACGCCCCTGTCAAGTTCTATTATATGATTTGATATCTATGACACTTGAGTTTAGCAAATTTAGTCTCCGTATTTTCGCGATATTCTCATTTATATGTCAAGTCAAACTTCGGCGCTATGCCAATAGCTGAAAGGTGCAATTTTCGGGCGCACGCATATGAAGGCTGGGGCATTGTTCTTTTGAGTAGAACACGATGACAGCCTGCCCCGTTACGAGGAAATCGCCGCGCCATCTGCTTGCACCTCGGTGGCACATCGTTCCATTTTAGGCGGGCACACAGAAAGCCAGCCGTGTACGTGCGCGCAGGCAGAATATAAACAAAAAAATGCTGTTTGGGGGTGACTGGGAAGCTAAGAGGATAAAAATTCACGAATGCGAACGCGAGAGGGCGAGTCTCTCGGGACGGAGCACTAGGGAGCCCGTCTGAAATGGATCTCGACAAAGCGAGAAGCCGCTTTCGAAGGCGACATCGGGCTGAAAGGTACACGTCGTTTCTCTAACCTCCGACCCTCCCCGTTTCCTTCTTACTCCTATACCGTCGCAGACCGTCTCTTCTTGAGCCTTCTTGGTCTTATGGCGCAACCGTGTAGGTGGCTACAGTGAGCGCTTCACATAGCGAAGCGCTATGTGGCCGCCTGCCTAATATTTAATGTGGCGGGCCCGGTCTGACACACGTTGATGTCTTTCAGCAAGCGTGGCTCGTGTTTTCTTTTTCTCTCTTCTTTTTCTGTTTGTAGCCAATATCCACCGCTTATCGCTATCATTCGAGTCTCCTGACTCTCCTCGCACACATCGTCACTTGACTTTCCTAGCTTTGCGCTCTATATTGCGGGTACATTCCTTTTGCCGTTTATTTCACGTTCAACACTGAAGGGGAGACTTTCTCTCTTTTTCTTCGGGGAAGTTGTGTTTGGCATTTCTCGGACACCACAGCTGTGACCGAAGAACGTGCGTGTACTTAACAAGTGGATTTCGAGAGCCGTCTTCTTGTGCCGAAGGAGGAAAGTTATTTTACGAGTATTTCCTTGGGACAAGCGTCCGGCGTTAGGAGGAAAATGTGCAGACTTGGAAATGCTGACACTGACGGGCAGTGTTGTCGGCGAACGCGCAAGGAGCCGCGTTCCAAGCTACGTAGTAACAAAGAGGGAAGCAAAAAAGAAAAGCAGATGGTGTGGATTTTAACCAAATAATCTTCCGGTTGGTTGCCCAACACCAGGAATCGGGGAAAGGGAAGAGGCGGGCGAGAGAGTGATGAGGATCATTGACTCGTGCATTTAGACCCCATTAGTTATTGACTAATTAAAGAAAACCTTGCAGTTTTGAGTTGAGTGCCCCCCCCCCCCCTCCCCTCGCGAATTGGAAATTCTGGCCAGTAAAAATGTCACCCGAGTAATCACGATTTCTTTTTTTTTCTTTTTAAGTGCAGCAGCACTGTGCTGCCCTTGGCCATTCGGGACAGTGACGTGAGGTGCATCGCAAAACCTGTCATTCGGGCACACTCTCACCTCTTCTAAATGGCTTACGTGAGCCATAAACTAATGCGGTGCGAAAGAACAATGAAATTATTTTTACTCTGTCTACGCTGTCGCCGGTAAAAGATACAGTGAATTTATGACACTCGTCAGTACAAATACAGTAGATTTCTTTTTTTTTCTTTTTTATATGGCCCTTGAACATAGAAAGAACGGCAGCGTTGTTCTCTCCAAGCGTTTTTCGTCCCATATGACACAACTCGTGTGCACACGAGTTGTGTCGTGCTCGCGAGACGTCACGAAGAAATAAGCTCTCGATTGGCCCATATTACGAGGGATGAGAGTCGCGAATCGTCTACGCTTCTTTGTCATGAAGTTGCCCGCCCGCTCTGTTTTGTACAGTATGAGTACCACGCGTGATCAGCGGTTTTCACTACGCTATGTGCTTTTTCGAATGTGCAAGTGGAAATAACAGCCTGTAGTCGAAACGTGTAAAATACTTACAGACTCGGCGCTTAGCGCTGACATTGTCCGTGTGTTTTATGAGGAAAGAAGTGGCGAGGATGAGATTGCGCTTGTAGGAAGGGCTGGGAAGGTGAGAAGGAAACAACTCTCTCGTCTCTGAGCTCGGAAAAGTTTAGGGGCCCTTTAAATTTTGATACTAAGAGATCATATGAAATGGAATATATAAGAAATATATCGCTTTTTTTACTGCTTTAGTTTTACAGTGTGTTAAATAACGGTCACTTGCTCCGACCGGTGACAGTACTCATATTTTTATGTATTCAATAATATCATTTGTGTATAATTTGAAGTGTAGAGTAAGTGGTTCGTTATTCCCGATTGAAAAAAAATCTGGATAAGTAGGTACCGACCACAATTTCGTCTTAGAAGTTTTCTTCGGCGTCTGCCATGAACTTTTTGGGAAATACGGTCTTCATTATAGTTGAAATGTGGCACATTAGGACATCGTATAAATCGCTTAGGCTCTGAGCTACGCCACAATGGATACTTCGATAGTAGCAAAGAAAACTTCCGTTCTTATGGTGGTTACCGAGAAGTAGAAGGAAAAACACGAAAACGAAAACACCAGCGTGGTGACTCGTTTGTTACTAAATTAATACTGTTTTTTCTTCTTTGTGCTGAACTTTAAATAATAGAGTACCACGGAAGCGCGGGCTGTCGATTCAGAATAATGACACGTTCGACATTTCGCGCGGTGGTAATTTTGATGATGAATCGCTCGACCCGTCGGTCCCGGTCCCTTGTAAGGAGACGACGTGACGTGAATTACTTAGCGTTCGACAAGCGGCAAACAAACGCCATTAATCCGCAAAAAAATTTTTTTGCGAGTGGCCAATTATCTTTCCATTTACGTTAGCCCGTACTTTCATGATGAGGAGGGTGCGCCAGTCATCTTAAAATTTAAAATTTGTCGTCGTTATCATTCTGTTTTTTTAAAAGTCCGTGGCCAACCTTTGCGCGTTTGAGTTTTGTCGCCACGCCACAAAAGGCTATTGCTTTCCTGTATGTGTGTGTGTGTGTGTGTGTGTGTGTGTGTGTGTGTGTGTGTGTGTGTGTGTGTGCGTGCGTGTGTGTGTGTGACATGTGTGTGACATGTGAGTGACATGTGTGTGACATGTGTGTGACATGTGTGCTTTTCGGGCAGAGCAAATTATTGATGAATAGCATGCATTGGTAAGGTTCATTTTCTTCCTCATCGTATGGTATATAATAGTTTTTAAAAAATTTTCTAACGATATCCCGATGAGTGTCACTGAAATTTGTGAAAAAAAAGCACCAACTGCCTGGCTGGTAGTAAACGGAAATAGGCAGAAAGAAGAGAGAATAATTGGCCTACATTTCCCACCCATCAGTGAACATTATGAGTTCAAGTATATTGTTCCTAGGCGGCTCCGAATATCAGATCGCACGAAAGTCTTTCAGTTATTTACGCAGATACAAGACAAGGCACGTTTACTTGTCATCTGTATCAGTTCTGTAAGAAGCTTTCTTTAAAGATCAGCACTCTTAGCAACCAAGCTTCAGTATGCAATCAATCAACCAACCAACCAACCAACCAATCAATCAATCAATCAATCAATCAATCAATCAATCAATCAATCTATCTATCAATCAATCAATCACTTGATTCATCGAAAAAAAATTTCGCGATTATCTAACACAATTTCTAACTCATGTCAGACCAATGAACGGAAGAATTTAATATTGTTAAGGCCTCATAGATATTTTATGTTCATTTTAGTACGGCTGCTTCAGTGTCAATCTCATAGATGTCTTCGACAGCAATGATGGATTGGTGTATTGATGGAGTCAGGTAGATGTCAGCTGATGTCGAATCAGAGGATTTACCATCGACGAGGGTTTCAGCTCTCCATTGTGCGTGGAAAAAGAAGTCCAGTTTTAGATGGAAGTTGCAAGGAAGAGTGGAATAAATGTCGTGGGTGGAAACGTTCCTGGAGTTCGCCAGAAAAATGCCTAGTCGGTAACGAAACCAGGACATGTATTCACAGAAATGTCTTACGCCAGGAATTTTCATGAGAGAGCATATAAGTCAATCGCGATGCGTGTCATATAATTAGCGAAGCCGGCTGACTAATAGGAAAACGCACTGAGTTTCTAAAGAAAAAAATCGAACTTGGACAAGCTGCTGCGACGCTGATGTCGCGTACCACGCCAGCTTGATGGACGTGTGACTGATTGTGCTGTGTTATGTGCAATCTTCCTCTCTTCCACTCTTTCCTCTCCTTCTTTCAATCTACCTTTTTTCGTCCCCACGTGTAGGATAGCGAACCAGCTATCCTGGTCTGTTTATTGCCCCTGCATTTCCCACTCTACCATTTGTTCTATTTTCTTCTTTTAAAGAAAGATATCATAAATTCGGCTCCAGACTCGCACCTATCACTCGTAACCACCAGAAGCGAATCAACGGAAAGGGTTCTTTGCCACACGGATACCTTATATGCAAAAAAGCCATCTTGCCGCACACTTGCGCGCTGTGTCTGGATTCAGCTCTCTCCGGGTGGTTGCATCGACTCCCTGCTGCCAGCGGTGTTAGTTTCCGGTGTCATGGCGCCACCTTTATGAACAACCAAACCGTGAACCTCTGAAACAGAGACTCGACAAAGAGAGAAAACAAAACAAAGAATGGAAGCAGCGATTCTAACCAAACTAGTGAGAGTTGGAGCGTCTACCAATTACAAACTTTCATCGCGAACGCATCCGCGCTGACAGCGGAGTACGTTAGAAGTAGCAAAAAGCACGCGTGATATTGCGAGGCGTGAAATAAATAATGAAGAAACAATAAAAAAGAACAAAAACGAACGGTGGAGCCTGGTGGGTCCAAACTGCAGGAGGTGTCGCTGGTGTATAGCGTTGAGTTAATGCGGCCTGCGTTGCTTTGACGCGATTCGCGCTCTGGCAGCCGTGGTTCTTATTAAGAGGCACAGCCGGAGAGCGTGCGTCCACGCACGTTCCACGATGCAGGCCTTCTCGCCGCTGGCAAAAGCGCTTCCGGGCCTAAACCTGTTGGCGCGCGCCTTCTCACACGCGAAGAGAAGCGAACTGCGTGGGGAAGATGAGGATAAAAGAGAGAGAGAGAGAGGTGTAAGACAGTGAAACACTTGGAAATTGAGCGCCGAGAGGGAAGGGATGTGAAGGAGGTGTGATGTTTCGGCGGCAAGAGCATGCGTGGGTGGAACGTGCCTGAGTTTCTCAAACTCGTTTCAGGAAAGAAAAATTGTTCTGCGATGCAGCTTGCAGCTTGACTTCCCTATATTCCATGGTCATTCTTTCTTTTCAGGTCTCTTTTTGTTTAGCGCCAGTGCTTGTGGGTGTGACTCAAAGTTGCAGCGTTCTTTTCATTTTGTTCTCCTTTCTTTCTTTCTCTCTCTCTTTCTTTCTTTCTTTCCTTCTTTCTTTCTTTCTTTTTCTTTCTATCTTTTTCTTTCTATTCTTTCTTTCTTATTTGATTCCGCGTTGTTGTGCGGACCAAAACTGGTGGCATGCTTTAGCACTGTCCGTCGAGGCAAGTGTTGCTGAACCTTGTAAGAAAGCACAAACGAAGAATAAGGGTAAGAAAAGAGGGAAAGAGAGGGAGCACGGTATGAAACGAAGCTTTGGGCGCACGGCACGTTGTCTTGGCGGTGAGACGCGCTGCGCCTCGGGAGAACGCGCTCGGGCGCTGTGGTTTTGTCGCTTGAAGCACCCAGTGACGCGACGAAGCCGGTCTCTTTCTCGGCTTTTTTTTTTCTTCCCCTTCAAGGTGCTCTGAATGCAAACAGAGCGCAAATAGCTCGGAGAAAGATGGAAATTTGCGCCTCCTTCTGTATGCCTTACGCTTCCACTGCAACCTCCCCCTCTCCTCCTTTCCCCTATCTCTCATTTCTCGAGTTTTCTGTTCCTCGTTGCTTGCTGCCGTTTTGGGGAGATGCAGACGACACGTTTGCGCACTGAGGAAAATAAGGCGGGTTTTGTAGGAATAAACTGGAACCGTCGCCAGATGAAACTGCCGCCTCGAAATTTGGAGCATTTATATCGCGCGCGTGTTTCTTTTTTTTTCTTTTTCTTGACGCGGTGTGTTTATGGTGGTTGGTTTTGCGGCACGTGTCATTTGTCTGTACTGCGGTCGAGGTCGAGAAATGAAAAAAAAAAAAACGAAGTGCGAATGGGAATCGAGGCCTTAGGCAAAAAAAAAAAGCAACTGCGTTCGTCGGAAAAACCGTTGGCGAACGGGGCTTCGTCCACCGCGTTTTCGGGGTGGTGACGTGTTTTCGTGACAGAATAAACAGAAGAGAGTGGTCTAAATGTATCTAACGTGCAAGAAGACGCTTTTGTTTTTTTTATTTTATTTTCAAATGCGAAGTTTTCTCGAAAGCGCTTCTACTTGCAAAATGCGAGATGAATTTCGTACTTCCTTGTTGTGCTACCTTGGCCGACGGAGATGAAAGATGGTTTCCTCCGAACGTGTAGGTAAACTGTAACGAGAATTTATTACGATGTATTTGCTTCGCGTAATCGCTTTGCGTTATTTTTTTTTTCGTGAATGTGTGATAGGTTGGGAAATTCTGAAGCAATTTGTGATCGTCGACGGGTGAGGTTTTTCTATAGGTTTCCGCGATATAGACGACAGTAATGGAAGTGCGTCTCGAAAGACTCGCTGTTGCTGTTAGGAACGTAATATTTTGTGGTAAAGCAGTATAGACACCAGTGCTGTCAGGCTAACGGCATGTGAAGCGACGAACGTTACCATTCGTGACAGTATTAACGTTGCTCTGAAGTAACGAATATAAATACGTGTTCTAAGTGGGAAATGTGAGTTTCCTAAGCGTCGCACTCCGTGATGTGTTTGTTGGTTCGCTGTGAGGAATTTGAACAAATGATGTGAGTCGCTAAAGCTGCATCACTTTGTATAACAGATGCGTTAACTAAACAGTAATGCTTTTAGATGTGCACTTGCTGAAAGGGCACACTTGCCATGTTATGTCACGTGGTATCACTGTGAAAACGTAAGAGACACGCATCCAGTGACTCCTCCTATTGCCAGGCTTAGTTAAAACGTTCACGTATACACTTACATTTCACTTAACCAGAAAGCTGCCGAGGCGCTAAGCGTGGGTTATTTATTGACAGTTCGAGGCACAGGGACGCTGATAGGTCCAAATAAATCGAACGAATCACCAAGAAAAAGGAATGATGTTTATGAAGGTTGTGCTTCATCCGTACGTTTCATCCATAATTTAGTGCTACAATCAGGTTAATCAGAATCGTCTTTTATATTGTGTGTTTTATTTTGTTTGACAGCCAGCCTTTTACACCGTAGGCCTACTCTTTGTCATCGACCACAGCCTTTCTAACACGTCCCAATACTGCTTCTGCCTCTGTGGTTATAAGGTGCTATAAATGATGACCGTGTATCATCAGATTTACTTTGCGACCTTCTGTACTACTTGTAGTGTTCCTACTTAAAATAACGGAACAGCATTAAAGCTTCAGTATGGAACTGGCGTCCATCTTAATCTGCTTTATTTTTTACTTCATCCCCCTCTTCTTTCCTGCCCCGGCCCTCGCGCTTCTTCATCTTCTGTCCAAAGGCTCATACCGCTTCACCCTTCCCGCTTTCTTTTAATTACCCCTCCTGGGGTAATACTTGAAGACATTCCCAATTGAAGCACATTCAACAGATCCACGTTCACCAGTGTACCAGACAGTCTTCAAAATTCCGTTCTGGGTGGCTGTCTTGGTCACAGAGTAAGGCCCATAAAATTTGGCACTGGAATCTCTTATTCCTTTTCTCACTAGTACGAGGTCGGTGACTTGAATGTCTGGCATGTCTGCTCGATGCCTCTTGTCGAAATTCTTTTTCATTCGTTTTCGGTACCTCTCCTCCTGTGATTTTTGTTGCCTCTCCTCGACAATCTTGAGGTTTTCCAAGAGTCCCAACTCACGGTCTGCCTGCAGAATAGGGGTCTCTCCTGTAGAAGCGTACTGTGGACTGCACCCCAAGCCACTTGTGTAGGATCGGTTATGATGTTTTACGGCTGCTTCTAAAGAACATTTCCATCCCCCAGGAAAACTATCGTACATCTTGATGTATTGTTTCACGTCCCGTATGGCACGTTCTGCAAGCCCATTCGCCGCAGGATGGTATGGCGCACAGAACTTGATCGATACATTGTGATCTCGAGCCCATCTTACTAGCTTTTCACTCTTGAACGCGGGGCCGTTATCGCATACGATTGTCCGCGTAGTTCTAAACATGTCCCTTTCGAGAAGGGTTATGACGCTATTTGCATCTTCTTTTCCTGCTCGTGCCGCGACCATCCTGGTGCATTCATCTATGGCCAGCAGAAAAGCTTGCGTTTTTCTGACTCCTTCCCGTTTCTTGTTAAGTTCGGCGAAATCCAGGTGAACTACTTCAAAAGGCACGTTCGAGTGGCAAGGTAGTATCATGGTGTCCGTAGGCTGTTTATACTTGACTTTGTGTACTTGACACACATGGCATGAACGAACGTACTGACTAACGTCTTTCTTCATGTGAGGCCACGTAAACCTCTTGACCAACTTGTTGTAGGTACGCCAAAAGCCGTCGTGTCCTCCAGATTCTGGGCTATCGTGGTACAAGTAAAGCACTTTGGAAACAAGAGTTGGTGGGACTTGATACCGACCTTCCGTAAAAACCAGTTGTTCTGAGCCTTCCCACAGCTTCACTTCATTGATTTCTTCAGATTTTTCTGTGTTGTTTTGTACCATCAATCTTGATAGAGCATCTGCATCGGTTAAAAGCGGTCCTGGTCGGTGCGAGATGGTAAAGTCAAATTGCTGCAAGTAATTCACCCATCTGGCGATACGCCCTTTAGTTTGGGTCATATTCAAGAGATGAGTGAGTGCCTGGTGATCGGTGAACAAAGTGAACTTCGTACCTTCCAGGTACGTGCGGAAGTAGTCAACGGCCTTCAGAACCGCCAGTGCTTCTTTTTCCGTAGTAGTGTAGTTTGTTTCAGACGGCTTGAAAGTGTAACTGTAGTAACCGACTACGTGTCGCTTTTCTCGGCCAGATGCTTCAATACATTTTTGATACAACACTGCACCAGTCCCATAATGTGAGGCGTCAGTGTTCAATTCAAAGGGTAAAGTGAAATCTGGTATACGCAGAACGGGGTCAGAAGAAATTCTGTGCACCAAGTCACGGTAGACTCTCTCACATTCGTCACTCCATTCAAAGGGAACTTCTTTCTGCGTTAAGCGCGTGAGGCATCTAGTTTTGACAGCAAAGTCCTTTATGAAAGATCGGAAATGTCCTGCCAATCCCAAAAACACACGCAGTGAATGGACGTCATATGGTTTCTTCAACTGGGAGATCTTCTCGACGGACTCTTGTTTTGTGCTTTTGGTGTTCCCATCGAAGACTCTTCCAAGAAACACCACTTTTCGTTGAAAGAATACACTCTTCTTAAAATTAACCTTGAGATGTGCCAAGCTCAAGGCGTTTAACACCTGAGACAGATGGTCCTGATGCTCAGCCTCTGTTTTGGAGAAGACTATAATGTCGTCTATGTACACATTACAAAAAACACCAAGGAATGGCTTTAGGACGTCGTTCATGATCTTCTGGAACCACGCTGGCGAGTTTTTCCAACCGAAAGGGAGCCGGTTGTATTCGTAGAGATCGAATGGCGTGATAAAAGCGGTGTACATTTTTGTTTCTTCGGTTAGTGGGATCTGCCAGAAACCTTTGCATAAATCGATGCGGGAAAAATGTCGGCAACCCCCGGTCTCATCTATAATTGTGTCGATCTTCGGCATAGGAAATGGTATGAGTTCTGTCTGACGATTGAGAACCCTGTAGTCGGTGCATAATCTGAAGGTTCCGTCTTCTTTCGGTGCGATCGTTATGGGAGAAGCGAAGGGTGATACCGAAGGTCGTATGATATCAGCATCTAGCATCTCCTGCAACTCTTTCTTGAGCCACATCTTTCGCTCCCTTGACATATTGTAAGGTGCTTTCCGGATGACGGTCTTGTCAGCGAGTTCGAAAGGAACCTTGTGGGACTTCATCGCCTGAGGATAGCTTCCTATGCATACAAGTTCAGGGTAGGTCGTTGCGATATCCTCCGCGCACTTGACAACTCGTAGATTATCTTGTCTACCCTGATTTGTCTCGTTCCTTGCTACTCCTTCTACTAGAACCACATCGTCCCAGTACACGTTGATCTTTAGTTTCTTTATATCTGGTCTTGATAGCAAAAAGTCGTACGTTACCCCCTCTATCACCAACACTTCGCTCTCTATTTGCTGACCCTGGAACTCGATGTTTACCAAGGCCCACTGATCATGCAACGTTACTTTTCCATCATAGCCTTGTACTCGTAGAATTCTTCCACTATGCAAGCGATTTGCATCCACCAGCTTGGCATTTATAATGGACACAGAAGCACCGCTGTCTACCAGAGCCATCATATGTTTGTTTCCTACTTTGACGGGAATGTGAAGTAGGCTAGGGCAACTTAAATAAACAGTCTCATTTGGAGTCATCGGGTGGGACTGATCACCCTCGTTTATTAGTTTTTTTTCTGTCGAATACTCCTGAGCTTCAGTGTCGATATTATTCACTCGACCTCTTGGAACACGCCAGGGCAAGTTATCTGTGCGAGTTGCGAGGTGGCTCGGTTCTCGCTGAGCGCGGCTTGACCAGTCCGATTTACTCCGACTGAAACAGCTGCTTGACTCGGCGGTTATGCTTGTTTCCGAAGCTGATGGTATGTTCTGAAGACACGCGAGGAGGTCATCTAGAGTCTTTGGTGACAGTATTTGCACTTGCTTCAACACGTTAGTGTGCAATCCATGCATTATTAAGGCAACTACGGCCGTAGATGGAAGCAAAGGCTCCGCCAGCTTTAAAAGACGGCGTTTCTCAAAGAAGTACTCGACAAGGCAGCTTTGCTCAGACTTGAAATTAAGCGCCGTGTGCCATCTTTCTACTGGATTGCTTCGGAATGCAGTCAAAAACTTTTTCCTCCACTGGCCCCAAGAGTCGTCACTGTCTTCCAGAATGCATGTTTCATACCACTTTCGCGCAACACCTCTCAAGTAAACGCGCATGTTGGTGATTTTAGCCTCATCAGAGAGCCACTTGTTTTTTCCAGCGGCATATTCGTAGAAATCAAGCCAACTTTCTGGATTTGAAGACACACCGTCGAAAGCATCAGGTTCTACGAAATTAGGTGTCGGTCTCTCAGCATTCAGAGAGCTTATAAGAGATGTCATTATTTGGTTTTGTTGAAGCATCTGTTCCTGTTGCAGCTGAAAAGCTTTCAAAACGAGGCTCACCTCTTCCGTCGGAGATCGTGATCCTGAGTGTTTTCGACGCGCTGGTTCAAGAACTAGGTCGTTGAAGGTCGCCACACGCAAGTTCACTTTCACAGCACCTTTCCGTCGTAGTTCAGTAGTGTCTACGGCTGCCTTTTCCACAACCAGGTTTACGAGTTCTTCCGAGCTGAGCTCACGAGGTAGGTCTACCGCTGCTTCGTCTTGAACTTGGTACTTCGAAAAGATGATCTCCTCGGAGGTCTCGTCTATGAAGAACGTCACCCACATGATGGCTTCGATGGCCGGCTGCGCCAAAATAATGTAGTGTTCCTACTTAAAATAACGGAACAGCATTAAAGCTTCAGTATGGAACTGGCGTCCATCTTAATCTGCTTTATTTTTTACTTCATCCCCCTCTTCTTTCCTGCCCCGGCCCTCGCGCTTCTTCATCTTCTGTCCAAAGGCTCATACCGCTTCACTACTGATCCGCTTTTTTGTATCTCGCTCCGCAACTCAGTCAAAAGATCAGTAGATCAATGTGAGTGCATCGCTCGGGCGCCAGATCTCGTCAATGTGGCGCACGTAGTGCTGGGTGCATTAAAAATGGAACTATCGTAAGTCAAGTCCAGTCCATTTACAGCAACTGATCTCGTGGCGAAATTGAAGTCGCGCCTGACTTAACGATAATAACGCCGGGTTTGTCTGAGGCCGAGTGTGTGTGGTTGAGTTGTTTAGCAGGAAGGCAGGAAGTCTCGACGTTTGCAAGAGAAACACAAGCGAGTGATACACGCTCTGCCTTTCTCCACAAGTCGCCTTCTCTCCCTCTACTTGGAGCCGCCGGGCGAAAAATCAAGGTGAGAACGGAACCCGGCTTGTGAACCGGAAATTAGAGCGCGAGCTCACCGCACACCCTGTTCCATTTCTTTTTTTATTTTGCTATTATAGTGTAACCGACTCTAGCTATGATGCGAAGAGCGGGGAATCAACCCAACTGTCCAACCAACACTCGCGTGACGTCATTCTTCTTCGATTCTTCCCCACCTGTTTCGTTGCTTTCGAATTTGAGGTTCACTTTCGTTCGGTACGCCGTTTGTTCTTTGGCACTGCAGCAAATCTTCAAAGCTGTCGCAGGAAACACCGCGAACAAAAAAAACACATTTCATTAATGATGTACGCACGAATACAAGC